>NC_092878.1:111644527-112361194 GCF_028372415.1 Notamacropus eugenii
TTTAGTGACATAATCTGCTTCACTTTCTCAAGACCAAAAAGCATAATACTGAAATAGCATCAGTAATTCCTTAGACTCACATGCACTAGCACCCTGTCAATGAACAACTAATGTCTCCAAGAAAACTTGAACATAGTCCAGGATCTGTTGGTGTATTTTTGATTGAGACAATAGGTTTAAATTCAAGTATGAATTGAAGAGATGTATATGTCCCCAAAATCTCAAATACACATTGAGTTTCCATTGATCTCTGTTAGAAAATTATCTTACACATTATGCTACCATCAGTTTCTTTCTGGATTGAATAGAGTTCAGTAATAATATTATTAATTTACAACTAGAAGCAAGAGAACAGGTCAGCTTTTTAATTTTACAGATGAAGAAAATAAAGTCTAGTGAAATACTCATACATACAGAAGTTGCTTGATGGCAGAGCTGGATTCAAATCCATATGCTCTGAATAAGATCTCAGTACTCTATTCCTTTGTAATATCCGCTCTATCAGTAAGATGATTAGAGCTGGGATTCTTAAACATTTTTTTTGGAGGGGCGGATGATGTCTTTGGTATTTTGGTGAAAATGAAGGGGACATTCTCAGAATTATGTTTTTTTTATCTGGTATTTGTTGTTTATTCAGTATTTAGGGTTAGTATGATACTTGAGGAATTGGTTTCATTGTGCATATACAGATATTTTATATAATATGGAAATTTATAACAATTTATATATATATATATATATGTATATATTTATACATATAAATATATATGTGGCTTATATACCTGTAGGCCACTGGCTCTGATGCCAACCACTGACACTATACAAGTCATATCCAGCATCATATGCTAACTACAACAGGGTTCTATTCTCCATTTCTAACTTTAGGGAGAAACTAGAGTGTATTCATTGGTTTTACATTTCTGGCATTTATTCACTAATCAGAAGAAGAATTTGATCTATTTGAAAAGTAGATGATATATAACCCCTCAACCCCTGTCATGTTCTCTCGATGACAACACATTCAAAGGTTTTAACATTGCAGATCCTTCTGGATTCCCCAAAGAGTATCTGCACTCTTCTTTAAAGGCTCTCCCCCTCTGGACTCAGGTTGACCTTCACCACATCTGAAATGCCATTCTGCCCCAAGACACATGGAACACTAAGGAAGATATGCTCATTAACGCCTTATAGGCCCTTAATCCTGATGGAAATTGGATGCATTCTCCTAAGATTCTTCATAATACTTTCTGCCAGATCTGCCACAGATAAGTCAACGGCCCAAGAAGTGTAGCCCTTCTGTTTGATTACCTCATAAGCAATTTCAACCACCTGTTTATGAACATCTTTCCATTTCTCCCCATCAGCATCAGTTCCCAAAGAAGGATGAAGGTTCTTTAGAGTCACACTGGCAAGATTCACACCCTTCCACGCAGTCTCCATGTTCCCCAAGGACCCATCTGTGACAACTTGAAGAATGAACATCAAGTATCTCCCCCAGGAGATAAGAGAAACAGGCAGAATCCAGATTGCAACCACTTCCAATAACATGGTCTTTAGGAAAGCCACTTAGCTTCCAGGTCACATATGTCAAAATATTCACTGGATTGGAAACAATAAGCACCTTGTAATTAGGGCTGTATTTAGAAATATTGAGAATAATGATTTTAAAGATATTCACATTATGCTAGATCAAATTAAGACAACTTTCTCCCTCCTGTTGATGTGGTCCAGCCATAACAATGACCAGTTTTAAGTTTTCAGTCATGCTGTAATCTTTGCCAGAAACAATTTTTAATGTTTTGATGAAAAGGCTGCCATGTTGGAGACCCATCATCTATCCCTTTTGTTTGTCTTCTATTACATCAACTAGGGCAAGTTTATCAACCAGTTGCTGTGTAAGATACTAATGGCACATGCCATGGCAACTACATCAACCCCAACAACAGTGATCTTGTTCTGGGGAAACTGGTGTTCCTTTATGATATTAAAGATAAGCTGATCCTTGACAGTTGATGACATTTTGGAGGGTATCTGGGGGGATAGTGAGGTTGCTGGCCAGGCTGCAAAAGTTCTGAGTTAGATGTGAGGTTGCTGCTGCCAGGCTTGCACTAGAATTATTATTTTTTTTTTAAGAATAAATAAAATATATAGGATTGCAAAGGAAGCCAATTATACTGAAATAAATATTTTCCCCATTCAATCAATATTTATAATATATAAACAATTGTTTTCCCTTCTTCTAGTCATACCTTCTGGGAAGAAAGTCATTTTTTATTATGGCGTTTATATTTGTTAAACAAAACAAGGGTGTATAAACAATATTTGTTCAAAGTATTCACAATATAGGCCAATGATTGCCCAACATTACCTCTGAACCACCAGTAAATTTTAGATTCTACACAATTAGCAATTTTGCAAACTGAGTTTAATGTACATTGCATTTAAATCAGAAAATCTGGTTCACAGTTCTGCCTGTGCAGATAAGGCATGCTACATTGTGAAGTTACTTTCTGACCTCAAGTTTCTGAAAGAAGAAAAGAAAACGAAAGAAAGGAAAAATACCAACTGGAACCAAAAGTAAAATAGGAATACAGAAGGAAAAATCTAAAAGAATGTCAAATGCAGCATTTTAAAATGAGTAGAATGTAACAGAGAGAGGTTGGGAGACTTCACCACTGTCACACATTTAGTGTGTGAGCTAAGATTTAAGCCTGGGTCTTCCTGATTCTACAATTAACACTCAGTCCACTACCCAAAAGTACCATAAAGACAACAGATAGTTTTTACCAACTTTTTAAGCTCTAATATTTTGTAACTGAAAAATTTAATATTTTTCAAAATAACATGAATTTCAATAATGTTATGTAAAGATAGCTGAATTAATTAATATTGTCAATGAATAATTTAAGATATTGAGAAAAATTAAAAGAAAAGAAAATAACAAGAATTTACTTTTTCTTCAATGTTTCCACTCCATTTATATGAATTGAGTGGAAAGGAACTATATGTGTGTGTGTTTATATCTATGTGCATATGTATATAGATGTTTATATACATGTATGTATATATACCTATGTATACATACATATATGTGTACATAGAAAATGTTTTATCATTCCATGTTTTTTTTCTAACTTTTGAGTTGTAGATTCTTTCTAACCCAATGAGAACTCAATGGTATATCAATTTTATATGAGAAAGCATGCAAAACATATTTTCATTCTAGCCATATAACAAAAAGTAAGAAAAATGAAGTGAGAAAATTGTTTTTCATTTCTCATCCAGAGTTTATTATTTGTCTCCCTAAAGCATATGATGCTTTTTTTTCATCATAAATCCTTTGGAATTATCTTGGATTAATGTATTTATGAGAGTGTCTATATCTGAGCAGACAGAGCCCTACATTAATATAAAATTCAAAGTCAAGAAAAAGTTTCCAGAAATGGCTTAACAAACAAAAGACGTTGACCATAAACAATCTATTACTATGAAAGGAAAGACCAAGATATAAACTGAGAACATTACAACAACGTGTAAACAGCTACAGACAAACCTCAAAGGAAAAAATTCTAACTGGACATGAGTCTGACAAGAATTCCTGAGAGACTTCTAGAAAGATATGGGTAGTATGGGAAAAAAATGGGAAAATAAATGAGTGCTGAAAGAAAATTATGAAAAGAGAATTAGAGCTTGGTAAAAGAGGGAGACAACATTATTTAAGACAATACTTAAAGATATATAATTTGCCTAATGTCAAAGGAAGCACAAAAATTCACTAAAAAATTCCTTAAAAAGAAGACTAAGTAAAATGGAAAAGGAGGTAAAAAATCATTAAGGAAAAGAATCCCTTAAAAAGAAATTGGGAAAGACGGCGGAATAGAAAGATACAAATACGCTAGCTCTGAACCCACAGCCCATAAAATGTCTGTAAAAAAGAACTTCCAACAAATTCCGGAGCAGCAGAAGCCACAGAACAACAAAGAGGATGAGATTTCTGTTCCAGAGAGGCTGAAAACCTCTTGCAAAAAGTCCTTTGCGCCCTGAACCCAGAGCAAAAGCCAGCCCTGCCTTGGCTGCACAGCACCGAGAGGAGCAGATCCCAGCAGGCTTCAGGGATGGAATCTCCAGGGGCTCCCCAAACAGGCAGGAGCTCAGATCCATTGTTGAAGGTCTCTGCATAAACTCCCTGAGGGAACTGAGCCCAGGAGGTGGCCCTGCCCCCACATGAGCACCTGAACTTAATCCCACACTGAATAACAGCCCCGCCCCTGCTGAAGTCCTGAGGCTGGTAAGCAGCTTTTGAATTTCAGACCACAAGGGGTGGCTGGGCAGATCTGGAGGCAAAGTGGGTGTGAAGGGAATGCTCATAAGTCAAATTACTGGCTGGGAAAACACACAGAAAAGGGGAAAAAATAAGACTATAGAAGGTTACTTTCTTGGTGAACAGGTATTTCCTGCCTTCCTTTCTGATGAGGAAGAACAATGCTCACCATCAGGGAAAAACACAGAAATCAAGGCTTCTGGATCAAAGCCCACTCAATGGGCTCAGGCCATGGAAGAGCTCAAAAAGGATTTTGAAAATCAAGTTAGAGAGGTGGAGGAAAAGCTGGGAAGAACAATGAGAGACATGCAAGCAAAGAATGAAAAACAAGTAAACACCCTGCTAAAGGAGACACAAAAAAATGCTGAAGAAAATAACACCTTGAAAAATAGGTTAACTCAATTGGCAAAAGAGGTCCAAAAAGCCAATGAGGAGAAGAATGTTTTCAAAAGCAGAATTAGCCAAATGGAAAAGGAGGTTCAAAAACTCACTAAAGAAAATAGTTCTTTCAAAATTAGAATGGAACAGATGGAAGCTAATGACTTTATGAGAAACCAAGAAATCACAAAACAAAACCAAAAGAATGAAAAAATGGAAGATCATGTGAAATATCCCATTGGAAAAACAACTGACCTGGAAAATAGATCCAGGAGAGACAATTTAAAAATTATGGGCCTACCTGAAAGCCATGATAAAAAAAAGAGCCTAGACATCATCTTTCATGAAATTATCAAGGAAAACTGCCCTGAGATTCTAGAACCAGAGGGCAAAATAAGTCTTCAAGGAATCCACAGAACACCTTCTGAAAGAGATCCAAAAAGAGAAACTGTTAGGAACATAGTGGCCAAATTCCAGAGTTCCCAGGTCAAGGAGAAAATATTGCAAGCAGCTAGAAAGAAACAATTCAAGTATTGTGGAAATACAATCAGGATAACACAAGATCTAGCACCGTCTACATTAAGGGATCGAAGGGAATGGAATAGGATATTCCAGAAGTAAAAGGAACTAGGACTAAAACCAAGAATCACCTACCCAGAAAAACTGAGTATAATACTTCAGGGGAAAAAATGGTCTTTCAATGTAATAGAGGACTTGCAAGCATTCTTGATGAAAAGACCAGAGCTGAAAAGAAAATTTGACTTTCAAACACAAGAATGAAGAAAAGCATGAAAAAGTGAACAGCAAAGAGAAGTCATAAGGGACTTACTAAAGTTGAACTGTTTACATTCCTACCTGAAAAGACAATATTTGTAACTCTTGAAACTTGTCAGTATCTGGGTACTGGGTGGGATTACACACACACATATGCACACACGCACACACACGTAGAGACAGAGTGCATAGAGTGAATTGAAGAGGAAGGGATCATATCTTAAAAAAAAATGAAATCAAGCCGTGAGAGAGAAATATATTAGTAGGAGAAAGGGAGAAATTGAATAGGGCATATTATTTCTCATAAAAGAGGCAAGCAAAAGACTCACTAGTGGAGGGATAAAGAGGGGAGGTGAGAGAAAAACATGAAGTCTACTCTCATCACATTCCACTAAAGGAAAGAATAAAATGCACACTCATTTTGGTATGAAAACCTATTTTACAATACAGGAAAGTGGGGGATAAGGGGACAAGCAGGGTGGGGGGGGATGATAGAAGGGAGGGCATGGGGAGGAGGGTGCAATTTGAGGTTGACACTCATGGGGAGGGATAGGATCAAAAGAGAATAGAAGTAATGGGGGACAGCATAGGATGGAGGGAAATATAGTTAGTCTTATACAACACAACTATTATGAAAGTCGTTTGCAATACTACACAGATTTGGCCTATACTGAATTGCTTGCCTTCCAAAGGGAAGGTGTGGAGAGGGAGGGAGGTAAAGATGTTGGAACTCAACGTGTTAAGATCAACTGTCGAGTAATGTTCTTGCCACTAGGAAATAAGAAATACAGGTAAAGGGGTATAGAAAGCTATCTGGCCCTACAGGACAAAAGAGAAGACGGAGACAAGGGCAGAGAGGGATGATAGAAGACAGAGTAGACTGGTGATAGTGGCAATTAGAATGTCCGGTGTTTTGGGGTGGGGGGAGGGACAAAAGGAGAGAAAATTTGGAACCCAAAATTTTGTGAAAATGAATGTCAAAAGTTATATAAATAAATAAAGAAATAATAAATAAATGAATGAATGAATGAATGAATCAATAAATAAAAGAAATTGGCTAAATGGACAAAAGAAGTTCAAATTTTCACTGAAAAAAATTTCTTCAAAATTAGATTTGGATAAGAGGAAACTAATAGTAGCATTATGCTTCACCAAAAAAATCAAAAAACAGACGAAAAGTAGAAGAAAATATGAAATATCTCATTGACAAATGACAAAAATTGATGGTGAAGAGACAATTCAAGCATGATTAGACTGCCTGAAATCCATGGTCAAAGAAAAATTCTAAACATTGTATTTCTAGCAATCATGAAGGAAAACCACTTTGCCATCTTTTATGCAGAGTATAAAATAGAACTTGAAAATATGCAACAATCACCTCCTGAAACACACCTCAAAATGAAAACTCCCATGAATAATAGTTAAATTGCAAAACTTCTAGGTCAAGGAGAAAATATTGTAAGCACAGAAAGAAAGAATTCACATAGTATACAACCATGTTCAGGATCACAGAAGATTAAGTGGCTTCCACCTCAAAGGAGTACTGTGCTTGAAAAATGATATTCTTTAAAACAAAAAGAACTAGGATTCTGATCAAAAATAAACTACCCAGCAAAACTACGGATAACGCTTTAGGAAATAAAATGCGTAATTAATGGACTTCTTAACACTCCTGTTGAAAATACCCAAGGGAAGAAGAAAATTTGACATACAAACACAATACTCAGGATAAGAAAATAAACGGTAAACATGAAAGGGACACCATAAATTAATATGATTTATGGAAGTATGATACATGAAATTGCAATAAATTTATCATCATTTAGGGAGTCAAAAGAAATTTACATAGAAAAAGGCCATGATTGTGAGTAAATTGTGTAGGAATAATCTCCCCAAAAAAGTGGGGATGGGAAAGAGAGATTCACTTGGAGAAAGGGAAAGGGAGAAATAGAATGATAAAATTATTTCACATAAAAGAGGCATGTTGATATTGCTTTTTACAGTAGAGTGAAATAAGTGGGTATGATGGGCAATGTTTGGTTTTCACTGTCATCCAAACTGGTTCGCAGGATGTATATATATATATATATATATATATATATATATATATATATATATATGTGCGTGTCTGTGTGTATATATATATATATATATGTGTGTGTGTGTGTGTGTGTGTGTGTGTGTGTGTGTGTGTGTGTGTGTGTGTCTGTGTATGCATCCTTAGGCATGTGCATGTGTATATGGGTGTGTATAACATGTATTTATATGCATATACATGTATATATTAAATTGTGTCATGCATTAGCATAAATATATTATGCAAATATATTATTTGATATATGTATGTATATGTGCATATAAATGGACACACATTCAATTGTATATAGAAATCTGACTTACTCAATACAGATGGGAATGGGGGAAGTAGATGATATCAAAAGACAAGGTGATAAAAAGAAACATGAATTAATGGAAGCAGTGATTAGAAGTAGCAAAGACCTTTGAGAAGGGACAGGATAAAACACAGAAGAAAGAAAAAAATAGAAATGCAGTTAGTAATCGCAACTGTGAATGTGAGTAGAACAAACTCATTAAATGGTGAGTTCCACAAAATGGAAGCAGCAGAATGGATTAGTAACCAGGAATCAAAAATACATTGCTTTCAAGAGACACACATGAAATAAAAAGACAAAATGGTTATAATGAAGGGCTGATGCAATAGCTAATATTTTTCCTCTGGGGAAAGTAGGGGAACAGGGATATTAATTATGATCTCTAAAAAATAAAAAGTAAACACAGACCTAATTAAAAATGAAAACTAGGACAACTACATTTTGTTAAAAGGTACCACAGACAATGAAGTAATATCAAATTAAGTTACAGGAAGTTTCTCTGGTAAAAGACTCATTTCTCAAATATATGCTGAATAAACAACTCTTAAAATTGTAAAGAATAAGAGCCATTCTCCAATTGCTAGGTGGTCAAAAGATATAAACAGTAAATTTTGTGAAGAGGAAATCAAAGCTCTCTATAGTCATATGAAAAAGTACTTTAAATCACTATTGATTAGAGAAATACAAATTAAAACAACTCTGAGGTACCACCTCATATGTATCAGAAATGAAAAATGTTGGACAGGGGTTAGGAAAAAATAGGAATACTAATTAACTGTTGACAGAGTAGTGAACTGGCCCAGTCATTCTGGGGAGCAATTTGAAGCTATGACAAAGGTTATAAAACTGTGCATACCCTTTGATTCAGCAATACAACTATTAGTTTTGTGTATGTGGTGGCAAGCAAAGTATAATCTTTTGCTGTTTTTGAGTGCCTCTGATTGAATAATGTGATTAAAGAAGATCTTCCCCACCCATTAATGGGCCTAGGAATATTTGTAGTAAGACCCATACCTTTTGTTAATGAGGCAAGGGTTCTCAAGGGTTGTGATGCCCTCTGGCTCTAAAAAGTGTATAAAGACTTTGAGGTGAGGTTTTGCTTTGTGGCTTAGTTTTTGGAAAAAAAAGCTTTGTGTGTCAGATGAGACTCTGGGAAGCTGTTAAGCAGCTCTCCAGGCTTTGAAAGCTCAAATGATGGTGCTTCCCTCTCTGGTAGCTATGTATATATGTATGTAATGGTCAGACAATTGGAAGCCTGTTTGTTGGTCTTTATTTTTTTTCTTGTATTTTTATCTCTTGGTGAACGATATATATGCTTGATTAAAGGAGATTGTTAACCCCTCAGAAGTAGTCTTTCCTTTTAGAAAGGCAGATAGAAGACCCAGTGATAGCAACTCCAACTTGTTCATGTTGAGGTGGTTGTTGATATATAATGGTGAGGAAGATGGGATCTGCATAAATTAAAAGGAATATATGGGGTTTTATGGAACTGGGAGAATTGTCTGTTGTTTCCCAGTTGTGGTGACTATGGTTCTATGGTAGGTAGGGATGGCCAGAGTCAGGGCTCAGGTGGTTAAGCCTGGCTCCAGACTCTTCCTAAGAGGTGAAGGCTCTGTAAGTATATTATAATCAGAAACCAGACAAGAGCAGTGAGAGCCTAGAATGAAGTCCTGGAACAGGAGCAGAAAACTACCTTTGTTCTGACCAGGAGAAGCGAAGGACTGCCTGTGTTCTGACCTTGGAGAGGTGAGAGGAATGGAGCAAAGAGGTGCCTGTGAGCAGACACAGGTGAGAGCTGAGAGCAGCTGGCTCTTGCTGGAGGAGGAGGAACCCAGGAGCTCAGAGTTCAGCCCTGGTACAAGATTGGGACGGCATAGCAAGGTACGAAGTATGCTTTTTTGCAGGGTTCTCCTGGGACAGTTTGGGACCTAGGGGGTGGAGTTGCCTGTGGTTTGTGGAGGGAAGTACCCTGTACCCCCAACGATTCCATTCTGATGACTTTGTTGCCCAGCCTCCCCTCAGGACTTGGAATCTGGGGTTAGAACATTGTTAAGACTGGGACTTGGCTCATTTGAACCTATACCTGAGAGTGCTTGCAATGACATGGTGGGGAGGACACAATCCTAAGAAAATTTTGCTGGACATTTCTGTTTGGCTTGAGGAAGGAGGATTTGGTTGTTCCCTCCTCAAAGAATGTTATGTTATGCATATATCTTTGGGTTTGTTTAAAGCCATTTTTACACCCTGGTAATGAGTTGCTATGTTATATGTCTTCCAAATGTGAATTATGTTGTATTTATTTAAGAAATGTTAATGCCTATTTGTTCCAGGCTATTTAGATTTTAAGGCCAAGGAAAGGTGGAATGTGATGGCAAGCAAAGTGGGATCTTTTGCAGTTTTTGAGTGCCTCCGATTGAATAATGCGTTAAAAGAAGATCTTCTTCAACCACGAATAGGCCTAGGAAGGCCCACACCTTTTGTTGTTGAGGCAATGGTTCTCAAGGGTTGTGATGCCCTCTGACTCTAAAAAGTATATACAGACTCTGAAGTGAGGTTTTGCTTGGGGCTTAGTTTTTGGAAAAAAGGTTTGTGTGCTGGATGAGATTCTGGGAAGCTGTTAAGCAGCTCCTCCCTGCTTTGAAAACCCAGATGTTGGTGCTTCCCTCTCTGGTAACTATGGTCAGAGAGCTGAACCCATTTTATTCATTTATTTTGGAATGTCTGCCTTTTGCTTTCATTTCTCTGTATTTTCTCTGAAGCTCATGGTGCTGATTTTTCCCCCGGAGTTAAGTGAATGATAGATATGCTTGATTAATGTGATTGTTGACCTTTCAAAAGTTGCCTTTCCTTTTATAAATGCAGATCTCATAGCCAGTGATAACAGGCCTCCTTGTGCATGTTGGGGAGCTTACTGTTAGAGTAACCCAAAGAGATCAAAGAAAAAAGGAAAAAGTACCTATATGTACAAAATATTTATAGCAATTCTTTTTTTTTCAATGCACAAAACGAAAAAATCAAAGGAGTGCTCATTAATTGAAGAATGGCTAAGCACTTTTTGGCATGTGATTGGGATGAAGTGCTATTGTGCTATAAGAAATGATGAAGAGGATAATTTCAGGAAAAATAAGGCAAGACCTAATTTGAGCTAATAATCGTAAGTGAGATGAGGAGAACTGTTAGAGCATTATTCACAGTGATAGCAATATTATAATGATAAACAATTTTTAAAGATTTGGCTCCTCTGTTCGATACAAGGATCTAATATAATTCAAAAAAAGTCATGATAAAAGTGATATTTAACTTCTGAAAGAGAACTAGTGAAATCTTAGTGCAAACAATATACTTTTTTCACTTCATTTAAAAAAATTAAATATGGCTCATATGGAAATCCATTTCAAATGATTTCACTGTGAAATTGTTATTTTGCTTGCTTTTTCAGTAGGTTGGGTAGGAGTGGGATGGAGGAGAGAATCTAAACTCAAAATTTAAAGAGAAAGGAATATTAAAATGCTAGAATATTAAAAATTCAAAAAATATCTAACCAATAATTATTTAGAACTTTATTTCTTATAACCATAGATAGATTTGATTTATTCTTTGGGAAACTGTTTGTTTATTGCATTCCTTGTAAAAAGTCTGTTATGTTTCTCATCAATGACTCCCTTAATTTGCATTGTACTTCATCACACAACCCTTTATCTTATTCCCTTCTCTTCCCATTTCTTCATAGGGTAGGAGAGATTTCTATTCCTAACTGATTGTCTGCATATATTCTTCCTCTCTCTGAATCAGTTCTAATGAGAAAGGTTTAAGTATTGCCAACCCCATTTTATTCTCCACTGTAACAGGTCTTCTTTGCATGTTTGATTTCTTTTTTTTAATGTGAGATAATTTTCTTCATTTTACCTCTCCCTTCCTCTTTCTCCCAGTTGTTCCATCTTTTTCATCCCTTTTTTGATTGATTCACAACCACACCCTTTATATAGATTCCTTCTAACTATCCTAATAAGGATAAAGTTCTTAATTATGTACATCATCTTTCTATATAGGGATATAAACAATTTAACTTTATTGAATCTTTTGAGGTTTCTCTTTGACTTTTATCTTCTTCTTATTCTCTTGAGTCTTGTATTTGAATGTCAAAATTTCTATTTCACTTAGTTGTATTCATCATCTATTAATTACACATTTCCCCTCAGAAAGATTATATTCAGCTATCTCTCCTCCACCTATTTTTTAAAATTTCAGTTGTGTTTTTTTTTTCCAACTTTTCCAATTTTCTTCTGTTTTCTTCATTATTTTTACTTTGTTTATTGGCATCTTATGGAGTCATAAGTTTCTAGCTGTGGAATTATTTTTAAGCAATTACTTTATTCAGTAATCTTTTGTGCCACTTTTTTTATTGGCCAATTCTGCTTTTTATGAAGGTTTTATTTTTGCAAATTTTTCTTTAACCATTTAATCAATTCCAGTTGTGAAGGTGTTATTTTTATTCAGTATTTTATTGTACATCTTTCCCAAATCTGTTAATTCTCTTTCCAAAATTAACTTATTCTAATTTTCCCTGATTTTTCCTCTACCTCTCTTAGCTCTTTATTTTACTTTATTTTCCAAGACTACTTGAGGAGTTTTTGTCTAATCTGTATCCTTTCTTTAAAGCTCTGCTCATAGTTTTTTGCCCCCCACATTGTTGATTTTTTCTGAGTTTGTGCAATGTTTTTCTGTGCTACTATTGTAGATTTTTGTGAACAAATTTTTATTATTTTTTCTCACTTTTTTAGTTTATTTTTTTTTAACTTTCAACTTTATGGTAAATTTGGCTTCTGGTCACCTGAGTGTGGTGAATCTCTCAACAAAGCTTTAGGCTTTTTCACACTACTGTTTTCAAAGCTAGTTCTTGGGTCCTGCAAGTTTTCTTTGTTCCCAATTTTGTGTAGTCTGGGGAGAGATTTGGACATTGACCTCCTGGTCTAAGCTCTGGTCTTTACCCAGGAAAAGCCCTGTTCTTCTGCAGCCACAGTTCTAGTATTGCTCATTGACCTGAAACTGTGACCAGATCTCTTGCATTCTTGCAACTACAAATACTAACACTCTCCTCTACATTCAAAATGTGAATAAGTCTCCTATTGAAGTATGATTCACAACAAGAATTCTTCTGTACCCTGTAATGGCAAACTGGACGTGTTTATGTGCAAGAGACTTGCAAATCAGTTACTGTGCCCAGGGTCAGCAAAGGGATTTCATGTAATCTTTATGATCAGTTCTCTGATCCCCATACCATCTCTGGTTTGAGAGTTCCCAAAGCTGTTGGTGCCACTGTTATGTCCACCTCCCTTTGTGTTGCAACTATGTGAACTCCTGGGCAGGTCCTCACTTAGATAACACAGACCTCTCCTGCTAACCTTCAAATATATCTTAGGCTAAAAAAACATGTCTCACTTTGACCTTTTATTTACACTGCTGCTTGACAACTAGTTTTTAAGTCTATTTCAGTGATCTTAGAAAGAGAATGCTAAGAGAATTTCATTAGGTTGAGGCCTGTACTCCACCATCCTTTCTTTGCTAAAAAAAAAAAATACTTTTCTTAACAAAATATTAAATTAACTTCAAAAAAAGAACAAGATTTCACAGGTGTATTTTATAACTATTAACTATGACTATCATTTATCTAAGTACATCCAAGTATTTATGAATAACAATTAAGCCTCTCAGTACATCTGAGATTATAGAAATAAACTGGCTCAGAACATCAGAATCACTATCATAAAAGAAGATAGATTTTTTTTGTCTGTTTGTTTCCTTAAGTTCTGCTTGGAAATGCCAAAGGCAAGTTAACATTGGGAGAAAGTTTGCCCTATAGCTAAGATATAGCTATTTCAAACGAAATTTTCTAAGAAATAAACTCCCTGAAGCACATCATTAATGCAATTGCTCTGTTTGTGTAATAAAGAAATCAATATTTTTGTCAAAGTGCAATATTATATAAAAATTTCTGTTTTTCATACTCAATTTGTGAGGCAATGTGATATCCCATAGTATAAAATGTGCATTCTTTATATAATTTGTCTGCAAAAGGATTGATGTATTTAAAATATATTTCAAGTTAAAATTTTACGTATATAATTTGCTTGGAAACCAAGTGAATGAAAAAAATGGAGTGTCCAGATAATTTGATTTAATAACAAATGTTCTGATGCACTACTAGTTAGTAAGTTTTAAAATAAATAATAAACAAGCCTAGTACATAGGCTTAAAATGTTTACTTAATGAAATATTTATAATTCATGATATTATTGATGTGAATAGAATAAAATATAGTGGTAGTTTTAAAACAAGAGAAAAGTATTTACCTAACCCAAATAGTTATTGTTTTAAGAGAGGAGACTAGGGTGTAGGGGTTGTCTTGGTTGTAAGACTCTAGTGCTTGGGCCTACAAGTACAGCCTCTGTGGAAGGCAGAGGATTGCTGAGTGAACTAACGTTATTTTTTTTTATCTTCTTTTGGATTCTGGGTGACTTACATCATGGAGACAGTCAAAACTGATTGCTCTTTGGCACATAATTTCCTTTTGGAGAAATTTTTGAGAAGTATAATTCAGAGAAAAATGTCTACAACTCCATCTTGTTGCTCAAGTGACTGTGAATTCCCTCAATTATTTTCTAAAGGGGAAAAAAGGGAGAGGTAGTCGGTGAACATGAAGAAAAAAATTTAATATAAGTGGGAGAAAAGTGGAGGATTTCTGGGATCACTCCTGAAATACTGTTCCGGTCAAGTAACCATCAATCAGGAATGGGGCCCTTAGGGCAAAAGTTTTCTACCTTATTTAGACTGCTGGTCAGAAATCTAAAGAGTTGTTTTAAAAGAGGTAGAGGTGAATTTAATTCAACAGTATTATATAGCCACTATGTGTCAAGTATCATTCTAGCTGTTGGAAAACACAGATTTCTTCTTGAGCCAAAAGTTCTGGAAATTGCCTACAATATTCCAGGGAGTTTTTATTTTAATATTTCTTTCAAGAGGTGGTTTCTGGATTCTTTCAATTGCTGTTTTATCATCTGGTTGTAGAATGTCAGGGAAGTTTTGCTTAATAGTGGCTTAAAATATGGTACCTAAACTCATACTTTTTATCACAGCTTTTGGGTAGTTCAATATTTGTTAAATTAGCTCTCCTCAATTTATTTTCCAGGTCATTTTTTCCTATGTTATATTTCACATTTTCTTCTATTAAAAATATTTTGAGTTTGTCTTACTGTTTTTGGATGCCTCATCACGTCATTTGCATTCGTGTTGCCCAATTGTAATTTTTAAGGAAATATTTTGTTTAATGAGATTTTCTAATTATTTAAAAAAAAAATTACCAATTCTACTTTTTAAAGAGTTCTCTTCGGTATGTTTTTGAACCAATTTAATTTACCACTGATGATTCTACAATGTCGATGTTATTTTGTACACAGTATATTTCAATTTGCAAGAGTTCATGTAAGTCTTTTCAGGTTTTTCTGAGAGCATCCTGTTCATTATTGCATATAGAACAATAGTATTCCATCACATTCACATAATACAGTTTGTCCAGCCATTTTCCTAATGATGGACATCCCTTCAATTTAAAATTCTTTGCCCCCAGAAAAAGAGCTGAAATAATGTTTGTACAAAAAAGTGCTTTTCCTTTTCCCTTTGAACCCAGGTCCTCTGTACATACTGCACCTCCCAAAGAGAAGGTAAGTTTCTTTATGGAAGACATATTTTTGTTCTTTTCTCTCAAATTCTAGCCCCTAGTATAGCTTGGGGCATATAGTAGTTAATAGATAAATAGATTAATATGTATATAATAGTGTTTAAAATATATACACCTACTCCATGCAACTTCTACTATAATGGAAATACGTCTGCACATATGTTTATATACATGTATGTATATTATATATGTTTACCCATATATACATATATGTGTATACATACATACATACACACACATATATAAAACATTTGTTTAAATCTTAAATATATTAAGATATTCACCTTGCAACACTAATGGTACTTTCAAAAGAAAAGGGAGATCTTTATGGGAAAGATCACATTTTCCAAAAAACACTTGGATTTGAAGATAGAATTTACTAAAGTTCCCAAGACTTTCGTTTCCATTACAGTTTGTAGCTGTGATACTTGATTTCTGTATCAGGACTAATATTTTCAGATTTCTGACAAGAAGGAGGAGGTCTATAAACTCTATACCTAGGAGAGTACCCAATAAAAGAAGGACACTCCAGAAACTCAGTTATTTTTCTGTCTGCCGAAAAGAAACTCAAAAGCAGGGAGTAGAGGTAAAAAGAGGGAAAGCTTCACTCTTGAATGAAGATAGATTCTGCATAAATCACTTCAAGATAAGTGATTTCGCATTCCTTGATCAATGGATTTACTCAAACTTAAATGTTTTATTATGAAATTGAATGGTTATATCTTCTCTCTTAGCCTATAAGAAATTGAAACCTGATGAACTAAGAAATTGCCACATGACCCAAGATAGGGGGCTTGGGCCACATTAGGCACACAGCAATTCAAATACACCAAAACATCCTCATTATTCTTTGTGAACCATGAACAATAGCATATCATAAGGATTACAAGAATTACAGTTCCAACTGGAAATTATCTTAGAAAATTTGAATGAGTGAGAAGATATGCTGAAGCCTCTTCATAATTTTGATTTATCACAATTATCTAATCATATTTAGTGCCAATGTACATAACTTAGTCTATTCCATTGAAGTCTGTACTGTACCTTTCATATCACCATGTCAGGCTCATTTCTGTCCCTATATATAGACCCAGCCATACACACACACACACACACACACACACACACACACACACAAACATTCAGCCAATGGTAAGAAGAGTTAAGACAATAGACACATGAGGAGAAGCATTTTGTTTAGACAAATCAAGCAAGTAGGGAATTAGAAAGATTTTTTACAAATGCCACTTTTAAAGGAGCAGAAAGTAGAAAAAAATGTCAGGTTGCCCAGCATAAAATACTAAGAGGAACATACCAAGTTGTGCTTTATATGTGAAAAAGGAAAATTAGAATAGAAAAGCCAGAGATCCAAACCAGGAAGAAATCAGACACACCTGAAATTCTATCACCTTGGAAACAAGTCGATAATGTGGTTTTAAGTTTCAGGATGCCGTCTCTTTATGAAGAAATGTTGGTGTCTGAGAGCCATGCCAAACCATAGATTTTAACATAAAAATAAGGCTGCAATCATTAATTTTGCTACCTTATGGCTTGCTCATGCTATTTTGCCTGCTTAGAATTCCTTCCCTTTTTTCATTCTTCTATAATCCCTGTTTCAGAAGGCTCTCCCACAGTTTATAGAAAGTATTACTGCCTCTTTAAGAAGGAATAAGTTAATTGTCATAGCTATAATTATTATTCCTTCTATTTATGAAATCAGGCAGAATATACATGAGCCAACTTTGATATATGATATGAAAGGAGAGCTCAGATGTAAGGAGAAACATTGTATTTTATTAGAATTGCATTAGATGTTATTTCATGATTTAATAATAAAATGCAAATTTGTTGAAGTCAGTTACTTGTGATAGTTGAAGATATAAGAGCAAAAAAGATTGAAGTACCAATTTCTGAATGACAGAATTCAACTTTTATATCAGGAAGAAATGTAAGGAGAAATTTTGGGAAGTCTTTCATAGGTCCTTGAAAAATGTGTGGCATAGAGTTAATGCTTAATGAATGTACACTGATTGATGGATTTGACTGGCACAACTGTATTTATTTAAAATAAGAAACTTAAAATAAGTCATTTTCTGGTAGTAATAATGAGAATTTGAGGTGAGTCTAGTTTAGATCTTTCTTGGATTCAAAATATTATATTATATTAATGACTGTACTAGTAATATAATAATTCTAAGATATATTCAGTAATTTTAATAATAAAAATTTAGCTATATAGTAAGAAGTAAAACTGTATTAGTAATGAGAGTTCTCCAGATTCAGGAATGAACAATATTTAATTATAGTTTAAGCTCAATGATTCCTTAATAAGAAAGCTTTAAATTGTAATAAATTTGTTGTTCAGTTATGTCTGACTTTTTGTGATCCCACTCGGGGTTTTCATGGCAAAGATATTGGAGTGCTTTGCTATTTCCTTCTCCATCACATTTGAGGATGAGAAAATGAGGCAAACACAGTTAAACAGGTTTGAGTGACTTGCCCAGGGTTACACTATTAGTAACTGCCTGAAGCCAGATCTGAATTCAGGTCTTCCTGACCACAGACCTGGCACATTATCCATTTTGCAGCATAGATAATATGTAACTATTTAAACATAATTCTAGAATACTATGGAACTGTGGAAGCAAAGCTTAAAATAGATTTATGTGAACTGACAGAATAAGGGATAAACTACAAGTGAGACTGTCAGACCCCATAAGCATTTATATGAGTATTTATAGCAATTCTATCCATCTTTTAAAGATCAGATGGCACATCACCATTTCTCTAGGTTTACCAGGCACTTGCAAGTCTATGCCTTGTGTAAATCTGTTTGTTTGTTTGTTTGTTTTTAATTTCCTTTAGACTTTACAAAGTTGTCGTTTCACGTTTGGTTCACTTTTATTGTCTTTGGCATATGAACAATATTGGAAACTCAACTGAGTAAAGAAATTGCCATGTTGAGCTTGTGTAGTTGTTACTTCAGTGGTGACAAATTCAAATAAAAATAGAGCTACTAAAGTATACATAAAAATACCTGCCAGCAGCAGATAGTCTTAGAAATCTACATATTATCATTATCATATTATCTATTTTATCTTTATTTTTGCTAATTTTTTTCCAGTTACATTTTAATCTGTTTGGGGCAACACTAGAAAGTGTTGTTGGCTACTGTTATGTTCCAATAGTTGGTATTGGCCACATTTATTTTATGGCATCTATAAAATTTCCAGTTCCTACTAGAGTTTTAGTAAATACCTACCAGTTCTTTGACTTTTTCCCATCTGAGGAAATAATTAATCGTTTTCAAAGGATGGATAGTTATACTTTGTACTTATGTGCGCTGAAGTTATCTAGGTCCCTTTAGTCATTAAAACCAAATGAAAAATGGTGAAGCAGAAAGTGTAGTTTGGACATAGGTGTAGGCTAATAATGACATAGAAACGATAAGTCACTTGGTTTCTCCTTTCGTATTTCCATAAAAATAACTCTAGTGGATTTCTTATGCGGCATTATTTTAGATAATATAAAAATATTGTATCAAAATATTTCCTCTAACATTGTCTAACCAAAGACAATTAAATAGAGGAGAAAGTAGCGTTTTCACCTAGTGGATTACAAATAAAATTGGATCAAAAATAGGGAAGTCTAATGAAGAGTCTTAAATGCAAAGGCATAATAATCATGAACAGTAAATTAATAAAAACATAACCCTTCCATCTCTTTAAAAGTAAAGAAATATTCCTGGTGTGGATTTTTCTTACCTGGCAGAATTCTAATAAGATTTGTTATTGCTCAATTGTTTAGTCATGTGTAACTCTTTTTTACTCCAATGATCATTACATGAAAGACTCTTTGGTCCTCTACTATCTCTCAAAGTCTGCGTAAGTTCATATCCATTGTTTCTGTAGCACTATCTATCCAACTCATCCTCTGCCATAACCTTTTCCTTTCATTTTCAATATTTGCCAATATCATGATTTTTTCCAATGTGTCTCATCTTCTCATTATGTGGCCAAAGCATTTAAGGTTCAGCTTTAGTGTTTGACCATCTCTATAAACGTAAAGGGAATAAATTGTCCTACAACAATCTCTCTCTTAGTCATTGAGGATAATATTCTTGCTAAAGTCTTCCTCAATAGCCTGATCCTTCATTTAGAAGATGTTCATATACCTGAGAGCCAGTGTGGCTTCAGAAAGAGCCGAGGAACTGTTGATATGGTGTTTGCTGCCCAACATCTCCAGGAGAAGTGTCAGGAGCAGAACAGAAGTCTGTACACAATGTTTGTAGATCTGACCAAGGTCTTTGACACTGTTAGTCATAAGGGCTTATGGAAAATCATGCCAAAATTTGGCTGCAAGGAGAAGTTCATCAATATTGTATGTGAATTTCATGATGGCATATTTCCCCGTGTTCTGGATAATGGACAATGCTCTCGTGCCTTCCCAGTCACCAATGGCGTGAAACAGGGCTGTATGCTTGCTCCTATGCTTTTTAGCATGATGTTTTCAGCCATGTTGACAAATGGTTTCAATGAGGATGAACACAGCATCAAGGTAAACTACCATACTGATGGTAAGCTCTTCTATTTGAAAAGGCTACAAGCCAAGACCAAAGTGGATGATGCATTGGTGTATGATTTAATGTTTGCAGATGATTGTGCACTCAGTGATGCCTTTGAAGCTGAGACACAACAAAGTATGGATAAATTCTCTGTTGCCTGTGCTAATTTTGGCCTGATGATTAACATAAAAAAAAAACACAGGTGCTCCATCAGCCAGCACCACACCATCCAAATGTGGAACTATTGATTACAACAAATGGAGAAGTTTTGAATGCTGCAGATAAGTTCACTTACTTTGGTGGTGTACTTTCCAGGGATGTACACATTGGCAATGAGGTTGATGTGCACATTGCCAGAGCTAGCTCAGTGTTTGGGAGGCTCTGAAGAAAAGTTTAGAAGAGAAGAGGTATTAGATTGACTAACAAACTGAAGGTCTAGAGAGCTGTTGAGCTGACCTCATTGTTATATGCCTATGAAACATGGACAGACGACCAGTGCCATGCCAGGAAACTGAATCCCTTCATTTTGAACTGTCTTAGGAAGATTCTGAGGATCTCCTGGCAGAATAAGGTACCAGACACTCCTTGCTAGAGCTGTGCTCCCAAGTATTCAAACTATGCTTCAGAGACAACAACTCTGATGGGCTGGTCACGTTGTTCAAATGCAAAAGTATTCAAACTATGCTTCAGAGAGAACAACTCTGATGGGCTGGTCATGTTGTTCAAATGCAAAATGTATGCTTGCCAAAAAGACTATTTTATGGAGAACTCCCATGGGACAGGTGATCATATGGTGGCCACAAGAAACAATACAAGGACACTCTCAAGGTTTCTCTCAATAACTTTGGGTTTGATTGTGTAACATGGGAGACACCGGCACAGGACCACTTAGCATGGCATGCCCACATCAGAAAGGTGTTGTGCTCTTTGAGCAAAACAGAATTGAGACAGCACAAAGTAAACACATGATGCACAAATTTGGGATATCCATCTCAAATATTCACATGGACTATCTGTGCCCAACCTGTGGTAGAATATTCCAAGCTTGTATTGATCTGATCAGACACAGTCACACACACTGAAATTTCACTTTACAATGGTGTTGTGATTTTGGTTGTCTTCAAAGATGAAAGACAACAACCAACCAACCAACCATACCTCAATTTACTCATCCCTTCCCCACTTGATGGACATCTTGATTTCCAATTTTTAGCCACCACAAAGAGAGCTGCTATAAATATATTTGTACATGTGGGACCCTTTGTAGTTTTTATGTTCTTTTGGAGATACAGTCCTGAAAGTGATATTGCCGAGTCAAAGGGCATGCACATTTCTGTAGCCCTTTGGGCATAGTCCCAAATTGCTCTCCAGAATGGTTTGATCAGCTCACAGTTCCACCAACAATGAACTACTGTTCCAACTCTTCCACGTCTTCTTCAACATTTATCATCATCCTGTTTTGTCATGTTATTCAGTCTGATAGGTGTGATGTGGTACCTCAGAGTTGCTTCAATTTGCATCTCTCTAATCAACAGTGTTTTAGAATATTTTTTCATATGACTATAGATAGCGTTAATTTCTTCCCCTGGAAACTGCCTGTTCATGTCATTTGATCATTTATCAATTGGGGAATGACTTGTATTCTTCTGTATTTGACTCATTTCTCTATATATTTTGGAAATGAGGCCTTTGTCACAGCCACTAGTTGCAAGAATTCTTTCCCACTTTTCTATTTCCCTTTTAATTTTGGTTGCATTGGGTTTGTTTGTGCAAAACCTTTCCAACTTAATGTAATCAAAATTATCAGTTTTGAACTTCACAATGTTTTCCATCTCTTGTTCAGTCAAGAATTTCTCCATTCTCCATAAATCTGATAAATACACTATTCCTTCCTCCACTAATTTGTTTATTGTTTCAATCTTTATACCTAGATCATGTATCCATTTGGACTTTACTCTTGTATATATTTACAGATATTGGGCTATGCCCTGTTTCTGCACACCATTATCTAGTTTTCCAAGCAATTTTTGTCAAAAAGTGAGTCCTTGTCCCAGAAGCAGGGGTCCTTGGTTTATCATCTGGCCTTGGGTTTTTTTCTCTAGGGAGTTCATTGACGATTTCTTCAATTTCTTTTTTTCTGAGATGAGGTTATTTACATATTCAACCTCCTCTTGTGTTAATCTGGGCATTTTGTAATTTTAAAATAATCATCCATATCATTTAGATTGTTGAATTTATGGGCATACAGTCAGGCAAGCAGTAGATTGCTATATTCATTGATTACTGTGTTTTGAGCACCTAAAGTATTCCACTGTTCTACCCTTCTGTTTCTTATACAGTACCAAGTGGTTTTGATGATCCCTGCTTTATAATACAATTTGAGATATGGTAAGGCTAGGCCACCTTCCTTACCATTTCTTTTCATTAGTTCCATTGATATTCTGGATTTTTTGTTCTTTCAGATGAATTTTGATATTATTTTCTCTAGCTCTAGAAAATAATTATCTGATAGTTTGATTGGTATGGCGCTGAATAAGTAAATGATTTTAGGTAAAATTGTCATTTTTACTATGTTGGCTCAGACTACCCACGAACAGCTGATGTTTTTCCACTTACTTAGATCTGACTTTATTTGTGTGAAAAGTGTTTTGTAATTGTGTTCATATAGTCCTTGGGTTTGTTTTGGCAGGTAGACTCCCAAATATTTTATAGAGTCTACCTTAGCTTTAAATGGAATTTCTCTTTCTATCTCTTGCTGTTGGGCTTATTTTTTAACCTTCAACTTTACCAAAGTTGTTTCTTATTTCAAATAGTTTTTTCTTGATTCTCTGGGATTCTCTAAGTGTATCATCAGATCTTCAAAGAGTGATGACTTAGTTTCTTCTTTGCCTATTCTAACTCCTTCAATTGCTTTTTCTTTCAACACCTAAAATTTCTAGTACCATATTGAATAATATTGGTGATAATGGACATCCTTCCTTCACAACTGATCTCATTGGAGATGCATCTGGCTTATCCCCATTGCATATAATGTTTGCTGAAGGTTTTAGGTGGATACTACACATTTTTTAATGAAAATTTTCATGTATTCCTACGTTCTCCAGTGTTTTCAATAGGAATGGGTGTTGTATTTTTTCAAAAGCTTTTTCTGCATCTATTGAGATAATCATGTAGTTTCTGTTAGTTTTGTTGTTGATATGATCAATAATACTAATAGTTTTCCTAATATTGAACCATCCCTGCATTCCTGGTATAAACTCTGCCTGATCATAATATATTATTCTCATGGTGAGTTGCTGTATACTTTTTGCTAAATCTTATTTAAATTTTTTGCATCTGTATTCATTAGAGAAATTGGTCCACAATTTTATTTCTCTGTTTTGGCTTTTCCTGGTTTAGGCATCAAAACCATATTTGTATCATAAAGAGAATTTGGGAGAACTTGTTCTTCCCCAGTTTCCCGAAATAGTCTGTATGGTATTGGAACTAACTGTTCTTTAAATATTTGATAGAATTCACTTGTAAATCCATCTGGCCCTGGGGTTTTTTCTCTAGGGAGTTCATTGATGATTTCTTAAATTTCTTTTTTCTGAGATGAGGTTATTTACGTATTCAACCTCCTCTTGTGTTAATCTGGGCAACTTGTAACTTTAAAATAATCATCCATCTCATTCAGATTGTTGAATTTATGGGCATACAGTCGGGCAAACTAATTTCTAATAATTGTTTTAATTTCCTCCTCATTGGAGGTGAGTTCAACTTTTTCATGTTTGATATTGATAATGTCAGTTCTTTAATCAGATTTTAGCTTCTATCTGACAGAACCAGAGGTCACAACACACAACGCCTTAAGTTCAAGGCTCAAGAACTGTGCAATACATCCTCTTTGACCCTAGAAGCAGATATCTACTTTAAAAGACAGGAAAAAGGTATCATCACCATCATCATCATCATCATGAGTAAGAAGCAAAGCATAAAAGAGAAGACCATAAAATTTTTCTATGAGGACAAGGACCAAAGTATAAATACCAAAGAAGTCACCATTGAGACTGTACTCTCAACATGCATTTTTAAAGGATTTTGAGTTCCAAACATTGTTTTTCTCCTTCCTTCTTTCTCTTCTCCCTCTCAAAGACAGCAATTATTCTCATGTAGGCTATACATGTACAATCATATATAACACATTATAACATTAGTCATGTTATAAAAGAATAATTAGAACTAAAGAGAAAAACAAAAAGAAAGAACTAAACAAAATTAAAAGGTGAAAACGGTATGTTTCAATCTGCATTTCAACTCCATAGTTCTTTCTCTGGTTGTGGATAGTATTTTCCAACATCTTCTACAACACATATCATTTTCCTTTTCTCTCATATTAGCCAATGTGTTTGGTGTAATGTGGTAACAGAGACATGATTTAATTTGCATTTTTGTAATCAAAAGTGATTGAAAGAATTCTTTTATATGACTATACACAGTGTTAATGTCTTCATCTGAAAACTACTTAATCATATTTTTGACCACTTATAAACTAGGGAATGATTTGTATTCTTGAAAATAAGATCCAATAAAATATATTTCAGAAATGAGGTCTTTTTAAATATACAATTTATTTATTTTTCAATTCTCAACATTCACTTAAACGAGAATTTGAATTAAAAATTTTCTCCCCATCTTTCCACACTGTCCACCCGAGGACAGCATGCACCCAATCCACCACTTTCTCCAGTCTGTCCTTCCTTCTATTACTCACCCTTATTCCATGCCAGTTCCCCTCTATTTTCCTGTAGGGCAAAATAAACTCTACATTACTGGTATATCTTAATTTCCAGTTGCATGCTAAAACAATTTTTAACATTCACTATTAATGCTGAGTTTTGTATTCTCTCCCTCCCTCCCCACTCACCTTCGTTGAAAAAACAAGCAATTCAGTATAGGTCATATATATGTAACAGTGCAAATCACCTCCATAATATTTATGTTGTAAAAGACTAACCACATTTCCCTCTCTCCTATCCTGACCTCCATTTATTCCATTCTCTCTCTTGACCTGTCCTTCCACAATCGTGTTTGCTTGTAATTATGCCTTTCCCCATTTTGCTGTCCCTTCTACTATCTTCCTTCCCCTATCCCCTTCCCCCTGGCCTTCTTGCAAGGTAAAATAGATTTCCATATCCAATTGAGTATGTGTTATTCCCTATTTAAGCCAAATTCCATGAGAGTAAGGCTCACTTATTTCCTTTCATCTCCCCCCTCTTTCCATACATTGTAAAAATTCTTTCTTCACTCTTTTATGTGAGATGATTTGCTACATTCTAGTTCTCCCATTCTCTTATTCCTAGGACATTCCATTCAATGGTAAACTTAAGTTTTAGGTGTTCTCCCTTCATATTCAGCTCCCTCTGTATCGTATACATGCATACATGCATACATATATCTACATCTTTGTTTCTGTCTCTCTCTGTCTCTCTGTCTCTGTCTCTGTCTCTGTCTCTGTCTGTCTCTCTGTCTCTCTCTCTCTCTCTCTGTCTCTCTGTCTCTCTGTCTCTCTCTCTCTCTCTCTCTCTCTCTCTCTCTCTCTCTCTCTCTCTCTCTGTCTCTCTGTCTCTCTCTCTCTCTCTCTCTCTCTCTCTCTGCCTGTCTGTCTATCTATATTCTCTCTAACTATCTTAATACTGAAAAAGATCTCATGAGTTACAAATAATATTTTCCATTAATAAATGTAAACAGTGCAATTTTAATGAGCTCCTTAAGTCTTCTCTTTCATGTTTACCTTTTCATGTTTCTCTTGATTCTTGTACTTGAAAGTCAAATTTTCTGTTCATCACTGGTCTTTTCAACAAAAATGCTTGGAAAACTTCTTTCTCACCCAAATTCAGTTTTCCCCCTGAAATATTTTACTCAGTTTGTCAGGTGATTCTTGGTTGTAATTCTAGCTTCTTTGACCTCTTAAATATCATATGCTAAGCCCTTTGGTACTTAGGTGTAGCAACTGCTAAATCCTGTGTTCTCCTGATTGTATTTCCAAAATAATTCAATTGTTTCTCTCTGACTGCTTGTAATATTTTCTTCTTGACCTGGGAACTATGGAATTTAGCTACGATATTCCAAGAGTTTTCCTTTTTGGATCTATTTGAGGAGATGATAGCTGAATTCTTTCCATTTCTATTTTACCCTCTGGTTCTAGAACATCAAATCAGTTTTCCTTGATAATTTTTTGGAAGATGATTTGTAGACTCTTTTTTTGATCATGGTTTTGAGGTAGATCAATAATTTTTAAATTATCTCTCCTGTATCTATTTTCCAGGTCAGTTGTTTTACCAATGAGATATTTCACTTTTTCTTCTATTTGTTTTTTTTAATATATTATCTTGGTTTTTCATAAAGTCATTAGTTTCTATATGATCCATTTTAATTTTTAAAAAAATATTTTCTTCAGTGAGCTTTTGAACTTCCTCTTCCATTTTGCCAGTTCTGTTTTTTAAGGCATATTTCTCCTCATAGAGTTTTTGGATCTCTTTTGCCATTTGAGTTAATCTATTTTTAAAGGTGTTATTTTGTTCAGTGTTTTGGGGGTCACCTTTAGCAAGTTGTTGACTTGCTTTTCATGATTTTCTTTCATCACTCTCATTTATCCTCCCAATTTTTCCTACACTTCTCTTGCTTGACTTTCAGAATCCTTCTTTGAGCTCCTCTATGGCCTGAGACCATTACTTATATATTTTGGATGTTTTGGATGTAGAAGCGTTGACTTTTATGTCTTTCTCTGATGGTATGATTTATTCTTCCTCATGTGAAAGGATGGAAGAAAATATCTTTTCATCAAAATGTAACATTCTGTAGTCTTATTTCCCCTTTTTTGGGCATTTTCCCAGTCAGTTACTTGACTTTTGAGTCCTTTCTCAAACGTGGGGTGCACTACCATAGGCTTCAGAGGTTTTGTGCAATGCTTGTCTGAGGTATCTCTAGGGATCTTTAAGTTCTAAATTTTTCCAAAATGGCACAATCAAGGGAGAGGAGTTTACTCCTCTTCTGTTCTGTGCTCTTGTCTATGAGCAACCAAAAGCACTCTTTTCTACCCTGGAACTACCAGTAGGATTCCCTCTAGACAGCTGCCACCAGCTACACCACACCAGCACTCCTCACCCCAGGACCACCACTCAGGACTGAGAACAAGATAAGCTACTTATTTCCCCCAGGGTCTTTAGACTGAGAGCTCCAAAAGTGGACCCTGCTGCCACACTGGCTGCTGCCACCCTCGGGCCAGGGCTGGGGCTGGACTACATACATGCCCCTCTCACCCACATGAAAGAGATTTCTCATTGCCTTTTGAAAAGGTCTTTAGCATTTGTGTGTTGAGAAATCTGGGAATCACAGCTGTTACCCATCATTCCAGACACTGAAGCCTGCTCCAGTCCTGTTCATGCTCTTCAGACAATGCAATATACTCTTTCTGTTGGGCTTCCAGGCTGTCTTGGGCTCTCATTTTGTGACTTCTGTTGCTCTAGAATTTGTTTAGTTTCATTTTTTACAGGTATTTTATGGGCTATGGGAGAAGAACTAGAGTAGGTCTGTCCTTCTACTCTGCCATCTTGGTTCCTGCCCCGTAGAAATGAGGTCTTTATCAGAAACACAGAAAGGAAAAATATTATTTCATCTTCCTACTTAACTTCTACTCTTCCTTGCATTGCTGTGGTTTGACCACTCATTATTTAATATTATTTTATTTTACGCAGTTTCAAATTCATTTTTAGACTATCATTCAATGGACCTTTATTAAACATATATATATATATATATATATATATATATATATATATATATATATATATATATATATATGTGTGTGTGTGTGCATGTGTGTGTGTGTACATATATATATTATATATATATGTATGTGTATACACACATATATATGTATATATATATATATATATATATATATATATATATATACACACACACATATATATTTACTTCATGATCTCTAAAAATGCATTTAATATTTCTCCTTTTCTGCACTGGATTATGAGAGTTTTATGCACTATTACATGGTAAATGTATCACTATAAAAAGTCCATATTCCTTTATATCCCCATCCAATTTGCCTAAAGGTCCACCATATCTAACATGTATAAAGTTCTTATTAAGAAGGTGATTAGAACTTCTTTCTTGGTTCTTTTGTTGTCAGGTTTATCTAGTTCTGAGAGTGGCAAGCAGACACTGGTTCTGAGGATCTGGGCCCACAGACAGTGGGGGAATCTAGGAGATGATGCAAAATCCCTGAAGCCTGGGACAGTAAACACACCCTCACTCCCACCTGCACTGGAAGCAGCGTTCTACCTTTATTAGAACATCATGGGTTTGACGGGGAAGATAAGTAAACACAGTAAAAGAACTCAGACATCAGAGTTTTACTTTAGTGGCAAGAAAGATCATATAACCAGAGGAGGATAGCAGAGTCAAAGTTCCTACATCAAAAGCCTCCAAGTAGAATCCAAATTGATCACAGGTCTTAGATGAGCTGAAAAAAGAATTTAAAAATCAAATAAGAGTAAAGGGAAAATTGGGAAGAGAAATGAGAGTGATGCAACAAAACAAAATTGAGTAAACAGGGTATGAAAGAAGACCTCACAATATTGAAGAGGATAAGACCTTTAAAAATATACTAACCAAAATGGCAAAAGAGGTTCAAATAACCAATGAAGGGAAGTATGCCTTAAAAAACGGAATTGGCTGAATAGAAAGGAGGTACAAAAGTTCACTGAAAAAACAATTACTTTAATATTAGAATGGAGCAAATGGAAACTAATGACTTTATGAAAAATTAAGAAATTATGAATCAAAACACAAAGAATCAAAAAATAGAAGACTGAAGAATCTCATTAGAAAAAGAACTTACTTGGAAAATCGATCCAGGAGAGGTTATTTAAAAATCATTGGACTACTTGAAAGCTGTCATAAAAAAAAAAAAAAAGAGCCTAAATATCGTCTTTGAAGAAATTATGAAGGAAAACTGTCCTGACAATCTAGAAGCAGAGAGAAAAAGAGAAATTGAAAGAAGCCACCAATCACGTCTAGAAAGAGATCCCAAAAGGAAAACTCCTAGGAATATCATAGTCAAATTCCAGATTTTTCAGGCACAAGAGAAAATATTGCAAACAAGATAGAAACAACTTGAGTATTGTGAAAATACAATCAGGATAACACAAGATCTACCTGCTTCTATATTAAGGGATTAAAGGACCTCGAATATAATATTCCAGAGGACAGAGGAGCTGGAATTAAAACCAGAAATCATATACCCAGCAAAACTGAGTATATCCCATGGGGGAAAAATAGACATTCAATGAAATAGAGGACTTTCAAAGATTCTTCATAAAAAGATTAGAGTTGAATAGAAACTTTGACTTTCACATATATGAATCAAGAGAAGCATGAATAGGTAAATAGGAGATGAGTGGAAGGAGTGCAGACCAGACCAGAGTGATGAGCACAGACCAGCGGGAAAAGCACAGACCAGTGTGAGAAGCACAGAGGAACAGTGAGCAGTAGGGAAAGGACACATTCTTAAATCCACAACACCACAAACAGCTTCAAAAGTCAGTGGGAGGGCTCTAGCAGCTGCCATTTTCAGAGCCCTCCACCTAGAGCCCGTGGGGAAATTGAGTCACTGATCTGCTTCTCAATCCTGAGCTCCAGGGGTGGAGAGGAGCACTGGTGTGATCGAGCTGGAGGCTGCTGTAGTGAGGAAATTCAAGTGCAGATTCTGAGCACAAAAGGTTTTGGTTGTTCCCAGACCAGTGTACAGGTCAGAAGAGGAGCAAACTCCTCCTTCTTGATTCTGTCACATTAGAGGAACTGAGAACTTACAAGTATCCAGAATATAACCTCCTTTAGACAAAGGTCTCAAAAGTCAAGTAACTGGCAGGGAAAATGCCCAAAAAATGGAGAAGAAATAAGACTATAGAAGGTTACTTTGTTGATGAACAGGTATTTTCTTCCATCCTTTCAAATGAGGAAGAACAAAACATAACAGCAGAGGAAGTCAAGTCTTCTGCATACAAAACCTCCAAAATAAATATGAAATGGTCTCAGGCCATGGAAGAGGTCAAAAAGGATTTTAAAAATCACATGAGAAAGGTGGAGGAAAAATTGTGAAGAGAAATGAGAGAGATACAAGAAACTCATGAAAAATGAGTCAACAGCTTGCTAAAGGAGACCCAAAAAATTGCTGAAGGAAATACCTTTAAAAGTAGGCTAACTCAATTGCAAAAGAGGTTCAAAAAGAAAATGAGGAGAATGCTTTAAAAAGCAGAATTACCAAAAATGGAAAAGGAGGTTCAAAAGCTCACTAAAGAAAATAGTTCTTTAAAAATTAGAATGGAACACATGGAGGTTAATGACTGTATCAGAAATCAAGAAATTCCAAAATAAAGCCAAAAGAATGCAAAAATGGAAGATAATATGAAATATCTCATTGAAAAAACAAATGATCTGGAAAATAAATCCAGGAGAGACAATTTAAAAAATATAGGACTACCTGAAAGCCATAATCAAAAAGAGCCTAGACATCATCTGTCTTGAAATTATCAAGGAAAATTGTTCTCATATTCTAGAGCCAGAGGGCAAAATAAATATTGAAAAAAATCTATTGATCACCTCCTGAAGGGATCCAAAAAGAGAAATTCCTAAGAATATTGTAGTCAAATTACAGAGTTCCCAGGTCAAGGACAAAACATTGCAAGCAGTCAGAAAGAAGCAGTTTGAGAATTGTGGAAATACAATCAGGATAACACCAGGTTTAGCAGCTTCTTCATTAAGGAATCAAAGGGTCCAGAAGTCAAAGGAACTAGGATTATAAACAGGAATCACTTACCCAGAAAAAGTGAGTATAATACTTCAGGGGGGAAAATGGCCATTCAATGATATAGAGAACTTTCAAGCCTCCATGATGAAAAGATCAGAACTGAATAGAAAAGTTGACTTTCAAACATAAGAATAAAGAGAAGCTTGAAAAGGTAAACAGGAAAGTGAAACAATAAAGGACTTTCTGAAGTTGAACTGTTTACGTTCTAACATGGAAAGATACTATTTTTAACACTTGAAACTCTTTTCTGTACGTGGGTAGTTGGAGGGATTATTCATGCACACACTCCCCCACACACACACACATAGAAACAGCATAACTCATTAGTTAATTTGATCAAAAAGGCACAAACACAAAACTACCAATACTAAATATTGAAAGACTGACTGCAACACTAATAAAGATGAAATTAAAGGAAACATTAGGAGATATTTCTTCAATTATATGCCAATAAAAATCTAAATTAAGAGTTTAATATTTGCAAATATATAAATTTCCCAGATTAACAGAAGAGAAAAGGAAATACTTCAATAATCTTTTTTTAGAAAAAGGAATTAAACAAGAAATTGAAGTGTATTCTAAGAAAAAAACACCCAAGAATAAGCATATTCACAACTCAATCTTACCAAATATTAAAGAAAAAAAAGAATCTCAATACTAAATAAATTATTTGAAAACATAAGTAAAACAAGCAATCCTAGCAAATCCCTTCTCTGATGCAAATATAGTTTTCATACATAAAACAGGGAGAACAAAAGAGAAAAATAATAATATAGTCCAATTTCCCAAGTGAATAATGATGTGAAAAATAATAAAATACCAACAAGGAGATTGCAATATATCACAAAGAACATGCAGGTGACTTTTTACCAGGAATGCAGGTATGATTCAATATTAGGAAAGTATAAGCATAACTGGCAATGTGAATAGCAAAAATTACCAAATATATATATATATATATATATATGTGAATCAGGGAAAGCAGAGACAGTTTCTGACAAATTATAAAAACTGATCCTATTTTTTAAAATTGAAACCATAGGAATAAATGGAGCTTCTATGAAAATAAATAGCATCTATCTAAAACCAAGATTAAGCATTGTTTGTAATGGGGATAAACTAGAAGTCTTCCCAATTAAAATCAGGAGTGATTGAAGGATGTTCATTTTCACTACTATAATTCAATATTTCATTAGAAATGTTAACTGTAGCAATAGCACTTGGAGAACAAAAAAGAAACTGAAGAAATTTAAATAGCCAAGAAGGAAACAAAAACATTTAAGTCTTTCTAGATGATATGGTATTATTAGTGAACAATAGAATTCCTACTAAAATTAACTGGAACAACAACCTTAGCAAAGTTGTAGGATATAAAAAAAACCCACATAAATTATCTGTAGTTCTACATACATTGCCAACAAATGCAAGAAGAAAGAAACAGATAAATTTCACTCAAAATAACTTCAGACAGTATACAAAATTTAAGAGGTGCTTGCCAAGATAAACCCAATAACTCTGTAAACACAATTACAAAATATTTCATATGAATAGAAAGATATCTGAAAAAGTCAAGGAATAATTGGTCATGGGCAGACTGAGTCAATATAGTAAAAACTGCAATTCTATAAAATTATCTACTTACTCAGTGCCATTTGAAATAAATAAATAAACATTTTATAAAACTGGTAAGGAATAACAAAATTCATTTGGAAGGAAAACAGTCATGAATTATATCAAGTGAATCAATGTAAACACAATGAAGGAAATCAGACTATCAGTTTCAGATGTCAACCTTTATCACATAGTATTAATCAACAAAACAATATGATATGGGCTGAGAAATAGGTTAGTGGATCACTAGGAGAGATTAGGCACACAAAAATGACAATGACTTAGTGATAATTATAGTTATAGTTAAGCTTTGTGGGTAAAATCCATTTGACATAAACTGCTGGAAAAACTGAGAAGTAGTTTGGCAGAAAATAAGGATAGACCAACATCTCACACTGTTTACCAAGATGTGTGTTCATCCATTGCCAATGAATACCATGCCATCAGAAAAATAATGACATGACTTGCACTTGACTGTTTTGAATGAGAGAGGGCTGTGCAGGTGACCAATCTCACTTCTCCTCCAGAGTCATGTGAATCCAGAGACCACATATACATCAGGATGACTGGAAATGACCCAGAATGAGGCAATTTGGGTTAAATGACTTGCCCAAGGTCACACAACTAGTGAGCGTCAAGTGTCTGAGGTGAGATTTGAACTCAGGTCCTCCTGACTCCTGCACTGGTGCTTTATCCACTGCACCACCTAGTTGCCCATGTTTACCAAGATAAAATGAAAATGAATAAATAACTTAGATATGCAGAATGATATCATAAGTAAATTAGTGGAGCATGGAAAAAATGTACCTATTAGATCTCTGGATAACAGAAGAGTTTATGACCAAACAAAAGATACAAAGGAACATAAGAAGTAAAATATATAATTTTGATTATCCGATATTTAAAAGGCTTTGCAAAAGTAAAACTAATATGGGCAAAATTAAAATGAAAATAGGATACTGGGATAATGTAGCAATTTTCTCAGACAAAGGTTTCATTTCTGAAGTATAAGAGAACAGTTGTGAATTTACAGAATATAAAAGCCATTAATCTATTCATTAATGGTCAAAGGATATAAAAAGGTAGTTTTCAGACAAAGAAACCAAAGTTATCTATAATCATATGAAAATGCTCTAAATCACTAAACATTAAATGCAAGTTAAAACAGCTCTGAGGTGCTATCTCACACTTATCAGAATGACTAACATGAAAAAAAAAGAAAAGGACAAACGTTGGAGAGATTTTTGTTTTGAGGGGGATCCATATTAATGCACTATTAGTTGAATTATAAATTGGTGCAAACATTCTTGAAAACTCTTTGGAACTATGCACAAAGGGCTACAAAATTTTGTGCACCTCTTTACCCAGTAAGATACCTACTAGTTATATATCTTGAAAATGATTAAAGAAAAAGGGAGAATGACTTATATTTGAAAAAATATAGCTGCTTATTTTGTAATGATTTTTAAAAAGGGAATTTGTTGGGATGATCATCTATAGAGTATTGGTTTAGCAAGTTGTGGTATATGATTTTGATGGAATACTATTATGGTATAAGAAATTGAGAAGGGAATATCTTTAGAAAAATAGACTAATATGAACTGGTGCAAAGTGAAGTGAAGTGAAGAAACAGGAGAAAATTGAACCCAATAGCAACAATATTGCAGTGATGGTCAGTTGTGAAAGACTTAGCTGCTCTGATTAATAAAAAGATCCACAACACTTCCAAAGGACTCAGGATGAAAAATTTTACCCACCTACCTGGGAAAAGAAGGCATAAACTCTGAGTACACATTGAAGCATAAATGTATACATGTGCATATATTTACACGTGACACTTGCTGTATCTTTCTTGCTTTTTTGCACATGGTTAATATTGAAATGTGTTTTTTTCATGACTTACACATATAATACATATCGTATTTCTTGTCTTCTCAATGGGTATAAACAATTTGAAATTCAAAGTAAGAAAAAAACCTTTCAAAAATACTTGACTTTTGTAAGGTTACAAAGGGTGTCAACTACATTATTATCCCCCTCGCCCCTGCTGCCCTCATTCTACCTAACATCATTTAAATTTTGGTCCTATCAACCACTCCCTCTATCGGTATTCTAGGTTCATGGTACTAAACTCAAATGTTATGGGATCATGGTCTTCTTCCCATTTTTCTACATTTAAAATGTTACACTAAATGAGTAATTATGTGGGAATCATTACACATGTACTTGTGCATATACACACCCATTGATAATGAAGTGACACTCTGTGTCTTGTTCACTTGTGTTTCAGCATGATTTATTGAAAGCAATACGTTGTTGCAAAGATCAAACCTAGCTAACTAGATCTCAGTCTACACTAGGCATTTGTATGTTGCTTATATTAAAACTTCTGTACTGTCATCTTAAAAATACTTTCCCCTATAATTACAGAGAATGATTTGTTCCTTCATCAGCCTTCTTTATGCTGATAAGCACACCAATATCTGATGATTATAGAATGAGCTTATTTTTTGCAGCCACAAATATGATGACAGAGTGTTCCTCCTTACATAAGGAACAAATTTCATTTCTGACATCGGTTCTAATTGGTGAAGTCCCTCCTCTGAAGGTGTATTTTAAGAGTACTAACAGAGTACTGATAAATTCATGACTGACTGTCATGATCTACTGGCTCTTCTTCACCTTTGGCTCATAGTCAGGACCATTAGCAGCCTGTTAACTATGTTTGGTGGGGAATGGGAAGAGAGTGGAACTTTGGTAGTCTCCTTCTTCCAATTAATCAATATTAGAAAAGATCCCTTTTCCAGAATTAGAAGAAAAAATATCTATTGCATTTCCGACAAGTGTGATTATATGGGAGAAAGCACTCCATTATATAATAATCTTGACACCTTAGCTAGTTGAGAATATGTCTCCATCAATTAGAAATTCAGAGGACATTAATTAAGTCCTAAAAGCTTTTGAATTAGAATTTTGTACAAGATAGATTGTAGAATCTTGGACCTAATTTAGGAATCATTCTTAAATTATCAAATAAGTTGGATTTCATTCAAGAAATTAGAATTAGTTAGGCTTTCTAAAAAGGAGCCACCATAGTTACAGGGTGGGGCTTTTGGTCAGTTCTCTTTTCTTTTTCTCATAAGCTGCCTTAGTCAGAAAAGGAATAGGGTCGAGAGGGTCTTTTCCCTATTATTGTCATACGACCATGCAGCTGCCTGGTTTTCCTTATGAGGTGACATCAGATTGAAGCAGAATCACTAGGAAAACTTTGTGAGTAACCAACAAATGAAGAAAAAATAGAAGCTGTGAATTAACCCCATTTAAAAGATGTTTCCTATGCTTGAGCTCACTTTTCCCTGGATGCTATCTGTATATGTGAAAAAAAAAGTATCAATAGTGTTTAGGGGTATGATTTTTATTAGTTGGTTAAGTACTACCTTAGTAACTATTCAGATATACATACATACATAGATAAATGCATATACATATATGTGTGTATGTATGCATGTATGTATATGTATATTTACATATATATGTAAATATACATAAACACATATTGCCAAGATTAACAGAAAAGAAAAAATATGCAAATAACCCCATTTTAGAAAAGGAAATTGAACAAACCGTCAATTAACTCCAAAAGGAAAAATTCCCAGGGACCGATGGGTTTACAAATGAATTCTACCAAACATTAGAAGAAGAATTAATTACAATACTACATAAACTATTTGGAAAAATAGGTGAATAGGGAATACTACCACACTCCTTTCATGACACAAATATGGTCTAATACCTAACCCAGGAAGAGCCAAAGCAGATAAAGCAAATTATAGATCAATTTCCCCAAAGAATATATATGCACAATTTTAAATGAAACAAAGAGATTATAGCAACTTATCAAGGATAATACACTATGATCAGGTACAATTTATATCAGGAATACAGGGCTAGTTCAGTGTTCAGAAAACTATCAGCATAATTGACCATATTAATAACAAACTTATCAGAAATCATATGACTATATTAATATATGCAGAAAAAGCTTTTGACAAAGTACATCATGGATTCCTATTAAAAAGAATAGAGAAAATAGGAAAATGGAGATTTCCTTAAAATGATAAGCAATATTTGTCTAAAACTAAGTTCAGGGCATTCCCAATAAGATCAGGATGAGACAAGGACATCTATTATCATCACTCTCATTCAATACTATAGTAGAAATGTTAGCTTTACCAATAATAGGAGAAAAATAAATTGAAGAAATTGGAATAGGGAATGAATAAAACAAAACTCTTCCTCCTTACAGGCGATATGATGATACACTTAAAGAATTTCTTAGAATCAACTAAGAAACTATTTGAAACTATTAAGAATTTTAGCAAAGTTGCAAGATATAACATAAACCCACATGAATCACCAGCATTTATATCTAGAAGCAGCAAAGCCCCAAAGCAAGAAATGGAGAGAGAAATTACGTTTATAAAACAGTAGAGAATATAAAATATTTGCACTATACTTGCCAAGCCAAACACAGAAACTGTATGAACACAACTACAAAAAAAGTTTTCACGTAAATAAAGTAAGGTCTAGAGAATTGAAAATTTTAAATTGCTCATGGGTAGGTCTAACTAATATAAAAAAATGGCATTCCCATTTAAATTGAATTACTTAGTTTCATACCATCAAACCAGAAAAAATTATTTTATAGAACTCAAAAAAATAATAACACAGTTCATCTGGAAGTAAAACAAAAGGTCCAGAATATTAAGGGAATTAATGAAAAGAAATGTAAGGGAAGGTGCCCTAGTCCAACCAGATCTAAAAAGTGGTGGATTAGTGGAGTAGGTTAGGTATACAAGATGCAGTAGTCAATGACTATGGTAATCTCTGATAAAACCAAAGACCTTAGCTTCATGTATAAGAAATCATTATTCAACAAAATCTGTTGGTGAAACTGGAAAATAATATGGCAGCCACTAGACATAGATGAACATATACTACATACCAAACTAAGTTCAAAATGGGTACATAATTGAAACATAAAGGGAGAGACTATAAACAACTTAGAACAAGGAATAGTTTACATGTCAGATCTATGGAAAGAGGAAGAATTTATAGACTAAATAAGGGAGCAAACATTATGAAACGCAAAATAAACAATTTCGATTATTTCAAATGTAAAAGATTTTGCATAAACAAAACCAACACAACCAAGATTAGATGAAAAATAAAAATATGGGAAACAATTTTTACTTCCAATATTCCTGATTAATGCTACATTTCTAAAATTATGGGGAGGTGAGTCAAATGTATAGGAATGCAAGTCATTCACCAATTGAAAAATGTTCAAATGATATGTGCAGACAGTTTTCAGATGAATACAATAAAGCTATCTATATTCATATGAAAAAATGCTTTAAATCACTATGACTACAGAAATGAAAATTCAAGCATCTCTGAAGTACCACCTCATATCTATTAGTTTGGCTAATCTGACAGACAAAAAAAGTTACATATTTTGGAGATGTGGAAAAATTAGAGTACTAATACATGGTTGTTGGAGTTGTGAACTTATCTACCCATTCTGAGGAGTAATCTGGAACTATAAACAAAATACTATAAAACTATGCATACTCTGATTCAGCAATATCACTCTTAAGTCTGTATTCCAAAGGGATCATTAATAAAAGAAATAAAGGGAACATGTATACAAAATACTTAAAGTAGCCCTTTTTATGGTGGCAATGGATTAGAAATTATGGAGATGACCATCAACTGGGGAATGGCTGAACAATATATGAATAGCATGTGAATATAATGGGATATGATTGTTCTATAAGAAATAATGAGAAAGTGGATTTCAGAAAAATCTGGAAAGACATGAACTGATGCTAAGTGAAGTGAGCAGAAAAAGGGGAACATTGCACAGAGCAACATCGTGCAATGATTAAATGTTATAAACTTAACTCTTCTCAGCAATACAATGATTGAAGACAACTCCAAAAGAATAGTAATGGAAAATGCTATCTACATTCAGAGAAAGAACTATGGAGTCTGAACACAGATCAAAGTTTATTATTTACACTGTTTTTCTTTCTCATTTTTTTCTTCCTTTTGTTCTGATTCTTTTTTCACAACCTAATATGGAAACATATTTAACACAATTGTCCAAGTATAATCTAAAAACAAGAAAATTTTAAAAATCGGTGGATTTGCAAATTTCAGGCCTTTGGGGGATACTATTCCAGGGATTAACAATATCCAAATATGCATACTTGAAAGCTTTGTAGGATCTCATATTTTAAACATCATGCCTTTCTTCATCCACCCAGAAGCTAGTGCCTCCCTTTACACCCATAGAGATTAACTTATATTTATTTTTATCTTCCTAGTAAAATATAAGTTTGGAGAGTTTAAGAACTGTTCAATTGCCATATATTTCCCCCCTCAGCATTTACATAATGTTTGGCACAGAAATGGAGTTTAATAAATAATAGCTGCTTATTGCTTGACTGTGTGTATTTTTATTAGTAAGTGAAATAGTAATCCAAATATTTAACATTTTTCTTTATTTGTTTAGTATTTTATTTTTTCCCAGTTACATATAAAACATTTTTGTCATTTATTTTAAATACTTTAAGTTCCTTCTTCTCTCCCTTCCTCCCTTCCCATGTCCCTTTCATTGGGAAGACAGAAACTCAATATAGATTATATATGTATAGTCATGCAAAACATAACCATAATGGATTGTGAAAGAAAACAAACCAAAAAAACCCTAAAGAAAAATAAGTTTAAAAAGTACGCTTCAATTCAGATACCATCCATTCTGACTACTTCTTTTCTCAATCTGTCCTTCTTTCTAACACCCTGCCCCTTTTCCTGTTTTCCTGTAGAGTAAGATAGATTTCAATACATAATTGAGTGCATAATTTATTACCTCTTCAAGGCATTTCTCATGAGAGTAAGATTCCCACATACCCCCTCACATACTTACATACTTTCTTTTTCCTTTGGCCATTTCGGTTTATTAAGGCATTGTTCTCCTGATTGACTTTTTGGACCTTTTTTTTTTTTTTTAACTATTTGGCTTAGTCTGTTTTTTAAGGTATTTTTTCAGCATTTTTTTTTATCTCTTTTGCCAAGTTGTTGACTGGTTTTTCATGATTTTCTTGCATCACTCTCATTTCTCTTCCCAACTTTTCCTCTACCTCTCTTACTTGATTGCCAAAACCTGTTTTGAGTGCTTCCATGACCTCTGGCCAATTCATATTTTCTTGGAGTCTTTAATTCTATGAACTTTGACTTTCTTGCCTTTTTCTGAGTCTGTGTTTTGATCTTTCTTATCACCATAGTAAATTTCTGTAGTCAAAGATTTTTTTTTCCCATTCTTTACTCCTCTTTCCAGGTTTTTTATTGACTTTTAACTCTGTTAAAATAAGACTGTACTTCCACAGTGAGCATGTACTCTACCAAGTTTTAGGGATTTTGTGCAATTGTTTTCAGAGATATTTCTAAAAAGCTGTAAGTTTTCAATTCTTCCAAGGTGGTATGATCTAAAGAGAGGTGCTTGCTCCTCTCTTGGCTTGTGCTCTGCCCTATGAGTGACCACAAACAGTTTTTGTCTGCCCTGGAATTGTAAGGAGCATTCCCCCTCCACTGCTGCTGTAAGTTCTACTATACTAGTGTTCCTTCTCACTGTTGGGATACTACTCAGGACTGTGACCTGAATCAGAGTATGGGCAAAACAACAAATTCCTGCCTCAGTGATAACAAAAGCATCCTTGTAATCTCTGTATGACCAGTTCTGTCACTTTACCATCTGTGGACTGACAGTGCTGGAAGCAACTGTTACCACTGCAACTGCTATTTCACTCACTCCCAAGGCCTATTCCTAGTTTGCTTCAACCTGGTCTGTGCTGGCCTGCACTGACTGCATTCTTCTCTCACCCTGGTGCAACAGACCTTTCTTGCCTAGTTTCCAAGTTGTTTTGGGCTGGAAATTTGTTTCACTCTAATTTTTTTGTTGGATTATACTGCTCTAGAATTTGTTTAGAGTTATTTTAAAGGTATTTGGAGAGGTTTGGGGTAGAGCTCAGCTGAGTCCCTGTGTTTACTCCCCATAAGCATTTTTAAAAAATCTATTAACCTTCTAACCACTGGGAATCCTGTTAGGTATCAGAGAGTTCAAAGTAGCTATGTGTGATTTTTTAACAACTATATTACTTCTCATGTAAATATTTTGACTTTTAAGAAAGATCACAAGAAATGCACATTTTCTTAAAGAATATATCATCTTCATTGTCTTTAAAGGGGTAAGAAATTGAAAAAAATTAATAGAGACTCTCATAAAATAAAATTCTGAGTAGGAAGGGAAGTGTTTACAGCCTAATTTCCCATCACCTTTTGAAGGGAACACATAAACCTTCTGTCAACTTTGGCACCAAAATCACATAATGCTCCTTTCCACGGAAAGGATTTTTTTGCTCCTTTACTACTTAATTTATCAATAGAACAACCCTCTCAATGAAAGAACATTTAAAAGTTAATCTCATTCAGTATAAAATGTTCTTGATGCCATTGGAAATAAAGTATAATACAAAGACATAACAATTCACATGTACTTCTTGGAAAGCACATGCACATCTTGTAACTTCCAGGTACCTATTCATGAATAAGATCAAACTTCTGCAACACCTGCTACCACTTTTAAGTCTGTTGATAAAGAACATTTATTATTCATTGCTTTTAACTCCTAAATGTTTAAGAAGCATAAAAATTTAGAGAAGAAATTTGTATTTCAATAAGCTTTTGATATACCCACATGCATGTAAATCAGAGTTCATAGTCATTAAATTCAGTATGCCAAATTTCATATCTGTAAAGGTAGAAAATGTTATTTTTTTAATTTTAAAACTATCTTATTTAAATTTATTTTTACCTAGTAGCCAAAAAATTGTTGGTAATTTACATGGATGATGTCCTAGAGAGGCCTCTATTTTATCAAATGCTTAAATATGTGGCATCAGGAAAGTTGTTAGTTACATTCACAACTAAGAAAATATACAATATTTCTTAGAAATGAAAACTGAATTTAATATTAAGTGATAGTTATCTTTGATATTGACTAACCTGTCTTACCTTTACTATAAAGGGAAATACAATATTTTCTTTAACAAAATAGTGGTCAGAAAATAGCAGTATTCTGAGATAGAACTCAACTAGATTTGGGCATGCAGTTATCTAGCAGCGACACCTTGAACAAGTCTTTTAAGTTACGTAATCTTTAGTTTCTTCACCTATAAAATGGGGGTAGAAATACCTGTGCAGCCTGTCCCATGGAGTTATTATGAGTAAAAAAGAAAGTGTCATTATTTTACAACAAATTATATTTTTAAATCTATGTTTATTTATTTGATGTTTATTATTTATTTGTAATACATAGTAATTATATAACATGATATACTGTGATACAGTAATTAAATATAACTATATGGGATATGTAATTATAATAATGTTTATTTTTTATTCTTCACATTCTTAAAATAAGTCATTATCCTATTATTCCTTTATAGTTAAAAATATTATTTTTCCTATTCCAACAGCAGATAAAATAACTGCAATTTTGGTAATTTTAAAAATAGTATGTAAGCACACACTCTTTATTATTATCTCATTCTCCTATTTTATTGGGTTCAAATAGAGATAGTTTCATGTAGCTAACAAAGAAGACCTCTATTGTGGAGTGTCTACTCTTCATTGATTAGTGGCTAATAAGGTCTAGTTCTATTTATCTCTCTCTTAATGGTCAGAGCTATCAGAAAATAAATAGTACAGGTTCTTTGAGTACTAAGTTGTTGGTAGACTAGTAATCTTAAACCAAACTAAGAGGCAAAAAAATAGTTGTAGAACTGAGAGTTTCAGCCTCTGACATCACCACAACTTATTCATTACTGGTAATAATACTAAATGTAATCTTGAATATCCCATATCTTTGTCTTTACTATCTTATTATATAACATCATATATTACCCAACACATAATGGGCAACTCAAGATGAAGGGTATGGCATGAATCTTTGTCATCTGTTAAATAGGCAGCCTAAGTACCTATAATACATGTTGGTATATACAAATTAGAGTGATTTTCTAATAATTAAAAAAAATCTTGTACACCATGGTAGATGGTATGTAACTAACTATAATCACTGTATTCTGAACCAATCTAGCACTGAGGAACTAACCAGACATCACTAGGTTGAAGCCACAGGTGCTACAACAGTTCACTAATCCTTCTCATTTACTTGACCTGTTGGTTTGCTCTGAGTTATGACTATGGAGTTCTTAGTCTCCTCAAAAGAGAAATGAAGGTCACAGCACTTCAATCCCATCCCTATTCCATTTCCTCAATAAGAATTCTAACTTTATTTCTATTCAAAAGGAATAACACGACGGATGAATGGAAAAAGTTAAAATGAGAAAGTTCATACAAAAATCAGGTATTGAAATAGCATTTTTATGCACAGTAAAAGATAGTGCTAAGAAATGCAGAGTCATAGAAATATTATAAATAGTTGAAAGGCTACTATGCAATTGTTGGGACATGCTAAAATAGCTTCTTTACAAGAGCTCCTCATTAGTTATTTTATTCTCTTCCGCTAAGTGTAGCTAACTGGCCTTTTTCTTTACAATGGGTCCCCTCTTGGTTGGTTTGTTGATGGGTCTTCCATATAGTTGTTAAAACACACCTACTTTTGTCATTATATATGCTTTGAGAGCCTACATGCTATTGCCTGAGAGGGGAAAAAAGACAGCACACCTTCCATTTAAAAGGACACATACAAAGGGGAAAAAAGAATTTAAACAGGAGACAGTCTCATCCAACAAAGAGATGATCTTGTTCTGTAAGCTATGGATTTATGCCTTGTCATCCAGTGTTGGGAAGGTCATCCTCTCCAATAATCTTCTTGAGCTTATAAAGTCAACTTTAACTCTCAAGACCAACAGGAAGAAGCAAGCTCAAATAACTCCCCAGAAAGTGGGATACTTTACCAGAAAGTGAAAAGATTTTTGTAGAGAATATTAAGAAAGCCTTAAGAAACGTTTTTACTGGATTCTATCATGCTTGCAAGAAAGATATAATCTTCAACTGAATTTGAATCAGGTTTAGGCCTCAGTCTATAATAAATTTATCCATGTTACTCTCTTAACATAACCACAATTATAAGTTTAGGTCCTTGGCTTACCATAGAAAATGTAGACCCAGTCCCATAGATGGAAAGTATGAATACACTTATCAATCTTGTTATATAATGAAATGCATTCATAGTGGTACAATGTCCCATATGGCTATACAGCCAGAGACTGGGCATAGACAATAACTTCTTTTTGCATCATTCTTTCTCTATTAAGGTATTTTCAGAGAGGTGATTTGATACTTTGCATTTTTAAAAATGCAATCCAATGAATTTTTATTGGGTACTTTCCTATTAAATGGCTTTGCCATATTCATTTGATAAAGTTGTTTAACTGCAGACTAAAAATGAATTGATAGCAGTTATCAGGAAGGAGATCAGTGAAGTAGAAAAAACTGAGGCATTTTAATAATGCTAAATCTATCTCCATCAAAGAAAGGCACAGCATCAGTTTAAAATGAGTTTGTTTTTTTTTTAAATTCCCCTTCATTCTATCTAACTATCTATACAATACCCAAGGTTACAAGAATGCTGGGCTGCAATCTTGCAATGTTTCTCCAATAAAAATTTGTCTTCACCCCATGCTAAAATTCACTTATAATTTTTCTTTTATCTCCATTTCTCCTATCAGTTATTCTCTCTCTCTCTCTCTCTCTCTCTCTCTCTCTCTCTCTCTCTCTCTCTCTCTCTCTCTCTCTCTCTCTCTCTCTGTCTCTCTCTGTCTCTCCCTTTCTCTCCTCCTTTGTGTGCTCCTCTTTCTCCTGTTCTTTTCTAATTAACTAACATTTGACAGCTTATACTATTGAATTGATTACAGTTTAGATCATTCAGTGCTACTGTATACACATGTCCACAATCAAATAAAAAAAATGCCTGTCATGGCTATCCAATATGGTTAGAGGCTTCTCAATGGCTGTTTGAAAGGAAGTATAGGTCTAATCACATGGGAAACAGAATAATGAAGACTCCAAACCAAGGGCTCTGATTTCTAACCCCTTTCTCTTATCAGAATATGTTACATTTCAATGATTTGTTTGACTGCCATAAAGCCCAGGACCTTTGGTTACATTATTTAATTTCTAAATCATGATATTAAATAATTCATAATTAATGATAAAGTGGCTCTTAGATACAAGTTTTGATGAGCCTAAAGCTAACAGATCTTTTTTTTTTTCCATTTCAGAGTATTTGTATGGCAACAGTGCCAGTATAAGAGATCATATATGATAGTAAGTGGCAAGAGTGGACATTTGGCAACAAAGTACCTGGATTTAGATGCTCACTCTGCCACTCACTACCTACATGACATTTGATTTAACCTCTATAGGTTGCACGTTGTATATATGTAATATAATGGGGGCAAGTTAGATGACTCTTTGATCCTTTTAAACCTTAAAATATGATGCTAAGCAGTAGATACAGTATAGTGGGAAATAATCTCAATTTGGAGTACAAAAACTTGGGGTCCTGTCCTAAGTCTTCCACTCATTATCCCTGAGACTCTGGGTAAGAAACAGCTTCCCTGGCTCTCAGAGCCCTCATTTGGAACATCAGGGAGTTGGACTAGATGAATTCAAACCTCCTCTGCAGTTCCAAAAACATATATGGGTGTGTACATATGTATGTATGTATGTATATATACACACACATATATGGAATGCATACATACACACATAGAACATATATACATACATATATACATGAATGCGTCTGTGTCTGTGTGTGTCTCTGTAGTCCTGAGAAACAATGACACTCGTATCTTGAATTATTCAATTGAGATAGCATGTCTGCAATTCACATATCTTCCAAAGTATTAACTGATTAAATTACAGAGCTTTGTCATAAACTTTTTCTTTAGGCACTAGGACTGAAGATTTAAGAGACAGATGATCTCATTGAAAAGAGGCCTATTTAGGAAAATATGATGCTAAGAAGTAAATAAATAAATAAGTTGTTTTAATGTTAGCAAAAAAAAAAAAGTAGAGATATCAAAAACAATGCTTAAAACTACCAAGATGTTAGGCGTGAATCGCTGTCTACAATTTTACTCCTCATTATCAATTGCTATTTATCCTTAGTTGAAATTTCAAGCTATTTTTATTTGATTTTGTGGATCTGAAGCTTCCAGTTATATTCAGTCTTTGTCATGGGGCTTTCCCTGTAAATACCTGCAGGATCAACTTCCTACTTTGTGCTTTCAGTTATTAGTGATGATTGCAAGTTTGCTAGACCAGATATTGACGCTTTTTATATTCCTTTACTGTGTCACTTGTTCACATTTAGAGAAAGACCCTATTCTCTTTCTATTGCCCAGTTGGTCCAAACAGATTCACATACAGAGGACAGAAGATAGGGAGTCCTATAGCAGCTGAGCTCCTAGGACTTTCATACGCTATCAAGAACTGCCTGGCATGACAGTCTCATAATTATTTCTTTCCTTTCCTTTCATTCCCCAACTCTTCTGTACTTAACTATTGTTTTTGTTGTTTTCCTCTCTCTCTGCTAAGAATCTCTCAATTCAGACGATGAATTTTCAAAATGATTATAGTTTTATGAGAGAAGTCTTTCATTTCCTATTTTTGAACACACAAAACCATTTTTTGAAAATGACAAAATATTACAAGTGGCTTTTAAGTTACCTGTAACAAATATTCTTACTTTCCTTAGTGCAGAATTGCAGAATGCTCCTAACAAAATTCAAATTGTGACACACATTTTGAGTGCAAATCCAACATATTTTGTCTTTGGCAGCAATTTTCTGAGAAAATGTAATGTTTTTTGGCCTATGGTTTTTGTTTCTACTTTTTTTTTTTTTTTAAAGCCTTGAGGAGGCTGGACATAATGGCACAATCATGAAATTCCCATCTAAGGCTGTTAGGTTTCTGGACCTCAGGAGGTCTAAACTTCAGTGGGGCAAGGAAATTAGGTATGACCACTCAGTTCAGCATTAATATAGAAATACCTATTAAATAGTTAAGGGGTTGGGGAAACCAAACTGATTAAGAAGGAGCACTCTGATTCAGACTGGGAAATGTAGTAAGTCAAAGGTCCTTAGTGGATTTCAATGTGACCAAGTCATGAGGAGACATTGCACTTCCAGCCTACACAAGAGACTTAATCTTATTTTTTTAATCACCAATCCCATCAATTTCTTCAATGATTTAAAAAAGCTATTTCTGATTTTCAAAGATCTTAAAAAGTTGAGTTTTCCTTGCTTCCTTTAAAGTGTTAAAGATGTCATAACAATCATAAAAAAAAATAGTTAGATTTTTCTTATGTTCCAGTTCTATTTTTATTGTCATAAAGGAGTAAAATTTTCGTTATTATATAATAATTCTTTTCCTAAAATTAACATAAACCCAACATATTAAAATAAATTCATTTAATATTGACTCTATAATTTTTTTAAAAGAAAACACTCTTTTTCGAGATAGGAATTGTATTCTGGGATTCTACCCATATAACACGTGTCTGTGTCTATATCTATCTTTCTGTCTATATATATATAGATATATATATATATATATATATATATGTAGATATATATATATATCTTTATCAAAAGTAACACTATTTCAAAATATAAATTAACTAAAATTTTGATAAAGACAGGTGAATATTATGATGTATCCTCTCACAAAAATGGATGGACATGAGAGTGTAATAATATAGAAATATTTGAAATGGAACTATCTAAGCAGAACTATCCTGTCAGCACTTGACCAAGAATCTACAAGGTCAGCAACAAGGAAATAAAACAAGAAAACATCCGTTAAGATCTTTGTAATAATCACTTTGCACTGTTAAAGTAAATCAACCACATCGGAACTCCACATCACAGCCCAGCTCTATTTGTATTAGCAAGTAGAAAGTGCAATAAATAGACAAAAATGTAAAAATCAACATTACTGGAGCACATATACATAGATATATATCCACACACATATATACATATATGTGTATGTAGATATGTAATATATACATACATATGTATATATATACATACATGTGTATGTGTGTGTGTATAGAGAGACAGAGACAGAGACAGAGACAGAGACAGAGACAGAGACAGAGACAGAGGCAGAGGCAGAGGCAGAGATAGAGACAGGAAGAGGCAGAGACAAAAACAGAGATGACCTCCATCTTAAAAAGTACCATGGTTACGATATAACTTAAGACTCAATTCAAACTGTTTATGAAGAAGAGGAATACCATCTCTCATCTCATTATTTCCCATGCAATGCCACAAAATTAGAAAAGGGGGTCAAAATATCTACAACCACCCACTTACCTCCCTAACTTTCCATCAATTTATTTTATAAGAATACTCTACTGAAGTATCCAAGGTATATTCACTAGCATATTAACTAGAAACATGGAAACTTTCATAAGACACATTCCACAGTAGATCAAATTCTAACCACTTATTTGACTGTAACAGTTAGAAAATATACGATGCCACTTCGCTCATTTGTTCATCTTTAGAAAGAGAATGGCATTTTAAAGGTTGTCTTCAATCAATAAATCATTCAGCAATGATTTATGAAGTTTCTGTTATGTGTCAAGCTTGCGTGAAGAAATGGGTGTAAAAAGATTAAAAAGAAAGAATACCTGTCCTGGAGGTAGATTCTGTCACTGGAAATTAAATGGACAACTTTGTAAATTTATAAACAAAATAATTTTGGTGCAAAAGGAAGGAGGAGGCACTAACAAGGTTGTCAGTACAGTCATAATGTAGGAGGTAATATTTGATTTGTGCTTTGAAAAGAGATTGCAATTTCTAAAGTCTTGCTTTCAACAAATTTTCTGTTATGACATTCCAAAATTTTTGAAAGATTCTTTGAAAGACAAACCAACAGAGATGATCTTGTTCAATGATCCTCAGATCATTATAATTAAGTGAAGATTAAAATAAGGAAACTCATGCCAAAAGTTATCACTACTGTCTAAGTTATAAAAGATATACTCTGACTGTTATGGATTAATACAATCTTGAAAAATTATGCACTTATCCCAGTGATAAGTAATTTCTCTTTTACAATGCTGATGAGATGGAATAGATTAGTAAAACTTGGAAAATGTCTGTTTGAAGGACAAGATATCCTATATCAGGCAGATGATGATTTTGAAAGCTTTTTAATATTGAATGTTAGGTCTGTCTACATGACATACTACATGTATTTTTAAGTGTAAGACTTACATATGTCTATATATTTATGTCAGTGGTTAATTTAATTTTGGAAAAAATCACTGCATTTTTTATCAGTTTCAGAATATTAAAGCATTTGTAGATTTCGTATCAGTCTTTGAACTGTGCATGTTTATATGTTTCAAAGGAACTCTAGGTATTTTAAGTAGAGGGGAGGGTTTCATGAAATTCCATTAGAACTGCAACGTGCAGGAAAAGAAAATATTGAGGCTTTGATTTTTGGATTATAAAATTTCAACTGACTCTCTCTCTCTCTCTCTCTCTCTCTCTCTCTCTCTCTCTCTCTCTCTCTCTCTGTCTCTCTCTCTCTCTCTCTCTCTCTCTCTCTCTGTCTCTCTCTCTCTGTCTCTCTCTCTGTCTCTGTCTCTCTCTCTCTCTCTCTCTCTCTCTCTCTCTCTCTCTCTCTCTCTCTCTCTCTCTCTCTCTCTCTCTCTATCTCTATCTCTCTCTCTCCCCCCTCTGCCCATAATAGCACAATATATTTAAGGTTCTAGTAGTAATTATGAAGAGACTTTTTTGTCAAATTTGGATACTGGAACATGAATTTGTGTGAAAAAAATTTCTTAATAGGAGGTACCAGAGGATATCTGAATCTTGCTTTCAGCTGCGAAGAAGGCTTGGGAAAAAAGTTGTGTTTTTTTTATATTTTTGATACGCTATCTATTCTTCTTTGAAACTATATTTCGCTTAACTATGGGTTAGATGAATGACAATTATATGGAGTTGAAGTGTAGATGATATGAATCCACCTGCATCTATTTCATCTTTCAACATTTGATGGAATATGGATTTGGCAATGATTTAGGAGAGTTCTAGGACTTCATACCATGATGATTATGAACTTTACAAACACGTTTTCTGATAAGTGCATGTTAATATAATTTCCTTTATAATTCTGTTATTTTAATTTATAAATTTAATTTCTCATTCTGAGAAGCCCATAGCTTTCATCACACTGCCAAAAGGATCTTTGCAATAAATAAACTAATTAAATAAATAAAGATAAAGGGGTTGTGTTCCTGATCTCTCCAATGGTGCAATGACTTGATATGGCAATTATAGATTTAGAGATGGAAGGAACTCTAGAAGTCATTGAATCCAATACTCTCAGTTTATAGAAGTGGAAATTGAGGCAGAGAAATGTTAAGTGACTTTCCAGGGTCACATAACTAATGTGTATTGGACATTGGATTTGAAGCCAGGTTTTTTGTTTTGTTTTGTTTTGTTTTTTGATTCTATGTCCAATACACTAACCATTGTGTTAAGTACTTAGTTCTAATTGATATTTTTCATTTTGATAGGTTTCTCCTGCTCTGCTAAACTGGGGTCAGAGGCATGAAGTACTTATTCTATATCTATTTACACCTAGAATTCAATGGATCATGCTGAGGGAATAACTTGTGAAACAATTGAGTCATCTTTGTATATGGGGGTTGTCAGAGGAGTACAGTATCAACTTCCAACTAAAAGATTTTGAATCCTTTACCAATATTCTTTCTGGAACAACAATCCAGGCCAACTTTAATAATGTTTCACTGACACAGATGTTGCTTGACAGATGTCAAGTGACATATGTACCATATGTATATGTGTATAATGTGTATCTCTTTTTAGGTGCTAAACAGAAAACCCAACAAGCCATTTCTGACATAGACCAAGATGGGTAGTCTAACCTTGAAATGGGAGGTGTAGATGTAGTCAGAAAGACAGAAAAACTTGTAGCTTTCACAAGAATATGATGTGGTATCTAATAACTTGACCATAATAGTCATTTTCCTTTAGATTGAGATCATTTTACTCATATCCTCCTGAAATTTTTACTTTTAGAACTAAAAATTCTGTATTAGTCTGTCTAGTGAATGTCCATCCAGATGTACAGAATATAAGGTACTCCCAAGTTGTGCGTTCTGTCTGTCTTAATGTACCTCATTATGGAGTTAATCAGTTTGGTTTCCATAGCATTTTGTGATTAGACTACTCAACATGAAGGTAATAAGCACTGTATTTTACAGGAAAATGGCAATTTGGATACAAAAATACATGGTAAAGTTCGAACAAAATGGTGACTGGAGAGGAATAAAGTCTGTGAAGCCAGGAAGACCTTAGTTCAAGTATTCTTTTCTGACATATAATGGCTATATTTTTATATTACCTTGTGACAGGCACTTATCCTCTCAGTCCTTCAGAAAATATCCTAGAAGATACACAGAAAATGTCAATAAGTATTGGTTAATAAAGTTGCCTGGACTGTAATATCATATGAATCAAAGATCTAATTACTACCCTATTTAATAAAAATAAACGTTGCTGAATTAATATGAAATATTTGCAGTTTTAATCTGTGTTATTTTTAATAACACAAAGATGGAAGGATACATCATATGATTTTTCTTATATTCATCATTTTCCTTCAGTAATACAGTGAAAAAAATGGCCTCATTCAGTTCTGTTAATTGTATTCTGCATTGTCCAATTCCTCTTCCTATATCAGAGTTGTTACTGCTATTAGAGGTGCCATTATTCTTTACTTCCTGCTCTATACTGTTGAGTGGTAGAGTTGAGCCTTATGAAACAAATCACTTCTTTCCTATGGAAAACAAATTTTCTCCAAGTGGGATAGAGTATTCCTTAAAAAAGAAGAAGCACATTTTTGCTTAACTGAAAAATCGGTTTATTAATGAAACCATTCATGCCAAGAAAAGGAAATAAAAAATATTTTGCACACTAGAATTAGCATATTTTCCTTATTTTTTATCCCAATTACTACAAATTCAGCAAACTCCCAAAAATATATTTGACTTTAAACAGCAAAACTAATTAGTTCCAATTATTTGCACTTAAAATTGAATTTTGAAAAAAAAAAGTCATTAAAATTGTGAGTTCCATTCTTTGTGGCCCTCTGTCAATTTCTTCTAGTCCATTTATCTCTGACTCTGTGTAGGCATTTTTCATTTGACATAGTTTCAATCAGTGCTCTTCTTGTTCTGTTACCTTTGATCTCCATGATTTTATGTATAGTTCCAAAATTATTTATATTTTCCACATGTGTTTGCATTCTGATGATAGATAATATTTCATTATATTGCTAGGTCTTTGTTTACCCTTTCATTCACTATCTGTTGATCATTACAGTTATTTCTAACAATCTCATTCACCTATACACATAATTATAAAGTACATATGAATAAGCACATGTATGTATATTTGTATATGCTATATATGTGTACATTCTTATTGAAATATCGGTGGAAAGAAAAAAGGTATAGAGTAGTGGGTAGGGAGATGCCTTCAAAAATCATAAAGAACTCGTGTCAAATCCTGTGTTTGATAGCTCATGTATGTGTGACCTTGGACAAGTCACTCAACTGTTCTTTATTCTTTGAGAATACAAGTTCCAGAAATACAGTCATGGTACAAGGACTGTCTTCATATGACTAGTCTCTATACCAAGCAAAAGGCAAATTCAGGTACTGTCTGTATCCTATTTTTTGTATTTTGAATTATACATGCATGTCAGGACACACATGTATATGCATATGTGATATAAGCATATATGTTCAATACATGAATATATGCATATTTGTTGTGTACACATCCATACATATACATGCAGGTGTGCATACATACATTATATGTGTTTTATTCTGTGCACACTCACACATATTGTTGTTGTTTTATATATAACATCGTTGTACACATATATCTGTCCAATAAGAAATAACCTCAGTGTTCAAAGTTGGTGAATGTTTAAATAAAGTTTCATATAATAATATGCAGCTGGGTGGCTCATTGGATAGCATGCTTAGCCTAGTATCAGGAAGACATGAGTTCAAATCTAGCTTGAGACACTTACTAACTGTGTAACTGTGGGAAAGTCACTTAATTTCTATTTGTCAGTCATACATGACTGAATGGGCAGCTAGATTATGTGGTGGATGGAGTGACAGGCCTGCAATTAGAAGGACTCATCCTGCTGCGTTCACATCTGGCCTTATATTTACTATCTGTGTGACCCTTGGTAAATCACCTAATTGTCTCAGTTTTCTCTCCTACAAAATGAGTTGGAGAAGGAAATGTCAAATCCCTCCAAGTATCGTTGCCAAGAAAACCTCAAAAAGTGTCATAAAGAGTGAGACATGACTTAAATGACTGAATAAGAACTAATTATTATATTATGCCTTACCATAATACTATTAAGATGAGAGAAAATTTTGAGGAATATTAAAAATTTGAGAACAAATAAGAATCAAAAGAAATAGGACAAAAAAGGCAGACTACACCATGACCATGACCATCCAAAATGAAAACTACAAGCAGTCAGACATAAATGGGTAACATGGGAGTAGAAAGGACCACAATGTCTGTCTCTATCTGTCTATCTCTCTGTGTTTCTGTCTCTGTCTCTCTCTTTTGTATCATATATGAGTCAGCATTTTATTCTACTATTTCAAATAATATTGATGACTGTCCATTTCATTTATAATAGAGAAGAGTTGCTAAAGTCCTAACTTACCAGTTTTAAAAGCCTATGGGGCCTCAAATTGCATCAGCCCTAAAATCAACATACCCCCTATAGATATGCAAGGTAGAACGACGTGAAAGCATCATAGATCTTAAAGGTGATGTTGCCTTCAAGAAATCATTTAGTCCCATTGTGTACGATAAGGTATTATCTCAATTTTCAAGAAATAAATAACTGGGGCCCAGGAAAATTAAAATAGATGTACCCAAGATAACACATAAAATAAGTAATAGAAATGGAGCTCAAAATCTGCTCTTATGCTTCCCAATGTAGCGTGCTATTCACAATCCCAAATAAAAGCATCATAGTATGAAAGAACACTCCTGTCCCTCCCCGCAGTGGTCTTCTCAAAATACACCAAAACAAGTCATGTTTCCTCCCTCTGGTGCAAATCTAGTGGTGCAGTTAACTTGAATTATGTTTCATTGGAAATGGTATTTCACAGTGGCGATTGTTTCATTCTTGGTAGTTCCATCTGGAATGCCTAGAATAGTACCTGGAACAAAAGAGAAATTTAATAATTGCTTGTTTAGTAATTGTGGATTGATCTGTTTACTAATCCTCCCTTTCAGTATTCATTGTCCCTAGGACTCTCAGTTCCCAGAAGGGTTCGCAATTTTATTTCCTATAAAATTTTGGTGTTTTTGTTGGTTCTGATGGTGGTGGTTTTTCACTTTAGAGACAGAATGGATTACATAGGGATATTTATTGTATTATCTTGTCTTTGAACTCATCAGAGAAATGTGAGGCAATATGCAAATATGAAGTGAGGTAGCTCCTCTCTGGTAGATACACATTCACTTATCATACCTATAAATACAGGATTCTATTTATAATAAGCACACAGTTATTGAAAACTGAGAGACCAGTTCTGAAGGGAACTATGGTTTCAGGAGAGAGCCACATTTCTGTGATTACAATGAAATGGAAAGACCAGAAGAGGAAAATGTCTAACATGGAGAGCAGTTACTTAAAAACAGAACACGGGATTCACAGGGAGTAGTGAAAAGTTAGGGAAAAGATGGAAAGAAAAATAAAACTGATACAATTAATGTGGATGGATGGGAAGGAACGAGGATTGATGGACAGAGAGGAGAGCTTTGGTCTAGGTTATCTACAAGTCAGAATTACAGCATCACATTGCTGAAGTTTGGACATCCAAAAGCCAAATGAAACATCATGTCAGTGGTACATAAGTACATACATGTCACTAATAATAACATACATTCTCAAGAAAATTATGGTTAAAGAGTATAAAAAGATAATATAAAAATACAATAAAAATAAATAGAATACAACAAAAATAAATAAAAAAGTTTTAATAAACCAAGTAATATGCAACATAAATAATCTTAAATTGACAATTTAAACCTACTGCAATGGCACAATGTCACAATATGACTCGATTTCGTCTTGTCAAGCATGGGGCAACATGAAACACATTATAATGGGAGTACAGATTGACACAAATATTTTAGAGAGATAGAAAATATGAAATCAACTATAAATAATGATTATGTATTTTGACCCAGTAATTATATTGCTATAACTCTATACCTCCAAAAGTCACAAAAGTATAATAAAGGAGTGCTCCAAAATATTCTAAAATGCCATAATTGTAATGGATGTGTAAAATTTTTAGAAAAGAAAAAAATATCTCTCTGCCCAACAAAACTTTATATGCCCAATAAATTAGAGAATGGCTGATTAAAATATTCTCTTTTACAAGGGATACAAAGACTTTGCTAAGTCCTGTGAGTAAAGAACAGAGAACTGTACTAAGTAACACATTGAATTTCATAGACAATAATACATTTTATCTTTTATGAGAAATTTGTATATTTTCTCCATCTCCTCTAGTACAACAAATTAGGTATATAATAGGAAATGGTATTCATATACTGTCTTAAGATGTATGAAGTGCTTTACATTAACCATCTCATTTCATGTTCACAACAATCCTGAGAAGTTTAGTTATTTTTATTCTCAGTACAGAAGTAGTGTACTGAAGCTCAGAAGTCAAGTGATTTCCCCTTAGTCAAATAGCTATTAATTATTAGACTCTGGATTAGAAGTCAGGTCTTTCCAGAGACAATGAGAGAGAATGAGTTCTGGGTAATCTATCTATCTATCTATCTATCTATCTATCTATCTATCTATCTATCTATCTATCTATCTATCTGTCTGTCTGTCTGTCTGTCTGTCTGTCTGTCTGTCTGTCTATCTATCTATCTATCTCTAGATATATCCTGATCTATATCTAGATATAGATAGATCTAGATATGTATCCATATCTATATATCTATATTTGTGTGTGTTTGTGTATGCATATATATACATACATATATAAACACATAATACATATAGACATACGTATATACACATGCATAGATGTATAGATACATATGTGTGTATATGTGTAGGTATGTATATGTATATATCTATACATGCACACACATATAATGTCTGATTTTTTCAAACTATTATTTAAAACATTTAAGATGGTATATACCAATAATTAATTTTCCTTTTAAACTAATGATGAAGTTGTGAGGAACAGAAATATGAATTTTCCCTTTTTTAATCTCAACTTTCCTAATTTGAACAACTATTACATTGTGAAATTTACGTATTGTGATATAATACTATATGTCTCTCTATACAACTGTGTATACACTGTGCAACCATGTATGTGCACATATATACATATGTTTGTGTATGCACACACATGTTTGGTACAATAAATAAAAAGTTACTCTAATTTCAAATGATAAATATGACACATTCAAAGAAACTTAAGACAAATTGTATGAATTATATCATGCAAATGAAGTAAAATCAAGACAGAAAAGCAATATATACAATGACTACAAAAATCTAAAAAGAAGAAAATCAACTGAGCTTAGCCTTGAAGAGGAGCTGAGACAGTTCATCTCCCTTCTTCCTGTAGGGAAGTAGATGAACACAGATAAAGTGCATCGTATATTTATTTATTTGTACTGCGTTGTTCTGAATTTTCTCCTTTTATTTTTAAATTTTGTGTTACAAAGCATGTCTTTAGAGTAAGAGAATGATGAAGGATAGATTTGCAAGAGAAGGTGAGTCAAAAACAAAGACACCAATAATTCAAAATAACTCAATACAATTACAAATCTTCAACGTATGTTTGACTGTAAATTCTACTCAGTGTTTGAAAAAATAATTACAAACAGCCATGGAAACTTAGATTGAATCAGACTATCACATTCTAGTTAACTACCCAAATAATTCACAACCTATAACATATCATTCCATTATTGAAATAATAAATGGAATCCCTGTCCATTTGGAATGAAGTAGGGAAAACCAAGAAAGCTGCACTCTCTCACATACCAATAGTATTCTAAGAATATTCATATCTAGTGGTATATGCTATGTCCTTTTTTAACGTGTTTCATTAAGATAACTGAATTTCAGTTTCTAGTGTCAGAGGCTTATTAATGTGCATAATTAACTGTGCTTTCCCATATGTTATGCAAATAAACTAGTGTGACAATAATGAAATGATTTGCTTCAAGGCTGAGTTACTCACCTGTATGAAAATTCCTTCTTTTTTTCCCAATCCATGTCATTATTTTACAATTATTTGTAAGAATTATTTGGATTTTTGTCTCTTGTAAAATATCTCAGGATTATTATGTCCCTTCAAGCATGCAGAAATATGGCCTAATATTTTCATGACAGAACCCTTTCATGACATATATAAATCCTTTATTTCCTAAGGTACATCATGCATATGCCTTCATGTATTTTCATATATTTTATTAAAAAGCCTATAGATAACAAGGGATTACTACTTACAGCCTTTTAGAAAGGAGATACATGATGTGAATCAGACAAATAGGGTAGACCTTTGCATCACTTGTACTGTCCATTAAACTGCTGACTTTCTGACACATCTCTTCTAGCAGAATGAAAGGACAGGGAAATATGTCCCCACTAAATTCAGCATTGTTGAGAAATTGTACATGAAAGTTTTGCCCCATGTCTTACCACATAAGAAGAATTTTTAGAGATAAGGGGAGTGAAAAGTAAAGAAGGAACTTTGGATGTAAATTTTAAAAAAAATCAGATCAGTTATGCAGTATATGTTTTAAACGGATATTTCCTCTTCCCTGCCTCCTTCCAATATAGACCTTTGATTTTACTAGAAGTAAACTCTCAGGGCAGAAACTTCCCCTGCTGATGCAAATCAGCCTTGACTCTCAACTTACAGATTTAGAAAATTCTCTCTTGACGCTGAGAAGTGATGGGACTTGCCTAGAGTCACACACAGTACATATTAGAGATGTGGCATGAAACAGGTTTTTTTCCTGAACATGAATCAATAACTCTATCCATTATACCAAACTGCCCCTCTGAGTATGTTTGCCATTGCTCAAAGCACCATCATTTATCTTGGCCCAGAGGGAGAAAGAAATGTCTGCAATTTCAGGTCATTTTTAGGATAATTTTTAGAAGTTTGGCAGATTCTGGTTGTGTTTTGAAAATCCTCCTGGGAACTAGTAAATATGAAGTTGGTGAAATAGTGATCACCACACAGTTAGAATAACCTGAGTTCAAATTTTGTGTCAGAACTAATTAGTTGTGTATTCTTAAGCAAGTCACTTAATTTCTCTCAGTCCTAGTTTCCTCATATTTAGAAATAAGACTAATGATAACACCTTTCTATAGGGGTTGTTGTGAGAATGAAATGAAATCATATTGATAAGGCACTTTGAGAACGCTACAGCATTCTCTTCTCTCCTATTTGTATTCATATACACACATATACATTTGTGTATACACATATATGTGTTTATACACCTCTGTATCAAGTAGTATGTAAGTGGAATGTATGTATATCAAATATATGCAAATACATACACGTATGCATGTAAATATACCTTGATCATGACAATTTTATAGAATCATGTATTTATGGCTAAAAGGGAACTCAAAAGACATCTAGTACAACTTCTTCATTTTAAAGATAGAAAAACTGAAGTTCAGAGAACCGAAATTACTTTTTAAATGTCATATGTGTTGCAAGTGTGAAAGACAGGGTGGAATCGAAAAAGTATGAGGTGGGGAATGAGGATATCTTGATTCTTTTCTCACTTCTACCTAGAAACAGCTGTGAGATCTAAAGCCTATGGACCCTTAGGTGAAAGGAACTTTAGATATCATTTTTTTTTTGCTTTTTCTAAGCCTAATTTATTTCCCTGAAAGATTTCCCTGTCTACTAGCATCATCTAGTGGACATAGAGTGGCCTCAGCGATAAGAAGTGACTTCATGTTCTTCCACCAACATAGACTGTGTGTATCACCTTATGACAGTCACCTAATCTTAGTATACTGTGCAAAAGAAGATAAGTTGCAGAGAAGGATACAGAACCGTTATTCAGTGTGGGGATTTTCTCATCCTGGATTTCTTTCTACAAAACAAAAAACAGGTTCAAATGTCTTTTCCTATTTCTCTCTCTCTCTCTCTCTCTCTCTCTCTCTCTCTCTCTCTCTCTCTCTCTCTCTCTCTCTCTCTCTCTCCCTCTCTCTCTCGCTCGCTCTCTCTTTCTCTCTCTCTTTCTTTAATAACGAAAGAAACTGAAGTCAGGAAAACTTGAGACTTACTCAAAGTCATATAGATAAACCCGAATTTGGACCCATTTCCTGTGAGTCTGAATCTAGTAGGTTTTCCTCCGCATCACTTGTCACTTATCTTTTATAGGGTCTCAGTTTAATTCTCTGCATAAGAATGAAAATAAAGCATTGTAATGAGGTGGATTAATACATACCATACTTACCTGGGTGTTTTGAATATTAAATATTATGATTCAAATTAAAATATTGCATAAATATGAAGAAATACTCAATCAGTATGTCTTCAAATAACCTATTTGCTGTAATATAAAAAGACTTTTGAAACTGTTGATGATTTTTTCCTTTAGTTACATCTCTTGTCTATCTTTTGTCCTAAACTTTAATGATGTGGTTTCTGTGAATTTCCTATTAAAATTTTCATAAATAGGTTTTTTTTTTCCCTTTCACACCCTCCTCACTGTTTTCTGAAATAAATATCCCATTATATTTGGTCATGATAGATGTTTTTTTATTTCCATCTACTGTTGCTCTGGATTGCCACATTTCTGAGGTAAGCAAAGAAATCAAGTGTTTGCTTAAAGGGAAATATATAGGTTCTTCTGATAACATTAGAAATTTGTTAGTATATTTCTAGGAGCCAATGTGGAGAAGTAAATTGTAAGTGTTTTCACTCTCCCTTGTTGTCTTTGAAAAACTCAGAGAATATGGCCCCAAGAAAAATCTGGAGAATACTGGAGCCAGCAGAAGGGAGTACTGCTGTCATTTGTTTTATTTATTTATTTTTAGATTTCTAAATTCATTTCCACAAAATTTTGAATTCCAGTTTTGGAAATCTCCCATCCCCCTATCCCATAAGACCTTCCATTCTGATTACACCTTCCCTCAGGGGGCCCTTCCTTCTGTCACAACCCACCCTTCCCTTATCCTCATCTTCTCTCTTTTCTTGAAGGGGAAGATAGATTTCTAAACTCCTTAACTGTGTTTCTTATTTCCCAGTTATGTGCAATAACAATTCTCAACATCCGTTTCTAATACTTTGAATTCCAATTTCTCTCCCTTCCCTCCCATCCTCACTGAGAAGGCAAGCAATTCAATACAGTCTATATAATATTATATATATATATATATTATATATATATATAATATATATATATATACATGTATATACATATATATATACAGATACAGATATAGATATATAGATATACAGAGAGAGAGAGACATAGATATATCTATATCTATCTATATATGTATATATATATATATATATATATATATATATATATATATGTGTGTGTGTGTGTGTGTGATTTTGTACAAGACTTCCATAACAGGCATGTTGTGTAAGACTAACTCTAACATTCCACCCTGTCCCCCATTTATTCTATTCTCTCATTTGACCTTATCCCTTCCCCGAAGTGTTTACTTCTACTTTCTCCCTTCTCCCATTTGCCCTCCCTTCTATCATCCCCCTCACCCCACTTTTCTCCTTCTCCCCTACTTTCCTGCAATGTAAACTAGATTTTCATACTAAATTGAGTGACCACGCTATACCCTCCTTGAGCCATATGTGATGAGAGTAAACTTCATATTTCTCCTCTCACTTCCTCCCTTTCCTCCTCCATTGAAGAAGGTTTTTCTTATCTCATTTATGAGTGAAAGTTTGCCCCATTCCATTTCTCCCTTTCTCCTCCCAATATATTCCTCTCTCACCTCTTAATTATATACATATATATATAATTATTTATAATATATATCATTCTTTCTGATTCAACTGAAGCTATACTCTGTAATGTGTGTGTGTGTGTGTGTGTGTGTGTGTGTGTCTGTAATCTCTCCACCTGCCCAAATACTGAGAAAAGTCTCAAGAGTTACACATATTGTCTTTTCATGTAGGAATGTAGAGTTCAGGTTTAGAAAAGTCTTTATGATTTCTCTTTCCTGCTTACCTTTTCATTCTTCTCTTGATTCTTGCTTTTGAAAGTCAAATTTTCTCTTCAGTTCTGGTCTTTTCATCATGAATGCTTGAAAGTCCTCCATATCATTGAATGGCCATTTTTTCCTCTGACGTATTATACTCAGTTTTGCTGGGTAGGTGATTCTTGATTTTTATCCCAGTTCCTTTGACTTCTGGAATATCCTATTCCAAGCCTTTTGATCCCTTAATATAGAAGCTGCCAAATCCTGTGTTATCCTCATCATATATCTGCTATATTAGAATTGCTTCTTTCTAGCTTCCTGCAATATTTTCTCTTTGACCTGAGAAGGCTGAAATTTGGCCACAATATTCCTAGAAGTTTGTGTTTTGGGGTCTATTTCAGGAGGTGATCAGTGGATTCTTCCAATATTTATTGTGCCCTCTGCTTATAGAATAACAGGAAGTTTCCCTTGATAATTTCATGAAAGAGAGTGTCTATGCTTTCTTTTTTTTTTATCATGGATTTCAAGTAGTCCCTTAATTTTTAAATTGTCTCTTTTATTTTTTCAAGTCTTTGGTTTTGTTTTGCAACTTCTTGATTTATCATATAGTCATTAGCTTCCCTGAACTCCACTCTCATTTTTAAAGAACTATTTTCTTCAGTGAGCTTTTGCATTTCCTTTTCTACTAGGCTAATTCTGCTTTTTAAAGCATTCTTGCCCTCATTGGCTTTTTGAACCTCTTCTTTCTTATTGGATTAGTGTATTTTTAAAGGTGTTATTTTCCTCAGCATTTTTTTAGTTCTCCTTTTAGCAAGCTGCTGACTCACTTTTCAAGCTCTTTCATGGCCTGGGCCTATTGTATATTCATTCTTGAGGTACTGGATACAGAAGCCTTGACTTCTTCTGACAGTATGCTTTGTTCTTCCTCATCCAACAGGATGGAAGGAAATATCTGTCCACCAAGAAAGTAACCTTCTAGGTCTTATTTTTTTTTCCATTTTTGGGGGGTATTTTCCCAACCACTTACTTGACTTCAGAATCCTTTGTCAAGAGGGGTGTCCTAGTACTCCTGTTCACCTCAGGACCATGCTCAGGGCTGAGATCCAGATCAGCTGCTCAATTCCCCCTGAGCTTTTATTCTCAGTGCTCCAACAGTGGAGCAATGGACTCCACCTGCTGCCTTTCTACTGTGACCAGAAGCTTCTACTGCCCATCCTCTGTCCCTGTCTTGGGCTGGGGCCGGAGGTGGACTCTGCTCCTTTCTCCTTCAGGTTGAAAAAGCCCTCTCAGTGACCTTTGGCACCTGTGAGTTGAGGGATCTGTGAACCACTGCTGCTTCCAGAGATTTCATCCCCCAAAGCCTGCTCAAGTGCTATGCCTCCCAGAGTCACATGGCCAAGGCTGAGCTGGGCTCCACTCTGTGTCTAGTGTGACAGACCTTTCCTGTTGGCCTTCTAGGTTACCCTGGGCTGGAAATCTCCTCCACTCTGTCTTTCTATGGCTTCTGCTGCTCTAGAATTTGTTGAGAGTCTTTCTTTACAGGTATTTTATGGGCTGTGAAGGAAGAGCTAAAGTATGTATGTCTTTCTACTCTGTCATCTTGGCTCTACCCCCTATACTGCTATCTTCTACCTGAGGAGGCTGGGAAGATTGAAGGGAAGGGGCTCTCCTGCTGCAGCTGAAGAGGATCAGTGCAGACAGAGATATCCCAGCAAGCTCCACCTCACCTGACCATCAATAGATCCAGAATACCGGGGAGTAGAGCCAGTAAGCACCAACACCAAGAAACAAGGCATGCCTTATCACAGCCAGGAGAATTGGGCAGACACCAGTGGATAAGTCGTTCACCAAACATTGAGCCTGCCCATGCTCTAACACAACCTTAAGGGAGAAGAACTCCCACTTCCAAACCCCACCTTCCCCACACGTCACACCATGAGCTTCAGTGTAACCCCAGCGAACCTTAGATAGTCTTCACCTGGCCTCAACCTTAACATAAAACAGCCAGTTCAGCACGACATAAGCTGCAGCATTATATGTCTTCTAGCAGAAAGAACTGGAGGCCACAGCATGCAAAGCCAGTAACCAGGTACATATCTCCCAGCACAAGAAAGGTGGGAGAGTCCCCTCTGTGCCCCAGAAGCAGAGATTCCCTTTAAAAGCCAGGAAAAAGCCTAGCACCATGAGCAAGAAGCAAATTAGAAGAGCAAACACCATAATATCTTATTATGGTGACAGGGAAGATCACAATATAAATTCAGAAGAGGATAGCACTGACACTATACTCACATCTGAAACATTAAAAGGGAATATGAACTGGTCTCAAGCCCAAAGACCATTATTGGAAGAGCACAAGAAGGATTTTTACAACTAAATTACAGAGGTAGAAGAAAAATTGGCCAGTGATTTTAAATACAAAATCAGCTCCTTAAAAGCTAAAATTGGTCAAGTGGAAAAGGAGGTACAAAAATTAACTGAAGAAAACAAATTGTTAAAAATTAGAATTGGGCAAGTAGAAGCTAAGGAATCTATGAGTTATTAAGAAATAGTTAAACAAAATCCAAGAAATGAAAAAAAAAGTAGAAGAAAACAACAAAAAAAAAGTCTGACTGGCAAAACAACTGACCTGAAAATTAGATCCAGGAGAGAAAATCAGAGAGATATTGGTTTACCAAAAAGCCATGATTAAAAAAAAAAATAGCCTGAACTGTACCTTCCAAGAAATTATCAAGAAATACTGAATTGAGGTCCTAGATACAGAGCGCAAAACAGTCATTGAAATAATCCACCAATCATCTCCTGAAATACATCCCAAATTAAAAATACAAAGGATATTGTAGCAAAAGTGCAGAGTAATCCAGTCAAGAACACTGCAAGTAGCCAGAAAGAAACAATTCAAATAGGGAGAACTAAAGTCAAGGTCATACAGGACTTTGCAGCTTCTACATTAAAAGTTCAGAGGAATTGGAATATGATATTCTGTAAGGCAGAGGCACTTGAACTTCAACAAAGGCTCAATTACCCTGCAAAAGTGAGAATACTCTTTCAGGCAAAGAGATAAACCTTCAGCGAAATAAGGGATTTCCAAATCTTCCTGATGAAACGATCAGAGCTCAAGACAAAATTTGATCATCAAATACAAGACTCAAGAGAGGCATAAAAAGGTAAAGAAGAAAAGAAAAGAAAAAAAAGTGTGTGATTTAGTATGAGTAAATTATTTACATCCCTATATGGGGGAATGATACATATTAATCCTTGAGAACTGTATATTTATTATGACATTTAAAAGGGATTTGCATAGATAGAGGGTGTGGGAATAAATTAACTTCTGTGATGATAAAAAATGCTAATTAAGCGATGTGAAGAAGAAGAGGAAGGGAAGAAGCATAAAAGGAAAAATTGCATCACATGAAGAGGCACAAAAACATATAGTACAGGGAAAGCAAAGAGGGAGATGATCATTGTTTGGGATTTACTCTCATTGGATTTGGTCATGGAGGAAATAACATACTCAGATAAGAATAGAAATCTAACTTGCTTTACAGAGAGCATGAGGAAAAGGGGGAAGAAAAAGGAGGGGTTGCTTAGAAAGGAGGGAAGATTGAGGAAAGCCTTGGTCAAAATTAACTCCTTGGAGAAGGAGAAGGGAGAAGAGAGAAACAAAAAGACAAACAGGGCAGGAAATAGGATGAAGAGAAAGACACAGATAGTTACCATAACTGTGAATGGGAATGGGATGAACTCTCCCATAAAACAGAGGCACAGAACAGAATGGATTCAAAATCATAATCCTAAAATATGCTGTTTACAAGAAACATTTGAAACAGGGGAATATACACAAGGCTGAGGTCAACTTAAGCAAAAAACAAAGCAGTGGTAGCTATCCTAAACTTAGACACAGCAAAAGCAAAAATTCATCTAATCAGAAGAAATAAGAAAAGAATTCACATCCTTCTAAAAAGGCGCCATAGACAACGAAGTAATATCATTACTAAACATAAATGTAAAAAATGGTATGGGAAATAGACAACAAAATCATCCTAATGGGGAAACTCTACCTCCCCCTCTCTAAACTTGATAAATCTGACGGAAAAATGAATAAGAAAGAAAATAAGAAGGTGAATAGAATTCTGGATAGGGTCAATATGATATACCTCTGGAGATAAATGAATGGCCATAGCAAGGAATACACCCTTTTCTCAGAGGTATATGACACATACATAAAAACTGACCATGTAGTAGGGCATGAAAACCTAAAAATTTGTTTCAGAAAGACATAAATATTCAATGCATCTTTTTTCCTAATATGATGCAAAAAATATGTAACAAAGCACCATGAAAAGACAAACCAAAAAGTAACTGTAAACTAAATAATCTAATCCTAAAAAATGAGTGGATTAAACAACAGATCATAGAAATAATAACTTCATTCAAGAGAATGACAATAATGAAACCACCTACCAAAATTTATGGCATGCAGCAAAAGCAATTCTTAGGGGAAGTTTGATATCTCTGAATGTTTGCATGAATAAACTAGAGAAAGAAGAGATCAATGAATTGGGAATGCAAGTGAAAGAGCCAGAAAATTAACAAATTGAAAATTTTCAATTGAATAACAAATTAGAAATATTAAAAAAAAAGGAGAAATTTTAAAAATTGAAATTAAAAAAACTTTTTAAGTAATAAATAAAACTAAGAGCTGGTTTTAGGAAAAAACGATAACCCTTTGATCAATCTGATTTTTAAAAGGAGGAAAATTTAATTACTAGGATCAAAAATGAGAACCTTGAATTCACCTCCAATGAATAGAAAATTAAAAAAAAAAACAACTAGGAATTATTTTTCCCAAAAAGTATACCCATAAGTGTGACAATCTTAATGAAATGAATGAACATTTACAAATTGTCCAGATTAACAGAAAACGGGGAAAGAATTTTACAAATAGTATATGTGATAAAGGCCTCATTTCTCAAATACATACAGAACTGAATTAAATTTACAAGAATACAAGTCCTTCTCCATTTGATAAATGGTAAAAAATATATGAACAGGCAGCTGTCAGGGAAATAAATTAAAGATATCTATAGTCATATGAATAATCCTCTATATCACTATGGATTAGAGAGATGCAAATCAAAACAGCTCTGAGGTCCCACACCACACTAATCAGATTGGCTAACACGACAAAACAGGAAAATCTTAAAAGTTGTAGAAGATACGGATGAGTTGGAACACTAATTCATTGTTGGTGGAGCTATGATCTGATCCAAACATTCTGGGGAGCAATTTGGAACTCTGTTCAAAAGGCAATAAAATTGTCATACCTTTTTATTCTGCAACAGCACTTTTACAGTTGTGTTCCAAAGAGATCATAAAAATGGAAAAGGGACCCACATGCACAAAAATATTTATAGCAGTTCTTTTTCTGGTGGCCAAGATCTGGAAATTGAAGGGATGCCCATCAATTGGGGAATGGCTGAACAAGTTGTGGTATATGGATTCAATGGAATACTAGTTGTGAAAAATTATGAATATGTGGACTTCGGAAAAACCTGGAAAGACTTATATGCGCTGATGCTGACTGAAGTGAGCTGAGTCAGGAGAACATTATACAGAGTAACTGTCATAATGTGCTACGACTAATTTTAATAGACTTAGCCCTTCAGTTCAATGCAAGAACCTAAAACAATTCCAAAGGCATCATGATGTAAAATGCCATCCACCTCCAGAGAAAAACTATGGAGTCAGAATGCAGAATGAAACAGACTGTTTTCTTTTGAAACGGTTTTTCCTCATGTTTTCTCCTCTTAGTTTTGATTCTTCTATACAGCATGAATCATGTGAAAATTGTTTAAATAAAATGTATGGGGGTGGAGCCAGGCTGGTGGGATAGAAGAACACACATGCAGATGCTCTCCCACCAAAGCCCATAAAATACCTGTAAAAATCACTCTAAACAAATTCAGGAGCAAGAGAAGCCACCAAACGGTAGAGTGAACAAGATTTCCAGCCTAAGGCACCCTGAAACATCCATAGACAAGGTCTATCACACCAGGCAGAGGCAGAGCACAGCCCAGACTTGGATGTGCCATGGCAAGGACAGGATTGTAGTGGGTTTCAAGGTGCCACCGGTAGCTGCAGGTCCCAGATTACTTAATTCACAAATACCAAAACAGTTTCAAAGGTCAGTAAGAAAGTACTTTCACGGAGGTGAGAACAGAACACAGTGGTCTAGCCATGGCCTCAGGAAGCTGTAGATTCCATTGTTAGAGTACTAGCTTAAAGACCCTGGGAGAACTGAGCAGCTTATCTGAATGTCAACCCTGAGTGGCAGCCCTGAGGTGAGGAAGAGTGTTAGTTTGAATGTTAGAGCTGGTGGAGGCTCTGGAGAGGGAATTCTGCTCACAGACCTAAACATAGGCAAGGAGAGTAATAAACTCCTCTCCCTTGATTGTGCTACCCTAGAGGAACTGAAAACTTATAGGGCCCCAGATGATACCATCTTCTTGAAAAAGAACTCAAAAGTCAAGTAACTGGTTGAAAAAAAAATGCCCCAAAATGGAAAAAGAATAAGAAAACAAAAGGTTGCTTTCCTGGTGAGCAAGTATTTTCTTCCACTCTTTCAGGTGAGGAACAATGCATACCATCAGAAGAAGACCTACAAATCAATGCTTCTGCATCCAGAACCTCTAAAATAAATATGCAATGATCTCAGGCCATGGTAGAATTCAAAAAGGATTTTAAAAATTAAGTAAGAGAGGTGGAGGAAAAATTGGGAAGAGAGAAAAGAGCAATGCAAGAAAATCAAGAAAACCAAGTCAACAGCTTGTTAAAGGAGACCCAAAAAATGCAGAAGAAATAAGCACCTTTAAAAACAGATGAACACAAATGGCAAAAGGGGCCCAAAAAGTCTACGAGGAGAAGAATGGGTTAAAGAGCAGAATCAGTCAAATGGAAAAGGAGGTTCAAAATCTCACTGAAGAAAATAGTTCTTTAAAAATTAGAATGGAGCAGATGGAAGCTAATGACTTTATGAGAAAAAAAATTTATAAAACAAAACCAAAAGAATGAAAAAAATAGAAGACAATGTGAAATATCTCATTTGAAAAACAATTGACCTAGAAAATAGACGTAGGAGAGAAAATTAAAAAATTGTGAAACTACCTGAAAGCCATGATCAAGAAAAGAGCCTAAACATTATCTTTCAAGAGAAATATGAAAAGAAAAACAGGAAATAGAAATCGTAAGGGCCATACTAAATTTGAACTCTTTATTTTCCTATATTTAAAGATAATATTTGTAATTCCTGAAACTTTTCTCAGCATTTGAGTACTTGTAGTGATTACACACACACACACACACACACACACACACACACACACACACACACACACACACACACATATATATACAGAGACAGAGAGACAAAAGACAGAAACAGAGACAGAGAGCACACGGTGAGATGAATGGGAAGGGATGATACCTAAAAAAGTAAAATTAAGGGTTGAGAGGAATATATTGGGAGGAGAGAGGGATAAATTGAATGGGGCAAATAATCTCTAATAAAAGAGGCTAGAAAAAGCTTTTTCAATGAAGGGGAAAAAGGGGGAGGTTAGAGGGAAAAAGGGGAGCTTACTCTCATCACATTTGGCTTAAGGAGGGAATAACATGCACACTCAATTTGATATGAAAATCTATATTACACTACAATAAAGCAGGAGAACAGGGGATAAATGGGGCCCATCATAGAAGGGAGGACAAATGGGATGAGGGATTAATTAGAAGTAAACACTGTTAGGCGGGACAAGGTCACAAGAGAGAATAGAATAAATGGAGGGACACAAAAGAATGAAGGGAAATACAGTTAGTCTTACATAACATGACTATTAAGAGATTCTTTTACAAAACTACACATATAGAGCCTATTTTGAATTTCTTGCATTCTCAGTGGGGATGAGTGGGGAAGAAGGAAGGGAGATAAGTTGGTAATAGGGTACAGAAATCTATCTTGCCCTACTAGAAAACAGAGACAACGATAAAGGAAGGAAGGGGTTTTACAGAATGGAGGGCAGGTTGTGGGAAGGGGTAATAAGAATGCACAGTGTTTTGGGGTGTGGGAGGGGAGAGCTGGGGAGAAAATTTGGAACTCAAAATTTTGTGGAAATAAATGTTGAAAACTAAAAGTAAATAAATAAATAAATGATTATTAGGAAAATTAAGCAAGCAATCAGAAAGAAACAATGTGAATACTGTGGAAATGCCATCAGGATAACACAGGATGTGGCAGCTTCTACATTAATGTAACAAAGGGCTTGGAATGTGATATTCCATAAGTGAAAGGAACTAGGATAAAACCAAGAATCAGGTGCCCAACAAAACTCAGTACTTCAAGGGAAAAAACACTCATTCAGTGAAACAGAAGACTTTCAAGTATTCTTGATAAAAATACCTGAGCTGAATAGAATATCTGACTTTCAAACACAAGAATCAAGAAAAGCATGAAAAGATAAAGATAAAAGAGAAATCATAAGGGAATTACTAAAGCTGAACTGCTTACATTCTTACACGGAAAGATAATATTTTTAACTCTTGAAACTTTTTTTTTTTTTTTTATTAATTTTTTTATTTTTTTTAATGTTTAACAATCACTGCCATACAATTGCGATTTTATCCCTCCCCACCCACCCCCCACTTCCTCCCTCCCTCCCCACGACTGCATACAATTCTGTATAGATTCTACATATACTTTCCTATTGAGTATATTTTCACTATCGTCATGCTGTGTAGTCAGACTAAGATAAATGAAAGAATCCGTATAACAAATCAGAACATGATACACAAACAGATACACATACACAAACATGATCTGCTACATTATGTGAGTGACTTCCATATTTCTCTCTCTGAGTGTGGAAGGCTTTTTGCCTTGAGGTCCACCATTGGGATTTTTTTTTTTTTTCAGAAGTTCTTGTGTTATTACAAAAATCTAAGTCTACCAGAAAAAACTCTCACACACTGTGGTTGTTGCTGTGCATAAAGTTCTCCTGGTTCTGCTCCTTTCACTCAGCATCAGGTCATATAAGTCCTTCCAGGCCTCTCTGAAGTCTTCTTGTTCATCATTTCTTATGGCACAATAGTACTCCATTACATTCATATACCATAATTTATTCAGCCATTCCCCAATTGATGGACATCCCCTTGACTTCCAGTTTTTGGCAACTACATAGAGTGCTGCTATAAATATTTTTGTACATGTGGGACCCTTTCCCATTTTTATGATCTCTTGGGGATATAGTCCTAGTAGCGATATTGCTGGGTCAAAGGGTATGCACATTTTTGTAGCCCTTTGGGCATAGTTCCAAATTGCTCTCCAGAATGGTTGGATGCGCTCACAGCGCCACCAACAATGAATTAGTGTTCCAACTCTCCCACATCCTCTCCAGCATTTATCATTTTCTTGTTCTGTCATGTTTGCCAATCTTATAGGTGTGATGTGGTACCTCAGAGTTGTTTTGATTTGCATCTCTCTAACCAATAGTGATTTAGAGCATTTTTTCATATGATTATAGATAGCTTTAATTTCTTCCTCTGAAAATTGCCTGTTCATATCCTTTGACCATTTATCAATTGGGGAATGACTTGTATGATTATACATTTGGGTCAGTTCTCTATATATTCTAGAAATGAGGCCTTTATCCCCGAGCTTAGCTGTAAAAATTTTTTCCCAATTTACTACATCCCTCCGGATTTTGGTTGCATTGGGTTTGGTTGTGCAAAAACTTCTCAGTTTAATGTACTCAAAGTTATCCATTTTGCATTTCATAATGCATTCTATCTCTTCTTTAGTAAAGAATTCTTCCCTTCTCCATAGATCTGATAAATACACTATTCCTTGCTTCTCCAGTTTATTCATGGTATCAATCTTTATACCTAAATCATGTACCCATTTGGACTTTGTTCTTGTGTACGGTGTCAGGTATGGGTCTATGCCTAATTTCCGCCACACTGTTATCCAGTTTTCCCAGCAATTTTTGTCAAACAATGAGTTCTTATCCCAGAAGCTGGGGTCCTTGGGTTTATCAAACAGAAGGTTGCTATATTCCTTGCCTACTGCATCTTGAGTGCCAAGTCTATTCCACTTGTCTACCTCTCTGTTTCTTAGCCAATACCAAGTGGTTTTGATAATTGCTGCTTTATAGTACAGTTTAGGGTCTGGTAGTGCTAGGCCACCTTCCCAAGCATTTCTTTTCATTAGTCCCTTTGATATTCTGGACCTTTTGTTTTTCCAAATGAATTTTGATATTATTTTGTCCAGCTCTAGAAAGTAATTGTCTGATAGTTTAATTGGTATGGCACTAAATAAGTATATTAATTTGGGTAGAATTGTCATTTTTATTATATTAGCACGGCCTACCCATGAGCAACTAATGTTTTTCCACTTACTTAAATCTGACTTTATTTGTGCAAAAAGTGTCTTGTAATTGTGTTCATATAATCCCTGGGTTTGTTTTGGCAGGTAGACTCCTAAGTATTTTATACTGTCTACCCTAACTTTAAATGGGATTTCTCTTTCTATCTCTTGCTGTTGAACTTTGTTGCTAATATATAGGAATGCAGAGGATTTGTGTGGGTTTATTTTGTACCCTGCAACTTTGCCAAAGTTGTTTATTAATTCAAGTAATTTTTTACTTGAATCTCTGGGATTCTCTAGGTAAATCATCATATCATCTGCAAAGAGTGATAACTTAGTTTCTTCTTTGGCTATTCTAATTCCTTGAATATCTTTATCTTGTCTAATTGCTACAGCTAACATTTCTAGTACCATATTGAATAATAGTGGTGATAATGGACAACCTTGTTTCACCCCTGATCTTACTGGGAATGCATCTAGCTTATCCCCATTGCATATAATGCTTGCTGAAGGTTTTAGATAGATACTGCTTATTATTTTATGGAAAGTTCCCTTTATTCCTACTTTCTCCAATGTTTTTAGTAGGAATGGATGTTGTATTTTGTCAAAAGCTTTTTCTGCATCTATTGAGATAATCATGTGGTTTTTGTTAGCTTTGTTGTTGATGTGGTCGATAATGCTAATAGTTTTCCTAATATTGAACCAGCCCTGTAGTCCTGGTATGAATCCCACCTGATCATAATGTATTAATCTCGTGATTAGATGCTGTATTCGTTTTGCTAAAATCTTATTTAAAATTTTTGCATCTATATTCATTAGGGAAATTGGTCTATAATTTTCTTTCTCTGTTTTGTCTCTTCCTGGTTTGGGTATCAAAACCATATTTGTATCATAGAAAGAATTTGGGAGGACTCCTTCTTCCCCAATTTTCAAGAATAGTGTATGTAGTATTGGAATTAACTGTTCTTTAAATGTTTGATAGAATTCACTTGTGAATCCATCTGGCCCTGGAGATTTTTTCCTAGGGAGTTCATTGATGGCTTGTTCAATTTCTTTTTCTGAGATGGGGTTGTTTAAGTATTCAACTTCCTCTTCTGTTAATCTGGGCAATTTGTATTTTTTAAAATATTCATCCATCTCGTTTAGATTATCGAATTTGTGGGCATAAAGTTGGGCAAAGTAGTTTCTAATTATTGTTTTAATTTCCTCCTCATTGGAGGTGAGTTCACCCCTTTCATTTTTAATGTTAGTAATTTGGTTTTCTTCTTTCTTTTTTTTGATCAGATTAACCAAAGGTTTATCAATTTTATTAGTTTTTTCATAAAACCAACTATTGGTTTTATTTATTAATTCAATAGTTTTCTTTATTTCAATTTTATTAATCTCTCCTTTGGTTTTCAGTATTTCTAATTTGGTATTTACTTGGGGATTTTCAATTTGTTCTTTTTCTAGCTTTTTCAACTGCAAGCCTAAGTCATTGATCTCCTCATTCTCTATTTTATTTATGTAAGCATTCAGAGATATAAAACTTCCCCTAATAACTGCTTTTGCAGTGTCCCATAAGTTTTGGTACGTTGTCTCACTATTGTCATTCTCTTGAATGAAGTTGTTGATTGTTTCTCTGATTTCTTCTTTAACCCAATCCTTCTTTAGAATTAGATTATTTAGTTTCCAATTGATTTTTGGTTTCTCTTTCCATGGCCTTTTATTACATGTAATTTTTAATGCATTATGATCTGAAAAGGATGCATTGATTATCTCTACCTTTCTGCACTGGATTGTGAGATTTTTATGTCCTAGTACATGGTCAATTTTTGTAAATGTTCCATGTACCGCTGAGAAAAAGGTATATTCCTTTCTATTCCCATTTAATTTTCTCCAAAGATCTATCATATCTACCTTATCCAGAGTTTTATTTACCTCCTTAACCTCTTTCTTGTTTATTTTAAGGTTGGATTTATCTAGTTCAGAGAGGGGGAGGTTGAGGTCCCCCACTAGTATAGTTTTGCTATCAATTTCTTCCTTCAACTCCCCCAACCTCTCCTCTAAGAATCTGGATGCTATACCACTTGGAGCATACATGTTTAGTAATGATATTGCTTCATTGTCTATGGTGCCTTTTAGTAGGATATAGTTTCCATCCTTATCCCTTTTGATTAGATCTATTTCTGCTTTTGCTTTGTCTGAGATTAGGATTGCTACTCCTGCCTTTCTTACATGAGCTGAAGCACAATATATTCTGCTCCATCCTTTGACCTTTATCCTATGTGTATTCCCCCGTTTCAAATGTGTTTCTTGTAAGCAGCATATTGTTGGATTATGGCTTTTAATCCATTCTGCTATCCGTCTCCGTTTTATGGGAGAGTTCATCCCATTCACATTCACAGTTATGATTACAATCTGTGTATTTCCCTCCACCCTCTTTCCCACCATTTGTGCTTTTAACTCTCCCGTCTCCCTTCCCCTCCTCAATAGTATTCACTTTTCTCCCCCTCCTCCTGCAGCCTTCCCCTCCTTCTTTTAGCCCCCCTCCCTTTTAGTCCCCTTTACTCTTATTGCTTCTTTCCTCCCTTTTAGCCACCCTCCCCTTTCTTCCCCCTTCCCCTCCTACTACCTATAGAGCTAGTTAGGATTATCTGCTTAAGGTTATTGTTCCCTCCTTTGAACAAATCAGATGAGAGTACCTCTCAAACAATGCTCATCTCCCTCCCCTCCTTCCCTCTACTATGGTTTTGTACTTCTTCCTGTGATATAATTTGCCATTTTCTGCTTCCCCCTTTCCACACCTCCTATTACATTCCCTTCTCATACTTAAATCATATTTTTGCCATGACATCATTTACTTTATGCCCGTTCCCTCTACATATATCCCTTTTATCATAATAGCTGCACAGTTCTCAAGATTAACAGGTATCATCTTCCCTTACAGGGAGGTAAACAGATTGCCCTAATTGAGTTGCAAGTTTTTGTTTTTGTTTTTTCCCCTCTGTTTACCTTTTTATGATTCTCTGGAGACCTGCATTTGAAGATCAAATTGTCTATTGAGTTCTGGTGTTTTGGTCAGGAAGCTCTGGAAATCCCTTATTTCGTTGAATGACTTTCTCCTTGCCTGAAATGTTATGCTGAACTTTGCTGGGTAGTTGATCCTCGGTTGGAGTCCCAACTCCTTTGCCTTACGGAATATTGGGTTCCAATTCTTTCGATCTTTTAATGTAGAAGCTGCAAGGTCCTGTGTGATCCTGACTGTGTGACCTTGATATTTAAATTGTTTCTTTCTGGCTGCTTGTAGTATTTTCTCCTTCACTTGATAGCTCTGGAATTTGGCAACTATATTTCTTGGGGTTTTGAGTTTGGGATCCCTTTCCGGTGGGGAACGGTGGATTCTTTCGATGACTATTTTGCCCTCTGAGTCTAGTACTTCTGGGCAATTTTCCTTGATGATTTCCTGGAAGATATTGTCCAGACTCTTTTCTTCATCATGGGTTTCTGGCAGGCCAATAATTCTTAGATTTTCTCTCCTGGATCTATTTTCCAGGTCAGTTGTTTTTCCAATTAAATATTTTAGATTTTCTTCCATCTTTTCATTCTTTAGATTTTGTTTGACTGACTCTTGTTGCCTCATTGAGTCATTAGTTTCTACTTGCCCAATTCTAATCTTGATCGTATTGTTTTCTTCAGTTAGCTTTCGCATCTCCTTTTCCATCTGGCCAATTTTTCCCTTTAAGGAGCTATTTTCTCCATTTAATTTTTGTACTTCTTTTTCCATTCGACCAATTTTCCCAGTTAGGTTTTGGGTTTCCTTTTCCATCTGATCAATTTTCCCTATTAGGTTTTGAGTTTCCTTTTCCGTTTGATTAACTCTTCCTTTTAGGGAATTATTCTCTCCAGTTAATTTTTGAACTTCCTTTTCCATTTCTTCAATTTTCTTTTTCAGATTGATGTTCTCATCAGTGAATTCTTTTTTTATGGTTTTAAAATCATTGGCCAGTTTTTCTTTTATATCCTTCTTCAGACGTTCCAGGTAATCTAGTTGTGCTTGCGAGAAATTCATAGTCCCATCTGAGGTTTCAGATGGAAGTACAGTCTCAGCTCTGACCTCTTTGGTGTTTGTGTTTTGGTCCTTATCCCCATAGAAAGATTCTATGGTTTTTTCACTTTTCGTCTGCTTTTTCCGATTCATGATGTTGGCTGAGTGTTGTAGCTTTTGGTTCTTTCAGTCAGAAGATACAGATCTTTTAAGTTGAGTTGATGTTTGTCTAGGCTAAAAGCAGGCTTTTTTTTTTGTTGTTGTTGTTGTTTCCCAGATCAACCCTGGGTTTAGCTTGATAGGTGTGTGGGAGGTGTGGTCTGGTCTCAGGATATCTCCTCAGCTGGCCTGAGGCAAAGGCAAGGTCCAGGGGGATGGTGATCCCAGCTTCCCTATTGTCTTCCCTTTTCCCCTGGAGGGCTGGGGCACGCCTAGAGGCTAATGCGTGTTCCCGCCCCTCCTGGGGCTCGTCTCCCGGGCTGAGGCTTGCTTGGGTCTCAGTGCGAATTTTTCTCTGCCCTGGGTCGTCTGTCCCTCCAGATAGCCTCCACCACGGTAGGAAGAATCCCCCTTTGCCACCTCTCCAGCCTCTGGTGTTATGAGACCACCCGCCCCCTTCTGCTGTACCCGCTGATCCAGGATTAATCTGGGGAAGAATTTTATGGTTCCCTCACGGTCATCGGCGGGGAGGGGAGAGCACTTACTGATCACTCCGGCATCCCAGCTTCTGGATGTTCAAGTAGTGACCCACTGAAGTCCCGTCTTTAGGCTGAAGATTTCAAAGGCTGTTGCGCTGATATCGTTGGCTCGGCCTGGCTTATCTCCTGCTCTGCTGGTCTCACCCGCCACTCTCGGGCCCCTCGGGTCGCCTCCGCCCTGCCGCGCCGACCGCGCTGCGCTGTGCGCCGGGCTCTTACCCCCGCGGAACAGATCCCTCCCGTGGACCTTCCAGTCCAGCCTGGGCTCCGAATCTGTCAAAGTCCGTCTCCCACTGGATTCTACACCTCCAAAGTCTGGTCAGACTCTCCCCCCAGAAATATCCAAAGGAGTTTTTCCAGGAGCTTAGGTGAGTCGTTGCTTTCACTCCGCCATCTTGGCTCCGCCCCGCAACTCTTGAAACTTTTCTCATTATTTGAGTAGTTGTGGGGATTATACACACATATATATTCATATACATGATATATTCATATATGCATATACATATATATGTGTGTGTGCGGTGTGTGTGTGTATACACACACACAGAGGGCACAGGGTGAGTTGAAAAGGAAGGAATGATATGTAACAAAATAAAGGGTGAGAGAGGAATATATGGGAGGAGAAAGGGAGAAATGGAATAGAGCAAATTATCTCTCATAGAAAAGGCAAAAAAAAAAGCTTTTTCAATGAAGGGGAAGAGGTGGAGGTGAGATGGAAAAAGAGAAGCTTTCTATCGTCACAATCTTCTTAAGGAGAGAATAACATACAAACTCAATGAAAATCTATCTTAAACTACAGGAAATAAGGGGATAAGTAGATAAGTGGCATGGGGGGGATGATAGAAAGGAAGGCAAATGAAAGGAGGGAGGTAATTAGAAGGAAACACTTTTGGGGAGGGATAAGGTTAAAAGAGATAATAGAATAAATGTGGGACAGGATAGAAGGCAGGGAAATATAGTTAGTCTTTCACAACATGACTATTATGGATGTCTTTAGGAAAACTACAGACACACACACACACACACACACACACACACACATATAATATGTGTGTGGGTGTGTATAGCCTATATTGAATTGCTTGCCTTCTCAGTGGGAATGGGTGTGGAGGGAGGAAGGGAAGGAAGTTAGAACTCAAAGTTTTAGGAACGAATGTTGAGAATTGTTTTTCCATGTAACTAGGCAATAAGAATACAGGTAATGGGATATAGAAATCTTGCTTGCCCTGCAAGAAAAAAGAAAAGATGGGGATAAGGGAAGGATGGGATGTGATAAAATGAAGGGTACATTGAGGGAAGGGTTAATCAGTATGCAAGGTATTGGGGTGGGGGGGAGGGGAGATATGGGGAGAAAATTTGAACATGCTTCAAAGTGATGTGAAAGCAATTAGTATTAAAACAATTGACTGAATTAATTATTGAAACTAAATTGGAGACATCTTTAGTTTGGGGAAAATAATTTTAGTTTAAGTTACCTAGAGGCAGGTAATATTGGGTAAAATTTGGCATTGAGGTAAAAGTTAAGGTTTTAATGGTAAATTTGATTTTATGATTGTTATTTAATCAGGAAATAGAACATGTATAGAAAGGCCTCTTAAGACTTGCCTCAAAAGATGTCCCTTAGTCAATGTGAAATTATAGTCATAACTGAAAACTGGTTATTGGAACTTGCTATTTTAAGATTCTATGGGACAATTAACTGACTGTTCTTCTGAGTTTAACTCCAGGTATGGATAGCAAGAAAGGTGGTCTGAGCCTTCAATCCATGATGTCAGTAAGCCTGTGAGATGCTGATATGAACTGTAACAGGTGATCTCATGGGAGAGGGCTGAGGTAAGATTCTCCTGACTTCATTTCCCCACTGACACGTAGCAGACTTTAAGTCTTACTGAAGGCAAGTTGACAATCTACTCCTATCTGGAACTGACATGAAGTTGAGGAGATACTGTTTCCCTGCAGTGTCCCTACTCTTAGTGAAAATTTTCTATAGTGAAAAGGTTTGTAAGCTTAATACCAGATCCATTAAATTATAGATTGTTGGTCGGGGAACATCTGAGGCTAAGTCTAAAATTAAGCTATTAGGCGTAGGACTTTAGACCAACAACAGTAATTTAGGGTCCTTCAATTCTTAGTAAAAGTGTGGACACAACTAGGTCAAGGGCTTGTGAAAGTAGTATACGTAGTTATTATTTGTGTCTCAGTTGGTTAACGTTAAAAAAAAAATTCTTTTGTGGTTTATACTGTAAATACTTTAAAAGAAGTATCACCTGACCAAAAGTTGGAATTGTTTTATGTCATATGAACTGCGTTAAAAATGAAAAGCAAAAAAAAAAAAAAATTGAAAATAGAGGAAAGAAAAGGTTTCACAATGGAGGGGAAGAGGGTGGAGGTGAGAAGGAATGAGTAGCTTTTACTCTCATCAGATTTGGCTTGAGGACAGAATAACATTAACACTCATTTGGGTATCTTACCTTACAGGAAAGTAGGGAGCAATGGGATGGGGAGGTATAATAGAGGGAAGAGCAGGCTGCGGGCAGGAATAGAAGCAAACGCTTTTTCAATGGGACAGGGTCAAAGGAAAAAATAGAATAATTTTGGGTTGACATGGGATATAGGGAAATGTAGTCAGTCTTTCACAACATTAAATAAGTGTTTTGCATAGCTACACATGTATAACCTAGGTGCAGTTACTTGTTTTCTCAATGAGGGTAAGTAGTGCGGGAAAGAGGGAGAGAATTTGGACTATGGTGTTTTAAAAACACATGTAAAAAATGTTTTTACATGCAACTGGGAAATAAGATACACAGACAACAATAGGGTATAGAAATCCATCTTGCTATTTTAGAAAATAAAGGGGAAGGTGCAAAGAGGCAGGGATGATAAAATTGAGGGAAGGATGGGGAAGGGGTAATCAGAATGTATGTCATCTCAGAGTGGGGTGGAGGGGAGAGATGGTGAGCAAATTTGAGACTCAAAATCTTGTGGAAATGAATGTTGAAAACTAAAAATAAATGAATAAATAAATACATATATATATATATATATATAAACACATGTGTATGTATGTATGTATACATATATATATACACATATTTCATATCACTCAGGAAAAAGAAGAGCACGTCAATTCAGGCCTTATAAAAGTGTTAATAATTTTCATTATAATGACAGAAAAGTGTAAATGACCAGAGAGAAAAATAAAAGAAGTTCCTAAAAAATAAAGAATTCCATTTCATCCCTGGTAATTACGCTGAAAAGCAAGTAACAGACAAGGAGTATGTGAATGAAGAAGAAAAAAAAAGACATCAAGAGAATAGAGGGTAAAGTCATAATGCATTGCTGACCAGAAGATAGAAAATCTCCTTGAAATGCATTCTATTTTATCCATTAAAAAAAGACGTTCTCTTTTGTCTAGTTATCTCTTCTAAGAATCAGAAATAAGTGACCTATTTCACCTGAGCACAGATGGTAGATTAAAAGGAGATCACACTATCCTATTTCAGAATGACATTGATAAATGTTCCTGTGGAGATTTGTAAAGTCTTGATAAAAGAAATCAACCATTTTGAGCTTTCTCAAAATTTTAGAGTACTATTTTTCTTATACTTACAATGACTATCAGTAAATCAAATAAATGTCATGACTCACCATTTCATTGCATGAATTATTGACAACATTATTGCTAAGAAAACCATAACTCTTCTCAAAGTATGCTTTTTATAATGTCTCTTCAAAAATTATAAATTCTTCATCAAATTTCTAGCCACTTTGCCAAATTATCACGTGAATTTATGGAAGTATAAAATTTAATGTAATTAAAGAAAAATCAATACATGAATGAAGAGATGTGCTAAGTATTGTTATATCCAGCTCACTACTTTATGCAAGGTGGGTAGAAATAGAAAAGGATGACAGTCGGTTTTTTTGTTTGTTTGTTTGTTGTTTTTTGCTCTCAAGTAGGTCATACTTTTAACAGGGGAGACAACACATGAAGGATGTTTCAGTTCCAAGCTAAATAGGAAAATCTCATGGTCCGTAGGGTATAGCAGTAAAGCAGATCATATTGCATTTTCTTTTAACGTAATTACGTTGAAAAAAATTTCAAATTTCTCTTTAACCACTTGACAGTGTCAAGGATTTCACAGTTAAATTTTCTTTAATGGGTCTTTAGCAGATGAGGTTATACTCCTTATAGAAAAAAATTGGTTAGTTTTACCTACACTTTGGTTGTCTCCTGGATGATTGGTTACAGGGAGCCAAGATGGAAGTACAACCAATGGTCTGGGCTTGTCACCATTTGTGTTATCTGTAGGCTCAATGTCAGTTGTTCATATTTGGTCAGAAATTGATACCAATGATAATGAGGAAGGTAGAATATTCCCAGTAATGATTGTTTCAGGCAATGACAACTGAGAGCCTTGGAGTGGAAGCAGGGCTAGCAAGCTGGGAACAGTATGGTAGACAAGGTTTTTGGCTACAGAATACTAACTTATCTCCACTGGTTTTTAAAAAGAGCTGATATTTGAGATGATGGTAGTTCCTTACTTGACATATATCATTTCTTCTTCTTCCCTCTGAGGGTATTGATAATTGATAATTGATAATCCAATCTCAGCATTTATTATGTATCTATTTTTACAAAGCATTGTAATAGTTTCTGGAGACAAAAAAAGCAGCATAAAATCCAGCCCTGTCCTCGAGGAGGACATAGCACAAAGCCAGGAAAGTGTGTCTCCTCATACATAAATATGTATGTTTGTATATGTAGGTAACCCAAGACGATAAATTCAGCAAGCAGCAGGGTAAAAATAATATTACATACATTACAAGCCTTTCTGTATATAACCAACAAATCCTAGTAGGGAGAAATAGAGAAATTTCATTCAAAATAATTATAGAATACACAATATATTTGGAAATCCACCATTAAATGTGCACACAGAACTTACATTAATGCAACTAGAAAACAGTTGTTACTGTTTTATTCAAACTGAGACTATCAATGATTCTGTCGCAAACTAAAGAAAACAGCAAAGAATTAACTTTTAGAACTTGAAAAATTTCCCAAAACTTTATTCATCTGAAATAACAAAAACTCAATCTCAAGTTAAAACAAATTTAAAATCCTAAATGAAACACTAAATTTGAAATCCTAAAAATTAAAAGTGACATTAATAAAATTGAGAACAAAAAGAAAACCATTGAATTACTAAATGAAAGTAGGATTGATTTAATGAAAAAATGAAATAAACATTTGTTTAATTTGATTTTAAAAAGGGAGAAAAATAAATCACTGATAAAAAAATGAAAAAAGTCAAAAAATTACCAATTAAGATGAAACTAAAGCAATTTAAAGAGTTATTTTGTCCAGTTATATGCCAAAAAATTAAGCAATTTAAGTGGAATGAAGGAATATTTACAAAATATAAATTGCTTAATTAAACATAAGATGAAATACAATATCTAAGTAGACCTATTTTAGAAAAAGAAATTGAACAAGGCATAAATGAGATTCATAGGAGGAAGGCAATCAGACAAGATTGATTTACAAGTGACTTCTATAAGAGTACTTGTTTTTTTTTTCTTTCCAAAACGGATTGATTGATTGATTGATTGATTTTCAGTTGTCAACAATCACTTCTATAACTTTTAAATTTTCTTCCCTTCCCTCTTTGCTCCCTCCTCAAGACTGAATGCAATCTTATATGGTCACTACACATCCATTATTACTAAAGACATTCACATTATACATTAAACACATATAAAAACTAAAATAAATGGGAGAAAGCATGAGAATAACTAAACTAAACTAAACATAGAAGAGAAAACAGTCTGCTTCATTCTGCATTCTGACTACATAGGTCTTTCTCTGGATGTGGATCGCATTTTGCATCATGGGTGCTTTGAAAATGCTTTAGGTCCTTACATTGCTATTAAGGGCTAAATCTATTCAAAACCGTCCTTGCACACTGTGACTGTTACTCTGCATAATGTTCTTCTGGCTCTGCTTACTGCACTCAGCATCAGTTCACATGTCTATCCAAGTATTTCTGAAGTTCACCTATTCATCATTTCTTATAGTATAATAGCGTTCAATTACATTCATATACCAAAACGTGTTATAACATTCCCCAATTGATAGACATCCCCTCAATTTCTAGTTATTGGCCACAACAAAAAGAGCTGTTTTAAATAGTTTTGCATATGTGGGTCCCTTTCCTGTTTTTATGATCTCTTTGGAATACAACCCTAGATGTGGTATTTCTGGGTCAAAGGGTATGAACATTTTATTGCCTTTTGGGTGGAGCTCCAAATTGCTCTTCAGAATGATTAGATCAGCTCACAGCTACAACAATGAATTTGTGTTCCACCTCTCCCACATCTTCTCCAACATTTATCGTTTTCTTGTTTTATCATGCTAGTCAATCTGACAGGTGTGATATGGTACCTCAGAATTGTTTTGACTTGTATCCCTCTAATTAATAGTGTTATAGAGCATTTTTCATATGACTATAGATAGCTTAAATGTCTTCCTCTGCTTTTCATAAGCCTTGAACATTTATCAACTGGGTAATGGCTTGTATTCTTATAAATTTAACTCAATTCTCTATATATTTTGGAAATGAGGTTTTATCACAGACACTAGTTGTAAAAATTCTTTCCTGGTTTTCTGCTTCCCTTTTTGGCTTTGTGCAAAACCTTTTTCAATTTAATGTAATCAAAGTTATCCATTTTGCATTTCATCATTCCTCTCACTCGTTTGGTCATAAATCACTCCCTTATCCATAAATCTGACAAACTCCCCTAATTTCTTCATAGTATCAGCCTTTTTACCCCTAGATCATGTACATATTTGAACTTTATTCTGGTTTATGTTGCAAGGGTCCTTCTATATCAGGTTTCTGCCACACTATTTTACTGTTTTTCCATCAGTTTTTTTCAAACACTAAGTTCTTATCCCAGAAACTGGGGTCTTTGTGTTTATGAAACTGTAGACTTCTATAGTCATTGACTACTCTTTTTAGTGTATCTAACATATTCACCTGTTCTACTTGGATGAGTGGTTCTTTATAATGCAATGTGAGATCTGCTATGGCTAGGTCACATTCCTTAGGATTTCTTTTCATTAATTCCCTTGATATTGTGAATCTTTTTTTCTTCCAGATGAATTTTGATATTATTTTTTCTGATTCTATAAAATAATTTTTGGTGGTTTCATTGGTATAGCACTGAATAAGTAAATTAATATAGATGGGATTATCAACTTTATTAGATTAGCTCAGCCTACCAACAAACAACTGATGTTTTCTTTCCAATTATTTAGATCTGACTTTATTTGTATGAGAAGTACTTTGTAATTATGTTTATATATAGTTCCTGTATTTGTTTTGGCAGATGGATTCCCAAATATATCATAATGTCTACAGTAACTGTAAATGGGATTTTTCCTTCTTCCTCTTACTGTTGGATTTTATTAGTAATAAATAGAAATGCAGGTGATATACGTGGGTTCATTTTGTATCCTGCACCTTTGCTAAAGTTTTTTTTGTTTTTGTTTTTATTTCAAGTAGTTTTTTGCTGATTTTCTGGGATTCTCTAAGTATGTCCTCATATAATCTACAAAGAGTAATACATTAGTTTCTCCTTTGCCTTTTCTAATTCTTTCAGTTTCTTTTTCTTTTTCTTTTCTTATTGCTAATGGTAAGATTTCTAGAACCAAATTAAATAACAGTGGTGATAATAGACATCCTTTATTCAGAACTTATCTTATTGAAAATAAGATAATTGAAAATACATATAGCTTATAGGATAAGCTATTATCCATATATTCCATAGAATACTACCTTATTGTTTTAGGTAGATACCACTTATTATTGTGATTAATGCTCCATTGTTTCTTATGCTCTGGTTTCTGGTAGTTTTCTTGTTGAAATGATCAATTATACTGATGATTTTCCTAATATTGAACCAGCCCTGCATTCCTGGTATAAGTCCTACCTCAAAAAAGTGATCAATTGCTAAAATCTTTTTGCTTATATCTTCTTTGAATTTTTTGATCTATATTGATTAGAAAAACTGAACTAAAATTTCCTTTCTTTGTTTTGGCTTTTCTTGGTTTAGGTATCAGGGCCATATTTGTATCATATCAAGTATTTTTTTAGGGCTCGTTCTTTGCCAATATTCCCAAACACTCTATATGGTAATGGAACTAGCTATTCTTTGAATGTTTCATAGAATTGCTTGTAAATCCATCTGACCATGGAAATATTTCGTAAAGAGTTCACTGATGACTTGTCCAATCTCTTTTTCTGAGACAAGGTTAAGTATTTTACTTCTTCTTCTGTTAATCTAGGTAATTTGTTTGTTGGAAATATTCATCAATTTCACTAACATTGACACATTTATGGGCAAAATAATTTCTAATTATTCTTTTAATTTCATCTTCATTGCAGATAAATTCGTCCTTTTCATTTTTGATACTGGTAACTTGGTTTTCTTTCTTTTTTTAAATCAGATTGATCAAAGGTTTATCAACTTTGGGTTTTTTTTTCCATAAAAATGAGATCTCTAATTTACTATTTATTTCAATAGTTTTCTTAATTTCAATTTAATCAATCTCTCCTTTCTTTTTCAGTATTTCTAAGTCGAAATTTAATTGAGGATTTTCGATTTTTTCTACCATTTTCTGTTGCTTGTCCAAATCGTTAATCTCGTCTTTCTTTATTTTCTTCAGGAAAGCATTCAGAGACAGCAAATTTCCCCTAAGAACTGATTTCACTGTCTCCCATAAGTTTTGGTAGGCGATCTCATTATTGTTATTCTCTTTAATGAAGTTATTGATTTTTTTCTGTGATTTGTTTTTTGACACATTCATTGTTTTTGATTGGATTATTTAATTTACAATTAATTTTTGGTCTATCGTTCCATGGCCTGTTATTACATTTAAATTGCATTGCATCATCATCTGAAAAAGATGTCCTTAATACTTCTGTCTTCTGAAATGGATTATGACATGTTTTTTTTTTTTTTTTGTGCCCTATTACATGATCACTTTTAGTTTGTGTGTCATGCACTGCAAAGAAAAACGTTACTTTCTTTTATATCCCCATTCAGTTTTCTCCAGAGATCTATCATATCTAGCTTTTCCAGAATTTTATTCATATCCTTAACTTCTTTCTTGTTTATTTTGAGGTTAGATTTATCAACTTCAGAGAGGGGGAGGTTGAGGTCCCCCATTAATAGAGTTTTGTTGTATATTTCTTCCTGTAACTCCCTTAACTTTGTTTCTGAGAATTTGGGCACTATACTATTTGGTCCATATGTGTTTAGTAAGGATATTTCTTCATTTTTTATGGTTCCTTTTAGGTGGATATAGGTTCTTTCCTTATCTCTTTTGATTAGATCTATTTTTGCATTTGTTTTGTGTGAGATTAGGATTGCTACCCCTGCTTTTTTTTTAACTTTAATTGAATCATAATATGTTCTGCTCCAGCCTTTTACCTTTACCCCGTGTGTGTCTTTCTGTTTCAAATATGTTTCTTGTAAACAACATATTGTAAGATAATGATTTGAATCCATTCTGTAATACACCTCCATTTTATGGGAGAGTTCATCCCATTCACATTCACAGTTATGATTCTTATCTGTTTCTTTCTCTCAGTCTTATCTCCCACTTATACTTTTATTTCTCCCTTCCCCTCCTCAAAAGACTCTTACTTTTGTCAACGTCCTCTCTCAGTCTTCCCTTCCTTCTCTCAGGCCCCCTTCATTTTCTTTCCCTTTTCCCTTACTATTGCTTCCCTGTTTTCTAACCACCCAATCCATTTTCTTTTCCCTTTCCCCTCCTACAACCTGTAAGACAAGTGAGATTTCTGTACTTAACTGAGTGTGCTATTCCCTCCTTGAACCAAATCCAATGAGAGTAAAGCTCAAGCAGTCATCATCGCCCTCACTTCTTTCCCTCTACTAAAATATGTTTTTGTCCCTCTTTATGTGATATAATTTGTCCTTTTCTGCCTCCTCCTTTCCTTTTTTCCCCTGCTTCTCTTAATTAGGATTTTTTTTAGTGTCACATCATTTAATTTATACTCACATCCTATATCTATATATAGCCCTTTTAAATGTGATGAATATACACTTCTCGAGGTTAACAAGCAATACCTTCTCATATAGGGATGGAAACTTTGTCCATATTGAATAACAAATTTTTCACTCCTTTTTTCTCCTGTTTATATTTTCATTCATCTGTTGAATTTTGTATTTGATGATAAAATTTTCTCTTGAAAATTTCAAGCTTTTCATCAGGGAGGTCTGCAAATCCTTTATTTAATTTAATGTTCATTTCCTTGCCTGAAAAATTATGCTTAATTTGCTGGGTTATTGAGCCTTGGTTGAAGTCCAAGCTCCTTTGCCTTATGGAATATCATATTCTAATCTATTTGATTTTTTAATGTAGGCACTGCAAGGTCCTGTGTGATCCTGAGTGGTTCCTCAATATTTGACTTGTTTCTTTCTAGCTGCTTTAGGTATTTTCTCCTTGATCTCATAATTCTGCAATTTGGCAAACGATATTCTTTGGCATTTTCAATTTGGTATCAAGATGTGATTAGTGGATTCTTTCGATGGCTATTTTGCCCTCTGGATCTGGGACTTCAAGGCCCTTTTCCTATGTCATTTCTTGGGAGATACTGTCTAGGCTTTTTTTTTTCTTCATGGAATTTGGGGAGACAAACAATTATTAGAATTTCTCTCTTGGTTCTGTTTTTCAAGTCTGTTGTTTTCTCCAATGAGGTTTTGTACATTTTCTCCTATTTTTCTCATTCCTTGGATTTTGTTTGGCTGATTCTTGATGCATCATGAAGTCATTAGTATCTACATGCCTTATTCTATTTTTTAACAATTTTTTTCTAAAGTTAGGTTTTGTACCTCTTTTTGTAAAAAAAAAAAAAAGTTATTTTCTCTAAGTTTTGTATCTCCTTATCCATTTGGCCAATTTTACTTTTTAAGGAGCTGACTGTATTTTTAAAATCATTGGTCATTTTTTTCTAAGTCTTTTATTAAGCTTTTAAAACTTTTTTTGGGCTCTTCCAAAATGCTCTTTGGCTTTGAGACCAGTTCATATTATTCCCTTTTGAAGTTTCAGATGTGGGTATAATGTCAATTCTCTCTGAATTCATATTTTCTTATTCCCCTCCACTTAGTAAAATTCTATGGTCTTTATTTTTCTAATTTGCTTCTTGCTCATGGTGATTGCCTTTGTCCTGACTTTTAAAGTGGATCTCTGCTTCTGTGACACAGTGGGCTCTGTCCCATGTTTCCTGTGCTGGGGAGATATGGCCCTGGCTATTAGATTTGTGTACTCTGGCCTCTGGTTCTTTCAACCAGAAGCTATAGTATGCTGCAGTTTACCTGGTGCTGAGCTGCATAGTGTGTGCAAAGTCTGGGGTCAGGTGAAGTCTGAGTTTACCTATAGTTACACTGAAGGTCATAGCATGAGGTGGGGGAGGAGCAGTGTTCTGGCCACTTGAGGTGTCTTCCTCTTCTAGGACTACACTAACCCCATCTGTGTTGATGTCTTCTCAATTTCCCTGGATGTACTAACGTATGTGTAGGGTGCTAGTGTTGGTGCTTACTGACTCCACTTCCTACTGGATCTCCTACTGGGCGGCTCAGTTTTGGCTTGCTGGGATGCTTCTGTTCCTGACTGTCCCTTTCATCAACAGCAAGAGAGACCCTTCCCAGGGATCTCCCTAGCATTCTGAGCTGAAAAAGTGCTATACCACTTCTGCTGTCTCCACTCTTCCAGGATTTTTCCTGGGGCAATATTTTCTGGGTTTTTCAAGATCAACAAAGGAGAGTGAGAGCACTTACAGTTTGCCCTGACATCTTGGTTCACAGAAACTCAAACAGGTGACTTTGAAACATTTAGTATGTGAACTGATAGCCCTAGGAATAACTGTTACATTTGCTGGGGAACTCAGCAGCTCTCTAACCCAGTACTGCCAGACACCAGTCCTGTGCTGAGTGTTTGGAACTCTGAAATGCTGCTGCTGATTCAACTCTTCCAGGGCCATTCTATCTCAGCTATGATTGTGTCTGCACTGGTGCCTCCTGTATGCTCTGCATTCCTCTAGCCTGGTGTAACCAATGCTTCTCATCAAACTTTTGGACTGTCCTGGACACACTCTGTATCCCAGCGGATTCTGTAACTCTAAAATGCATTCAGATTCACTTCTTAGAAAAATATGAAAGAATTTGTAAATGAACTCAAGTGAGTCCCTGCTTTCAATCTGTCATCTTGACTCTGACCACTATGAGGCATTTAAAAATCAACTCATTTTAACAGCAAATAAATTATTTGGAATAATAACTAAATAAGAGATTCTGCCAAACATCTTTTATGAAACAAATATGATAATAATACCTAAGCCAGGAAGAGTAAAAGCAAAAAAGAAAGTTACACACCAATTTCATTAATGAATATAGTTGTAAAATATGGATGCAAAAATCCTAAATTAAAAAAAAAACTAGTTAAAATAGTAAAACAGTATATTGCAAAGACTGTACATTAAAAACAAACGGGATTTATGCCAGAATGCAAGTATGGCTTCACATAAAAACCTATTAAACATAACTTATTACATCAGTAATAAAAGCTTTTAAAATCATATGGTTATACCAATGGATGAATAGATAAAGAACAGGTAGATAAATATAGAAAAAACAGAAAGAATAGATAAAGAAAAACGTTTTGATGAAGTTCAACACTCATTTCTGTTAGAGTATTTGAAAGTGTCAATATTTGAAAGCATTAATATAAATAAATTTTTTTCTTAGATTGATTAAAAAAGGCTTTTCTCTAAAACCACCAGCAAACATTTGTATTGGAGGTAAACTATCGTCCTTGCCAATCAGATCAGAAGATGAAACAAGGATGCCCATTGTGACCAGTATTATTCAGTATTGTATTGGAAATCCTAGCAAGAAAAGAAGAAAAGAAATCGAAAAAATTAGAACAGGAATGATGTGATAAAATTATCTCCTTTTGCAAATGATACAATGATGTTTTTGGAAAAGCTCAAAGAGTCATCTAAAAAGTTAGTTGAAACAATGAATAATTTTAGCAAGTTAGCAGCATTTAGTAAATCCGCATAAATCACCAGCACTTCTATATATCATACACAAAACTCTCCAATAAGATATAGTAAAAAAATAACCCTTTTAATATAATCCCAGAAAGCATAAAATATCTGGGATTACACTTGCAAAAGAAACAAATAAGCAAAATTTTTAAAAGAAAAGCCTTTATTATATAAATGAATCATATTAAAATAACTGAACATTAATTGTTCATGAGTAGTCAGGGCCAATATGATAAAAATGGCAGTTATTCCCAAAACAATTTATATATACAATTAATAAAATTATCAAAACCATTTTACTAAATTAGAAAAAAATAAAAAAATTCATTTGTAATGTAATATCAAAGGAAATGATGGAAATAAGTGTAAAGTTTGGAGGATTAGCAGTACTACATTTTAAAACGTATTATGAGGCAAAAATTATCTGGTATGGCTAAGGAATAGGTAGATCAATGGAGTAGAGTAGACATACATTAACAAAGGCAATTAAACACAATAGCTTTGTAAATGACAAGTGTAAAGACAAAGTTTGGGAAAAACAATTCATTATTTGGTAAAACAAAAATATTGGAAAAATTGAAAAACAATATGACAGAAGCTATACTTGGGCCAACATCTCCCACCATTTATCAAGATGAAGTCAAAATGGAGAAAGGGCCTCGATACAAAAAGAGATTTTACAAGAAAATTTGTAGAACATGGAAAATATTACTTCTTAGGTTTATGGATAGGTGAACAACTTATGAGCAAAGTTAAGTATAATAATACTTGGATATTTTTGATTACATTATTTAAAGAAAAAACGTTTTGTACAAATAAAACGAATATAGCCAAGGAAGGAAAGCAGAAAATTTAGGAATAGGAATTTGTAAATAGTATATCAGATAAAAATCTTGTGTCCAAAATATGTAAAGAATTTTTTCAAATCTATAAAAATATGAGTCATTCCCCAATTGATAAATGGTCGAAAGATAGGAACAAGGATTTTTTCCAATTAAGAAAGCAAAACAAATTATAGTCATATAAAAATGCTCTAAATCAATATTGATTAGAGATATGTGGCTTAAAACAACCTTGAGATAACATTTTATAGGTACCAGATTGGCTAAAATCAAAGAAAGAGAAAGTGACAAGTGTTAGAGAGGACATGATAAAAAGATTTAATGATTCATTGTTGATAGGATTGTGAAGCATTCCAACCGTTTTGGAGAGCAATCTGGAGTTGTCCCAAAAGAATTATTAAATCACCTATACCCTTTGACCCAGCAATACCACTACTTAGTCTATTTCCACAGATGACTAGGGAATGAGGAAAATAACTTATTTGTTCTAAAATATTTATAGCAGCACTCTTTGTGGTAGCAAAGAACTGGAAATTGTAGGGATGCCCATCAACTGATGAATGGATGAACAAGTAGTGGTATATGAATGTAATGGAATAGTACTGTCCTGCAAGAAATGATGACTTCATTGATTTTAGGGGAAAAAAGTCACCGTCAGACCTGCACAAATAATGAAGAGCAAAATAAGCAGGACCGAAAGAGTGTTGCATTCAGTAACTGCAATATTATTTTGAGAATAACTGACTGAATAAGTTAGCTTTGGTTATTATAAATACTCAAATTAGCTATTAAGGACATATGAAGAAAGACATTGTCTGCATCCAGACAAAAAACTGGTAAATTGAAATGAATATGCCATAATTATATCTGTGTATGTATATGCATATATTTATATCTGTGCCTATTCACGTTTAATGCTAGTTATATTTGATATTTAAATTGCTTCTTTTTGGCCACTTGCAGTATTTTTTTCCTTGACCTGATTGTTGTGAAAATTGTCAATAATGTTTCTTGGAGTTTTTATTTTGAGATCACTTTTCTGAGATGATTAGTGGATTCTTTCAATGCCTATTTTGTCCTCTGGTTCCAGTACATCAGGGCAGTTTCCCTTGAGAATCTTTGTTTTTTAATTTTTTATTTAATTTATTTATTTCTTTTCAGTTTTCAACTATTACTTCCATAAGCTTAAAATTTTCTCCCCCTCCCTGTCCCCACCCTCCCTGAGATGGCAGGCAACCTTATATGGGTTCTACACATATATTCTTATTAAACACATTTTCATATTTGACTGGTAAATTTTCAAGGCAGGAGAAACTTTCAAGATAACTGGACTGGATATAAAACAATGTGCCTTTGTTATGTACCTCCCTTACCTGCGCAGAGATAGTTTACACAGAACAATGCTTTTGCTTGAAGAAAAGAGAACTGATGAAGAAGACACAACAAAGGAAAACTTATTAGAAAAAAAGTGCAGTAAAAGAAAGTTATCCATAGCAGGTTAGTAGGGAGGAAGGAAGGAATGATTTTTGAAATACTTATTTAATTGTGTGGTAAAAGTAAAGAGTAGCTTCAATTTTGACCAGGAATCCTGAATGTCTTCCCCTCCCAGTTTGATTTTTTTTCTTTTTTTTGTAAAAATGGCCATCGCTTTACTAATTTCTTGTTTATTTATTTGTTTGCTTGTTTTCATTTTTTAATTATTTATTTTAGATTTCAACATTCATTTCCACAAAATTTTGAGTCCCAATTTTCCTCCTTATCTCTCCCCTCCTCCACCCCATAATACCTTGCATTTTGATTACCCATTCCCTCAATGTATCCTCCCTTCTATCACACCCCACCCTTTACTTATCCCCATCTTCTCTCTTTTCTTGTAAGGCAAAATAAATTTCTATACCCCATTACCTGTATTTGTTATTTCCCAGTTATATGCAATAACAATTCTCAACACTCGTTTCTAATACTTTGAATTCCAACTTCTCTCCCTCCCTTCTTCCCCACCCATCCCCACTGAGAAGGCAAGCAATTCTATACAGGCTATATATGTGTCATTCTTCAAAAGACTTCCATAATAGTCACGATGTATAAGATTAACTATATTGCCCTCCATCCTACCCTGTGCTCCTTTTTTTTATTGTCTCATTTGACCTTTTCCCTTCCAAAAGTGTTTAGTTCTAGTTAGTCCCTGCCTCCATTTTCCTTCCCTTCTATCTTCCCCCTCACCCCACTTGTCCCCTTCTCCTCTTCTTTGCTGTAATTTAAGATTGATTTTCATACCAAATTTAGTGAGCATGTTATTCCTTCCTTAAGCCATATATGAAGATAGTAAGCTTCACTTTTCCTCTCTCAGCTCCTGCCTTATCTCCTCCATTGAACAAGACTTTTCTTGTCTCTTTTATGAATGATAACCTGCCCCATTCTATTTCTCCCTTTCTCCTCCCAATACTCTCCTCTCTCACCCCTTAGTTTCATTTTTTATGGATATCCTCTCTTCTGATTCAACTCAACCTGTGCTCTGTGTGTGTATGTGTGTGTGTGTGTGTGTGTGTGTGTGTGTGTCTAATCCTTCCACTTACCCAAATGTTGAGAAAAGCCTCAAGAGTAACAAATATTATCTTTCCATGGAGGAATGTAAACAGTTCAATTTTAGAAAATTCTTTATGATTTCTCTTTCTTGTTTATATTTTCATGCTTCTCTTGATTCTTGTGTTTGAAAGTCAAATTTTCTACTCAGTTCTGACCTTTGCATCATGAATGCTTGAAAGTCCTCTAGATCATTAAATGACCATTTATTCCCTTGAAGTATCAAACTTAGTTTTGCTGCTTAGGTGATTTTTGGTTTTAATCCCAATTTCTTTGACTTCTGGAATATCCTATTTCATGGCCATTGATCCCTTAATGTAGAAGCTGCGAGATCTTGTGTTATTCTGATTGTATTTCCACAATACTTGAATTGTTTCTTTCTATCTGCTTGCAACATTTTCTCCTTGACTAGGGAACTCTGAAATTTGGCCACAATATTCCTAGGAGTTTCTCTGTTCGGGTCTCTTTCAGGAGGTGATTGGTGGATTCTTTCAATATTTACTTTGCCCTCTGATTCTAGAATGTCAGGGTAGATTTTCTTGATAATTTTATGAAAGATAATGTGTAGGCTCTTTTCTTGATCATGGCTTTCATGTAATCCCATAAGTTTTAAATTGTCTCTCCTGGATCTATTTTCCAGGTCAGTTGTTTTTCTAATGAGATGTTTCACATTACCTTCTATTTTTTTCGGTTCTTTGGTTTTGTCTCTTAACTTCTTGGTTTATGTCATAGTCATTAGCTTCCTTGAACTCCACTCTCTCTTTTAAAGAAATATTTTGTTCAGTGAGCTTTTGAACCTTCTTTTCCATTTGGCTAATTCTGCTTATTAAAACCTTCCTCTCCTCATGGACTTATTTGACCTCTTTTTCCAGTTGAGTTAGCCTATTTTTGAAGGTATTATTTTCCTCAGCATTTTTTTGGTTCTCCTTTAACAAACTGGTGACTTGCTTTTCAAGCTTTTCTATGGCTTGAACCCATTTCATATTCATTTTGGATGTACTGGAGGCAGAAGCCTTAAATTCCTCAGATGTTATGCCTTGTTCTTCTTCATCTGAAAGGATGGAAGGACATACCTGTTCACCAAGAAAGTAACCTTCTATGGTCTCATAGTTTTCCCCTTTCTTCAACATTTTCCCAGATAGTTACTTGACTTCTGAATCCTTTGTCAAGAGGAGGGTCCTAGGGGCGGAGCCAAGATGGCGGAGTAGAAAGACGCACATACACAAAGCTCCAAACCCACAACCCACAGAACGGCTAGAGGGGACCAACTCACGGTGAATTCTGCAACCAGAGGCCACAGAATATTGGAGTGAGGGAGATTTCTGTTCCGGAGAGACCTGCAAACCTCTCTCAGGGGGTCCTTCACGCTGCGGACTGGGCGCCGGGACTGGGAGCTGAGTGCAGCCCTGCAGCGGCCGCGACACCGTGAGGAAAAGATCCGAATGGGCTACGGGGACGGGATCTCCAGCAGTGGCACAAGCCCCTCCACCCACAGGTGATGGGGGGTCGGTGAGAGAGTCTCTTTGGTGGGTCTAGAGGGGAGTGGGGTGCCCCCATGGCTCGGCCCCCCCCCGGGAGATAGAAGCTGAGAGGCGATTGCAGACAGGGGCTCCCCAAGCAGGCGGGAGCCTGGACCCATTGTGGAAGGTTTGTACATAAAGCCCCTGAGGGAACTGAGGCTGAGAGGCGGCCCTGCCCCGACCCGACCATCTGAACTTAATTCTCACACTGAATAGCAGCCCTGCCCCCGCCAAAAGCCCTAAGGTGGGAAGCAGCATTTGAATCCCAGTCCCCAAACGTTGGCTGGGAGGACCAGGAGGCGAGGTGGGTGTGAGGAGAATATCCAGAGGTCAAGTCACTGGCTGGGGAGAATGCCCAGAAAAGGGAAAAGAAATAAAACTATTGATGGCTACTTTCTTGGAGAACAGACATTTCCTCCCTTCCTTTCTGATGAGGAAGAACAATGCTTACCATCAGGCAAAGACACAGAAGTAAAGGCTTCTGTGTCCCAGCCCACCCAATGGGCTCAGGCCATGGAAGAGCTCAAAAAGAATTTTGAAAATCAAGTTAGAGAGGTGGAGGAAAAACTGGGAAGAGAAATGAGAGAGATGAAAGAGAAGCATGAAAAGCAGATCAGGTCCCTGCTAAAGGAGAACCAAAATAATGTTGAAGAAATTAACACCTTGAAAACTAGCCTAACTCAATTGGCAAAAGAGGTTCAAAAAGCCAATGAGGAGAAAAATGCTTTCAAAAGCAGAATTAGCCAAATGGAAAAGGAGATTCAAAAGCTCACTGAAGAAAATAGTTCTTTCAAAACTAGAATGGCACAGATGGATACTAAGGACTTTATGAGAAAGACAGATATCACAGAACATAGCGAGAAGATTGGAAAAATGGAAGATAATGTGAAATATCTTATTGGAAAAACAACTGACCTGGAAAATAGATTCAGGAGAGACAATGTAAAAATTCTGGCACTACCTGAAAACCATGATCAAAAGAAAAGCCTAGACATCATCTTCCATGAAATTATCAAGGAAAACTGCCCTGAGATTCTAGAACCAGAGGGCAAAATAAATATTCAAGGAATCCACAGAACACCGCATGAAAGAGATCCAATAAGAGAAACTCCTAGGAACATTGTGGCCAAATTCCAGAATTCCCAGGTGAAAGAGAAAATATTGCAAGCAGCTAGAAAGAAACAATTCAAGTGTTTGGAAATACAATCAGGATAACACAAGAACTAGCACCCTCTACATTAAGGGATCGAAGGGCATGGAATAGGATATTCCAGAAGTCAAAGGAACTAGGACTAAAACCAAGAATCACCTACCCAGCAAAACTGAGTATAATACTTCAGGAGAAAAAATTGTCTTTCAATGAAATGGAGGATTTTCAGGTTTTCTTGATGAAAAGACCAGAGCTGAAAAGAAAATTTGACTTTCAAACACAAGAATGAAGAGAACCATGAAAAGGTGAACAGCAAAGAGAAGTCATAAGGGACTTACTAAAGTTGAACTGTTTACATTCCTACATGGAAAGACAATATTTGTAACTCTTGAAACTTTTCAGTATCTGGGTACTGGGTGGGAATACACACACACACATGCACACATGCACACATACATAGAGACAGAGTGCACAGAGTGAATTGAAGAGGATGAGATCATATCTTAAAAAAAAATGAAATCAAGCAGTGAGAGAGAAATATTTGGAGGAGAAAAGGAGAAATTGAATGGGGCAAATTACCTCTCATAAAAGAGGCAATCAAAGACTTATTAGTGGAGGGATAAAGAGGGGAGGCGAGGGAAAATCATGAGGTCTACTCTCATCCCATTCCACTAAAGGAAAGAACAAAATTCACACTCATTTTGATAGGAAAATCTATCTCAATACAGCATAGTGGGGGACAAGGGCACAAGCAGGGTGGGGGGGAGGATAGAGGGGAGGGCATGGGGAGGAGAATGCAATCCGAGGTCAACACTCATAGGGAGGGAAAGGATCATAAGAGAATAGAAGTAATGGGGGACAGGATAGGATGGAGGGAAATATAGTTAGTCCTATACAACACAACTAGTATAGAAATCATTTGCAAAACTACACAGATTTGGCCTATATTGAATTGCTTGTCCTCCAAAGGGAAGGGGTGGAGAGGGAGGGAGCTAAAGAAGTTGGAACTCAAAGTGTTAGGATCAACTGTAATGTTCTTACCACTAGGAAATAAGAAATACAGGTTAAGGGGTAAAGAAAGCTATCTGGCCCTACAGGACAAAAGAGAAGACAGAGACAAGGGCAGAGAAGGAGGATAGAAGAGAGCAGATTGGTCACAGCGGCAATTAGAATGCTTGGGTTTGGGGGGGAGGGGATAAAAGGGGAGAAAATTTGTAACCCAAAACTTTGTGAAAATAAATGTTAAAAGTTAAATAAAAAAAAAAAAGAGGAGGGTCCTAGTCCTTCTCTTCTTCCCTGTACTGTGCTCAAGGCAGAGATTAAGATCAGCTACTCAGTCCCCCCAGGGGTTTGGGTGGGGGCAGAGTTGTTACTGAGGGCTGAGTATCACCTTTAAGCTGAGCAGCCTGGACAATGGACCCACGTTACTACCATGTCCACTGTAGTTGCCATCTGTCTGTTGCTGCTGGTGCCTCTGCTGCTGACTGAAGTCAGTACTGGGGGAACTCAGATCCCCTCTCACCCAGCTGGGAAAGGCTTCCCACAATGACCTTTGGAGCTTTCTTTGTTGTTTGTGGATTGGGAGATTTGGAAGCCTCCCTGCTGGGAATTCTGCTCCAGAGATCTGTTCCTCCTTTGTCTCCTGTTCCTCCCAGTGCTGTGCAGCCAGGACTGGGCTCCACTCTGCTCAGTATCCTGTGAGATAGCCCTTTCCTGTAAGCCTTTCAGGTTACCTTTGGCTGGGAACCTCTTTCACTCTGTTGCTCTGTGGCTTCTGCTGCTCTAGAATTTGTTGAAAGTCATTTTTTACCAGCATTTTGTGGATTGTGGGGGAAGTGCTAGAGTATATATGTGTCTTTTTTTCTCCCCCATCTTGGCTCCATTCCCCCTTCCCTTGAGAATTTCTTGAAAAGTTCTGTCCAGGTCCTCCTTGTGATTATAGCTTTTAGGTAGTCCAGTGATTCTGATTATTTTCTTCCCTAGATAAGTTTCTTTTCCCAAGAGATATTTTACATTTTCTTCCATTTTTAATTTTTTTTAATTTTATTTGATTTTATTATCTCATAGAGTCGTTAACTTCCATTTGCCCAATTGTAACTTTTAATGTTTTGAGTTTCTTTTTCTCAATTAGCTTTTATACTTTCTTTTTCATTTTGCCAGTTGTACTCTTTAAGTTGGTGTTTTCTTGAGTGGATTTTTGTATCTCTTTTTCTATTTGGCCAATTCTACTTTTACCTGTTTTCCAAGGCATTGATTCTTTTTTTTTTCTTAATTCCCTTGCATAGATCTCATTTCTTTTCCCACTTTTCTCTAAATCTCTTATAGGATTTTTAAGCTCCTTTTTGAGTTCTTACATGAGCTTTTTCTGGGCCTGAGACCACTTCTCATTTTTCTTGGGGTTTTGGCATAGGTTTTTGGCACAGGTTTTTGGCACTGTTGTTCTCTTTTGAGTTTGGGTCTTGGTGTTCCTTGTCACAGCAATAACTTTCTTTGGTCAGTTTCTTTTGTTGTTGTTTTTTGTTGAACCTTTTTTGGGGAGTTCCTTTCTCTTAAATTTGATCTGTGCTCCCAGGATGGAAGGGTGGCTCTGCCTCATGCTTCTTCTTCCACTATCTGCAGGACTTAGATTTTCACTTGGTGTTGCACTGATGTTGATCTGAGGCCCGCAAGGAATCTTTATGTTTGCTGCTTTGTTGAGAGGTGTGGTTGGTGCTGCTGAAGGCCATAGGTGTCTGACAGCTTACCTAGGGGTGAGCTAGGGTCTCAGTAGTAGTATTGGGTGTATGTTCAGGCAAGGTGGATTTTTCTACATTTTCTCTGGAGTTCACTGAAGCATGTGGGGTCTGCCTCCTTGAAGGTGCCTATTTGCCCTGGATTCTGTTAAAGCATTATTTGAAAATGTAAAAAGAGCTATGACATATAATTTTATACGTGTAGTTTTTTTTCCTTTTTTCTTTCTTTTTTGATTATATTTTCACTTCCTTGTGGCAAAGACCTAATAGTGTTATTACTGGGTGAAAAATATATGCACAGTTGCATAGCTTTTGAGGAATATTTCCAAGTTGTTCTCCAGATTTGTTCAAATAGTTCCTACTCCATTAATATTGTATTACTGTCTAAATTTTCCCGTATTTCCTCCATCATGTGCAATTTTTCCTGTCCTCTTAGTCAATCTGATAAGCATGAAATAGTACCTTAGAATTTTTTAATTTGCTTTCATCTAATAAATAGTAATTTAGCACTTCGTTTTCATATGGTATAGATAGCTTCTATTTCTTCTCCTAAAATTACCTCTTCATATCTTTTGATTATTTTCAGTTGGGAAATGACTTGTATTCTTATAAATTTGACTAGTTATCTTTATATCTGAGAAATGAAGCCTTTATCAGAGAAAATTTCTTTAAACACCTTCTCTCCCTTAGTGTTCTGTTTCCTTCTAACAATGGATACAATGGTTTTGTTTGTGCAAAACGTTTTTTAAAAAAAAAAATTATGTAATTGAAATTATCCATTTTAGTGTACTCTATTCCTTGTTTCGTCATAAAGTTCCCTTTATCTGTAGATATAACAGGTAAACTATCCCATGCTCCCCTAATTTCTTTATTATTTGTCTTTCAGTGATATTTGGTTAACTACTGATTATTTGATAATTATACCAATAGATGATTTCTTCCAAGATGTTGAAAAAAATGTCAACGAACAAAGGGTCAAAGACTGTTCTAGGAATCACTTTACTGATAAATTAGACATTACTAAGTAAGCATAGAAATCTAAGAACTCTTTATATTATATGGAGAAACAAGCTCTCAAGTTTCTAAAATTTTACTTTTGGATCATGCCCCACTGATAACTTAAAAGTTACCTTTGAATGGGTTTCTAAATGATAACTCAAAACTACAGTCTCTAAGTTTTAAAATTTCTTTTATCTCACTACTTCATACAACTATCAGTAATGAAGTTTTTTACTTACTATATTCACAAGCTCTGGTTATATTTCTATGGAGAGCTTTTGCCATATAAAACTGGCTTCCTGTGTCTCCTTCATTAACTTTCTACCTCATTTCAAATATGCATTAACATCACTTTTGTCCTTTGATTTTACCTTTTAATATCTTTCATCCTTTGCTGTTCTCTTTATAAACTATATAAGTGTAAAATATAACTCTGAAAAGCACCTTGGAATTCAGTTGGCCTGAAACACTTGAAACAATAAAACCTTTTCTCTTTTTTCAGTGGGTAGTAATAATAAGACAGAAAATATAAGTGTGTTTCGAGGGATGGCATGGTAGTCTCATTAAAATCAATAATCTCTCTGCCCATTAAAAATCAAGATTTTGTTCCAATCATTTCAGGGCTGTAACACTAATATTATTGAAAGGGATAAACTAGTCCACACAGACAATGCTATCCTTTAGGAATTTGGAACCACATGTGGCAACCAGGCACAAGTGAGATTCTATAGGAAGAAAGTAGATCCCTAAAAGAGTATTGAGGTTTCAATTTCTCGGTAAGAATGATTCAATAACTATATTTAAAAATAAAGTGTTGGGACTTCTCACTAAGTTAAAAGAAAAAAAAAGGAGGAATAGGAATAGAATGTCTGGCAGTTTGAAAGGAATAAACTATCAGTGTTTCATACAATTTTGATCAACATCCTAAGGTTAATTGGGCTTTTATTGAGATCTGCTTTCTCATGATTCATGGTAAAAAAGGCGCCACCTTTAGTGCAACTTGCACTTGAAAGACATTGCACTGACACTTCTTATCTCCTCATCTTTCCCCTTCTGCCCACTCCATGATGGCATGCCTTCTGATTGCCCCTCCCCTAGTCTGTTCTTCCTTTTTTCATTGCCCACTTTTACCACTTTCCCTTTTACTTTCTTGAAGGGTAAGATAGATATCTATACTCCATTGCCTGTATAACTTATTTAACACTTGCAGGTAAAAAACAATTTTAAACATTTCTTTTTAAAACTTTGAGTTCCAAATTCTCTCCCTGCTTCCCTGCCCACTCACACTCATTGAGAAGGTAAGCAACTCAGTGCAGGTTATATATGTGTAGTTATGTAAAACACGTACATAAAATCATAATGTAAAAGACTAACTGTATTTGTGTCCATCCTATCCACCCCCACATATGCTATTTTCTTTTTTTCCCTTTTTCCTTTTTTAATTTTTTACAGTTTTATTTATTTATTTTTAGATTTTGGCATTCATTTCCACAAAATTTTAAGTTCCAATTTTTCTCCCCATCTCTCCCCTTCCGCCAACCCGTAACACCTTGTATTCTGATTGCCCCTTCCCTCAATGTACCCTTCCTTCTATCACACCCCACCCTTCCCTTATCCCCATCTTCTCTATTTTCTTGTAAGACAAGATAAATTTCTGTGCCCTATTATGTGTATTTCTTATTTTCCAGTTATATGCAATAACAATTCTCAACATTCGTTTCTAATACTTTGAATTCCAACTTCTCTCCTTCCCTCCCTCCTCACCCATCCCCACTGAGAAAGTATGCAATTCAGTACAGGTTATATAGGTGTCATTTGGCAAAAGATTTCCATAATATTCATGTTGCATAAGACTAACTATATTGTCCTCCTTCCTGCACTGTTCCCCCACTTTTTTTCTGTTCTCTCATTTGACCTCATCCCTTCTCAAAAGTGTTTACTTCTAGTTTCTCCCTTCTCCCATTTGCCCTCCCTTCTATCATCCTCCTCACCCTACTTGTCTGCATCTTCCCTGCTTTCCTGTAGTGTAAGATAAATTTTCATACCAAATTAAGAGACCATGCTACTCCCTCCTTAAACCATGTGTAAAGAGAGTAAGCTTCATTTTCTTCTCTCACCTTCTCCCTTTTCTCCTGCATTGAAAAAAGATTTTTCTTATTTCTTTTATGAGTGATAGTGTGCCCCATTTCATTTCTCCCTTTCTTGTCTCAGTATTTTCTTCTCTCACCTGTTAATTTTATTTTATATTTTATGGATATTACCTCTTCTGATTCAACACAACCTGTACTCTCTGTGTATATATATATATATATATATATATATACATATATATATATATATATGTGTGTGTGTGTGTGTGTGTGTGTATGCATGTATATACGTGTATATACACATATGTGTGTGTTTGTCTGTGTGTCTGTGTCTGTGTCTGTGTGTGTATAATCCATCCACCTACCCAAATACTGAGAAAAGTCTCAAGAGTTACAAATATTATCTTTCCATGTAGGAATGTAAACAGTGCAGGTTTAGAAAGTCCTTTATGATTTTTCTTTCCTGTTTACCTATTCATGCTTCTTTGATTCTTGTGTTTGAAAGTCAAATTTTCTATTCACTTCAGATCTTTACCTCATGAATGCTTGAAAGTCCTCTATGTCACTGAATGATCATTTTTTTCCTTGAAGTATTAAACTCAGTTTTGCCAGGTAGGTGATTCTTGGTTTTAATCCCAGTTTTTTTTTAACTTCTGGAACATCCTTTTCCAAGTTCTTCAATCCCTTAATGTAGAAGCTGCCAGATCCTGTGTTATCATGATTGCATTTCCAAAATATTCAAATTGTTTCTTTCTAGTTACTTGCAATATTTTCTTCTTGAGCTAGGAACTCTGAAATTTGGCCACAATATTCCTAGTAATTTCTCTTTTCGGGTCTCTTTCAGGAGGGGTTTGGTGAATTTTTTCAATATTTATTTTACCCTCTGATTCTAGAATGTCAGGGGAGTTTTCCTTGATAATTTCATGCAAGATAAGGTCTAGGCTCTTTCCTTGATCATGGCTTTCAGGTAGTCCCATGAGTTTTTAATTGTCTCTCTTGTATCTATTTGCCAGGTTAGTTGTATTTCCAATGAGATGCCTCACATTATCTTCTATTTTTTCAATCTTTTGGTTTTGTTTTGTGACTTCTTGGTTTATGATACAGTCATTAACTTCCCTGAACTCCACTCTCATTTTTAAAGATCTATTTTGTTCGGTGAGTTTTGAACCTCCTTTTCCATTTGGCCAATTCTGTTTATTAAAGCCTTCTTCTCCTCACTGGTTTTCTGGACTTCTTTTTCCACTTGAGGTAGCCTATTTTTAAAAGTGTTATTTTCCACAGCATTTTTTTTGGTCATCCTTCAACAAACTGGTGACTCACTTTTCAAGCTCTTCTATGGCCTGAGCCCATTTCATATTCATTTTGGAGGTACTGGAGGCAGAAACCTTGACTTTCTCTGACAGTAGGCATTGTTCTTGCTTATCCAAAATGATGGAAGGAGATATCTGGTCACCAAGAAAGTAACATTCTATGGTCTTATTTTTTCCCCTTTTTTGGACATTTTCCCAGCCAGTTACTTGACTTCTGAATCCTTTGTCAAGAGGACAGTCCTAGTGCTCTTCCTCCCCCACAAGGACCTTCCTCAGGGCTCAGATTCGGATCAGTTGCTAAATTCCTCAGGAGCTTTGGGTGGGGTCAGTGCCACCACTGAGGGCTAAGGGTCAGAGCCCTTGTTCAATTCTCCCAGAGGCTTTAAGCTGAGGTGCTCAGACAAAGGACCCAGGTTGCTTCTGTGTCCACTGTAGCAGCCCACAGCCTGTTGGTGCTGCTGCTACTGCTGCCACTTCTGCCACCACCTGGGGCCAGTGCTGAGGGGAACTCGCTCCCCTGTTGCCCAGCTAGGAAAGCTCTCCCTCACTAACCTTTGAAGCTTTCTTTGTTGCTTGTGGGTTGAGGGATCTGGGACACTCCCTGCTGGGGATTCTGCCCTGGAAGTCTATTCAGGTCCTGTTGTTCCCAGTGCAGCGTGTCCAGGGCTGTGTTCCACTCTGCTCAGTGTTCCATGGGATAGACCTTTCCTATTGGCCTTCTAGGTATTGGCCTTTGGCTGGAAATCTCTTTCACTCTGTTGTTCTGTGGCTTCTGCTGCTCTAAAATTTGTTCAGAGCTATTTTTCTGATGTATTTTGTAAGCTGTAGGTGAAACACCAGAGTACATGTAACTTTTTACTCTGCCATCTTTGCTCTGCCTCCCACTTATTCTATTTTCTCCTCTAACCCTGATCCTTTTCAGAAGTCTTTGTTCTGACTGTTCCTTCCCGAATTTGTGCCCCCTTCCATCCTGTCACTTGTCCTCTTCATTCCCCTCACTTTCCTGAAGGGTAAGATACCAAAATTGAGTTTGTATGTTGTTCCCTCCTTCAGAAAAGCCAATGAGAGTAAGGTTAACTCATTCCTTCTCACTTTCCACCTCTTCCTCTCTGTTATGAAACCTTTTTATTTTCTCTTTTATGTGAGGAAATTTATCACATTTTCTCTATCTCCTTTTCCTTCTCCCAGTATATTTCACTCTCAAGCCTTAATCTTATATTTAGATATCTTCCCTTCATATTCAACTCACCCTTTGCCATCTATCTATCCATCTATCTGTCTATTGATCTATCTATCTATCTGTCTATCTATCTATCTATCTATCTATCTATCTATCTATCTATCCATCTATCTATGTATCTATTTATCTTTCTGTCTTTCTGTCTATCTACTCTAACTACTCTAATACTGAGAAAAGTCTCACAGGTAACAAATACCTTTACATGTGGGAATGTAAACAGTTTAACTTTAGTAAGCTTCTTATGGTTTCTCTTTCCTCTTTAACTATGTGAACTTCTCCAGATTCTTGTATTTGAGAGTCAAATTTTCCATTCAGCTCTGATCTTCTCAGCAGGAATGCTTGAAAGTGGGGGGCAGATCCAATATGACTGAGTAGAAAGAAGCACATACTCTAGATCTTCCCCCACAACCAATAAAATACCTCTAAAGAAGGACTCTCAACAAATTTTAGAGCAGCAGAAGCCACAGAACGATGAAGTGGAGGAGGTTTCCAGCACAGGGTGACCTGGAAGGCTGAAGGTAAATATATGTCACACTGGACATGGAACAGAGCCAAGACCAGCATTGACCACACAGCACTGGAAGGAGGACCAGAGCAGGCCTCAGGGACAGAATCCTCTGTGGCAGCAGCCATTGTTGATCCCTTAACCCACAGGCGCCAAAGGCAGCTTCAAAGATCAGTAAAAGGTCTTACATTCCATTGCTGGATAAAGCCCCTGGGGGAAATGAAGAGTTGATTTAAACTTCTGCCCTGAGTTGTGGCCCGCCCTCACCCACAGTCCCTTGAGGAACTGAGCAGTTGATCTGAACCTCAGCCTCAAAGTCTGGCCAGGGAGTAAACTCCTCTCCCTTGATTGTGCCACTTTGGAGGAACTTAGATCTTACAAGCACCCAGAGCAACCTTACTCTTGACAAAGGACTCAACAGTCAGGTAACTGGTTGGGAAAATGCCCAAATAATGGGAAAAAGATAAGAGCATAGAAGGCTACTTTCTTGGTGAACAGGTATTCTCTCCCATCCTTTCAGATGAGGAAGAACAACGTTTACTATCAGGAGAAGACATCAAAGTCAAGCCTTCTGCATCTAAAACCTCCAAAATAAATATGCAAAAATCTCAGACCATGAAAGAGCTCAAAAAGAATTTTGAAAATCAAGTAAGAAAGGGGGAGGGAAAATTTGGAAGAGAAATTACAGCAATGAAAGAATGTCATGAAAAGTAAGTCAACATCTTGCTAATGGAGACCTAAAAATGCTGAAGTTAATAACATCTTTAAAAATAAGCTAACTCAATTTGCAAAAGAGGTCCAAAAGTCCTATGAGAAGAATGTTTTACAAAACAAAGTTAACCAAAATGAAAAGGAGGTTCAAAAGTTCACTGAAGTAAGTAGTTCTTTAAAAATTAGAACAGAACAGATGGAAGCCAATGACTTTATAGGAAATGAAGAAATTACAAAACAAAACCAAAAGAATGAAAAAGTGGAAGATGATGTGATGTATCTCATTGGAAAAACAACTGACCTGGAAAATCGATCCAGGAGAGACAATTTAAAAATTATGGGACTACCTGAAAGTCATGATCAAAAAAAGAGCATAGACATCATATTTCATGAAATTATCAAGGAAAACTGCCTTGATATTCTAGAACCAGAGGGCAAAAGAAATATTGAAGGAATCCACTGATCACCTCCTGAAAGAGATCCAAAAAGAGAAAGTCCTAGGAAAATTGTAATCAGTATTGTAGAGAGCAATGTAGTTATTATTAACCAACACGATTATTATGGAAATCTTTTGCAAAACAACACATATTTAGTTTGTATTGAATTGCTGGTTATCTCAGTGGGGATGGGTAGGGAGGAAGGGAGGGAGGGAAGTTGGAATTCAAAGTATTAGCAACAAAGGTTGAGAATTATTATTGCATAAAACCCGGGAAAGAAGAAACACAGGTAATGGAGTATAGAAATTTATCTTTCCCTACAAGAAAGAGAGAAAATGGGGATAAGTGAAGGGTGGGGTGCGATAGAAGGGAGGGCTCATTGAGGCAAGGGGTTATCAGAATGCAATATATTAGGGAGTAGGGGAAGGGGAGAGATGGGGAGAAAAATTGGACATGCTACAAAGTGATATTAAAGCAATTAGTATCAAAACAATTGACTGAATTAATTACTGAAACTAAATTGGAGACATCTTTAGTTTGGAGAAAAGAATTTTAGTCTAAGTTTCCTAGAGGCAGGTAACCTTGGGTAAAATTTGGCATTGATGGAAAAGTTAAGGTTTTAATGGTAAATTTAATTTTATGATTGTTATTTAAGCAGGAACTAGAATAGGCATTCAAAAGCATGTAAGCCACTTAAGACTTGTCTCAAAAGATGTTTCTTAGCCAATGTGAAATTATAGTCATATTTGAAACCTGGTTATTGGGACTTGCTATTTTAAGATTCTATGAGGCTATTACTGACTGTTCTTCTGAATCTAACTCCAGATATGGATAGCAAGAAAGGTGGTCTGAGCCTCCAATCCATGATGCCAGTAAGTTGATGAGATGCTGGTACGAACTGCAAAAGATGATCTCACGGGAAGGGTGGGAGAGAGACTGCTCAGCCTAGGCTGAGGTAGGATTCTCCTGACTCCATTTCCCCACTGACACCTGGCAGACTTTAAGCCTGACTGAATGCAAGTTGGCAATCTACTCTTGCCTGAATCTGACATGAAGTTAGGGAGATATTGTTTCCCTGCAATGTTCCTACTCTTAGTGGCAATTTCCTATAGAATGAGAAGTGAAATGGAATATTTTCTCCATTTAAAAGGGACATTCTTATTCCAATAAAACAAGCATTAGAAAATTTATGTAATGTTACTAAGTGACTAACCTTTTTATCTAAAGAGGAAATGTTCTTTCAAAATTAAAATCCCATTAATTTTGGAGTTGGACCTTAGAGTTCTAGAAATCTATGTCAGGAGAACAAAAACTCTGACATAGCTAACCAATCTGGAAAGATTCCAAAACCAACAACCTCATCTCGAACCACCTTAGACACAATGTAGAATACTGAACATCAGATAGTTAGGAAGATCTGGCTCCAAAAGCTGCTTTACCCGTTTGTGAGCTATGTGACTATTGATCATTACTTAACTTCACTTACCTTATCTCCAACATGGACATTTTAATAGTACCTCTGTCACTGACTGTGGTGAGGTTTAACTGAGAAAATTTATTTTTTCATGTAAATTTATTTATTTTCAGTTTTCAACATTCACTTCCACACTATTTTGAATTTCAGATTTTCTCCTTATTTCTCCCTACCCCTACCCCAGAACAGAATGTATTCTGGTTGCCCTTTACTCCTATCAACACCCTTCCCCTTCCCTTGTATTTTTGTATATGATAAGATAGATTTCTATACTCTATTGCTTATATATCTTCTTTTTAATTACATGTGAAAACAACTTCTGGCATTCATTTTAAAAGCATTGAGTTCCACATTCTCCACCTTACCCTTCCATACTCCCCACCAACCCTCATTGAGAAGGCAAGTAATTTGATATTCGTTATACATACAGTGATGTTGTGAAAGACTAACTTTATGTTCCACTATCTTGTCCTGCCCTTCATTTATTCAGGTCTCTCCTTTGTCCTCCCCCCATACCAAAACGTTTGATTTGATTACTCCTTCCCTCAATCTGTTATGCCTTCTATTATACACCCTCTCTTTTCCCCTTCCCCCCTGCTTTCCTGTACAGTAAGATAAATTTCCACATCGAAGGGAGTGTGTGTGCTATTCCCTCCTGAATCCAAATCTGATGACACGAAGGCTCACTTATTCCCTCTCACCTTCCCCTTCTTCCCTCCATTTTAAAACTTTTACTTGCCTCTTTTATGTGAGATGATTTACTACATTCTTCCTCTTCCTGGCTCTTTCTCCTAGTACATTCTTTTGCATCCTTAATTTTCTTTCTTTGATATCATTCTTTCATATTCAACATATACACATACATGCATACACACACATACACACACATACACATACATATATATACATATACATATACATATACATATACACATACATTCCCTCCAACTACCCTCATACTGAGAAGCTTATCATGGCATACAAGTATCATCTTTCTATATAGGAGTATAAAAAGTTCAACTTTAGTAAGTAGCTTATGGTTTCTCTTTCCACTTTACCTATTCATGATCCTCTTGGTTCTCATATATGAAAGTCAAATTTTCTATTCAGCTCTGGTCCGTTCAACAAGAATTCTTGGAAGTACTCTCTGGCATTGAAGATCCATTTTCTTCCCTGAAATATTATACTCAGTTTTGTTGGATAGTTGATTCTTGGTTTTAATCCTATTTCCTTTGACCTTTTAATATCGTAAAACCCTTGTGATCCCTTAGTGTAGAAACTGCTAAATCCTGTGTTATCCTGATTGTGCTTCCACAACATTTGAATTATTTCCTTCTGACTTCTTGTAATATTTTTTTCCTTCACTTGGGAACTATGGAATTTGGCTACAATAATCCTAGTAGTTTTCCCTTTGTGATTTCTTTCAGGAGGTGAGTGGAGGATTCTTTCCATTTCTATTTTCCCCTCTGATTCTAGAACAATAGGGACGTTTTCCTTGGCAATTTCTTGAAATATGTCTAGGCTCTTTTATTTTTAGCTCATGAGTTGTAGGTAAAGCAATCATTTTTAAATTGTCTCTCCTGGATCTCTTTTCCAGGTCCAGTGAGGTACTTCATGTTGTCTTCTATTTGTTCATAGCTTTGGTTTTGTTTTATAATTTGTCCATTTCTCCTAGAGTCTTTAGCCTCCATTTCCTCTACTCTAATTTTTTTTTATTTTTTTATTTTTTTAATGTTTAACAATCACTGCCATACAATTGCGATTTTATCCCTCCCCACCCACCCCCCACTACCTCCCTCCCTCCCCACGACTGCATACAATTCTGTATAGATTCTACATATACTTTCCTATTGAGTATATTTTCACTATAGTCATGCTATGTAGTCAGACTAAGATAAATGAAAGAATCCGTATAACAAATCAGAACATGATACACAAACAGATACACATACACAAACATGATCTGTTACATTATGTGAGTGACTTCCATATTTCTCTCTCTGAGTGTGGAAGGTATTTGCCTTGAGGTCCACCATTGGGATTTTTTTTTTTTCAGAAGTTCTTGTGTTATTACAAAAATCTAAGTCTACCAGAAAAAACTCTCACACACTGTGGTTGTTGCTGTGCATAAAGTTCTCCTGGTTCTGCTCCTTTCACTCAGCATCAGGTCATATAAGTCCTTCCAGGCCTCTCTGAAGTCTTCTTGTTCATCATTTCTTATGGCACAATAGTACTCCATTACATTCATATACCATAATTTATTCAGCCATTCCCCAATTGATGGACATCCCCTTGACTTCCAGTTTTTGGCAACTACATAGAGTGCTGCTATAAATATTTTTGTACATGTGGGACCCTTTCCCATTTTTATGATCTCTTGGGGATATAGTCCTAGTAGCGATATTGCTGGGTCAAAGGGTATGCACATTTTTGTAGCCCTTTGGGCATAGTTCCAAATTGCTCTCCAGAATGGTTGGATGCGCTCACAGCTCCACCAACAATGAATTAGTGTTCCAACTCTCCCACATCCTCTCCAGCATTTATCATTTCCTTGTTCTGTCATGTTTGCCAATCTTATAGGTGTGATGTGGTACCTCAGAGTTGTTTTGATTTGCATCTCTCTAACCAATAGTGATTTAGAGCATTTTTTCATATGATTATAGATAGCTTTAATTTCTTCCTCTGAAAATTGCCTGTTCATATCCTTTGACCATTTATCAATTGGGGAATGACTTGTATGATTATACATTTGGGTCAGTTCTCTATATATTCTAGAAATGAGGCCTTTATCCCCTAGCTTAGCTGTAAAAATTTTTTCCCAATTTACTACATCCCTCCGGATTTTGGTTGCATTGGGTTTGGTTGTGCAAAAACTTCTCAGTTTAATGTAATCAAAGTTATCCATTTTGCATTTCATAATGCATTCTATCTCTCCTTTAGTAAAGAATTCTTCCCTTCTCCATAGATCTGATAAATACACTATTCCTTGCTTCTCCAGTTTATTCATGGTATCAATCTTTATACCTAAATCATGTACCCATTTGGACTTTATTCTTGTGTACGTTGTCAGGTATGGGTCTATGCCTAATTTCCTCCACACTGTTATCCAGTTTTCCCAGCAATTTTTATCAAACAATGAGTTCTTATCCCAGAAGCTGGGGTCCTTGGGTTTATCAAACAGAAGGTTGCTATATTGCTTGCCTCCTGCATCTTGAGTGCCAAGTCTATTCCACTTGTCTACCTCTCTGTTTCTTAGCCAATACCAAGTGGTTTTGATAATTGCTGCTTTATAGTACAGTTTAAGGTCTGGTAGCGCTAGGCCACCTTCCCAGGCATTTCTTTTCATTAGTCCCTTTGATAGTCTGGACCTTTTGTTTTTCCAAATGAATTTTGATATTATTTTATCCAGCTCTAGAAAGTAATTGTCTGATAGTTTAATTGGTATGGCACTAAATAAGTATATTAATTTGGGTAGAATTGTCATTTTTATTATATTAGCACGGCCTACCCATGAGCAACTAATGTTTTTCCAGTTACTTAAATCTGACTTTATTTGTGCAAAAAGTGTCTTGTAATTGTGTTCATATAGTCCCTGGGTTTGTTTTGGCAGGTAGACTCCTAAGTATTTTATACTGTCTACCCTAACTTTAAATGGGATTTCTCTTTCTATCTCTTGCTGTTGAACTTTGTTGCTAATATAGAGGAATGCAGAAGATTTGTGTGGGTTTATTTTGTACCCTGCAACTTTGCCAAAGTTGTTTATTAATTCAAGTAATTTTTTACTTGAATCTCTGGGATTCTCTAGGTAAATCATCATATCATCTGCAAAGAGTGATAACTTAGTTTCTTCTTTGGCTATTCTAATTCCTTGAATATCTTTATCTTGTCTAATTGCTACAGCTAACATTTCTAGTACCATATTGAATAATAGTGGTGATAATGGACAACCTTGTTTCACCCCTGATCTTATTGGGAATGCATCTAGCTTATCCCCATTGCATATAATGCTTGCTGAAGGTTTTAGATAGATACCGCTTATTATTTTATGGAAAGTTCCCTTTATTCCTACGTTCTCCAATGTTTTTAGTAGGAATGGATGTTGTATTTTGTCAAAAGCTGTTTCTGCATCTATTGAGATAATCATGTGGTTTTTGTTAGCTTTGTTGTTGATGTGATTGATAATGCTAATAGTTTTCCTAATATTGAACCAGCCCTGTAGTCCTGGTATGAATCCTACCTGATCATAATGTATTAATCTCGTGATAAGATGCTGTATTCGTTTTGCTAAAATCTTATTTAAAATTTTTGCATCTATATTCATTAGGGAAATTGGTCTATAATTTTCTTTCTCTGTTTTGTCTCTTCCTGGTTTGGGTATCAAAACAATATTTGTATCATAGAAAGAATTTGGGAGGACTCCTTCTTCCCCAATTTTCAAGAAGAGTGTATGTAGTATTGGAATTAACTGTTCTTTAAATGTTTGATAGAATTCACTTGTGAATCCATCTGGCCCTGGAGATTTTTTCCTAGGGAGTTCATTGATGGCTTGTTCAATTTCTTTTTCTGAGATGGGGTTGTTTAAGTATTCAACTTGCTCTTCTGTTAATCTGGGCAAATTGTATTTTTTAAAATATTCATCCATCTCATTTAGATTGTCGAATTTGTGGGCATAAAGTTGGGCAAAGTAGTTTCTAATTATTGTTTTAATTTCCTCCTCATTGGAGGTGAGTTCACCCCTTTCATTTTTAATGTTAGTAATTTGGTTTTCTTCTTTCTTTTTTTTGATCAGATTAACCAAAGGTTTATCAATTTTATTAGTTTTTTCATAAAACCAAATATTGGTTTTATTTATTAATTCAATAGTTTTCTTTATTTCAATTTTATTAATCTCTCCTTTGGTTTTCAGTATTTCTAATTTGGTATTTACTTGGGGATTTTCAATTTGTTATTTTTCTAGCTTTTTCAACTGCAAGCCTAAGTCATTGATCTCCTCTTTCTCTATTGTATTTATGTAAGCATTCAGAGATATAAAACTTCCCCTAATAAATGCTTTTGCAGTGTCCCATAAGTTTTGGTATGTTGTCTCACTATTGTCATTCTCTTGAATGAAGTTGTTGATTGTTTCTATGATTTCTTCTTTAACCCAATCCTTCTTTAGAATTAGATTATTTAGTTTCCAATTGATTTTTGGTTTCTCTTTCCATGGCCTTTTATTACATGTAATTTTTAATGCATTATGATCTGAAAAGGATGCATTGATTATCTCTACCTTTCTGCACTGGATTGTGAGATTTTTATGTCCTAGTACATGGTCAATTTTTGTAAATGTTCCATGTACCGCTGAGAAAAAGGTATATTCCTTTCTATTCCCATTTAATTTTCTCCAAAGATCTATCATATCTACCTTATCCAGAGTTTTATTTACCTCCTTAACCTCTTTCTTGTTTATTTTAAGGTTGGATTTATCTAGTTCAGAGAGGGGGAGGTTGAGGTCCCCCACTAGTATAGTTTTGCTATCAATTTCTTCCTTCAACTCCCCCAACCTCTCCTCTAAGAATCTGGATGCTATACCACTTGGAGCATACATGTTTAGTAATGATATTGCTTCATTGTCTATGGTGCCTTTTAGTAGGATATAGTTTCCATCCTTATCCCTTTTGATTAGATCTATTTCTGCTTTTGCTTTGTCTGAGATTAGGATTGCTACTCCTGCCTTTCTTACATGAGCTGAGGCACAATATATTCTGCTCCATCCTTTGACCTTTATCCTATGTGTATCCCCCCGTTTCAAATGTGTTTCTTGTAAGCAGCATATTGTTGGATTATGGCTTTTAATCCATTCTGCTATTCGTCTCCGTTTTATGAGAGAGTTCATCCCATTCACATTCACAGTTATGATTACAATCTGTGTATTTCCCTCCACCCTCTTTCCCACCATTTGTGCTTTTAACTCTCCCGTCTCCCTTCCCCTCCTCAATAGTATTCACTTTTCTCCCCCTCCTCCTGCAACCTTCCCCTCCTTCTTTTAGCTCCCCTCCCTTTTAGTCCCCTTTACACTTATTGCTTCTTTCCTCCCTTTTAGCCACCCTCCCCTTGCTTCCCCCTTCCCCTCCTACTACCTATAGAGCTAGTTAGGATTATCTACTTAAGATTATTGTTCCCTCCTTTGAACAAATCAGATGAGAGTACCTCTCAAACAATGCTCATCTCCCTCCCCTCCTTCCCTCTACTATAGTTTTGTACTTCTTCCTGTGATATAATTTGCCATTTTCTGCTTCCCCCTTTCCACACCTCCTATTACATTTCCTTCTCATACTTAAATCATATTTTTGACATGACATCATTTACTTTATGCCCATTCCCTCTACATATATCCCTTTTGTCATAATAGCTGCACAGTTCTCAAGATTAACAGGTATCATCTTCCCTTATAGGGAGGTAAACAGTTTGCCCTAATTGAGTAGCAAGTTTTTGTTTTTGTTTTTTCCCCTCTGTTTACCTTTTTATGATTCTCTGGAGACCTGCATTTGAAGATCAAATTGTCTATTGAGTTCTGGTGTTTTGGTCAGGAAGCTCTGGAAATCCCTTATTTCGTTGAATGACTTTCTCCTTGCCTGAAATGTTATGCTGAACTTTGCTGGGTAGTTGATCCTTGGTTGGAGTCCCAACTCCTTTGCCTTACAGAATATTGGGTTCCAATTCTTTCGATCTTTTAATGTAGAAGCTGCAAGGTCCTGTGTGATCCTGACTGTGTGACCTTGATATTTAAATTGTTTCTTTCTGGCTGCTTGTTGTATTTTCCCCTTCACCTGATAGCTCTGGAATTTGGCAACTATATTTCTTGGGGTTTTGAGTTTGGGATCCCTTTCCGGTGGGGAACGGTGGATTCTTTCGATGATTATTTTGCCCTCTGAGTCTAGTACTTCTGGGCAGTTTTCCTTGATGATTTCCTGGAAGATATTGTCCAGACTCTTTTCTTCATCATGGGTTTCTGGCAGGCCAATAATTCTTAGATTTTCTCTCCTGGATCTATTTTCCAGGTCAGTTGTTTTTCCAATTAAATATTTTAGATTTTCTTCGATCTTTTCATTCTTTAGATTTTGTTTGACTGATTCTTGTTGCCTCATTGAGTCATTAGTTTCTACTTGCCCAATTCTAATCTTGATCGTATTGTTTTCTTCAGTTAGCTTTCGCATCTCCTTTTCCATCTGGCCAATTTTTCCCTTTAAGGAGCTATTTTCTCCATTTAATTTTTGTACTTCTTTTTCCACTCGACCAATTTTCCCAGTTAGGTTTTGGGTTTTCTTTTCCATCTGATCAATTTTCCCTATTAGGTTTTGAGTTTCCTTTTCCGTTTGATTAACTCTTCCTTTTAGGGAATTATTCTCTCCAGTTAATTTTTGAACTTCTTTTTCCATTTCTTCAATTTTCTTTTTCAGATTGATGTTCTCATCAGTGAATTCTTTTTTTATAGTTTTAAAATCATTGGCCAGTTTTTCTTTTATATCCTTCTTCAGACGTTCCAGGTAATCTAGTTGTGCTTGCGAGAAATTCATAGTCCCATCTGAGGTTTCAGATGGAAGTACAGTCTCAGCTCTGACCTCTTTGGTGTTTGTGTTTTGGTCCTTATCCCCATAGAAAGATTCTATGGTTTTTTCACTTTTCGTCTGCTTTTTCCGATTCATGATGTTGGCTGAGTGTTGTAGCTTTTGGTTCTTTCAGTCAGAAGATACAGATCTTTGAAGTTGAGTTGATGTTTGTCTAGGCTAAAAGCAGGCTTTTGTTGTTGTTGTTGTTGTTGTTGTTGTTTCCCAGATCAACCCTGGGGTTAGCTTGATAGGTGTGGGAGGTGTGGTCTGGTCTCAGGCTATCTCCTCAGCTGGCCTGAGGCAAAGGTAAGGTCAGGGGATGGTGATCCCAGCTTCCCTATTGTCTTCCCTTTCCCCTGGAGGGCTGGGGCACGCCTAGAGGCTAATGCGTGTTCCTGCCCCTCCTGGGGCTCATCTCCCGGGCTGAGGCTTGCTTGGGTCTCAGTGCGAATTTTCTCTGCCCTGGGTCATCTGTCCCTCCAGATAGCCTCCACCACGGTGGGAAGAATCCCCCTTTGCCACTTTTCCAGCCTGTGGTGTTATGAGACCACCCGCCCCCTTCTGCTGTTCCCACTGATCCAGGATTAATCTGGGGAAGAATTTTATGGTTCCCTCACGGTCATCGGGGGGAGGGGAGAGCACTTACTGATCACTCCGTCATCCCAGCTCCTGGATGTTCAAGTAGTGACCCACTGAAGTCCCGTCTTTAGGCTGAAGATTTCAAAGGCTGTTGCGCTGATATCGTTGGCTCGGCCTGGCTTATCTCCTGCTCTGCTGGTCTCGCCCGCCACTCTCGGGCCCCTCGGGTCGCCTCCGCCCTGCCGCGCCGACCGCGCTGCGCTGTGCGCCGGGCTCTTACCCCCGCGGAACAGATCCCTCCCGTGGACCTTCCAGTCCAGCCTGGGCTCCGAATCTGTCAAAGTCCGTCTCCCACTGGATTCTACACCTCCAAAGTCTGGTCAGACTCTCCCCCCAGAGATATCCAAAGGAGTTTTTCCAGGAGCTTAGGTGAGTCGTTGCTTTCACTCCGCCATCTTGGCTCCGCCTCTCTCGACTCTAATTTTTAAAGCTTTTTTTTTTTTCTTCAATCCTATTTTGGACTTCTTTCTCACTTTAGTCATTCTGCTTTTTAAGGCATTCGTTTCCTCATTTATTTTTTGGACTTCTTTTTCCATTTGGGTTAGTCTAATTTTAAATGTGTTATTTTCTTCTGGAATTTTTTTTGCCAAGTATTGTTTTTCACGATTTTCTTGCATCACTCTCATTTCTCTTCCTAATTTTCCCTCTATTTCACTTACTTGACTTTCAAATTCCTTTTTGAACTTTTCCATGGCCCGAGATCAATTCATATTTTTCTTGGTGGCTTTGTATGTAGGTGCTTTTCCTTTGTTGTTTTCTTCTGTGTGAATATTTTGTTTTTTTCTTGTCACCAATGACATAAGAAAATCCCTCTTCACTGACTCACTAAGGATTTCCAGTCTGTTTCTTTTTCCACAGTTTGCTCATTTCCCCAGCTAATCATTTGATTTTTGAGCTTTGTTAAGTGGAGGACTCCACAGGGAATCTCTGCTTCATCAGTGACTGCAGCTGCCCTGGTGCTGTGACATGGGCCAGGACTGTACCTAGGGCTGGACCATACTCCCCTCTCAGGTGAGATGCCTTTCAGAATGACCTTCGAGGCTGTCTTTACTGTTTCTGGTTTGAGAAGTCTGGAATCCACAGCAACTGCCAGCAATTTAGTCCTCTAAGGGATCGTCCAGCTCATTTCATGCCAGGCATGGCTCAGGCCAAACTGCCCTCTGCTCCTAGTCTAATGCAATAGATCCTTCCCATTTCCATTCCAGATTGTCTTAGGCTGGAAATTTTCTTCAGTCTCTCATCTTTGTGGTTCTGATGCTTTAGACTTTGTTTAGAGTCATTTTTTACAGGATTTTTGACGAGTATGTGGAAGAGGTATAGCAGCTCCCTGTTTCTATTGTGCCATTTTTTGGCTCCACCCTCTGAGAAAAATTATGTGGAGAAATTTTCAAATCTCAAAGTGTTATATAAAATTATTTGAAAAGTGTTATTCTATATAAAGTATTATTGTTGCTATTATTGCCCAAGTATTGAATGACTTATTACAAGTTTAGAAACTAGCTGTTGAAATTTTGGGCCATGGTCTCATTTTGTTGATCTGATAATCTGTCACAATATTGATTATCATGTGTATGTGGTTAATTTCCACAAACCTGGCACCCTTTTCTCTCATGATTTTCCTACCTACACCTTAACCTGTCTGAAAGACATCCTTAATTAATTTACCAAAGACGTTCTAAAATCAGTATGTCCAAAACTGACCTCAGGTGTCACTCTACCCAGCTAACTCTCCTAACTTTTCTTCCTCTATTCTAAACATGTTATTTCCCTAGAAATGTCTGTATTCCTGTTGCTTCTTCCTATGATTGGTGAGTTAGTTTTGGAACCTCCACTTGAGAAAGTGTCATTGTCCTCCATATTTAGCTTTTATTTAGCTGAACATTTGAATACTTTTTCATCTCACATCCCATTCACTTTTCAAGTTTTATATCTTTTTTCTCTCTCACTGCAATGTCAGCTCACTGGGTGAAAGGACTTTTTATTTTTGCTTAAATTTGTATTCTCAGCACACAGCAAGGTGTTTGGCAAACAGTAATAACTTACTAAGTATTTTATTTATCTATTTCTTATTTAACTAAGTATCTTCCCCTCCACCCCAAGTTTTATGTACTAAACACATGAATTTCTTTGTCTAACTCCAAAAATTTTCTGTCATCCATGTTGGCTTTCTGAGACGCACTTATGAGTTTAAATTTTGTCTCCCTTCTCACGTATCCAATCAGTGGACAAGATTTTGTAACAGTAGCTTCACAGGATCTCTCACATTCATCTCCTTCTTTCCTCTCATCTGATAAATATCCATTAACCTCATTCATAGCTTGATAATATTTTTCCTTGAATATTACAATGTTGTCAATTTTTTCACTTAATGTTTTTGAGATTATGTGTGAAGATATCTTTAAACATAGATTTTTCATAAGAGTTTCACCTCCATATTTTTCTCCCAGTCTCCTTTCTCTCCCATTCTCTTGAAGACAAATAAATCTGTTATAAGTTATGTATGTAGAATTATCTTAAACAAATTTCCAAAAGAGATATGTTGTGGAAGAAGAAAGGAATACAGGGGAAATATCCTAAGAAAAATATGAAAATAGTATGTGTGTGTTATGAAGTGTTCAGAATTCACTTGTATTGGTATTAATGTTCATAATTTATGTTCAGAATTCATATCTCTTTCTCTGCAAGTGGATTGCATTTTCCATCATTAGTCTTTTGGAGTTGTCTAGGGGGATTGTATGTCTGAGAAGAGCAAACGCTGTCACAGCTGAACATTGTACATTATTTCTGTTACTATATACAATACTTTCCTGGTTCTGCTCACTTCACTCAACATCATTTCATGTAAGTATTTACAGGGTTTCTAAAATCAATCTATTCATCATTTCATATAGCACAACAACATTCCATTACATTAGTATAAAAAAATTTATTCTGCCATTCCCCAGTTGCTGGGCATCCCGTCAGTTTCCAATCCATTGCCACCACAAAAGAAGCTGCTATCAATATTTTTTTTGTACATGTGTGTACTTTTCACTTTTTTAATGAATTCTTGAGGATACAGATATTACAATGGTATTCCTCGGTCAAAGAATATGCACTGTTTGGTTGCCCTTTGGTCATAGTTATAAACTGAAACCAAAAATGGTTAGAGTAGTTCATAATTTCACCAACAAGGCATCGTTAAAATGTTTTAATATGCATTTCTGTAATCAATAGAGATTTACAGTATTTTTATGACTGTAGATAATTTTAATATATACATCTGAAAACTGCCTTATATTCTCTGACCATTTATCAATTGGGGAATGACTTGTTTTCTGATAAATTTGACTCAGTTTTCGATGTATTTAAGAAATGGACAGCCCATAAAATAACTGTAAAAAAGAACTCCCAACAAATTCTGGAGCAGCAAAAGCCACAGAGCAATGGAGTGGAGGAGATTTCTGCTCCAGAGAGACCTGAAAAACCAACACCAAAGGGCCGTCGAGCAGTGGACCCAGAGCATAGCCCAGACCTGCCTCGGTCGCGCAGCACTGAGAGGAGCAGATCCAAGCAGGTTTCAGGGACAGAATCTCTAGCAACAGCGCAGGTCCCTCCACCCACAGGCACCAAAGTTCAGTGAGAGGACTTTTTCAACTCACTGAGAGGGGTGTGGTGTGTCTCCACAACTCAGGCCCCCTCAGGAGGCAGTAGCAGAGGCAGCAGTGGACAGGGGCTCCCAAAGCAGGCAGGAGCTCACATCCATTGTTGAAGGTCTCTGCTTAAACCCCCTGAGGGAACTAAACCCCGTGTGGCAGTCCTGCCCCAGCCTGAGCACCTGAACTTTATTTCACAGAGAATAGCAACCCTGCCCCCGCCTCTACCCTGAGGATGGGAAGCAGCATTTGAATCTCAGCCCTCAAGCTCTAGCTGGGTGGACCTGGAGTAAAGGTGGGTGTGGAAAGGAAACTAATAAATCAAGTAACTGGCTGGGAAAATGCCCAGAAAAGGGAAAAATATAAGACCATAAAAGACTACTTTCTTGGTGAAGAGATATCTCCTCCCATCCTCTCAGATCGGGAAGAAGACTGCTTGCCATTGGGGAAAGACATAGAAATCAAGGCTTCTGCATCCCAAACATCCAAAATAAATATTCAATGGGCTCAGGCCATGGAAAAGCTCAAAAAGGATTTTGAAAATCAAGTTAGAGAGGTGGAGGAAAAACTGCGAAGAGAAATGAGAGACATGCAAGCAAAGCATGAAAAACAAGTAAACACCCTGCTAAAGGAGACCCAAAAAAATGCTGAAGAAAATAACACCCTGAAAAATAGGCTAACTCAATTAGCAAAAGAGGTTCAAAAAGCCAATGAGGAGAAGAATGCTTTCAAAAGCAGAATTAGCCAAATGGAAAAGGAGATTCAAAAGCTCACTGAAGAAAATAGTTCTTTCAAAATTAGAATGGAACAGATGGAGGCTAATGACTTTATGAGAAACCAAGAAATCTCAAAACAAAACCAAAAGAATGAAAAAAATGGAAGATAATGTGAACTATCTCATTGGAAAAACAACTGACCTGGAAAATAGATTCAGGAGAGACAATTTAAAAATTATGGGACTACCTGAAAGCCATGATCAAAAAAAGTGCCTAGATATCATCTTTCATGAAATTATCAAGGAAAACTGTCCTGAGATTCTAGAACCAGAGGGCAAAATAAGTATTCAGGGAATCCACAGAACACCACCTGAAAGAGATCCAATAAGAGAAACTCCTAGGAACATTGTGGCCAAATTCCAGAGTTCCCAGATCAAGGAAAAAATATTGCAAGTAGCTAGAAAGAAGCAATTCAAGGATTGTGGAAATACAATCAGGATAACACAAGATCTAGCAGCTTTTACATTTAGAGATCAAAGGGCATGGAATAGGATATCCCAGAAATCAAAGGAACTAGGACTAAAACCAAGAATCACCTACCCAGCAAAACTGAGTATAATACTTCAGGGGAAAAACTGGTCTTTCAATGAAATAGAGGGCTTTCAAGCATTCTTGATGAAAAGACCAGAGCTGAAAAGAAAATTTGGCTTTCAAACATAAGAATGAAGAGAAGCACAAAAAGGTAAACAGCAAAGAGAAGTCATAAGGGACTTATAAAAGTTGAACTGTTTGCATTCCTACATGGAAAGACAATATTTTTAACTCTTGAAACTATTCAGTATCTGGGTATTGGGTGGGATTACACATACACACACATAGAGACAGAGTGCACAAAGTGAATTGAAGAGGATGAGATCACATCTTAAAAAAATGAAATCAAGCAGTGAGAGAGAAATATATTGGGAAGAGAAAGGGAGAAAGGGAATGGGGCAAATTATCTCTCATAAATGAGTCAAGTAAAAGACTTATTAGTGGAGGGATAAAGAGGGGAGGGGAGAGAAAAACATGAAGTTTACTCTCATTACATTCCACTAAAGGAAGGAATAAAATGCACACTCATTTTGGTATGAAAACCTCTCTTATAATACAGGAAAGTAGGGGATAAGGGGATAAGCAGGGTGGGGGGAATGATAGGAGGGAGGGCATGGGGAGGAGGGAACAATTTGAGGTCAACACTCATGGGGAGGGACAGGATCAAAAGAGAGAACAGAAGCAATGGGGGGCAGGATAGGATGGAGGGAAATATAGTTAGTCTTATACAACACGACTATTATGGAAGTCATTTGCAAAACTACACAGATTTGGCCTATATTAAATTGCTTGCCTTCCAAAGGGAAGGGGTGGGGAGGGAGGGAGGAAAATAAGTTGGAACTCAAAGTTTTAGGAACAGCTGTCGAGTACTGTTCTTGCCACTAGGAAATAATAAATACAGGTAAAGGGGTATAGAAAGTTATTTGGCCCTACAAGACAAAAGAGAAGATGGAGACAAGGGCAGAGAGGGATGATAGAAGAGAGAACAGATTGGTGATAGGGGCAATTAGAATGCTCGGTGTTTTGGGGTGGGGGGAGGGGACAAAAGGGGAGAAAATTTTGAACCCAACATTTTGTTAAAATGAATGTTAAAAGTTAAATAAATAAATAAACAAACAAATAAATAAAGGTTAAAAAAAACACATGAGAAAGCACTATTTGTAATACAGATAAAATTGGATCCTTCCCAATAAAATGAGGAATGAAGCAAGGATGTCCATTATCACCACAGTTATGTAGTTTTTTTTTTTTGAGAAATACTAGCTGTATTAATAAGAAAAATAAACTGAAGAAATAAAAATAAGCAATGCCAAAACTATAGCTATTTGAAGATTATAATGCTATAATTCAAGAAGTTAAAAAAATTCAGCAAAAATAAGTAGTTGAAAGAAGTAACAACTTTAGCACAGTTACAGGATATAAAACAAACCCATATAAATTATGAATTTCTATATATTACCAATAAAACTCAACATCAAGCCATATAGAAATTCCATTTAAAGTAAGTTCAGAAAATATGAAATACTTGTTAGCCTACCTGCTAAGACAAACTCAGGAATTAAGATACTTTTAACACAAATAAAACACATCTAATATATTGGAGAAATATCAATTCTAGTAACAAAATACATTGAGAAGGAAAAAAATCAAGAATATCAAAAAAATTCACTAAAATGTGAAGGCAGGTCACCTGCGAGCTCCGTATTTCAAAGATATTAATAAGTAGAAATCATTAAAAAATCTGGTAAATATTAGAAATCTAATGCTGGATCACTAGAATAGATGTAATATACAATACACAGTAGTAAATGGTCATTGAAACTTACTATTTGATAAATCCAACAATTCAATATTGGGGGAGAACTCACTATTTTACAAAAACTGCTGAAAAGTGGTTTGGCAGAAACTAGGCATGGAACATCTTACACTGTCTATGAAGATAAAATCAAAATGGACAAATGATTTAGACTTACATGGTAGTATCGTAAGCAAAAATGTTAGCATGGAAAAATATATCTAACAGATCTGTGGATAAGGGGAAATCAAACATGTGATAGAGAGGATCACAGAATGCAAACTAGGTATTTTTTATATGAAATTAAACAAAAAAAAATTTACACAAAATGCATGTAGTAAAACTTCGAAGAAAACCAGGAAACTGGGAAAAATAAAAACAACTTTCCCTTATGAAGGTCGACTTTATTAAATGTATAAGGAACTAAGACAAATTCATACTAAAAAGAGCCATTTTGAAGTTGATAAGTGGTCAAGGATATAAAAAGGTAGTTTTCAGAAGAAGAAATCAAAAGTTATCTATTGTCACATAAAAATGCTCTAAATCTCTACTGATCAGAGAAATGCAAATTAAAACTGAGATATCTCCTCATACCTATTAGATTGGCTTAAATTGAGACATTAATGCACTGTAGGTGGGTTTTTGAACTAGTTCATTCATTCTGGAGAACAATTTGCAACTATTAATTAAAAACTTACAGAATTCTGAATATCTTTTAACTCAACAATCCCACCAGTAAATCTATATCTAAAAGAGATGTTTAAAAATGAAGAGTACTTATTTTGTACAGAAATATTTATATCAGTTATTTTTGTGGGGGCAAAGAATTGGAAATTTAGAGGATGACTATCAATTGAGGAATGGCTGAACAACTGTGGTATAATATTGTGACAGAATACTAATTGTAGCATGAAAAAGGATGAGCAGAATTATTTCAGAAAAACCTGGAAAGACCTACATGAACTGATGTAAGTGAAATGAGAAGCACCAAGAGAACACTGTAAGCAGCAATGACAATATGGTCAAGATGATCTACCGTGAAATATTTAGTTAATTTGACTAAAATAGTGATGCAAATACTCCCAATAGACCCATGAGGATAAATGATCTCTAACTTCAGAGAGATAACTGTTGAAGTCAATGCTGATTGCTGATTCATGCTGATTCAATGTTTTAACATTATTTTAATTACTCTATTCTGTTTCTATTTTCTTTCGCAGCATGGCTAATATGGAAATGTGTTTTTCATGACTTCACATGTATAATCTATTTCAAATTGCTTTCCTTCATAGGGAGAGAAAATGATTTTGAGAATCAGAAAGAATATGGAACTCAAAAATGTTTAAAATAACTGTTAAATTTTCTTATGTGTAATTATGAAATATTTAGTGAAATATATAAAAATCAATTTTAGAAATTGAAAACAGAACATGCATAGCTATTTCACCTCCGACAAGTTCCCTTTTAAATCTGTTCCAAACATATTGAGATGCAAAGCTTGTTCTGTCTTCTCTGAAACCAGAGCATGGCTTTTTACCATTTTCACAGTACAGAATACAGCACAGCTCAGAAAGAAAAAAAAATTCAGCGTGTTCACTAATGCTAGCTTTGCAGTCTCTATGATGTACAATGCATCAAAACCCATAAAACAGCAAAGATATTTATGTTCAAAATAAATTCCCTTCCCCCAACTCCTTGTGACTTCTCATCATCATAATCTATGGTGCTGTATTAATGAACATTTTCCCTTTCATAAAATCTTTAAAGGATGTCGATTTTTATGCCTCCTGTAATAATTTCCCCCATTAGGATATTATTCAAAGACTGACCTCTAGTAAAACGGCTATGTTTCTGTAATGTACAAAATGGCAAACAATATTACTGTAACATTTAACATATGTGTGCTTACACACTGACACATCAATGTATGTAGACACGTATATCTATGTCTGCATCAATATACAAATATAGAGACGCAAATATATACATATATATTTTGCATAGATTGCTTAAAATTCTCCATTTTTAATGGTTACGAATAAGATCACTTATTTATAAACGTCATATGAAATACATATGCAGCTTATGATTCACATGAATTTAAAGTTGAAAGATTACTTAGCCACTCTCTAGGCTAAGGATTATATTTTTATATATAATCCATTGATTTCCTAGTAAAATATTTTGCAACAATATTTTGGAATCAAATAAAAATAACTGGTAGCCTATATATATATCCTTAGGAGTCAATAGATTTTTAGCAGATTACCATAGGATTCTATGAACCAACAACTAAGTCCCGATATTTTAATTCAACTTGTTCATTTAGAGATGAGAGTGAAGGCAAGGCAAGGCAAGAAAAGGGAAATCAGAGAGGGAAAGAGGGAGTGAGACAGGGATGGAAAGGGGGGAAGAGGTAGGGAGGAGAAAGAGAGAGAGAGAGAGAGAGAGAGAGAGAGAGAGAGAGAGAGAGAGAGAGAGAGAGAGAGAGAGAGAGAGAGAGAGAGAGAGAGAGAATGAAAATCAGAACCATGCCTAGATTCTATCCTTTATGACTGACAGGACAAGTTGTTTGCTGTTAAACCACACTCTCTGTGGTTCTATAAAGCTATTGTTGCAGCACTATTACATGGTCCATCAAAAGCAACTTACAAGTATTTGCTGCTAGTATTTTGATTTAAAATAAATCATAGTGCACATTATTTTGTTACAACTACAGTAAGGAAGAATATTTTCAATGACAAATTCAATGTAATATTGGCAATCTTTTTCATAGTTTGGCATCTCTTAAGCTGACAATATTAATGGACACTTGATAATATAAAATCACAGTATTCTTTCCTGTGTTCTGTAAATAGGAAACCAAACATGCTCATTTGGAAATGTAACTTAATAAGATGCTGCACCTCTGGAGGGTGAAAATAGATATACAATATATAACAATTCTTATCATCTCAGTTCATCCACCCAGATAAAATGGCACCCATTCCCTCTTTAGATGTCAAATGTATAATATATATTTTGAAATGGAAAAGATACCTTAGGGTACATTGCTAATGTACTCCTTTCAATTACATTTTATGATTATGACCTTTATTCCAACAATAATTTAACATTTTAATTAAATCTGCAACCATTTTCATTTCCACAAGATGTCCTTCATTCTTTTGCACTATGATTTAATGAAGTGATTTTCCATCACAATCAGCAATATCTAACTATAAATTTTAACACCATTTCTATATGAATTGAGCCTAGCTTTATGCCTTAAAACAAACTTTGAACTATTTCAATAACAAGACATAATTCAGCCCTTTATGACTTCATTTGAGTAGTATGAGTTTTAGGTATCACAGACTTCAATGAACAAATAAAAAAATGTTTTAAACATTCATTGTACAGAATAGTCTGTAAGACAAATGCCTTTCCAATTAAAAAAAATTGCAGAACCTGAAGAAAATACATCAGATAATTGCTTTTTATATAAGAAGTGAGTATATTACAACTACCAAGTTTATGTTTGAACACTTCAGGGATATATGATTTAATTGTTAGAGTACACACTCTACCACCCAAGAAACCAATGCCTTTGTGACTTAGAACATATATTTCAAGAGGTTTCTTTCTTTCTTTCTTTCTTTGAGTAATAGCTAATCACCTTGTAGATTGCCTGGTGATTATGTTCTCCAAGTTTAATTGAGCTATTCTTCAGGATAAAAGACCTACTATATGTCATTGGAACCATTCTCAAAGTGTTACCACTTTGATTGGAACTGGCAGAATTCACATTCTTCTGGGATATTCTCAAATGACCACAAAGGCAACATTTTCATACCCAGATGAGAAAAAGAAGTAGAACTTTAGTATTGGGTGACTTACTGTATAATTACTACAATCTTTTCAGAAAATCCATGAAGATTAGGATGAGAACAACTAAGCATTTTGAGTCACAGAGCTTGGAGCGTCCAAAGAAATCATTCAATCTAAATGTGATATTTTGGGTTCATTTTAATTTAAGCAAATAACACCAGGGACACAAGATAAGACAGTGGTAGAACTAGTAATAGAACACAGATCACTTTACTAGCCCTCTTACGCTATGTACATAATTTTCCAGTACTTCAATTAACTAAGTTTTGTCAATATCATGTGAATTTTAATTTTGTGTTTCTATGAAAATAAGCATTCATGTAAAATAATCAAAGAAAAAAAGAAAAACGAAAAGTGAAAATGTAGGAAAACATTGTTAAAATATTTTATTTAGCAAAATTAAAAAAAAATAAAAAATGAATGAAAGACTAAAGATTATCTTCCAGTAGGCTTATTAAATCAATATGTCCAAGATCTAAGTCAATAAAACTATTTTCTAAAGAACTTTAAACATGGCAGGTTTTTCTAAAATCATCCTGTTTGTCGTGTCTAACAGCACAATAATATTCCATTACAATTGGATACCGGAGCTTGTTTAGTCATTCTCCAATTGATGAACATCCCTTTAATTTCCAATTCTTAACCACCACACACATACACACATGCACATGCGCACACACACATACACACACACACACAAAGCTTCTATAAATATTTTTGCACAAATAGCTTACCCCTTTTGCTTTAATATCTTTGGGATACAGACATAGTAGTGGTATTGCTCCATCAAAGAGTATGCCCCATTTGGGAATAGTTCCAAGTTATTCTCCAAAGTGTTTGAACTAAGTTCATAACTCCAACAACAATACATTAGTTTTCAGAATTTTCTAAATCCCTTCCAGCATGGCTTTAACTCATTGGCATTTTCTCTAGCTTTACACTTTTCTACTTCTCTATTTTCAGAGCTAGCTCTTGGAGGTTGGAAGTTTTGGTTATTATAAGGTGTATAATCTGTGAACATGTGGAGTCCCTGTTCTCTTGGTCTACACTCTTTTCCCTACCCAGGGAGAATTCCTGATCCCTAGAGACTGCAATCAATACCTCTCCCCAGGACCTCTCCTCCACTGATACGGAAAAAGGATCACTTTCCGTGGGTATAGACAATGGAGTATCCAAAAAGTTTCCCTTCAGACAACCCATTACCTCTTCACTAAAATGATTTTTCTCTGCCCTTGAATTCAGAAAAGGGGTATAGGGAATGGATTTGCCAAAGAATCTGCTTCTGCATCCGGTAAAGGGATAGGTGTTTCCTGTAATCTCCTTTTGACTCATTACCGGATCCAGTTTTCACGAATGACTTGAGAGCTCCTGAAGCTGATCTTGCTTCAATCACCACCACCCAGGGCCATCTTCCTCCTCTGCGTCTCAGACCTATTTGCAAATAATCCTGATTTCCAAGAAAGTCTTACTGTGACCTTCTAGTGTCTTCAAAACTCCAGAATTGTAATTGAGGAATTATTTTAAAGTTGTTTGGAGGGAAATGTTGCAAGGGTTGAATCAGTACTTGTTTTATTTTGCTATGTTGGTTCTACCCTTGGAAGTTCTATCTTTTTTTATTAAATGACATTAAAGAATGATTGTGAACTATGACATGTTATTCTCACCCGTGGGATATTTATTGCATGGCTAAATAATGCATGTTGTAATGTATTACTGATTATAAGCTGTGATAATAACCCTTTGTGAAGCAATATGCTGCATCAGCCATACATTATGGATCTTAAAGGAATTTTTAAAAATTAAATTAAAATATAAAGACATAAAAAAGTATTTTTATGGCAGAGATGAACAGCATATCAACCTTATCTAGAATGTATATATGGAGTTAGTCTTCCTATTAGACAACTAGAGAGGAAATAAAAAACTAAAATGAACTGATGTGGTGTGAAAAACTGAACGTGTGTGGCTTGAGTAGGTATGAGATCTTCTTCTTGTGGAAGACTTAAAGAATGGCTTTTCTTCCCCTCTTAATAGGGATTTTTTTTTTGCATTTTCTTTATTAGCAAAAACAAAATCGTTAAATAAAATCACTCTGAATTGCTTTAAGAACAATAATATCTATAATTTATTACATGTTGGCTTAAATGTTGAAGAATTATTTATCTTAATTATCTCTTTTAAAGCTCAAAATACCAATGGGATACAAGTGCAGTTATTATCACCATTTCACAGATAAGGAAACTGAGGTAGGTTAAGTAACTTGACAACGCTCACAAAGCTAGTACGTGTATAAGACAGGCAAATTAATTCACATCTTTAAGTCATCTGATATATTTTAAAAGTTGTTGTCCTTTCATTAATCATTCCAAATTTAATTTTTTATAGAACAATAAAACAATATTAAATTCATTTAGGACAATCAGTGTGTTCTATATCTATCAACCTTTGACTATTATCACCAGTGAAACTACATACTTAGGAAGAAATGATGGATTTTAAACCACTCATTTTATGGATAAAAAAAGAAAAAATAAACAGAAGAGAAGTGACTTGCTCAGGGTCACACATGTATTAAATGGTAAAGTTAAAATTTAAACCTAGATTCTCTGTTTCTGAATGTGGATCTCTTTGAATTCACCATCCTTTGTCTCTATCTCTCTCAATCTATATATGTGTACACCTGATCTCCAACCATACAACTATCCATAGCTCTCTGGCTATTCATCTAGTCTTCCTATTCACCCAAACATTTAAGGTTACTTATACACTAATCACTAGAATCCTGTTTTATGTTTATTTATTTTTACTTCTCAACATTCATTTCCACAAAATTTTGAGTTCCAAGTTTTCTCCCCATCTCACCGCTACCCCCTACCCCAAAACATGATATATTCTGATTGTTCCTTCCCCCTCTTTGCCCTCTCTTCAATTAAAACCTCCCTTCCCTTCTCTCCACCTGCTCTCCTTTCTTGTAGGGCAAGATAAATTTCTATACCCCATTGCCTATATTTCTTATTTCCCAGTTGCATGCAAAAACAATTCTCAACATTCGTTCCTAAAACTTTGAATCTGAACCTCTCTCCCTTCCTCCTTGCCCATCTATGCCCTCTGAGAATGAAAGGAATTCAATATAGGCAATATATGTGTAGTTTCACAAAAGACTTCCAAAATAAACAAGATGTGTAAGACTAACTATATTTCCTTCCATCCTATCCTGCTCCCCATTTATTCTATTCTCTCTTTTGACCATGTCCCTCCTCAAAGCCATTTACCCTCCCTTCCATCATCCCCCCACTCCATTTATCACCTTTTCCCCTACTTTCCTGCAGTGTGAAAGAGATTTTCATACCAAATTGAGCTGCATGTTATTGCCTCCTTAAGCCAAATGTGATGACAGTAAGCTTCACTTTTTCCCTCTAACTCTCCTCTTTTCCCCTCCATTGAAAAAGCTTTTTCTTCCCTCTTTCATGAGAGATAACCTGCCCCATTCCATTTCTCCCTTTCTCAATATATTCCTCTCTCACTCCTTAATTTTATTTGTTTAGATATCATCCCTTCCTATTCAACTAACATCGTGCTCTCTGTATATATAGATACAGATATAGATATAGACATAGATATAGATATAGATATGTGTGTATGTGTATATATATATATATGTATATATATACATATATATATATATACACACACACATACACACACACACAGAAATAGAGATAGAGACATAGAGATAGAGATAGATAGATCTATCTAGCTATATCTATATGTATCTGTATCTATATCTATCTAGCTATCTATATGTGTGTGTGTGTGTGTGTGTGTGTGTGTGTGTGTGTGTAATCACTCCAACTACCCAAATACTGAGAAAAATTTCAAGTTACAAATATTATCTTTCCAAGTAGGAATATAAGCAGTTCAACTTTAGTAAGTCCCTTATGATTTCTCTTTCCACTTTACCAATTCATGCTTCTCTTGATTATTGTGTTTGAAATTCATATTTTCTATTCATCTCTGATATTTTCATCAAAGATGCTTGAAAGTCTTCTATTTCATTAAATGATCATATTTTCTCCTGAAGACTTGTACTCAGTTTTGCTGTGTAGATGATTCTTGGTTTTAATCCTAGTTTCTTTGATTTCTGGAATATCATATTCCAAGCCCTTCAATCCTTTAATGTAGAAGCTGTTAGATCTTGTGTTATCCTGATTGTATTTCCACAATACTTTAATTTTCTTTCTAGCTGCTTGCAATATTTTCTCCTTTCCCAGGGAGCTCTGGAATTTGGCTACAATATTCCTAGAAGTTTCTCTTTTTGGATCTCTTGCAGGAGGTGATCGGTAGATTCTTTCAATATTTATTTTACCCTCTGGTTCTAGAATATCAGCATAGTTTTCCTTGATAATTTCATGAAAGATGATATCTAGGCTCTGTTTTTTGATCATGGCTTTCAGGTAGTCCCATAATTTTTAAATTGTCTCTCCTGGATCTATTTTCCAGGTCAGTTGTTTTTCCAAAGAGATATTTTATGTTATCTTCTCTTTTTTCATTCTTTGGTTTTGTTTTGTAATTTCTTGGTTTCTCACAAACTCATCAGCTTCTATCTGATACATTCTAATTTTTAAAGAATTATTTCTTCAGTGAGCTTTTGAACCTCCTTTTCCATTTGACTAATTCTGCCTTTTAAAGCATTCTTCTCCTCATTGACTGTTTGGACCATTTTTGCCAATTGAATTAGGCTATATTTAAGGGGTTTATTTTCTTCAATATTTTTGGGCCTCCTTTAACAAACTATTGATTTGCTTTTCCTGATTTTCTTGCATCGCTCTCATTTCTCTTCCCAATTTATCTTCCACTTCTCTTACTTGATTTTCATAATCCTGTTTGAGCTCTTCCATGGCCTGAAATCTTTACATACTTATTTTGGAGGTTTTAGATGCAGAAGCCTTAACTTTGTTATGCATTGTTCTTCCTCATTGAAAAGAGTGAAAGAAAATACCTATTAGCCAAGAAAATATCTTATTTTAGCCTTATTTTTTTCCCTTTTTGGACATTTTATTAGCCAGTTACTTGACTTTTGAGTCCTTTTTCAAGAGGAGGGTATACTCTGGGGACCTCTAAGTTCTCAGTTCCTCCAAGGTGACACAATCAAGGGAGAGGAGTTAACTCCTCTCCTGGCCTGAGCTCTGGTCTGGGAGCAACTACAAGCACTGTGTTCTGTCCAGGATCTGTCAGTAGCTTTTCCTCTCCTGAACCCCACAAGCTCCATTGGCAGCACTCTTCTTCAACCCAGGAAAGCTACTCGGTGCTGAGATCCAGATCAGCCACTCAATTCCCCAAGGGGCTTTAGGTGGCAGACTCCAAAAATCAATGCTGCCACTATAGTGGCTGCTGCTGGTGAGGCCAAACCTCATTCCATTATCACCCTGGTGAAAGAGCTTTCTCACTGACTTTTGAAGCTTCCTGTGGCATTTATGAATTGAGCAATCTGGGATCCACAGCTGCTCCCTGTGATTCTGTCCCCTGAGGTCTGCTCTTGTCCTTTCCTTGCTGAGCTGTGCAGCCAAGGCTGGATTGTGCTCCGCCCCGAGCCAGGTGTAATACACCTTTCTGTTCAGACTTTTGGGCTGTCTTGGACTGGACATATCTTTTATTCTGTTGTTTTGTGGCTTCTGCTGCTAGGATTTTGTTTGTTCTTCATTTCCAAAGAAAACAATGCCATCAGAGAAATGATGACATGACTTGCACTTGACTACGTTTTGTGTGAGAGAGGGCTGTGCAGGTCACCAGCCTCACTTCTCCTTCAGAGCCATCTTAATCCAGTGACCTATTTGCTAGAATACTAGTAAATAACAGTACAACTGTTTTATAATCTACTATGACTGAAGAAGCCTTTCCATTTGAAGTATTGTGTGAAATTTTTAGCATCAAATTATGTGCACAACAGTGTTGAATTAGCCCTTGCATTTTGTTTTTACTTCCTTAGAAATCCCTTTATGGAGGTGTTGTAGGGATAATTTACTCAATGGTGAAACTCAAGATGGTAGATTAAGTGGTAAATTGCCAAAAACTCTCCTACATTCACCTCCCAAAATCCATAAAATACCACTGCAGAATAAATCTTGGAATGGAAGGAACAGCAAAAGATTGGGTAAAATAAGCTTTGAGGTGAAGGAACTTGGAAGATAAGCAAGAAATGTCTAGTTCACTCAGGTAAAAGGTTGATCACAGTACAGGACAGAAGTGTCCCAGTAAGCCAGTGCCAATCCCCACTTCAGCAAACCAACAGGACATCGTGAGACCTGACATACTAGAGAAGGTAAGCATCCACACCAAGACCCCACACATCCTTCAATATAGTCAAGTGAAAGGGCTGACTTCTGGTCTAAAATCTGCCATGTCCTTCAGCACAGCCCTGAGCAAACAGGCAACCTCCATTGGCCAGACTTCCAAGTGTTTCAGTGTATCCCCAAGCAAACAGAGATGCTAACCTAATGGGTGGTGAAGCAAACAGGCAGTTGCCATCACTGGGCCTCTGTCACATGTTTCAGTGTATCCCTGGGAAAGATGCAGAAACACTCAGTCCAGTTGAGCACAGAGCAGACCCTGGTATTAGGATCCTGGCTCAGCACCACATAAGCTGCTAAACCCCTACAGCCTACAGAAGTCCCAGACACAGTCACCACATGCCCTCAGGAAAGCACCAGTTGCAACAGTCACTCTTGGCCCTCAGGAAGACATCAGTGCAATACCAGGTAAAAAGTCAAGGCCTGCAGCCTGATGCAATGTTCCTTCTGCCCTGGAAGCAGAGTTCAAATCAAAAAAACAAAAAGGAAAAGGATCAAAAAATATGAGCCAAAAAAAAGAATGTGACCACAGAAAATTATTAGTTGACAGGGAAGATCAAGAGAAAAACTCAGAATAGGACAATAGTATCAATAAAAATGTGAAGTGTTCTCATGGAATAACTCAACAAGGAGTTGAAAAATCATATAAGAGAGGTAGAAGACCAGTTGGAAAAAGAAATGAGAGTGATGTAAGAGAATTATGAAAAAAGTCAGCAACTTGGAAAACTATAACTGCTTAAAAATAGAATTGGTCAAAAGAAAAAGGAGATGCAAAAATCTACTGCAAAAAAAGAAAAACCTCCTTAAAAAGAACAGCAGGCCAAATTCTGATAAAAATAATCCAAAAAGTAATTGGGGAAAATAACTCCTTAAATATAGAATTGGGTAAGTGGATGTGGATGACTCTATGCAACATTAAGAATCAATCAAAGAAATTCAAAGAATGAAAACAAATGAAAAAAGCTAAAATGCCCCACTTGAAAAACAGCCAACCTAGAAAAGACATCCAAAAATAGACAGTGTCTAAATCACTGATCTACTTGAAAGCCAAAAGCAAAAGAAGGACCTGGAGAGTATCTTTCAAGAACTAATCAAGGAAATCTGCCCCTGATATCCTGGAACCAGAGAGCTAAACAGGCATTGAAAGAATCCACTGATCACCTCAGGAACGTGAAGCCAAAATTAAAACTCAAGGAAATATTATAGTCAAATTTCAGAACTATCAGGTCAAGGAAAAAAAACAGTGGTCAGAAAGGAAAAGAAATCAAATATTGAGGAGCTACAAGCAGGATTACACAGGCCTTAGCAGTCACAACATTAAAAGATAGGAAGTCATGGAGCATGGTATTCCACTCTACAAAGAATACTAGCACTACAAACAAGAATTACCCAGCAAAATTAAAAATAGTATTTTTAAAAAATATTTGTTTTCAGTTTTCTACAATAACTTCCATAAGTCTTACATTTTCTTGCCCTACTTCCCTCTTCTCTCCTTCCCCGAGATGAGATACAATCTTATATGTGTTGCACACGTACATTCTGATTAACCACATTTCACAATAATCACGTTGCATGGAAGAATTAAAATGAATGAGATAAACCATGGGAAAAAAACAAACAAAAATGAAACATAACACAAGAGAAAATATTGTGCTTCATTTCTCATTCTGATTTGATAGTTTTTTGTGAATATGAATGGCATTTTGCCTCAAGAGACCTTTGGGAGTGTTTCAGGTCCTTGTGTTGCTGTTAAGGGCTAAGTCTATCAGAAACAGTTTTTGCACACTGTGGCCAATACTGTGTACAATGTTCTCCTAGTTCTGCTCATTTCACTCAGCATCAGTTCATACAGGTCCTTCCAGGTCTCTCTGTAGTTCTCCTGTTCACCATTTCTTATACCACAATAGGATTCCACTGCATTCATCTTCTTCAGCCATTCCCCAAATTGATACACATCCCCTCAATTTTCAGTTCTTTCAAGTTGCAATTAAAATCAAACCTTTTCTATAAGATTTACCCTGATATTCCACTAAATATTGCCCTTTAACCCAATCTCTGAAAGTTGCTTTGTGTATCTATGTGTATTTATTTATATATTATATTTTTCTGCCAAACTTATTTTATATTTTTAATTTTATATTAATATCTTATATTGTAGTTAGTGTAAATTCAATTTAATGAAAATTCCTTTATGGCAGACACTAATTCTTATTAACTTGTTGTACTTTCTTTTTAATCCCTATGTCCATCTCAGGCTTAGCTGGTAACCGGTGACTAGTTGGATTGTCTCTAAGGTCATTTCTTACTCTATGTTTCTTATTAGACCAATGACCCTTAATCCCACCAACCCTAATCAGCCACTATTTGTCCACGTCCAAGAATCTCAAGAACAGGTGTCCCAGCTTTCAGCCCAGTAATTCCCATAGCCACAATTCAAGGAAGAGGTCAACCCTTGTGTAGAAAAAACCTGACAGATTGCTTCAGTGGGTATTACAGTCTCAGTCTCAAGAGGAGCTACAGCTAGTAAGGATCAAAGTTTTCTGACACTGTCAAACATCAGAAAGGGATACTGTTTCATCAGCAGAAATACTATTTTTTGATTTACTTTAATGTTTTATTATTTTTTTCTCTTTTAATTATTATTTTATTTGTTTCAAGTGTTCTACAATCACTTCCATATATCTTAGATTTTTCCCCTCCCTCCACCTCCTTCCTCCATACCTCTCCACTCCCTCCCAGAGATGGCATACAGTTTTATATAGGTTCTATGCATACATTCCTATTAAATACATTTTCATCTTAGTCATATTGCATAGAAGAATTAAAGTAATGGGAGAAATCATACAATAAAACACTGCAAAATTAGGAAATTTAATGAAATTTTACTTACCAAAGCCATTTGTTTAGTGGAGAAAAGGTGAATAGGAATGTGAAGTCTAATATTAACAGAAAAATGGAGAAGGAAAGGAATAAGAAGTGACTGTCACTGGACTTCTACTTTTAACTTAAGGACAGGCAAAAGTTGGGACAGCTTAGTTTTAAATCTGACTTTTGGCAAGCATCATCTACTTGAGCTATAAAGGCAAACTGATATTATATGGATTAGAAAACTCAGATTAAGAGCAAGAAAATACTGAAATCCATAAATAAATTCTAACTCCATACACCCCAGCCATGAGAAGTGTCTTAGTAAAGATATATAGATATATATACATATATATATATACACATATATATATATACATATATATATATACATACATGTACCATTGGAAGAGGACTCTTTCTTCTACTTGAGAATTTAATCAGTTCCTGCACCTTTGGCTCCTCCTCTCCCCAGAAAATCAATTGAGAGGTCTAAAATTTGGAAATACCATCAGTAGAGACACCTTGATAACAGCAGTGTAATTTGTGTTTGGATGCTTCCATCCGGATAAATAAGCATTTCTTTCACAGGATCATGGATGTAGTGAAAGGAACATCTGTTTTATATTGGCTGGACTTATTCTTTTGAGGAGGCAAGGGAGATGTTTTGCTTTTTTGTTGCCTGACGAATAATGGGCTCAGGCTGGTTGGAGTTGGGGAAGAAGTCATGTCAGAAACTTCACTTTTTCCGTTGATGCTCTCTGGTTGAAGGTTTTCCCAGCTGTTAAGATTCTGTGGGAGAAGTTAAGTATTGCTTTATTTTAATTGTATATACTTATTAATTGATTCTTTATAATGCTATCCTAGCATAATTAATTTTAATTGTGTCTATTTTCCAGGAGTACTTACTGCATTTTAATCTTTGCTTATGCCTTGACCTACACTATTATGAGCGATAAGTAATATTTTGTTTTGAAATGACTTGATTTTTATTTTTTTAAGTGGAGAAAAGTTTTATTGAAGAAATGGAGCCTTTGATGGTGAGATGGCTACACACACACACACACACACACACACACACACATATATATTTTAAATGTATATGTATATATATGTATATATATTAATTTTTTTCCTCAGTGGCAAAAGCATCATTTAAAATACGTGGACTAACTTTGAGGGAAATAAAGAGAAGATTCATTTTTCAGAATAACAGAAATTCCCCTGACTTTCATTATTATCAATGGAAAACTTACAATATCAGACCAAGAAAAATAAGAATAGATTATCCAGTTACATAACAAAATAATAAGAGAAAATTAGTTTTTGATCTCTTAGTGTGTCTTTAAGTCAGTAGACCACTTAATGGGTTTGTGGATAAGCCATGTGAAGAGGTCAGAGTTAATGGAAATAGGGACCAATAGATGGCAAGAAAAAATCATTCTCTCTGACCCACAGGTTTCTTGGCATAATGTTTTGGGTCCTGTAGAAATCAGGATTATAATAAAACAAAGAAAGCAAAAATGATGGAAATTGAGTGATCATTAGTGCAGCTAGCAAAAGTACTTACTCTTCTACTGTTGGTGTAGGACTTCCTAGGAAGTGACTTCTAGTGTGGAAGAATCAGTGGTTAAGTGGTTTCATATGTAGGAGCTTGGAGGCATTAGGAAGAATTTGAACAACAAAGAAATAAATCTTTAGAATAATGGCTAATAAGGTTGATGTCTCCTGGAATGGAATATAGAACACTTGTCAGATGCCACTGCCATTGAAAGAGCCTCTAGTTGATTTCCTCTTGGGTAATCATTGAATTCACTTTAGCTCCCTTAATACGATACTGTCCTTTATACATTTTTTAGATTTAGTTCTGAATACTTGGGCCCATAAGATGTGATCTGTTCTCATTTCCCTCTCCCTCTCCCTCTCCCTCTCCCTCTCCCTCTCCCTCCCTCCCTCCCCTCCCTCCCTCTCTCTCTCTCTCTCTCTCTCTCTCTGTCTCTCTCTCTCTCTCTCTCTCTGTCTCTCTCTCTCTCTCTCTCTCTGTCTCTCTCTCTCTGTCTCTGTCTCTGTCTCTGTCTCTGTCTCTCTCTCTTCTCTCCCCTCTCTCTCTCTCTCTCTCTCTCTCTCTCTCTCTCTCTCTCTCTCTCTGTCTCTGTCTCTGTCTCTCTCTTCTCTCTCTCTCTCTCTCTCTCTCTCTCTCTCTCTCTCTCTCTCTCTCCCCCTTTCCCTTTCTCTCTTCCCCCTCTCCCTTTCTCTTTCTCTCTCTCTCTCTTGTCATTATCACCCTTTTACCTTCTTTCTTTGAAGTTCATGGTATCATTTTCTTAGATATAGAAATCATGGCAACACTTACATATTGTCACTCAGGACACTTATTTCTCTTTTCAAATAGAGTTCAGCACCCTATTTACCATTTTCCTTTCCTCCTCAACTTTTATCTTCATCACATCAAATTTTAACATCCAAGTAGATATTCCCTCAAACTTCCTAGTTTCCAGTTTTCCCAGTTATAAAAGGCTCTATCTTTCACCTTTAAATCCTTTGCTATATCGATATTTTCTCCCAACATATGCTTTCCTTCTCCTAAGCTGATGACCACTGAATACTGCTTGAACTACTGATACAAGCATATGGAGTTTGAAGTTCTAAGTGGTATAGTTTAATGAGTAATCAACTTTAAGCCAGAGGATAGGGCATCAAATCCTAGTCCTGACAGTGTTCAGATGAACTGAGAAAATATTTTCTGCTCTCTCTGATGTCTTTGTTTCCTCACTTGTAAGATGGCAGGATTGTATTAGATAAAGTTTAAAGTAACTTTCATTTTTTTCTAGTGTCAGATATTTTTATTTAGTATTTTGTCACCAGTTACATATAAAAAGATTTTTAATATTTATTTTTAAATTTGGAAGTTCCACATTCTCTCCCTTCCTCATTCCTCCCCCCCCCCCCCCCCATTAAGTAGGCAAGCAGTTTGATACTGGTTATAATTTGGAGTCATGCAAAGCACATCCATATATTTATGTTGTGAAAAAAAGACAGATAAAATACCTCAATAAAATAAAGTTAAAAAATATGTTTCATCCTGTATTCAGAAATCATGACTTCTTTCTCTGAGGATCACTTGCATTTTTCATCATAAATCCTTTAGAGTTGTCTTGGATCATTGCACTACTGAGATTAGTTAACTAATTCCCATCTCATAGTGGTTCTATAATATGGGTGGTGTGGTGCTCCCTGAGGACTGGAGTTTTTCTGGTGTAGTTAAGCACCAGCAGCAGTTAAAATATCGATACCTTGTTGCATCTCGGCTTCAGAGGCTGCATTGAGTGACAATAATCTGTGACCAAAAACAATTATGCACCAACACTCTCTTCACTTTGGTCTTAGCTTGTAGCCTTTTAAAGTTGAAGAATTTACCATCAGTGACGTAGTTGATCTTTCTGTCTTGTTCATCCTCATTCAAAGCATTTGACAACATGGTTAAAAAACATCATGCTAGGAAACACGGGAGCAGGAAAGCAGCCCTATTTTACTCTGAAAGTCTCTCTTAAGAACTTGGAATTCATTGCGTGATATGTGAGACATTGGCACTGGACCACCTGGCTTGGAGGGAGCTTAAAAGAGAAGGTGCTATACTTTCTGAGCAAAATAGAATTGAAATAGCTCAAAAGAAATTCAATATCATCAAATTTAAAGAATCAATTCCAAATGTTCACATACGCTATTTGTTCCTGACTGTGAAAAAGCATTCTTACCCCATATCAGTCTGATCAACCCCAGTTAGATGCCCTATGGTTTGAAGATAACATATTGATGCAATTTTGATTTTCTTCAAGAATGAACAACAACCACCTTACAACTTTGCTGTTACTTTGTACACAGCACATTTCACTTTGCATTAACCCATGCAAGTCTTTCAGGCTTCTCTGAGAGTATCCTGCTCAGCATTTCTTATGACACAATAGTATTCCATTATAACCTTGTACCAAAACTTGTTCATGCATTCCAGACTGATGGGAATCCCCTCAATTTCTAACTCTTTGCCCCCAGAAAAAAGCTGCTGTAAATACTTTGGTACATATAGGTCCTTTCATTTTTTTTCTCTTTTCATATATAAACATAGCAGTAGAATTACGTGTTGAAAGGGTATGCATGGTTTTATAGCCTTTTGCCCATAGTTCTGAATTGCTCTATAGAATGATTGATTCAGTTCATAATTCCACCAACAGGGAATCAATTTCTCATTTTTTCCCACATCCCCTCCAATATTTCTTATTACATTTTTCTGTCCTAAAAGCCAATCTAACAGGTATGAGATAGTCCCTCAGAATTGTTTTAATTTGCAATTCTTAAATCAATAGTGAGTTGAAGTATTTTTTATATTACTATAGATAGATTTGATTACTTCATCTGAAAACTGATCATATCTTTTTTAATCGTTTATCAATTAGGGAATGGCTCTTATTTTGATAAATTTGACTCAGCTCTCTATATATTTGAGAAATGGTGAATGAAAATAATGAAATACTATCGTGCTATAAGAGAAAAAAAAAACATGTGGGTTCAGAAAAACCTGGAAAGACTTATGTAAACAGTTGCTTTGTGAAATGAGCAGAACCAGGAGAACATTATAGACAATAACAGCCACAGTGTGAGAGGACACATTCTGATAGATTTAGGTCTTCACAGAAATACAAAGGAGTGATAGAGGAAAGTACTGGGAGAGATAGTGAGAGGAAGAATTTGACAAATCTCACATAAAAGAGGTAGGAAAAAGTGTTTTCTTTCTTTTGTTTTTTTACAGTGAAGGGGAAGAGGAAGAAGGTGAGAGTGAATGAGTGAACCTTATTCCCTCTGGAATGGGCTCAAAGAGGCAATAACATATACACTCAGTGGGGTATTTTAGGGGACTCCAAAGGACTGCATACACATCTAGAGAAAGAACTACAGAATACCAAAATGTAGAATGAAGTAGACTATTTTCTCTTTCGTTATGCTTTGTTTTGATTTTTCTCGTGGTTTCTCCCATGTATTTTAATTCTATGCAACATGACTAATGTGAAAATTTGTCTAATAAGAATGTATGGGTAGAGCCCACATAAGATTCCATGCCATCTTGGGGAGGGAGTGAGGACAAAGTGGGAGAAAATTTAAAACATATGAAAGTGATTATTGAAAACTGAAAACAAATTATTAGATGAAAGAAAAAATGTGTCCTCTATCAGAGAAAAATGCTTCATTTTTTCCAGTTGCTATTTCTATCTGTATTTCCCTCCATCCTATTCCCTGCCATTTATTCTCTTTTCCATCTCATGTATCTCTGTCACTCCCCAATAGTATTTTCCTGCCGAATATTCCTCCCCCAATCTGCCTTCTCTCCTAACACCCTGACCCTTCTCTTATTTCCATCTCCTACTTTCCTGTTGGGTAAGATACATTTCTATACCCCATTTTTTGTTTTTTGTAAATGCTATTTTTTGAGGCAGGAACCAAGCTTTTGGTTTCACTTTGGCACATGCCACTCACCTCATGGAATAGCATCTAACAAAATAATTTGAACTTAATCATCATTTTCCCCACCATCATTTCCCCCAGCCTATTAATATTTAGGGGGAATTAGAGATAAAATTCTGCTGTTATACCCTCTTTCTGATAAGACCAGTGGGTCAGCCCTGTGGCACCATTTATGTTTCTCCCTAGGGAAGAATTAAAACTGTCCTTATAGAAGGGCAGGCAAGCATCTAGAACTATGTATTTTTTAACTTGTCCCTGTAAGCCACATTTAGCTAAATGCACCCATGTGTGTATCTACCTACCTACCCACCTACCTACCTATCTATCTATCTATCTATCTATCTATCTATCTATCTATCTATCTATTTATCTATCTATCTGTGTGTATAAATGTATACAAATTAACACATCCATACATATATACCTGTCTTTGATCTATACAGGCCTTTTGTATGAGAGTCCTTTTAAATGAGTCTTCACACGTGTGTGCATGTGTATATGCATGTATATATGCATATGTGAATATGTATTGTGTATACACATATATGCATATACAGAATCTTTAATATCCTCTTAACAGTTTGATCATCCTTCAATAGAAAAACTTTAATTCCTTAATGTACTTTATAAACTATGTCTAGACTAGAACACAATACCTTAAATGTTTTCTGACCATATTAAAATACAGTAAGGCTATTACATAACTAGTTCTTCATTAGACCATGGAGAAATGAATGAAATGATTCACCTTCTCTTGATTCTAACATTTGAATTTAGTATCACAATTTGCTGATGCTGTTACTGTGCGCTTGCTTGTTTTTTGTTGTTTCTCCCTCCCCCACCTCCCCAAAGAGAAGTGCTCAAAAACTGAAACCAAATCATTTCTCTTTGAATTCCAGAATATAGCCTGACAAAAAATTGGCAACTGAACAATTTTAGTGGAATGGATTGTGAAGGCCTTTTCACCCAGATCTTTAAGAAAATTCTCTTCCTCAAAATCACTTCTACATAACAACTCTATAATTTGCATATCTTCTCATCCCCTGCAATTGACTTGGACCCTATGTCTTTGTATTAATCACTGGCTATCCAGTAGAACTTTCTAGACACTTTGCTAAATAACAATTTATGGTTAAGACTAATTAGGTGAACTCCTATACCCTTTTACCCTTATAAACCCTAAGTCATTTCAGCTCTAGCACATGTGACTATGAGATTCTAGAAGTTAACTAAGTCTCCACAGCTAATTATTAACAGACCATCAATGAACAACAAAAAACCACAATCACTAAGTATCTACTAAGCACCAAATATTATCTTAGGACCTAAGATATAAAAATAAGATGAAATAGGACCTGCTCTCAAAGGGTTTATATTTAGCCCAAATCATCTGGATTGCTCTACTGTATCATAAAGTTTAGGGCTCCTGCTATGTAAAAACCACTAATATTTTACTAAAGGGTTTTGGACTTACATTTTTGAATTTGGGAGTGCTAATAATATTCAAATTGTTATTTTCTTTTAAATCTTTATTTTTCAATTTTAGAAATCAATTAAGATTAATTTAAGTTCAAATTTAAATAATTAATTTAAGTCAAAATAGAATTAACTAAATTAAAATTAAACTTTAGCCTGTATTAATCTTTGATATAGCAAGTTAGCACCATACACATACATACATCATCTCATTAAATTTTTAAAGTAATTTTATTTAACAAATTTATTTTTCCCAGCCAAACTCAAATAGGAAACAAAACAAAAGAAATTGTGTTGTATTTTCAATTCGCATATTCAAGTAAAATAAATTCCTGCTTTATTCTCATCCCAAAGTGTATGTCTCATTTTGAATCATGTACTCATCACAATCACATCAAGAGATAGGTAGTATACTTCATTATCAGGTATCTGGCATACTGATTTGTTATTTCATTGTTTGGAACTCTTAAGCATTTCACAGTAATTGTCTTTAAATAATAACTATTGTTGCACAAATTGTTCTAGTCATTTTATACAATTTACTGTAGCAGTTTGTACAATTTTTTTAAAGTTTCTCTGAAATCAGCTCTATCAATCACTTGTGACACAGTAGTATTCTATTAGATTCAAGTATTTTATCTCATTAGAACTTTACAACAACCCATATATTTCTATGATTTTGAAAAGGTGAAACCGAGACTCTCAGAGATCAGACAATGTCCTCCTGTCATAAGGGTGAATTGTCAGTACCAAGACTACAATCATGGTCTCCTGACCTGAAGTACAGTTTACTTTCATGACTTTTCAATGCCCTATGTTACTTACCTTAATCTGGGCTACACACTCTTGTCCCAGCATAAAGAGATTATATAAGGATTGATAGGCAAATATGTTATTTTTAAGATGGAATCTGATCAAAAGAGTTTTAGTCTTCTATTCACGAAAAATTAAGGGGAAAAATCCCAAAATTTTACTTGTGAAAATATTTACTGGAAAAACCAAAAGATTAACAACTGGTATCATCCCTTACAAATTACTTTTAATAAGTAAAAGTGGCTTCTCTATTAGGATGAAAATTTCCAAATATGTGCTATTTCTTATCATCAAAGTCTATATTTTTCTTAATAATATAGAAATTCATCTTCCCTATAGTTCCACATGAGGCTTATCTATAATATTATCTAATTTCAAATAACTAAAGACATATGATTGCTTCAGAACTTTTCACTTATAAGAGTTCTTTTTTGTCATCTTCATCTGGGCTCATTGCTACATTTTATCACATTAGTATACCCTTTACTACATGGTGCTCAGAATTCTATTAGGTTTCATTGGTTTTCCATTTACTCTAGTATATCAGTAAACAACCCAACACACACAGGGTAGCTATCACAGGTTCTTTGATCTCCTTTTATGAAAGGAAAGGCAATTTTGAGGGGTTAACAGTCTCCTTTAATCAAGTACATATATCATTCATCAGACGATGCTTTCAAACTATCTGACATTAGCCATAGATAGATAGATAGATAGATAGATAGATAGATAGATAGATAGATAGATAGATAGATAGATAGATAGATATACACACACCACAAAAGCTGCGGGGCTCCTTAGTGGCTTCCCAGAGTTTGCTCTGGCACATAAAACTTACTCCAAAAACCTAAACTCCAGAGAGGGAGGAGCCAATATGGCAGAGTAGAAAGATGCACATACTCTAGCTCTTCCCCCAAAGTCCATAAAATACCTGTAAAGAAAGACTCTCAACAAATTGTAGAACAGCAGAAGTCACAGCTTGATGGAGTGGAGGAGATTGTCATCCTCAAATGACCTGGAAGGCTGACAGGAAAGATCTGTTGCACCAGACGGAGCATGGAGCACAGCCTAGCCTAGGTCACATGGGACCAGGAGGAGCAGGACTGGAGCATGCTTCAGGGACAGAATCCCTGGCAGCAGCAATGAAGGTTCACAGATCCCTCAATCAACAGGTGCCAAAGGCAGCTTCAAAGGTCAGTGAGAAGGCTTTTCCAACTTGGCAAGAAGGGAGCAGGGTCCTAGCCCCAGGCCCAGGCAACAGCAGTTGCAGCAGCAGGAGGGGACTGCGACTACAGTGGCCAGTGAAGGCAGCAGAAAAGTCATTTTCTCCTTTATTGATTCATTAAGAGGAATTACTTATAAAATTCCCTGTTAAGCAATTCTGTGAGGGAGAGGTAGGTTTTCTACTTCTGAAAGGTTGATCATATATAGTCAGATTTCATGAAAATCCCTAAACACAGGGGGAAAAAAACAAAAACAAAAACAAAGAACCTTTTTTTGCCAGTCTATCAGCAAGCATTTATTAAGTACCTACAATGTACAACACGTTAAGGCACTGTGTACAGTAAAATAAAGAAGGAATATAATACTAACGTGTATAAGTCAATTAAATAAGCAATTACCATGTGTGAAGAAACTGAACTCATCGTAAAATGTGCGAAGGCATGAAAAGTCCTGACTTAAATGTATTTGATGGGATTGCGTGTGTATGTGTGATTGGAGTGGGAAGGAGGTGGGGGAGGACACAGTAAATACACTGATAAGAAAATGCAAACATATGTAAGGTATTTTTGAGGTAAAAAAAGGAGGGAAGCCTGAGTTGCGAGGAACAGGAAAACTGGTAAAGTCTATTTTTTTTTTGTTTTCCAATTATATGTAAAATCAAATTTTAGCATAGTTATTTTAATGATAAAATTTTGGAAAAATAATCAAAAGGGCCATATAAATATATATGGTAATAATTGTTGTAAACTTTTTTATTCCAAATTTGGTCCCTCCCTCCCAAAGCTTCCCCAACCTGAGAAGGAAAGTAATTTGATATATATTGTACATGTGCAGTCGTGTACATATTATTCAGATTATGAAACAAAACAGAACAAAAAAAGTAAAAAAAAAAGTATACTTGAATCATCATTCAAGCTCCATAAACACTTTCTTTGGAGATGGACAGCAATTTTTATGATGATTGCATTGACATTTTCTTGGGTCACTGTATTACTCACAAAAATTAAGTAATTCATTCCTGATTATTGTACATCATCACTTTTGCAATTATAGCCTTGTTCTGCTCTCTTCTCTTTTGGTCAGTTCGTGTAAGTCTACCTAGTAATGTGTATGTGTGTGTGTGTGTGTGTGTGTGTGTGTGTGTGTGTGTGTGTGTGTGTGTGTGTGTGTGTGTTTCAGAATTGATCCTGATCAGGATTTCTTTTCTTTTAAAATTATTTATTTATTTTTTAGTATCCAAAATTCACTTTTATAAGACTTTGAGTTCTAAATATTTCCTCCCTTCCCCCTGCCCAAGATAGCATGCGGTCTGATATAGGCTATACTTGTATTATCCTATTAAACATATTTTCACGTTAGTCATGTATATGTCAAGGCAATATTCAAATGACTAGTGGTGACTCTAAATATAAGAGTGTATTTCTCAATTGCAAAATGTAAAAGACTCTCCATATAGAAAACAGAATAAAACATTGATTTTAACACCAGAAAGCCAAATCCCAGAACCAGAAAGGAAAAATCTGTCATGGTGAACAATAAGTTGATAAACATGATCATAGCAGAGGGCAAAGCAATTCTCAAACTTCTCCTCCCTCAACCAGGGCCTTCCACTATGAAATATCACAATGTGTCAGTTGATGTGTGTCAGTTGACCTGTATTCTTTCCCCTCTAATCTGACCTCCTCACACACTTCCTCCTGGTTCTGGTTCCGCTCTACCCTTCTTGTTCCACCTCTTCATCAAGCTCCTCCAACCACATGTGACTCAGGCTTCTAGGCAACTTAAGCATATCATATTGGTCTATTTATTAATGAGAAAGACCTTTTAATTTAAATTTCTATTATAACATTCTGTAAAAGAAGAATGAGAACAAAAGGGAAAACCAGGAGAAAGAAGGAAAAGAAAAGAAAATAGAATGTTTCAATCTGCATTCAGATTCAGTTCTTTCTCTGGGTTTGGATAGAATTCTCCATAATGAGACTTTAGGAAATGTATTAGATCATTGCATTGCTGAGAAAAACTAAATCAATCCAACTTAACCATAACTCAGTGTTGCTGTTACTCAGCACCATATTCTCCTAGTTCTGTTCACTTCACTCAGCATCACTTCATGTAAATCTTTCAAGGTTTTTCTGAAATCTGCCTGTACATAATTTTTTTTTATTTTCTCATATATGTATATGTGTGCATATATATATGTATATCTGTATGTGTATATACATACATACATATATATATATATATAGATGCATGTGCAAATTAGGTTTTCCTCAGTTACATGTAAAATTTTTAAGTTTAACTTTTAAAATTTTGACTTTCAATTTCTCTCAATTCTCTCCCTTCTTCTCTTCCCACCACCCCTGTCATTGAGAAGGTACGCAGTTTGCTATAGTTTATACATGTATAGTCATGCAAAACATGTTCATAATAGTGATGTAAAAGAAAACAGATTTTAAAAAAGGATATTCAGACACCATCAGTTCTTGCTCTGATGAAGGACAGCAGTTTTCATCACAAGTCCTTCAGAGTTGTCTTGATTCACTATACTGCTGAGAATAGCTAATTCGTTCAGAGTAGATCATCTTACATTAATGTTGTTACTTTGTATGTGGTAAATTTAAATTTTCATCACCTCATGCAAGGTTTTCAAGGTTTATCTGAGAGCATCCCTCTCATCCTTTCTTATAGGACAATAGTATTTCATCATGATCACACGCAATAACTTGTTCAGCCATTCCCATATTGCTCTGTATTTCATCAGTTTCAAATTATTTTTCTCCAGAAGTGAACAGCTATAAATATTTTAGTACTTATATGTCTTTTTATCATTTTTAAATACTGCTTTTGGGATTTTGACCTACTGGTGATATTGCTAAATTAAAGGGTATGTGTGGTTTTTATAGCCCTTTGAGCATAGTTCCAAATCTGAACATCATTTTTATAGAATAATACTATTCTGTTACATCCAAATAAGACAACTTGTTCAAACATTTCCCACTTGATGGGCATCCCCTCAATTTCTAACTTTTTGCCACCACATAAAGAGTTCTTATAAATATTTTGTTCCCAGGGATCTTTTACCTTTTTATTTCCTCTTAGGGATATAGGTCTAATATTGTTAGTGCTGGATCAAACAGTTTGCACAGGATCATTGCCCTTTGAGCATAGCTCCAAATTGCTCTCAAGAATGTTTGGGTCAGTTCATAACTCTACCAACAAAACATTAGTGCACCAGTTTTGTGCACATCTTCTCCAGCATTTTTATTTACCTGTTGTATCACTTTAACTGATCTGGTAGGAGTAAGATGGTACCTCTGAAGTTTATTTTTTTAATTTGCATTTATCTAACAAAGAGTAATTTAGGCCATTTTTTTTTCATATGATTATAGATAGCTTTAATTTCTTCTTCTAAAAACTACCTGTTCACATCTTTTGATTATTTCTCCATTGGGGAATGACTTCTGTTTCTTATAACTTTGATTCACTTCTCTATATATTTCAGAAATAAGACCTTGGTAAGAGACAATGGCTATAAAAAAATGTAACACAGCTTTCTTCTTCTTTTCTAATCTTGTCTGTATTAGCATCATTTGTCTAAAAAGATTTTAATTTGATGTAACGCAAATTTTCCATTTCACATTTTACAATATTCTCTCTCTCTTCTTTGGTAATAAATTCTTCCATTAGATCTAACAGGTAAAGTATGTCTTGGTCTCCTACTTTGCTTATAGAATCACCTTTTATGTCTAAATCATTTATCCATTTTGACCTTATCCTGATACACAGTGTAAGATGATGGTCTCTGCCCATTTTCTGCCATATTGTTTTTCAGCAGTTTTTGCCAGAAAGTGAGTTCTTATCCCAGAACCTGGAGTCTTTGGGTTTACCAAATAATAGACCACGATAGTGATTGACCAGTTTGTCCTGAGTATCTAATTTTTCCAATGATCCACCACTGTATTTCTTAGACAGTACCAAGCTGTTCTGATGATTGTTGTCTTTTAAAAATAGTTTTAGTTCTGATATGACTGTCATCTTTCCTTACAATTTCTTCTTTTTAATTCCTTTTATATTTTTGATCTTTTGTTTTTCTAGATGAATTTAGGTATTATTTTTTCTAGCTCTATAAAATAATTTTTGGTAGCTTAACTGACATGGCACTAAATAAGCAAACTAATTTAGGGATAATCATCATCTTTATTATATTAGCTTGACCTACCCATGAGTAACTGGTATTTTTCCAATTCATTTTTATAAATATATATTGTTTTTAGTTTTCAACATTCACTTCCACAAGATTTTGAGTTTCAGACTTTCTCCCCATTTCTCTCAACCCCCTACCCTCATATGACATGCATTCTAATTACCTCTTCCCCCAGTCTACCAACCCTTTCTTCACACACACACCCTTATCCTTTGTACTCTTACTTTCCTGTAGGGCAATAAAGATTTCTATATGCCATTACCTATGTATCTTATTTCTCAGTTGCATGTAAATGCAATTGTTAACATTTGTTTTTAAAACTTAGAAAGTCAAATTCGCTCCTTTCTTCCCTCCCCACCTACCCTCATTTAGAACGCAAGCAGTTAAATGTAGGTGATACACGTGTAGTTAAGCAAAATATTTCCATAATAAAGGTTATTCTATCCCATCCCCCACTTGCTCTGTTTTCAATTTTGATTCTGTTCCTTTTCAAAAGTGTTTGCTTCTGACTACTCCCTTCCTCAGTTTGCCCTTCCTTCTATCATCCCTTCATACTTATCCCCTTTCCCCTTACTTTCCAGTAGGTGAGCTACCCAATTCAGTATGTATGTTATTCTTTCCTTAAACCAAATCTGATGAGAGTAAGGTTCACTCATTCTCTCTCACCTTCCCCTTCTTGCCCTCCATTGTGAAACATTTTTGTGCCTCTTTTATGTGAGATAATTTACCCCATTTTGTCTCTTCCTTTCTTCTTCTCTCAATATATTCGTCTTTCACCCTATAGTTTTTTTTAGATATCATCCTTTCATATTCAACTCACCCTGTGCCCTCTATCTGTCTGTCTATCCATCTATCATCAATATTTCCTCCAATTACCTCAATATTAAGCAACGTCTCATGAGTTACAAATATCGTCTTTCCATACACGAGTGAAAACTGTTCAACTTTAATAAGTCTCATGATTTTTATTTCCTATTTACCTTTTCATACTTCTCTTGATTCTTGTATTTGAAAGTCAAATGTTCAATTAAACTCTAGTCTTTTCTTCATGAATCCTTGACAGTCCTCTATTTCATTGAATGTCCAATTTTTCCCTGAAATATTATACTCAGCTTTACTGGGTAGGGGATTCTTGTTTTCAGTCCTAGCTCCTCTGACCTCTAGAATATCAGATTCCAAACTCTCCCTTCTCTTAAGGTAGAAGCTGATAGATCTTGTCTTTTCCTCATTTTTTCTCCATAATACTTGATGTTTTTCTGGCTATTTGCAGTATTTTCTCCTTCACCTGATAATTCTGGAATTTATCTACAATATTCCTTGATGTACTCATTTTGGAGGTGATTGGTGGATTCTTTCAATGACTACTTTACCCTAATATTCTAGGATGTCAGGATAGTTTTCTTTGATAATTTCTTGAAAGATTCTACCCAGGCTCTTTTATATCATGGCTTTCAGGTAGACCAACCATACCTAAATTATCTCCCCTGGTTCTATTTTCCTGTTAAGTTGTTTTTCCACTGAAGTATTTAAAATTTTCTTCTTTTTTCCCCATTTGTTTGATTGATTTTCTATGTCTCAAAGTAATTAGCTTCCTCACCCCCAATACTAATTTTTAAGAACTTGTTTCCTTCAATTAACTTTTGTACATCCTTTTCCATTTAGTCAATTCTACTTTGTAAGGACTACCCTTCAGTGAATTTTTGTGCCTCCTTTTTCCATTTACCCAGTTCTACTGTTTAAGGAATTGTTTTCTTCAGTGTTTTTCCTCCTTTGTGCCAATTGTATTTTTCAAGGAATTGTTTTCTTCAATCTTTTTTTGACCTTCCTTTTCCAAACTGTTGATTCTCTCTTGCATGTTTCTCATTTATTTCCCTAATTTTTCTTCTCCCTCTCTTACTTTAATTTTAAAACCCTTCCTGCACTCTTCAAAGAAAACTCTTTGGGATTCAGACCAGTTAATATTGTCCTTTGAGTTCGGGGATGTAAATATACTGACAATGATGTCCTCTTCTGAGTTTGTGTTTGAATCCTTCCAAAACCCAAAGAAACTAAGGTCAGTGGCAGTTTTTGCTTTTTGCTCATGTTGTTTGCATATTTTCCAGCTTTTAATTTTGTGCTCTGCTTTTGAGGCACAGGAAACACTGTCCATACCTTCTCATTTTAGAGGTCACATGGTTGGTCATTGGTATTGTGTGCTGGAGCTTCAGGAGCTGGCAACTGTACACTGTAGGGTTCTGGCAGCTTGGTTCCTAGTAGTGGTGTCTGGCCATTGGAGGATGACTGCCCACAAGTGCACACAGTGGTTCTCCAAGATGAAGTCTACTTCTTTCCCTGGCTATGCTAAGGCATGTGAAGTCTTAGTTGGCATTTGTCTGTTGCACCAGCCTTGGGCTTAGGATCTCCTCTTGGTTTGCTGAGGTGGAGCTTGTTGTTGGCTTGACGAGGTGCTTTGTTTCCCGGAAAATGCTTCCCTTTTACCTGAGATGGACCTTTCTTATCTGCCAAGTTTCCTGAATAAAAGACTGCTCCACTCTGTCTTTCTGCTTACTCTGATGTTCCAGTAGTTTTTCTTGGGGTGCTAGTTTTTTCGGGATCAATATGGGAGTGTGACTGAAATTGAATGCTTACTTTACCATCATGTCTCCTGGAAATACTTCCTATTGCATTTGTGAAGAGGAACAATAAATATGCACATAATGTTTTTAGTTGTACAAGAATTGGATTTAAATAAGACAGAGTAGCAAAATGTTGTCAAACTCACTCTGTCTTCCAGAGTCATCAAATAACAGTGGGATATGTCTGACTAAACTTGAAGCAGTCCATAACACCTGCTCCAGTTGCTTTCATGGCCATTTTAACATATTGTTTGCATCCATCTATTCCAGTGTAGGAATCTCCAAATGCTTGGCGTAGATACCCCCTGAATCACTGCTAAATCATATGGTGTGTTTGGGGATCCCTAGCACTTCCAACGTGAGGGCTTGCCAACTCCTTTTCAGGGCTTCTGATCTACTTTTCATACCATCTGTCACTCAACTCTCATCTATGGTTCCAGAAAGATGTTGCATGTGCAACAACTGCACCCCAGTCAAGTCATCTTGTCAGACAGGGTAAAACTAGTTGAGGGCAACTGACAGGCAAATCACAATCACATGCCACACCTAGTTCAGGTATTCCTCAATTCATGGGCATCCAATCAATTTCCGATTCTTTGACATCACCAAAAGAGTTGCTATAAATATTTTATATGTATACACACACACACTACACACACAAAACACACACGCTACATATGTGTATATATATATATGTATATATATATACATATGTAGCTTGTGAGTGTGACCTTTTTCTCACACTTGGAGATAGATCTAGTGGTGGTTACTGGTTTTATATTTAGTTTTTGCCAAATTGCTTTCCAGATTTCCTCGTATTTTGCAAAATCATGATCTCTTGTCAAAAAACTGAATCTTTGCTTTTTTGCAAACATTAGATTCCTATGGTCAATTATTAACGTGTATTGTATAATTAATCTATTCCACTGATCTACCACTTTACTTTTTCACCAGTGCCAGATGGTTTTGATGATTCTGCTTGGCCACCTTCTGTTATTTTAAAACAAAGATTCCCTTGTTATTCTTGACTTCTGTTTTTTTTTTCAAGAAAAACATATTATTTTTCTAACAATAAAACTTTCTTGTTAGTTTTAATGATATGCCAATGAATAAGTAAATTAATTTGGATAAAATTTTTATCCTTATTATATTAGTTCAACCTCCTCATGGGCAATTAAAATTTCTCTAATTGTTTATATGTGTCTTTATTTGTATGGTGTTATTTTTCCCCAAAATTTGTTAATTTCTTTGTTTTTAATTTTCAAAAATCACTTCCATAAGTTCCAAATTTTCTCCCCTCCTTACCCCTCCCTCCCCAAGAAACCATCCAATCTTATATGGGCCCTCCATATACAGTTCCATTAAACATATTTTCATATTAGTCATACTGCATAGAAGAATTAAAACAAATGGGAAAAACCTTGAGAAAAACAAAAGAAAACAAAACATAACAAAAGAGAAAACAGTCTGTTTCATTCTGTGTTCCAACTACATAATTCTTTCTCTGGATGTGGATGGAATTTTGCATCATTACTCCTTTGGAATTGTTTTATGCCCTTGGATTCATTGCTGTGAAGGGCTAAGTCTATCAAAAACAGTTCTCACACATTGTGGCTGTTACTATGATTAATATTCTCCTGATTCTGCTCACTACACTTAGTCTTCACAAAACTCTTTCTAGGTTTTTTTTGTGTTTTTTTTTTGTTTTGTTTTGTTTTTTATTAGCTCTTGAACTCTTCTCAGTATTTCAATAGTTGGAGTGATTATACAAATATATATATATGTATGTATGTATGTATGCATGTATGTATGTATGTATGTATGTATGTATATGGACAGAGGGCTCAGATTGAGCTGCATAGGAAGGGATGATATATATAAAATTAAGGGGTGAGAGAGGAATGTAATGGGAGGAGAAAGGGAGAAATTATACGGCGCAAATTGTCTCTCATATACAAGACAAGAAAATGCTTTTTCAATGTAGGGGAAAAGGGGGAGGTAAGAGGGAAAATGCAAACCTTATTCTCATCACATTTGGCTCAAAGAGAGAATAACCTACACACACAATTTGGTATGAAAATCTGTCTTATGCTACAGGAAAGTAGGGGAGAACGGGATAAGTGGAGTGTGGGAGGATGATAGAAGGGAGGACAAATGAGAGGAGGGGCTAATTAGAAGGAAACACTTTTGGGAAGGGATAAGATCAAAATAAAGAATAGAATAGATGAAGAGGCAGGATAGGATGGAGGGAAATATAGTTAGTTTTTCACAACATGACTATCATGGAAGTCTTTAGCAAAACTGCTCATATATAGCCTATGTTGAATTTCTTGCCTTCTGAGTGGGGATGGGTGTGGTGGGGAGAAGGGAGAGAAGTTGGAACTCAAAGTTTTAGGAAGGAATATTGAGAATTGTTTTTACATATAACTGGCAAATAAGGAATACAGGTAATGGGGTATAGAAATCTATCTTGCCCTACAAGAAAAGAGAGAAGAAGGGGATAAGGGAAGGTAGGGGGTTTGATATAAGGGAAGGTAGATTGGGGCAAGGGATAAACAGAATCTGGATGCTATACCACTTGGAGCATACATGTTTAGTAATGATATTGCTTCATTGTCTATGGTGCCTTTTAGCAGGATATAGTTTCCATCCTTATCCCTATTGATTAGATCTATTTCTGCTTTTGCTTTGTCTGAGATTAGGATCGCTACTCCTGCCTTTCTTACATGAGCTGAAGCACAATATATTCTGCTCCATCCTTTGACCTTTATCCTATGTGTATCCCCCCGTTTCAAATGTGTTTCTTGTAAGCAGCATATTGTTGGATTATAGCTTTTAATCCATTCTGCTATCCGTCTCCGTTTTATGGGAGAGTTCATTCCATTCACATTCACAGTTATGATTACAATCTGTGTATTTCCCTCCAACCTCTTTCCCACCATTTGTGCTTTTAGCTCCCCCCTCTCCCTTCCCCTCCTCAATAGTATTCACTTTCTCCCCCTCCTCCTGCAGCCTTCCCCTCCTTCTTTTGACCCCCCTCCCTTTTAGTCCCCTTTACTCTTATGGCTTCTTTCCTCCCTTTTAGCCACTCTCCCCTTTCTTCCCCCTTCCCCTCCTACTACCTATAGAGCTAGTTAGGCTTATCTACTTAAGATTATTGTTCCCTCCTTTGAACAAATCAGATGAGAGTACCTCTCAAACAATGCTCATCTCCCTCCCCTCCTTCCCTCTACTATAGTTTTGTACTTCTTCCTGTGATATAATTTGCCATTTTCTGCTTCCCCCTTTCCACACCTCCTATTACATTCCCTTCTCATACTTAAATCATATTTTTGCCATGACATCATTTACTTTATGCCCGTTCCCTCTACATATATCCCTTTTATCATAATAGCTGCACAGTTCTCAAGATTAACAGGTATCATCTTCCCTTATAGGGAGGTAAACAGTTTGCCCTAATTGAGTAGCAAGTTTTTGTTTTTGTTTTTTCCCCTCTGTTTACCTTTTTATGATTCTCTGGAGACCTGCATTTGAAGATCAAATTGTCTATTGAGTTCTGGTGTTTTGGTCAGGAAGCTCTGGAAATCCCTTATTTCGTTGAATGACTTTCTCCTTGCCTGAAATGTTATGCTGAACTTTGCTGGGTAGTTGATCCTTGGTTGAAGTCCCAACTCCTTTGCCTTACGGAATATTGGGTTCCAATTCTTTCGATCTTTTAATGTAGAAGCTGCAAGGTCCTGTGTGATCCTGACTGTGTGTCCTTGATATTTGAATTGTTTCTTTCTGGCTGCTTGTAGTATTTTCTCCTTCACTTGATAGCTCTGGAATTTGGCAACTATATTTCTTGGGGTTTTGAGTTTGGGATCCCTTTCGGGAGGGGAACGGTGGATTCTTTCAATGACTATTTTGCCCTCTGAGTCTAGTACTTCTGGACAGTTTTCCTTGATGATTTCCTGGAAGATATTGTCCAGACTCTTTTCTTCATCATGGGTTTCTGGCAGGCCAATAATTCTTAGATTTTCTCTCCTGGATCTATTTTCCAGGTCAGTTGTTTTTCCAATTAAATATTTTAGATTTTCTTCTATCTTTTCATTCTTTAGATTTTGTTTGACTGATTCTTGTTGCCTCATTGAGTCATTAGTTTCTACTTGCCCAATTCTAATCTTCATCGTAGTGTTTTCTCCAGTTAGCTTTTCCATCTCCTTTTCCATCTGACCAATTTTTCCCTTTAAGGAGCTATTTTCTCCATTTAATTTTTGTACTTCTTTTTCCATTCGACCAATTTTCCCAGTTAGGTTTTGGGTTTCCTTTTCCATCTGATCAATTTTCCCAATTAGGTTTTGGGTTTCCTTTTCCATTTGATTAGCTCTTCCTTTTAGGGAATTATTCTCTCCAGTTAATTTTTGAACTTCCTTTTCCATTTCTTCAATTTTCTTTTTCAGGGTGATGTTCTCATCAGTGAATTCTTTTTTTATAGTTTTAAAATCATTGGCCAGTTTTTCTTTTATATCCTTCTTCAGACGTTCCAGGTAATCTAGTTGTGCTTGCGAGAAATTCATAGTCCCATCTGAGGTTTCAGATGGAAGTACAGTCTCAGCTCTGACCTGTTTGGTGTTTGTGTTTTGGTCCTTATCCCCATAGATAGATTCTATGGTTTTTTCACTTTTCGTCTGCTTTTTCCGATTCATGATGTTGGCTGAGTGTTGTAGCTTTTGGTTCTTTCAGTCAGAAGGTACACATCTTTAAGTTGAGCTGATGTGTGTCTAGGCTAAAAGCAGGCTTTTGTTTTTTGTTTCCCCGATCAACCCTGGGGTTAGCTTGTTAGGTGTGTGGGAGGGGTGGTCTGGTCTCAGGATATCTCCTCAGCTGACTTGAGGCAAAGGCAAGGTCAGGGGATGGTGATCCCAGCTTCCTTATTGTCTTCCCTTTTCCCCTGGAGGGCTGGGGCACGCCTAGAAGCTTATGCGTGTTCCTGCCCCTCCTTGGGCTCGTCTCCCGGCTCTGAGGCTTGCCTGGGTCTCAGTGCGAATTTTCTCTGCCCTGGGTCGTCTGTCCCTCCAGCAGTCTCCGCTACCGTAGGAAGAATCCCCCTTTGCCACTTTTCCAGCCTCTGATGTTATGAGACCACCCGCCCCCTTCTGCTGTTCCCGCTGATCCAGGATTAATCTGGGGAAGGATTTTATGGTTCCCTCACGGTCATCAGGGGGGAGGAGAGAGCACTTACTGATTACTCCGGCATCCCAGCTCCTGGATGTTCAAGTAGTGACCCACTGAAGTCCCGTCTTCAGGCTGAAGATTTCAAGGGCTGCTGCGCTGATGTCTGGCACTCAGCGGCCCTCACCGGCTCTCGGCCTGGCTTATCTCCTGCTCCGCTGGTCTCACCCGCCACTCTCGGGCTCCTCTGGTCCCCTCCGCCCTGCCGCGCCGACCGCGCTGCGCTGTGCGCCGGGGTCTTACCCCCGCGGAACAGATCCCTCCCGTGGACCCTCTGGTCCAGCCTGGGCTCCGAATCCGTCAAAGTCCGTCACCCACTGGATTCTACATCTCCAAAGTCTGGTCAGACTCTCCCCCCAGAGATATCCAGAGGAGTTTTTCCAGGAGCTTAGCTGAGTCGTTGCTTTCACTCCGCCATCTTGGCTCCGCCCCCCCCCCCCCCCGAAGTGTCACCTTCTACTGCAATAAGAAAGTTGGGAAGAGGAGAGTGCGTGGGTGGAAGGTCTAATCATGTGGCTACTTTTTTTTTTTAAGCCAAAGAAAACAAAGTTTATTAAAGATTCACCAAATCGGGTTGCCTCTTAAGGAGCCTAAGCATTTGTAACTCTTGTATTCACAAGCGGGCCAGATAGAATCCCAGCTAGACAGAGTCTGAGCTGGATTGAATCTGAGCGCCCTCATGGAGGCAAGATGAAACTTAAGTAGCTCTTACTTTTTCTTTTTTTTTTTTTTTTTTGTAATTTTTTTTCTGTATTTTTTTGTATTTTTATTTTTTTATTAAACTTTTAACATTTATTTTCACATATTTTTGGGTTACAAATTTTCTCCCCTTTTTTCCCCTCCCCCCCCCAGATCCAAGCTTTCTAATTGCCCCTGTGACCTATCTTCTCTCTCCTCTATCCTCCCTCCCTGCCCTTGTCTCCGTCTTCTCTTTTGTCCTGTAGGGCCGGATAGCTTTCTTGACCCCTTAACCTGTATTTCTTGTTACCCAGTGGTAAGAACATTACATTTGGTCCTAACACTTTGAGTTCCAACTTCTTTGGCTCCCTCCCTCTCTACCCCTTCCCCTTGGAAAACAGGCAGTTCAATATAGGCCATATCTGTTTAGTTTTGCAAATGATTTCCATACTAGTTGTGTTGTATAGGACTAACTATATTTCCCTCCATCCTGTCCTGTCCCCCATTACTTCTATTTTCTTATGATCCTTTCCCTCCCCATGAGTGTCGACCTCGTATTGCATTCTCCTCCCCATGCCCTCCCCTCTATCCTCCCCCCCATCCTACTTGTGCCCCTGTCCCCCACTCTCCTGTATTATGAGATAGGTTTTCCTATCAAAATGAGTGTGCATTATATTCTTTCCTTTAGTGGATTGTGATGAGAGTAGACCTCATGTTTTTCTCTTGCCTCCCCTCTTTATCCCACCACTAATAAGTCTTTTGCTTGCCTCTTTTATAAGAGATAATTTGCCCCATATAACTTCTCCCTTTCTCCTCCCAATATTTCTCTCTCACTGCTTGATTTCATTTTTTTTTTTTTAGTATGTGATCCCATCCTCTTCAATTCACTCTGTGCACTCTGTCTCTATGTATGTGTGAGTGTGTGCATGTGTGTGTGTGTGTGTGTGTACTCCCACCCAGTGCCCAGATACTGCAATGTTTCAAGAGTTATAAATATTGTCTTTCCATGTAGGAATGTAAACAGTTGAACTTTAGTAAGTCCCTTATGATTTCTCTTTGCTGTTCGCCTTTTCATGGTTCTCTTCATTCTTGTGTTAGAAAGTCAAATTTTCTTTCCAGTTCTGGTCTTTTCATCAGGAAAATTTGAAAGTCTTCTATTTCATTGAAAGACCATTTTTTTTCCTGAAGTATTATACTCAGTTTTGCTGGGTAGGTGATTCTTGGCTTCAGTCCTATTTCCTTTGACTTCTGGAATATCCTATTCCATTCCCTTCTGTCCCTCAATGTAGAAGGTGCCAGATCTTGTACTATCCTGATTGTATTTCCACAATACTTGAATTGTTTCTTTCTAGCTGCTTGCAATATTTTCTCTTTCACCTGGGAATTCTGGAATTTGGCCACAATGCTCCTAGGAGTTTCTCTTTTTGGATCTCTTTCATGCGGTGTTCTGCGGATTCCTTGAATATTTATTTTGCCTTCTGGTTCTAGAATCTCAGGGCAGTTTTCCTTGATAATTTCATGGAAGATGATGTCTAGGCTCTTCTTTTGATCATGGTTTTCAGGTAGTCCCAGAATTTTTACATTGTCTCTCCTGATTCTATTTTCCAGGTCAGTTGTTTTTCCAATAAGATATTTCACCTTATCTTCCATTTTTCGAATCTGCGCGGTATGTTCTGAGATATCTGTCTTTCTCGAAAAGTCCAAAGCTTCCATCTGTACCATTCCAGATTTGAGAGATCTATTTTCTTCAGTAAGCTTTTGAATCTCCTTTTCCATTTGGTTAATTCTGCTTTTGAAAGCATTCTTCTCCTCATTGGCCCCTTGCACCTCCCTTGCCAGCTGAGTTAGGCTAGTTCTCAGGGTGCCAATTTCTTCAAGATTTTTTTGGTTCTCCTTTAGCAGGGAGCTGATCTGTTTTTCATGCTTCTCCCTCATCCCTCTCATTTCCCTTTCCAGTCTTTCCTCCACCTCTCTAACTTGATTTTCAAAATTCCTCTTGAGCTCTTCCATGGCCCGAGCCCATTGGGTGGGCTGGGACACAGAATCCTCGATTTCTGTGTCTTTGCCTGATGGCAAGCATTGTTCCTCCCCATCAGAAAGGAGGGGAGGAAGTGTTTTTTTCTCTGCGATAAAGTACCCTTCAATAGTTTTATTTCTTTTCCCTTTTCTTGGCATATTCTCCACCTAGTGGCCTGAACTCTGAATGTTCTCCTCACACCCACCTCGCCTCCTACTCCTCCCAGCCAGCGTTTGGGAGGATTGAGATTCAAATGCTGCTTCCCGCCTTAGGGCTTTTGGCGGGGGCAGGGCTGTTATTCAGTGTTAAATTAAATTCAGGTGGTCAGGGGCAGGGCCGCCTCTCTGGCTCAATTCCCTCAGGCGGTTTATGCACAGACCTTCCACAATGGATCCAGGCTCCTGCCCGCTTGGGGATCCGCCGTCCGCAGCCGCAGCCGCCTCTCAGTCCCCACCTCCCGGGGGGGCCCGAGCTATGGGGGCACCTCACTCCCCTCTCAACCTGCCAAAGAGACTCTCTCACCTACCCCCGTCAGTCACCTGTTGGTGGGGGGGCCCGTGCCGCTGCTGAAGATCCCGCCTCTGGAGCCCTCTTAGGACTGTGCCTTTCAGAGCCGCGGCCGCCGCCACAGGTCCGGGCTGGGCTCCACGTCTGCAGCGCGAGGGACCTTTTGCGAGAGGTTTGCAGGTCCCTCTGTGGGTGGGGGGACCCGCGTGGCCGCTGGAGATCCCGTCTCGCAGCCCTCTCGGATCTGCTTCCCACGTTGTCGCTGCCGCGGTAGGGCTGCTCTCTGCTTCTCGCCCCGGCGCCCAGTCCACAGTGCGAAGGACCCCCCGCGAGAGGTTTGCGGGTCTCTCCGGAACAGAAATCTCCCTCGCTCCAATATTCCGTGGTCTCTGGGTGCAGAATTCGCCCTGGGTTAGTCCCCTCTGCCGTTCTGTGTTTTGTGGGTTCGGAGCTATGTGTATGTGCGTCTTTCTACTTCGCCATCTTGGCTCCGCCCCAGCTCTTACTTTTTCTTTAGAGCATTCCATCCATAGTCAACTCAAGCCCAAGCCCATCATCTTTGTCTATGTATGCTTCTAAATGCCCTAATTATGACACATGTCTTAGTAGTTAGAGATTACATCTTCCCATATTGGATCATAAATAGGGTAAGTTTACTGAATCCTTTTTGATTTTTATTTCCTGTTTACCTTTTTATGCTGCTCTTGTGTCTTGCTTTGAAAGGCAAATTTTCTAGTCAGCTGAAATATTCTATTCTACATTCAATTCCACAGGTTTTAAATTTTCTCTCCCTCCCTGCACCCTCCCTTCCTGCACCCTCCTAAGAAGGCATGCAATCTTATATGGGCTCTAAAACACTTTCTATTGAACAAATTTTCACATTAGTCATGTTTCATAGAAGCCTTATTCAGTTGTGGTCTTTTCATCAGGAGAACCTGGATATTCTCTGTTCCATTAAATATGTATATTTCTTCCTGCAGAATTGTACAAAGTTTTGATGAGTAGGTGATGCTTGTTTGTAATTGGTACTCTTTTAACTTCTAGAATATCTTAATGTCAAGACCTATGATACTTTAAACAAGAAGATGTGTGATCCTGATGGTGGTTAAACTATATTTGAATTGTCTCTTTTTGACTGCTTGCAATATTTTCCTCTTGATTTGGGAGTTCTGGAATTCAGTTCATAATATTCCCAGGAGCATTTATTCTGGAACTTCTTTCAGGAGGTGACTGGTGAATTCTTTCAATTGCTGTTACTCTCTGGTTCTAGAATATCAGATCAGTTTTCCTTGATAATTTTTTGAACTATTGTATCTAGGATTTTTGTTAATGTGGTTCATTTTTTTTATCATGGCTTTCAGGTATTCCAATTAAATTAAATTACCTTAAATTACCTCTTCTGCACCTACATTTCAGGCCAGGTTTTTTTATGTGATAATACACATTTCCTTCTGTTTTTTTTTTCCAATTCTTTTGACTTAGTTTTGTCTTTGCTTGTGTTCATTAGCTTTATCTTCCGCTTGCCCAATTCCAGTTTTTAAGGAATTCTTTTCTTAGTTGAGCTTTTGTACCTCTTTTTCCATTTGGACAAGTCTACTTTTTAATTAATTGTTCTCTTCAGATAATTTTTATCGCTGTTTTTACCATTTTGTCAATTCTGTTTTTTAAAGTGTTATTTTCTTCATTATTTTTGTGCCTTTTTTCTAAGCTGTTGACTTTCTCTTCATATTTTTTCCATGTTTCTTGTTTCTTTTTCCGATATTTCTTCTACCTGTTTTATTTGACCTTGAAAAGACTTTTTGAGTTCTTCAAGGAATTCCTGTTTATCAATGAGCAGTGTGTTGTGTTGGTTTTTTTTTTTTTTTGAGGCTTTACTTGTAGCTCTTTTGACTTAATTGTTTTCTTTTTAATTTGTTTCTTCATCTTTCCTGTGAATATAATAACTATTTATAGTCAGGTTTTTTTTGTTGTTGTTTGCTTATTTTTCCATTCAGTTTCTTGATTTGTAACTTTATGCTAAAGTTGTACTATGGTCCTGGGATTGGGAGAGGTGTCCAGTCTTAAGCTTCAGGTTTCCATACTACTGTTTGCAGAACTTGGTCTGAGGTATTGTGTGTTTTTGATTCTTCCAAGATAGTATTATTTAAGGAGAATTGTGGTTACTGCCCCCTTAGACTCTGATCTGGTGTTGACCAAGGAAGGGACCTTGCTTCCCTGTAGCCACAAATGCTAGCACTTTCCTTGGTCCTGTAATTTTGACCAATCCCCATGCTCTCCTGAAGTCACAAACACTAGTGCTCCTTTCTGCTTTTGAACTGCTCCCTTGTGAGCATTTGAAAGCACTTTTCTCTGCTGTGAGAGGGGGGCCCCTCCTCTCGTGTGCCTGCATGTGCTCTTTGCCTTGAAACTGTAACTATAATTGCATATGGGTAATACAACAAGATCTACAATTCATAAGCACTAAAGGGTCCCTTATACTCTCTTTCTAAACAGTTTTCTCACCCCCTTACCACCAGTGGGCTGAGAGCTCATGAAGCTGATGGTGTCACTGATTTAGACTCCTTTAAAAAATACTGCTGGTAGGTTCAGCTCCTGGAAGAAACCTACCTGACCAGGGCTGCACCAACATATATAGTGGCTTTCTGAGCTGTAGTGTGTTGGTTCACCTGGCTATGGTCAGGCACTCAGAACGGGTAGGTTCTTGTTGTTGATGTTTGCCTGCTCCACCATTCCAGTGCTCAGGATCTCCCATTGTTTGCTGGATTGAATCATGATGCTGGCTTGCTGGGAAACTTCCAGCCTTGAACTGTGCTCCCCTTTTACCCGAATGAGACAGACCTTTTTTGGTGATTCTCTAAGTTTTCAAGCATATAACACTACTTCACATTGTATTTTTACTGTCTCCACTGTTCCATCCCTTTTCCTGGGGTATTATTTTATGGAGTTATTCAAGGCAAATATAGGAGAGTAAGAGTAGTTTACTTCCTATTGCACCATCTTGGCTCCTGGGGGGGGGGGGGTAAGAGTGGCTGCTGGTGTTGCCTGACCACTACCCTGGTAAGATAGACCTTTCCTGCATACCACCTCAGTTTTCTTGAGCTGGAATATTGTTTCAACCCAACTTCTTTTGGTTCTGACACTCCAAAATTTGGTTCAAGGAATTAGTTTTATGTTGCTTGAAGGGAAATTTTGGAGAATTTCAGTAAGTTCCTGACTCTTCTTGGTTATCTTGGCTCCATCCCAGGAAAGAATGTATGCAAAAAATGGCACTTGATTTCAGTTCTGAGGAAGCTAGTGATTCAAAAAGTTGGAGATTCTGTTGATGATATATAGACTATGAGTCATCATGGAAGCACGAATGAAATATTATCTATGCAGAAATGAATCATTTGGTGAGAATATATGAAAATATAAGTTTTATGAAATGAAATCAGTCCTGACAATAAAACTTAACTGTGAATAGCTTAAGGGGTCAAGCAGAAAAATTCACATTTTTTCCTGTAGGCAATAAATAGTTACAGAAGAATCTTGAGTGGAGAAGTAACAATGGAACTACATAAAGAGAAATGATATTTTAAAATGCAATGGAGTTTCCTGTTTTTGTTACCCAATCAATATAAATTCTGCCTTTTACGGGACTGTCTTAATTCCACAAGCTATATTGCTAAGAATTTCTGAATTTGATTTATACAAAATATATAGAAATGCACAGTTTTCATCTCTGTGATCTCTTTAAAATAAAGATAAAATGTAATTTCTTTATAGATGCAAATATTTGTATATATTCTCCTCATGTGCTACAAAACAGTGAAATCCTCTCTATCTGAACTTAAATCATCTTAATGATTAAAATTTATAGTCTGTTTTTATTTCTCAAGGAATTAGAGTTCATATTTAACTAAGTATGCACCAAATAAATCTTAGAACAATTGAGAAAAGCAGTTTTAAAGCCAAGTTTTAAATACTTTATAAATCTGATTACCTAGGAGAAGACAAATTGTCATGAGAAGAAATAAGATTTTAAGTATTTTTGAGTAGTCATGTTCAATAATTTTCATCTAATTTTGGGGAAGAATCCTTTAGAACTTTATATTTTATTATGGTAGTTCTTAATGTACAAAGGTAAATATGCAGCTTTGAAGGCTGAGGTGAAGTACTAGGAATGTCAATCTGCATCTAGCCTCTATGACATTTGATAAGCCTTATTATTGTAATAACACCAACAAATACAGATTTTCTTATCATAGTCCAGCAGTGGGGCAGAAAATTATTAGAAACGTACATCAAAACAGCTAAGTCATCTTTCCTTTTCACTGAAACATGCTACCAAATCCATCTTATTCAGCCTTAAGTCTCCTATTTTAATGTAGTCTGCATTAAAAATGATTAGCAAACATTAAATGTGCCAGATCAATTTAATGCTTCATTTGGAAATATGTACAGTTGTTAAAAGAGAGAATTACCAAATTGGTTGTTGATTTAAATAATTAAAATGAGTCAGGTACACTTAAACACGATAATTTAGTGGCAACGAATATTGTAATATAGCAATTCCACCTATAAAAGATTAAGCAATATGTGACCCTGCTAAAAAACAATTCCTTTGATCTTCTGTATTTGTTTATTACAAAATGCTTGAAAATATAGTGAGTACACTATCTTTGCTGCTTGTGAATTTAGAGATGAAATAAAAGAATGAATGCATAGAATATTATGAAGTATCTCTTGGAGTCCATGCTTCAATATGATATGAAGACAGCTAATTTCTTAGACAGACTAGGCTCAGGCCCACAATTCCAATTTAGTAACATACAGTCAGAAAAGTTCTATCCTTAAACTTGACCAAATATTAAGAATGTAGCTATTTAACAATGATTGACACATGAGATGTAAGGGCACTCAAATTAGGATCTTTTGCTGTTTTTGTTTTAGCATAATCAAGAAGTATAATGCCTCCATTTGAATGTGACTAAAGAAGATCTTCATCACAAATTGACATTGAAGGGCCTACCCACTGTGGGAAGTTTTATTAGGGGAATTGTTTTGTAGAAAGATCCCAAGTACTTTTTGTTTTTTCTATTGAGATACTGTCAGAGGTTATGCATTCTGGCTTTAAAAAGTGTCTATATACTCTGAGAGTGAGGTTTTACTTTGAGGCTTACTGATTAGAAGTGTTATTTTGGCCAGATGAGAATTCTGTGAAGTCACTTTAAGGAGCTCCACAGCTTTGAAAACTCAGATGTCAGTGCTTCCCTTCCTGATAACTATGATCAGACAGTTGGGGTCCAACTGTTTGTTGAATTCAGGTAGAGAAAGCCATGTCTATTGACCTTTGGATTTCTCTGTATTTTCTTTTTAGTTCAGGGTGCTGACTCCCCTGAACTAGGTGAATGATATATTGCTTGGTTAAAGGAATGATACATGTGCTTGATAAAAGTGATAAACCCTCAAAAGTTGCCTTTAGTTTTATGAATGCAGATCTAAGAACCTGCAGTAGCAGGGTCCCCTGTGTATGTTGGAGTACTTATTATTACACAGACTTTGGTGCATAGAAGAAAGAAAACTTGAAGGCTACAGTTGATTTTTTTTTCTCATTCTACCGGTAGTGAAATTACTAATCTTTTTTAACTAGACTAGTCTCTTTTCTGACTACTTATGTTGTTTTTCTATTTTGGACTCTGGCTTTAATCTTTCCCTTTATCACCACAATGAGATTGGTCTGATAGGGACAATAAGTCTTATTTTACCAATTTCTTAATTATTTCACTGTATGATTTTCTCTTGGAAGGTGATATCTTTGAATTAGAACAGCATTGCTACTAGGGAGAGAGAAGGAGGAAGGAGTTTTACCAAGAATAAGACAAAAGTAGGATATCTAAAAACACTTACTTAGCTACTGCTACTCTAAGTTTGCAATCTCTCTTTAAAACAGATTACTAGAGGATTAACACACAGAGAAGAAAGAATAGGGGGAAAGGCAGCAAAAGGAAGAACAGCTGGAAGAGGAAGGGGAGAAGGTAGGGAGGAGGAGAATGAGAAAGAGGAGGAGAAGAAGAAAATGATGACATTGATGACAATGATCATGACTAAATTCCAAGGGTCATCAATATTTCTCTTATATAAATAATTTTTTTTCTCCTCTAGTGGGTATTGGATTGCATTATTGTTTATAGTAGGTGTGTTGAATCTATTTGATTTTTATTACCATACTTGGTTGATATGCTTCTAAATTAACTACAGGACCAATATCAATATATTCTCTGGAAAAATCAATCTATAATTAATTTTTGCATGCATATTAAACATTGATTTGAGGTACTTAATTGAAATTATTACTGGTCTTTACTGACTTGACTAACAACTTAATTTTGGGGGTGGAGTGTATGACTTGTTCAAGGAGGACTAGCGCCTCCAAATATGACAGCCTGTTAAGCCCTTTTGAAAACTGCTCATCTACCTTCGTTGTCTACCTGATTCTCAATTCACATTGATGGTTCCAAGGGGCAGTAGCATGTGCAGGGGTAAGACTCCAGTAAACCATGTTGGCAAACAAACTAAACTGGGTTGAGGGTAACCAACAGGTCTCAAGTGTGTATACTTTAAGCATGTGTAAACTTCCCCAAGAAGAATGAGCAGATGAGTACCTAGAGTTTCACTGGACATTGCATATATCAAGGTCATTCACTGTATCTGGGGCCACAGCCACCAGTCATTTTGACTTTTGTCTTGCAATTAGACTTTGATGACTCTGTAAGAGAGAGTGAGGTTGACTACTTTGTGCATCTCTGCCTCACTTAAACCCAATTCACACATAAGTCCAGATTAATCCGCATCATGCCAATGGTCTTCTTTGAAAACAAAGGAGAAAGAATAAGATCTTGGGGGAAACTAGGTAGCATAGTGGACAGAGGATAGAGTGTCAGGTATGGAATCAGAAGGACCCGAGGTAAAATAGAGCCCTAGAGACATACAAACTGTCACTTAACGCTGTTTTGACAGTTTCTCATCTGTAAAATGAGCGAGAGAATTAAATAGCAAACACTAGATTATCACAAATGAGGTCATGAAATGTCAAACACAACTGAAAGAATTGAACAATGAAAACAGTTTAATTTCTTCAGTTCTTGCCATCTAAATTAACATCCACAAAATTTAACACAACTTCAACACATAGTAAGCACATAATAACATTTCCCTTAAAGGTTAGATATTGATCTTCCCCCCTCCTCAGTAATGCAGATATTTCTAGATGATATCAGATTCACTCCTCATTCTGGAAATCACAAAATAAAAATTCACAAGTTTTCAAATAAAATGGTAATTAGCTCTTCTTTCCAATGTCTCTGCTCATAATTTGCAGGAATATTCAGGTATTGGACATAATCTTTTCAATAGATTAAGAGAAACCTGAATTTAAGTCTCACTTTAGAAAAGTCACTCACTTTGAGTGACCCTGAAACAGCCATTTAAACTTCTAGTGTCCCAGGTAATTCTCTTTAACATATGGAACAGTTTCAAATTTGCATTGGTATAGGGAGATTTGTTACTTTGATTTCCCTATACCACTAAATCTGAAGACCAGTACAAAAACTATTTAGAAAACACTTTACATAGTTTATCTCTTTCTCCCATTTTTTTAAGGTTTACGTACTTTTTAAATATGCTTACACCAGGCTAACAGACTGAGACTCAGAGATTTGAAATAACTGCATGGTGATACATATCAGCTGATATATATTTGGCTTAGGATCTACATTTACTAGTCTATATGTTTATGACTTGGAAATATGTATTCTTAACCTTAGAATTTTGAGATGTTTTTGTTTACCCGAAATTTACAACAGTATATTTTGGAAAGGATCTATTTTGCTTGTTTCTCTTTGAACATTGTTAGATAAGACTGTGATAAGACATTTTAAAAGTGTTATATGGATATTTCTGAGTCATACTCATGCTTGATATACTTTGTTCTCCTAATTTATACTTCACATTCCTCTTGAGAAAAAGTGTTCATTGTCTTCTAATTTTCATGACTGTAAATCTGTCACAACTCGTATTCTAAATGAGAAAATGGTATTGCCTTCTAGTAACTTGGTTCCTCCTTACAAAAGTTATCCACAAATTTACATCCATTTCCAGCAAAATCTGGAGTTTTGCATGTGGCAATAGCACCCCTATCTTTGACATAATGTGGATGTAGTATTGAATCCATCACTTAGTATTTATTAAGGACCTTCTACTACCCAAGAACTGTGCTAAGCATTTAACAATGACGTTTCTGTTGTAAGTTTTAACCCTATAGAGAAATGAAAACTCAGGAGAAACCATAGGTAATCTTTGTATAGAAGTACAATCTGTTTCCAAAGAGCATTTAAAGCAGCTATAAACTTCAAGGTGAATACAAGTTAGTAAATAGTTACAATTTCAATGTAGTTAAATTGTATTAAATTCCTCATGTATCCTTATAAAGACATGCAGAAGATAATAAAAATATCTCATGAATCACTACCCATTAATTCAGCATTTTCCTTATTAGCCGAACTGCTTTGAAAACCCATTAATTTTGCCAGGTTTTGTCTACTTCTTTTCTTTCTGAGTTTTTTTTTTCCTGTACCACAGTAAGATTTGCTGCATTTTGTCTCTGTTTCTGCTATCACCACTACTTTTAAAACTAGTTCTAACCAGTTTTGTTTTTGTTTTTGTTTTTGCTATTAAGTTAAAACCTTCTAATTAAATCTGAACTAAAAGTTCACCCTTGTCATCTTAGTCCAATTAAAACGTTGTTCTATCCTGGTTTTCAGGTCATTTTCAGGTGAACTATAGTTTTGAATGTTATTGTTGTTTTTTCAGTTATGTCAGCTTTCTTAAACCCATGGAGCATACTGTCCATGGGATTTTCTTGACAAAGATGCCAGAGCGATTTGCCATTTTTTCTCCAGTGTATTAAAACAAATAAAGATTAAGAGACTTGCCTAGGGTCCCATACCTAGCAAATATCTGAGGGATGTTTTGAATTCAGGAAGATGAGTCTTCCTGACTCCATTCCCAGAAGTATTAATCACTGGTTACAAAGTCTCTCCGAACACACTTCCTCTCTTTATCCTTCTTATTCTTTCCTTTCTTCTTCTTTATCCTCTTTTCCACTTTCTTCATTTTCCCTTTTTCTTTGACTTTTCTTAAATTACACTCCATTATTTCACCATTGAAAAATTTCAACTCTTGTGGGGAAAAACGATTAAACATATAGGGTTGCACCACAGAAGAAATGAGCCAGAAGTACAACAGAAGATGATCTTTGAATGAAGCTATTTTTCTTACCAAGTTGACCTGGTCAGAAGAATCAACTAAGGAAAAAGAATATCTGAATTCCACCTTGATGGGAAGAGGCATAATGCATAAAGTATTTCTATAGCCAGGCTTGAACTTGAAGGCTATTACTGTCCTTGAGTTTCCTTGGATTCCTGCCATTAAGTTTGCTTCCCTGCATATTTTTTTTCACAGCCAGGAATACAGCTGTGGATTTCCACTGCACTGTGGAGGAATTATGGATATCTACATGGGATCGCAGGCCATCTAATTGAACACATGATTTTAGAGGTGAGGAGCAATCTGCTTCAAAACAGAAAGTAACTAGCCAGGGGTCACACTGCTAGATTTCTTTTTTCTTTAATTAAAATTATTTTTAATATATTCATTTTATTTATTTTAATGTTCTACAACCACTATCATAAAACTAAGATTTTTCTCCCTAGCTACCCCCCACCACCTCCCTCCCTTCTCAATATGGCGTACAATTCTTTTTTTTCAATTAAATTTATCTATTTAAGTTTTCAACATTCATTTCCACAAAATTTTGGTTTCTAAATTTTCTCCCCATTTCTCCCCTCCCTCCACCCCAAAACGCTGAGCATTCTTATTACCTCTATCACCAATCTGCCCTCCCTTCTAACATCTCTCCCTTTCCTTATCCCTATCTTCTCTTTTGTTCTGTAGGGCAAGATAACTTTCTATACCCCATTAACTGTATTTCTCATTTCCTAGTTGTATGCAAGAACAATACTCAACAGTTGTTCCTAAAACTTTGAGTTCCAACTTCTCTTCCTCCCTCCCTCCCCACCCATCCCCTTTGGGAAGGCAAGCAATTCAATATAGACCATGTCTCTGTAGTTTTGCAAATGACTTCCGCAGCAGTCCTGTTGTGTAAGACTAACTGTATTTCCATCCATCCTATCCTGCCTCCCATTTCTTCTTATCTCTCTTTTGACCCTGTCCCTCCCCAAGACTGTTGACTTATAATTGCTTCCTCCTCCCATTGCCCTCCCTTCCACCATCCCCCCCCCCCCCCGCTTATCCTCTTCTCCCTCACTTTCCTGTATTGTAAGATAGGTTTTCATATCAAAATGAGTGTGCATTTTATTCCTTCCTTTAGTCGAATGTGATGAGAGCAAGCTTCATGTTTTTTCTCTCTCACCTCCCTGCTTTTTCCCTCTGCTGAAAAGTCTTTTACTTGTTTTTTTTATGAGAGATGATTTGCCCCATTCCATTTCTCCCTTTCTTCTCCCAATATATTTCTCTCTCACCCCTTAATTTCATTTTTAAAGATATGATCCAATCCTATTCAATTCATCCTGTGCTCTCTGTCTCTCTTTCTATCTGTGTGTGTGTGTGTGTGTGTGTGTGTGTAATCCCACTTCAGATACTGAAAAAAGTTTCAAGAGTTACAAATATTGTCTTTCCATGTAGGAATGTAAACAGTTCAACTTTAGTAAGTCCCTTATGATTTCCCTTTGCTGTTTACCTTTTCATGCTTCTCTTGATGCTTGTGTTTGAAAGTAAATTTTTATTTTCAGCTCTGGTGTGTTCATCAAGAATGCTTGAAAGTCCTCTATTTCATTGAAAGATCATTTTTCCCCTGAAGTATTATACTCAATGTTGCCAAGTAGGTGATTCTTGGTTTTAGTCCTAGTTCCTTTGACTTCTGGAATATCATATTCCACGCCCTTTCATACCTTAATATAGAACCTGCTAGATCTTGTGTTATCCTGATTGTATTTCCACAATACTTGAATTGTTTCTTTCTAGCTGCTTGCAATATTTTCTTCTTGATCTGGGATCTCTGGAATTTTGCCACAGTGTTCCTAGGAGTTTCTTTTTTTGGATCTCTTTGAGGAGGTGATAGGTGGATTCTTTCAATATTTATTTTGCCCCCTGGTTCCAGAATATCAGGGCAGTTTTTCTTGATAATTTCATGACAGATAATGTCTAGGCTTTTTTTTTTTTATCATGGCTCTCCAATAGTCCCATAATTTTTAAATTGTCTCTCCTGGATCAATTTTCCAGGTCAGTTGTTTTTCCAGTGAGATATTTCACATTATTTTCTATTTTTTTTATTCTTTTGGTTTTGAAAAAGCCCTGTCCCTGACCTTTGGTGCCTATGGGTTGAGGGATGTGCAAACTCGCTGCTGCTGCTACAACTGGGGATTCCTCAACTGGAGATTCCCGCCCCTGAGGTGTCCTCCTCCTAGCACCACACCTTGCTGCATGGCCAAGGCTGAGCTGAACTCAGCTCAGGGTCCAGTGCAACAGACATTTCCTGTGGACCTTTCAGGTCACCCTGGGCTTGAAATCTCCTCCACTCTGTTGTTCTCCACTTCTGCTGCTCCAGAATTTGTTGAGAGTACCTCTCCACAGGAATTTTATGGGTCATGTGGGGAAAGCCTACATATGTGTCTTCCTACTCTGCCATCTTGGCTTTGCCCCCGGTATACAATTTTATATAGGATCTACACATATATTCCTATTGAATACACTTTCACTATAGTCATGCTGTGTAGAAGAACTAAACTAAATGGGAGAAATCATATAACAAACCAAAATATATTACACACACACAAAAATTGATCTGTTGCATTCTGTAATTGAATTCCATAGTTCTTTCTCTGGATGTGGAAGGCATTTTGCCTTAGAAGACTATTGGGAATTTTTTTTTTTATGTCCTTGCATTTCTATGAAGATACAAGTCTACCAGAAAAAAAACTCTCGCACACTGTGATAGTTGCTGTGCACAAAGTTCTCCTGGTTCTGCTCCTATTGCTCAGCATCAGATCATATAAGTCTTTCCAGGCCTCTCTGAAGTCTTCTTGTTCATCATTTCTTATAGTGCAATAGTATCATATACCATAATTTCAGCCATTCTTCAAATGATGGACGTCCCCCTTGATTTCCAGTTTTTGACCACTACAAAGAGTGCTGCTATAAATATTTTTGTACATGTGGGACCCTTTCCAATTTTTTGTGATCTCTTGGGGATACAGTCCTAGAAACAATATTGCTGGGTCTTTTGCTGCACATTTTTGTAGCCCTTTGGGCATAGTTCCAAACCACTCTCCAGAATTACTGGATGAGCTCACAGTTCTCCCAACAGTGTATTAGTGTTCCTACTCTCCCATATCTTCACCAACATTTATCATTTTCCTGTTCTGTCATGTTTGCCAATCTAATAGCTGTGATTTGGTACCTCAAAGTTGTTTTGATTTGCATTTATTTAATCAAAAGTGATTTAGAGCATTTTTTCATATGCTTGTAGATAACTTTAATTTCTTCCTCTGAAAATTCTCTGTTCATGTCCTTTGACCATTTATCAATTGGGGAATGACTTTGCTAGATTTCTTTGGGAAGATGCTATTAATAATGCTTTATGCATAAAGACTAAATTGGCAATTCCATCTACTCTCATCTTAATCACCACCCAATATAGATATCTATATCACTGTACATAATGCATGTACCTCATCTAAATTATGAGTTTTTGTACTAACAACTTTGTTGAAACCAATAATATTGCCTTATTCTTTCTCCTCTTCCCTCTCCTACTGTACCTCATGAGCATAAATTATAAAATATATTAAATCTTTTATTAAAGCCTAGGTCATGCCTTGGGACACATAATCATTTGAATACAAGCATCATATGGACAATTTATCTTATGGGAAAGAATCATAGGAATCTTTTAGGTTAGAAAATACCTATGAAGTTGTGCAGTCCAACTTAGACCTTTACAAGAATTCCTACTAATCCATACTCAACAAATGGTCAGTCAGCCTTTCCCTGGAGACAAAGAGTGAAAGAGAACCATTTGCTCTACAAGGCCACAAATTCCACTTTGCATACCTTTAACTGTTCTCATATATTTCCTTACTAACAGTAAAAACATAACTCTAAAACTTCTTCTCTTAGCCCAGTTAACCTCTACATTGTTCTTTAATGTTAGCAAAGTAATTTGTGAAACATCTGAAATTAATGTTCCATTTTAGGGGAAATGGAATCTAAGAGAGGTTAAATGATTTGCCCAGAGTCATACAACTAATAATTATCTGAGGTCAGATTTGAGCTTAGTCTCCCTGACTCCAAAGTTAGTGTTCTATAAATTTTGCGATCTACCTACCCAATTGCTTTTCTCTAGGGTCAAGAGTAAGTCTAATCTTTCTTACTTGATGGTATACTTCAAAACCCTGAAGATAACCTTCATTCTCATTCCCTCATTTTCTTTTCTTCTCTACCATGAACATTATAAGCCCCTTTGACCAATATTTGAATGGCATTCTCTACATAACCCCATCATTCTTGCCATCCTCCTAGTGGCACCTTCTCATCAATTTTTTTCCTAAAATAAGGCATCCATAATTCAGCTGAACATATTAATCAGCTATTGTGTGACTAAGTAAGGAAACAACTGACATTTCACCTCAGATGTTCTGGTCACTACACCTCTCAATGCCTAAGATCCCAGTAACGTATAGGTTGTGGTGACTCAGTATTGGTTGATACTGAATCTGAAATCTATTGAAACAACTATCATCAATATAAGAACTACTGTACAAATGAGTCCTTGGATCCCAGTGTTAGTCCTGACATTTTTTCCTTATTAAATCTGAATTAGATTAAGCCCATCATTTTAGCTTTCTGAAATCTTGTTTGTTTGCTTTGGTGGGGGGGAATCCATACAGAGAAGTACTCAAATAATGAAATTGATACTGAAACACATATAAATCCTTAATCAAATGTTATAAGGCAAAAGTATCACCCCACAACTCAGTAGCAGAATTCCTATTAACTGCCCATGCAAATGGTGGCGTATTATAGCTGTGATCCTGCCAACCACTGATGTGCCAGTCCATCCCCGAAAAAATGGACAGTCAAAAGTAAAGAATTTTGACCTTCCCCTAAATTATGATGTTGATGAGATTTGCCCCATTTGAGTGTTCATTTATTCGTTGTCTCTAAATTCTTTTCCCTATTAAAACAGGATGAAATTTGAGATTGTCAATAATGTCTGTCTTTAACATTCTGGTCTCCTTTCCTTTATAGGGGAAATTACCTTGGCCCTATATATAGGTTAAGACCAGGTTAGTGAATAGGTAGGGTAGGGGGTGGTGGTGAATTGCTTGCCCCTGCCTCCTCCCCAGGAGGATGAGAGTGATCCACTGAAGGTCCAACCTTCCTCCTCTTCCTCCTCTTCCTCCTTCCAGCCTCTTTTGTGGGGGAAGGGCAGTTTGATGATTTCTTCCTCTGAGGGCTGCTGGATGATGTCTTTGTATTCCTTGGCATTAGGAATGAGGGTCAGTGTAGTATCCAGCTCATCCTCTGCAGAGATCTTTACCACACAGGTCCTGTAGTCAACCAATATGGTGAGCAGATCTGGTTGCCTTGAAATCTCAAAAATGTGCTCCATGTAGGAGAGGTTATCTTTGTCCAACTTATTGTGGGTCTCAAGAAAGTGAAACCAGGCACTACCAGTAGTGATCTCCTCACTCTTCTCACTTGGGATGGCTTCTTTGCAGGCCAACTCAAGCTATTCCAGGTCCTCATGGGTGATGTTGTCAGTCAGGTGTTGTAGGAGGGTCCCATACTCTTCATTGGCTGAAGACTCACTTGACACTCACTAGCTGTGTGACCTTAGGCAAGTCACTTAACCCCAATTGCCTCATCGTGGGTCATCTCCAATCATCCTGATAAATATCTGGTCACTGGATTCAGATGACTCTGGAGGAGAAGTGAGACTGGTGACCTGCACAGCCCTCCCTCACTCAGAACAGTCAAGTGCAAGTCATGTCATCATTTCTCTGATGGCATGGCCTTCTTCAGCAATGAAGGATGAACAAGTACACATTCCACCAAGGAACTGTTCAGAGCTGAGTGTGCGGGGCCCTGCCGGGCAGGCACTCTGGACTGTCAGAATTCCTGACCAACCTTGTTAGCCACCACTGCCGCTGCCGCCTCTTCAGATGCTGTGGGAGCCCGAGCCCCAAGCCCAACGCCTCCTCGTCCCACCCAGCCAGCACCTGAAATGAAAGAATTAACAAAATGTGACACAGGGATGTGATATGAGATGTTGTAGGAAAAATGACACCAATAAACTGCCTCAACGCACAGTTGCAACAAAGCTTCAATTAAAAAAAAAATGCAATACCTGGCAAGTGCAATAAAAAAAAGCACAATAAAACAAGGTATGCCTGTGTATAGACAAAGAAATGATAGTCTAGTGTCCTTCCACTAGATGGTTCATCTGGGAAAGATACGACTATTTCACATTTTAATCCTATACGTCTTTTTAAAATTACTGTCATTGGAGTCATTTATTTTATTTAATTCATTTTCAACAATTAAGTAGAAAGAACACCTTCTCTGGGGTCAAATGATCACGGTTCAAAACCCACAGCTGGTATTATTATTATCTGTGTGGTCGCTGGGAAATAATTCAAACTCTGTGAACCTTGGTTTCTTCAATTGTAAAATAAGAGTTTGAGCTTAGGCCATTTTTTTTTTTTTTTAGCTCTGAGTCTATGAGACAAATAATTGTGGTTTGAAAGATTTGATTTGTTCCTTTATATTGTTTCTTCCTAGGTTTAAATAAGAGCAACCCCACCCACCCCTCCTCCCCACACACACCCTATCCATATATTTCATTTAAGTTTTAGGCTTAGGTTTAGGATAGAAAATTATAAGATTGTCCAGATTTTGGCATACTACTATATGGAAACCCCAGTGAATTAGTACATCATTACAAAAAGTTGAGAGAAGCATTATGAATGAAGATATGTTAGATCGAAAACTGAACAAGGAAGAATGGAATTCAGACTTAACGGGACTTAGAAAATTGAATAATGTTTTCATTTGTCACTATCTTTACATTCCCACAGAATTCCAGTTCTTCAATATTAATATTTGCCCTAAAAAGGAGGATGGTATATTAGAGATAGAAGGCTCTGGTCATGAAGTTAAGAAGTACTAGATTTAAATCCTCTTTCTGCCACGAGCTAGTTACGCGATCTTAGACAAAGCATTTAAATTCCAAGCTGCAGAAAATGTGCCATTCTATGCTGTAATATAAGGTTCCCCATCAGGTAATCCTGCCTCCTGTTAATGACAAGTAGAGTAAAATAGAGAGATAGATAGAGAGATAGACAGAAAAGAGATTGATGCAAACAGATAGAAATATAGACAAGGGGAGAGAATGAACAGAGAGAGAGAGAGAGAGAGAGAGAGAGAGAGAGAGAGAGAGAGAGAGAGAGAGAGAGAGAAAATGCAGTTGTGAAGTAAGCACCTTCCAGGTAAGGAAATTCCCTCTATCAAAACATATTGCCAACTTTCTCTGAACTTACATGCTGAAAGAGAGTTCTAGAATTAAGGAAAATTTCCAATATTACATAGCTAATAGTATGAGGCAATGAGAAAAGTGGAACTTGGGTTTTCCTGGCTTTGAGACAAGCTTTATATTGTAATAGTAGTAGTAGCAGTTGTAGTGGTGGTGGTGGTGGTGGTGCTGTTTGTAGTAGTAATAATAGTGATACTAGTAGTAGTAGTAGTAGTAGTAGTAGTGGTGGTGGTGGTGGTGGTGGTGGTGGTGGTGGTAGTGGTAGTAGTAGCAAAAGTAGTAGTAGTAAAGCTAATGTTTGGATAGCTCCTACTATGTGTCATGGACTGTACCTAGTCCTTCAAATTATTCCACTCAATTATTAAAATAACTCTGGCAGGAAGGTGCTATTATTATCCCAATTATGTTGCTGTTCAGTTCTTTTCTGCCATTTCCAACTCTTCATGAATCCATTTGAGGTTTTCTTGCAAAGATGATGCAATAGTTTTCTATTTCTTTTTCCAATTTCTTTTAAAAATGAGGAAACTGATGTAAAAAGGGTTAAGTAACTTGTCCAAGGTAACACAAATGATGTCTGAAGCTGTATTTGAATTCAGGAATGTAAATCTTCCTGACTAGGCCCAATGCCCTCAATACAGGGCCATCTAGCTGCGTTTATCCCAGGTTTAGAGATAAGGACATTAATGCAAAGAAATACTAATTGACTTCCCTAGGTTTTCTTGATGACCGTTCCAACATTCTATCCACTGTACCCCTTGGTTGCCTCAGTGCTTGTTTTTCTTTCTCTGGATTTTTGTCTCTCTGTCTTTATACATCTCCCAGAGAAAGCATGGCAGACAGAATTGAACTGTTATCTCTTTTAAGAAATGTATTCTATTGGTTGCATTAAATATTTACCAACTATATGTAAAATTATGAACATTCCTTTTTTGAATTGCAAATTTTTCCTCTATCCTGCACCTCTACCCTCCTTGAGAAGGCAAGCACTTTGATATCTATTATACGTATAAAGTCATGCAAAATATTTCTATATTTGCCATGTAGAAAAAAGAAAATGCAGACCAAACCCTCCCCCCAAGAAAATAAGAAAATTTTAAAATATATGCTTCACAATTTGGAACTATGCCCAAAGGGCTACAAAAATGTGCATACCCTTTGACCCAGCAATATCGCTACTAGGACTATATCCCCAAGAGATCATAAAAATGGGAAAGGGTCCCACATGTACAAAAATATTTATAGCAGCACTCTATGTAGCTGCCAAAAACTGGAAGTCAAGGGGATGTCCATCAATTGGGGAATGGCTGAATAAATTATGGTATATGAATGTAATGGAGTACTATTGTGCCATAAGAAATGATGAACAAGAAGACTTCAGAGAGGCCTGGAAGGACTTATATGACCTGATGCTGAGTGAAAGGAGCAGAACCAGGAGAACTTTGTGCACAGCAACGACCACAGTGTGCGAGAGTTTTTTCTGGTAGACTTGGAAGTTTGTAATAACACAAAAACTTCTTATAAAAAAAAAAATCCCAAAGGTGGTTCTCAAGGCAAAATGCCTTCCACACTCAGAGAAAGAAATATGGAAGTCATTCACAAAATGTAGCAGATCATGTTTGTGTATGTGTATGTGTTTGTGTATCATGTTTTGATTTGTTATATGATTTCTTTCATTTATTTTAGTCTGACTACATAGCATGACTATAGTGAAAATATACTCAATAGGAAAGTATATGTAGAACCTATACAGAACTGTATGCAGTCGTGGGGAGGGAGGGGGGTAGTGGGGGGTAGGTGTGGGGGGGGATAAAATCTCAATTGTATGGCAGTGATTGTTAAACATTAAAAAATAAAAAATAAAAAATAAATATATGCTTCAGTTTTCATTCAGAATTCTCAGATCCCTGTGGAGACAGATATAACATTTTTTACGAAGATTTTTTTTGGAATTTTTTCTTTCACTTTTGATCTTCCTTATAATATTACAGTAATTATGTCCTGTGTTTTCCTGATTCTTCTCATTTATATTCGACATATTTTCATGAGAGTTTTTGCAGATTTCTCCTATACCATCCTGCTTGTCATGTCTAACATAGCACAATAGTATTCCATCACAAGTATATAGTACAACTTATTCAGCATCAGTTTTATGCCCTTTAGGCCTTTTATTCTTCTCAGTGATTAAAGCAGTTTACAACTCCACCAAGAATGCATTAGTAAACCGAATTTTCCACATGTCCTCCAGCATTTGTCATTTTTTTTTCCTTTTCTATCACATTAGGCAATCACATACTAGATGTGAAGTATTATCTCACAGTTGTATCAATATGCATTTTTGTTATCAGTGGTTATTTAAAGCTTTGTTTTTACTGAGACTATTGATAGCTTTGATTTCTTCTTCAGAAAATAGCCAGTTTAATTTCTTTGATCATTTATCAAGTGGATAATAGCTCTTGTCTTTTTAAATGTAAATTTGACCCAGTTTCCTATATATTTGAGAAATCAGGCTTTTATCAGAGAGACTTGCTGTAATTTATTTTTGATTTTTCTGGTTTCCTTCCAATTTTGCCTGCCTTGGCTTTGTTGTTTGACAAAAATTATTTTTTGGGGGAGTGGGAGGGGAATTGGGCTTAATTTCTTTTTATGTAGCATTCAGAATATAAAGCTTAAAATGTTTTACAGAAATCAACAAAGTAGTACACAAAAATATTTTACTAATTTGTCTTTGTCGAAATCAAGACTAAGCTGTATTAAGGTTATAAATGGCTGTAAAAGAGGCAGTTGAAACACACAAACACTCATAACCTAGACAAGCTTCCTATTTTGAAAATTTGATGGATCCTTGTTTTCATTGGTTTAAATATTTCCTACATTGATAACATAATCTTGTCCTTCTTGCATTTATATGTTTTGACATCTTTATCCAGGTCATTCCATAAATCCTCCAGTGATGATATGTCTTAACGCTGGTTCTTTTAATATCTTGGGAGGACCAACTTACCATTTAGGATGTCTGCCTATTATCTCTCACGTAAAGTATAAGTCATATAGAAGAGTTGGTTTTGCAATATTTCAATACCAAGGATAAATACTGAAGCATAAGAAGTCACAAGAATAGCAATAAAGTAAACATATATATTTTTCTTTCTTGAATTCTAGACTCACATTTGGTATTTTTAACAGATTTTCCATCATCATCTCACACTCAAGATGGCATGAATAGTATTTATTATCTTTCTCCTAAAACCTGCAGTTTATCCAAACTTTCTAGTTTCAGAGGCGCTCCAGCTTCCTCCCTTTTTTACCCTCCAAGATCAATTATTTGAGAAATCTTCCCAAATCAACTTTCCCAACTTTTGTATCTGTTCTCCACTTAAATGCTCATGTTACCCATCAACTTACAATCACCTTTTGCCTAGACCATGTGTAAAAGTTTTTTATTGTCATGTATTCAGAATTAGCTGGTAGACTTTTCTTTTTTTTCAGTTTCTCTGCAGATTGATTTAAATAAATAATCACATCTTTTCATCAGAAAGCAAACACAATCTTATTTTCATGCTTTTCACAGGGGGAAGGGTGGAATAAGAAGAAAAAAACTTTTCTTAAAATTCATTTTTTGGTGTTATTTTAAATGAACCTAAGCACACTGTAAATGCTGATATAGATGATGGCGCTGGACTAGTCTAAAAGTTTGTCACTGCCAACAGAAGTATCTAACAAGTGACTGGTTACCTGAATTCCTAAGAGTTCTTCTTAAGCTTCATTTGACAAAAACTTCAAATAAAAAGAAAGCACTTAGCCAACCAAGCACAACTCAAGGTCAACCATCAGACAAGGAGCTGTTAGGCTTCTGCAGGACAGTCCAGTGAGCCCCCCCAGGCCACCCTTCCATTTGATTCTACTTCCTTTTCATTCCAGATCATAGTCCTTCTTCTAAACTATAAACAGTCAGTACAAGGGCTAAGCATTGAGTTTCAGGTTGTTGTGGTTGTTGTTTTAAGGATCTACTTATGTAAAATGGAAAACATATTTCCTTCAGAAAAGTCCATCAAACTGAAAAGGGGCCCATGCTAAGAAACTGGGAGGGTTAAGAGCACCAGAATCACATCCATGACTGTGAGTTGCTCTACAACCACAGACACATAGGAAGATTAAGAAGACAGGAATTCAAGACAAACATTTCTGGAATCTCAGCTTCAATGCTCCAGGGTCTGACTTTCTGTTTTGTAAAGTTTTGTTAACTAAACCCCAAGAGTTCTTCAGGATCATATCCAGCTAGGTTGCCACTTGTCCCAGGGTCACACTCTGCTGACTCCAAGGTCTTGGAATTCCAGCATGAAACTCATTGTTGGGTTATGTTTCTCAGAATGCACCTGACTGTGTAGAAAAAGTGGCAAAACCGACTTTGACAAACAGGTTGGCAAGAGCACTTCCAAAGAGTTTGAAGTTGTGGTTGATCTGCCATAGGCAGGCATGGTTGGTGACAGCCATTAGCACGTGCCCATTTAGAAACTGAAGCCAATTCTACCCATGGTGAGTGTACCTGTCAGGGACCATGTCAGGCAACAGGCGGGGCTGTGGTGGGCTTCTAAGCCCCTGTAGTGCTTTCTTTTTTTTGTTTTATCTGCTCCACAGTTTCAACAAACAGTTCACAAAGTACTTTGTCATTTAAGTTAAATCCCAAATTCTGTGCTACATAATTGTCTTTTTGTATAGTCTTAAGGTGTTGCACTGCCCAATGTGGGACACCACCATAAAACTGAACTTTTCCACCATCAAACTGAACAGACCTATCACTATTGTTGAGACTAACCCAACTGGATTCCATGTATCAGGGTGAAAATCAGTGACTGAAAGACATAAGCTACCCATTCCGAGTGATCATATAAATACTAGGAGGTTTAAAAGGACATTCTTTGGGAAAAATTAGTTTTCCACAATAACAGCCACTTTAATAAGGAGTCCCAAGACAACATAGTACCATTCCATAATATTTGAAGGATAAGTTTCAGCAAAAATGTAAGGCACTGAGTCTTTTTAATTGGAAGGTACTCTTGTTTAAGCCTCTGGGGTGCTGTAGTGGGTGTTGTCTTTTGTGGTCCATATTGTAAATGCTTTAGAGAGAAGTATCACCTGAGCAAAAGTTGGAACTGCTTTATCTGTTATAAACTGTGTTAAAAACAAATAATAAAATAGAAAGAAAATTCGTCTACAGTTTTCTATATATTTTTTTTTATATCTCTGATACTTATCAATGCTCTGGTCCCTGGGAAAATCATATACCCTTGGGTCTTAAGAAATTGTTTAGGAATTATCTGCTAAATCATTGGATCAAAGAGATTTCAATATTGATGAAATCACAGGTCCTGTGTTTATTCATAAAATAATCTCCCAATTCTGAGAGACTTTGTTACCCAGTGATTAGTGAGCCTCAGAATTGAAAAAGACCTAGTGTGTTAAGTTCCCAAAGATCTCATTCCTGCATGAGATCTTTCTTCCAGGCACAAATCAATGAGGCGGGAGCAAAGATGGTATGCACTCCGTTTATTCTCAGCTTGCTCAGAATATATATAGGCATTCTACTTTCATACATGCAAGAAGTTTGTAAACACTGTGTGCTGAGCTAACGTGCTTGGCTGTTGTTCTTGCTCAAGATAATTGTGAAGGTTGGTTATTGCATAAGGGTGGTCCATCACGTAAGTCATGCAAGGACATGTTGTCTCAAGAGATTTCTTCCGAGGGCATCATGACCCTGATAACCCAAGTGTTCCAGACCCCTTACAATTCCCCCTTTGCGTTTTCTTGATGAACTTTCCAGAGAAATTGTGTGTTAAGATATAGCCTCTTAACCACACCTTTTAAGACCAAGCATGCAAGCTTAACAATAAATGGTAGTATACAGAAAAGAACTAATAGGTACATAATAAAAGCAATTCCAGCATGAGCTATATAACTGAAAATAGATGGAATAAATAAATGTTTGAAGAAATCTATAATATTTTGTGCAGTTATATCAGCAGTTAAACCTTGATCTGCTGCGTTATTCATAGATTGAGCAAGCTTATATAAATCCTCAATTTCCAGGGTCAAATTCTGATTATCAATATCCCCATTCAAATGGTTTTTGATCCTTTGCCAATCATACTCTGACTCATTATACAGGTTGTTAGACACACATAGGAAGGTCCAGCGATAATCACATACCAATAGTTGACAAAATTCCAACCTATCCACCTCATCATCAATGCTACAACAGCAGTTCTTAATTCCTTTATCATTGTATAAAACTCCAAATCAATTTTTCTTTGTTCCTGGAACCCTAAAGACACATTTTTGTGCCAACTCTTCCATGAAGTTAGCTTGTACCCTTTCATTCTGTACTGTGGATACTGAAATAGTCAATGATAATGAGGACATAATCAATGAGATCAGAAAAGATATCCCTAAGATTAGACAACTAACACATCTTTAAACCCTTGGTCCCACCACAATCTCTATCTTCTGCTCTAATTCCCAGAAAATGTGATCTGCTGTGGATCTATATCAACTCTTAGTCTTTACTGGCATAAGTACATACTTTGGTGGTGTTATAATGAACACTACACCAGAGGCTTTATAATCTATCCACTCTGAAACCTTGCAGCTGAAACAGGTGATGTTATAAATGTCCTTCTTAGTCCCTTGTAAGGTACTGTTAACACTTTTTACAATAGTAACATCTTCTTTTCATCCCCACATAGACACATATTATCCCCCCAAACATACTCGAGCTGGATAAATGTGGTTAGCTAACACCCCATTTGTCCTGTTCTTTTCAATATAGGACGTGGATCCTCCAATTGTCGCAAAAATCTTCCATGCCCCTGGTGTTGTTTTTCCATTGATAGTTCTCCAGTGTTGTGTTGGAAATCCCTGCACCTTGGAATCATTCTTATCCTTCATAGTAATACTGTGCCAGGATTGTAATACATAACCTGACATATTCAATATCTGTGCCTCATTAGTATCACAGTCAATGAAGTTCCGCCAATGATGTTCATGTATGATGGGTACAGTAATGGGGTGACATTTAAAAAATTGAGGGTATAAATATGTCTGAATCTAGGATACACATAATTGATCAGTGAATAGTAAATGTCATTATGACCCATTACACAGTCAGTTCAGTACATAGCTGGCAGTTGAGTTCTTTAGGTGCAGCTAACTACTACAGGAGGAAGGGAGATAACAGCTATTGCTAGGACAGGCTGTGTCCTTCAGGAAGAAACTGCCTGAGATAGAATTTTTGAGGCTAGAGAGAAACATGATTTTTAAATGTGATTTTAGCATTAGGGCCCAAGTATATGGACCCAAACACCCCATCATTCCCTCCTTTTTAAATAGATGAAACCCAAATCTTCTGGAGTAAGGGACAAAGGTCTCAGTTTCTGCAATTACTTCCTGCTGAGAGTGGACGTAGACCTGTCCCTGCCTCACAGGGTCCCGACATTGGAGAGGTCTGTACCTAGTGATGGGACCATGCCAGGTCCAAAGGGTGATGGGTCATGGACAGTGGGTCATGTAAAGCCAGAACGGTCATCTTTAAAGTGGAAGACACTAAACCTGGAGGAGACAAATCTGGCAAGGGGATTAAGGAAACAAAGGCCAGAAAATGACCAGAAGGAGTTAAACATGGTAGTTACATCATTTTTCTGTCTTCTGAAAATACTTCCCCACGCTTTCTCAACATACTAACTCTGAGACTGGTACAAAAGTACCCAGAGCAACTATCTGAGGATTGGAGGAGCTTCGATGACTTCCACTTGTCCCCAGCCTTCTTATCTCCTTTCCATATATTCTGTCAAAACTTTTTTATCTTTCCAAATCTCTTGAACCCATTATTCAAACTGCTTAACTTTCCTTTATATTTCTACTATAAAAAATAGCTCACAAGTTATTAATTTTCACTAGCAAAGCTGTATTGTCTTAAACAAAATAGATTTCTAACTTGAATCTCATAACTAAATAGATTTTCATTGATGTTTCACAGGCTTATTTATCTTTTGCTGGATAATATTCATTCTGGAAGAAAAACTTTAGAAATTAAGTTATCAGCAAGTTCAAACACTAATTTTAACTTTTGCTTAGGCCATGGAATGACCACAAATTCAGTAAAAAGCAGCAAGATCTTTTCTGTTTTACATGTCATTACATATTAATTTAGCAATACATTGTCCTGAAAATGAAAATTTAGTAGGCTTTACCCCCCCCTTTCTTTGAAAAACATTTCGTCTACAAATATTTCTTTTTCTTTTAAAACAGTTGAAAATTTATCATGATGTTAAGAGAGTCAATGAACTTTTATAAAAAAATTAGTTGAAACCTTTTAGAAAGACAGTTCTCTTTTCACTTTGAAGCAAAAATAAATCTTTTAAAATTAAAATTCATTAAAACTTAGTTGGTATAAAAATGTCCTTAAGTAACATGAATTCCCAAAATATTAGAAGAAACTAAGTTCTTAATTATTACAGAATTCCTAGATATTACAAAATGCTTTAGTCAAAAATGTTCAATATAATCTCACAGAAAAACACTAATGCTTTTAAAATCCTTTTAAACAATGAGGGCATCTTATGGTAAGTCTTAAGTAGTTTACACAAATTTATGAACATATTCTAATTTCAGATAAAAATAATATGAGTTTTCCAAGTAAGATTACACGAAAGGGCTCACATATTTTGCTGGTCACTTGCTATTGATCATAGAAATTTGGTATAGAAGAAAAGAGTAGTGATATTTGATATCGCAAATATGACAGGATAAAACATCTTTGACTGTGTTTGAATTCAGATAGGAGTGAAATTTTCTAGTCATGCAGTATCTATATTATAGCCAGACTCAGTAATAGTCAGGTGAGAAACATTCCTTTTTTAAAAAAGACACAATGGGGAAACTGACCAGGAGGATCCCATCCTAAATTAGATTGAGTCCAGAACTGTCCCCTCAGTATTTCCTTTCCAGGTACAAACTTCTCCTGTTAACAGTGCAGGATCACATTCCCTCTGAATAACTTGTAGTAGTTCTCTCAGATACTGATTTAATGCAAGCAACGATACCCAAATTCAAACTTAAACAAAAATATTTATGATCCCAAATGCTTTTACCTTAAACAGCAAATTTCACTAATCACAACTTAAAGCCAAATACAATCATTTGTATTCCCATGGAATTGCAATAAGTAATAAAGATTTACCAGGGCTCACATACACAAGGGATTCCACTTCACATCATTCCTTCTCAAATTTAAAACTTGTCCTGATATAAAAATCAATTGTTAAAAATCCTTTCTATCTATTGCAACTTTTAAGTAGGTCCCATTCATTTTTTATGAATTATATAAGCCAAACAAATTTCTTTCTTAGGACTGATGACCTTGTCCACATGAAAGGGACCTTGGAAGTTTTACAAAATAAAAGGAATTCGCACGGATCCCATGTCTGCCAACCCCAAACATACAGGAGGACTGTTCTGAATGGGCAGAACCAGTCTAAATAAAATGTTTACTCAATTTCTTTCTTTCCACACACAATGAGCCATTGACAATGTTAGGTTTTAGCATTAAGCAGTAACTCCAAAAATTTGCTTAACAATCTTGCTTACACTTTTATAAATGATAGCCAGATTATTTTACCTGTAACTTCTTTAACAGGCAAAGGTGAAAATATCTGGTTTTCTAAATGGCAATTAAAAACATTATAAGATAAGGTTAGCAGGACTGATAAAATTTTAAATAACATAACTGGCTTTACACAAATTTTCCAACATCTTTTAGTTTCAACAAAATTCAGATTACAAATTGCTTTCCATAGCATCATTTCTGGATTACAGAGTAAAATACAAATCTTAATGGTTCTAACTTTTACTCAAGAAAATTTCACATCTATGTCCACTCCTTAAAAAGGCTTTTGAAAGAAAAATTTTTGAAACTGCAAGTGGAAGTGAGGGAAACTCTGGAACAAAGTCCAGTGATGCCTAGTTCCCTCCTTTCCACTTCAGAGTTCAAAGCTTAATCTCTGAGATGTCTTTTTTCATTTTCAGATTTATGCATTTTCCCAATTTGCCTTAGTGTTAAATAATACAACAAATTCTGACCTGTCTTAAACATCCAATTAGGCGTGACTTATTTCACTTAAAATATGACCAGAATAATTAGCTTTTAGTTCTATCCCATTATACAAAACTCTTTTCTATTTTAGAAGAGGCATGAGATAATTAAAATGCTAGTCAATCTGCCTTTCTGATATGAGGGGAAAAATTTCCCCAATTTCTTCTTGTCTTTCTCTCCACCCTCACAACCTGGCCAGCGTTAGAAGGTAGAAAGAAAGAGAGAATTTTACCAACAACTTTCCAATAATTTCCAGAACTTTTATGCTTTCCTAAAACTTCATATCCATGTTGTGTTGGTTAAAGCCCATTTAAAACTTCACATATTATTTCCTTGTGTTTCTTATGTAAAACTGCATTTAGCAGTCATATAAACTAAATAATATAAGATTAGTTTCTCTCTTTCTCTCTCCCATTCTCCTCCCTGATGCTGCAGTCATCAGAGAGAAGGGACGAGGGCGAGGAAAAGAGACAACATTCCAAATTCCAGTTACAATGGAGCCAGTCATAATCATTCACAAACACATGCACAGAGAACATGTAAAGACAGAACACATATACATACAATAAAAAAAAAAATCCAAAAACTGAAAGAAAAAAAATTGTCAGAAATTCTCTACACAAATTATAACTTTGGCTTACTTTCTATCACTGTGTTCCAAACATCTTTCATACAATTCAGATTCCCAACTAAGTAATCTCGTCCTTCAAGAGTGGTTTAGTTATATTGCACTAATCAGTGGGGTATAGGGCTGTCTGAGAAATATTGTCTAGAAGAGACTGAATGTAAAGACTATCTGGTCCATAATTGAATAATTTCTTTGAGAATTTAAAATCCAGAGGGGTATGCTCTCTTATAGCTGCTCTTGGGTTATAGGGATGTGGGGTTTCTATTAAATGCTAGCCATATTTCCAAAAGTATTCCTTCTCCTCTTTCTGTGGCTTGCCAAAGGACTTTTTGTACAATCCCTTCAGGCTCTTGTACTTTTTTTCACAAACTTGTGATCTAGACTTGTATAATGGAGGAGCAGTGGGAAGAGGAGACTCTATTTTAAATTTTTGTGTGACACACTCCATCAGGTCTTCCTTCTCTTTTGTACTAGAGGCTGCATCTACCTTTATTGTTTTTGTGGCTAACAGTACTTGTTCGGGTTTCTGAAGACTTATTTTAAGTACATTCCCAAATTGAAAATATTCTAACAGGAGAAGCACTTGGTCTGACCTCTCTATAATACACACTCATTTGATTGCCTACTGTTTCCCACTTTTGAAGATTTATAGTCCCTTCCTCCAGCTTTCATGCCTTCCATCACATGAATTACTTCACTTGTCCCTTTAAAACACCTGGGCTCTAGCCTATTGCTAAAGTGAAACTAATTTCACTGAGCTCAAAGCAAAAGTGACCACACTAAAGAAGTGGCCCCTTTGACTCCAGGGGTCTTCCTCTGGTGTTTCTCTATGAAGTTCCAAAAATTGCTCCCTTACCACCTTACATGATGCTGCGTCATAAGAAGGATTATCAACTAGCCACAAGGAGGCTTTATAGGTGGTTTCCAAAAATTCTGAAATCTGCAACAGGCAGGGGGACTGAGCAGCCCTGCTTTTTTAAGATCTTATGTATGATTCCTTTTGTGAAGTGGCTAGGTGTTGCCCCATGATAAGTTGTGTTAAAAAGACGCTTACACAACTTACCCCAGCAGTTTTATTCCAAAAAAAACAGTTTGCCCCAGGTGCTTCCTGCTGCCTTTGGTCATCCTGTAAAATGAAACTATGGGTGCTGGTCATTCCTGCCATTGCTCGATCTAGGTGCATGCTTCCCCAAGCTGTCTGCTCCTCTTACTCTGGAACCGAGTATTTTTTGGAGGAGCCCCACGTTAGATGCCAAAATGTTAAATTCCCAAAGATCTCATACCTGCACGAGATCTTTCTTACAGGCACGAATCAATGAGACAGGAGCAAAGATGGTATGCACTCTGTTTATTCTCAGCTAGCTCAGAGTATGTATAGGTATTCTACTTCCATACATGCAAGAAGTTTGTAAATACTGTGTGCTGAGCTTACATGCTTGGCTGTTGTTCTTGCTCAAGATAATTGTGAAGATTGGTTATTGCACAAGGGTGGTCCATCACATAAGTCATGCAAGGACATGTTGTCTCAAGAGATTTCTCCTGAGGGCGTCATGACCCTGATAACCCAAGAGTTCCAGACCCCTTACACTAGTGTAGTGCTAATTTGATATCCATAGCACCTATTGAAGCCATGAATATGCAGGTGGAATTCTGAATCATGACGTACAACAGAGTCTCCACAAGGAAGACAGATGCAAAACATTTTTTCATACATCAGAAAGTCAAACGCATCACAGCAACAAAAATCTATACATAGTAACAATACAGAGATCAACCCTTCCCCCTTCTAGGCTTCCCACAAACCAGCTGTATTAGAGAAAAATCACAAGCAGGCTTCCTTAAACAAAATCATAAACAAGCTCTGTCACTCACATAAGCCAGCTGCCTCCTTGCCTGCAACTGTCCTAGCTCTGACTGTTCCCTGACTGATTTTGCCTCAGCTCTGCTCTAGCTCTTGTTCTGCCTCTTCCTATTCCACCTTTCCTGCTCCACCTGTTCACCAAACTCCTTCCACCACAGATTTCATGTGATTCAGACTTCTATGTGACCCAGGCAGGTCACACAGGTCTATTAATAAATAGAAAACATCTTCCTTTTTCAATTACCATTACACCTACATTGTAATTCTCTCTGAAATATACCATCATTATTACTAAGTGCCCAGTATCCTAGGCAACTCTCTAAGACAAGAGTATTTTATTAAATCATGACCTTCTCTGTCCCTCTCATGAAATCTTTGGACCTTTTATCAGAATTATTGTCTTTATTATAATTGAAGGAAAAAAAATATTTCTGTTAACAGTTAATAAAATATAAGGATAAAATACTTTTTTTCACCATTCATGCTCATGAGTCTCTTGAAATTTATCCACAGGTCCATATTCTATGACTGCAATTTACTCAACAGGTAATAGGAGTTTCCTCACTGGAAGTGTCTGTACCCTTTGTTTCTAAATATTTTGCTTGTAAAATAATGAATTAATATATACACTATATTTGTGCATACATATATATATATAATTGTGTATACATTCAAATGTCTATATAGTTATTTAAAATTTGTATGTATGCTTTTGTTACTGTGCTAATAATTGTAATATAATTATAGAATGATGAAGTAAAGATGAAATAATATTTAGTATTAGAATCAACATGGAATCATTAGAGACATTGAGTAGGGAATGAAATGATCAGAATTTCACTTTGGGAAAATATCTGGAAAATCTTTGCAAGATGGTTCAAAGAGTGGATAAACAAAGTAGGTTTAGGAAAATAGTCCAATTCTATGATGAATAGTTACAAAGATATGAGATAAGGTAACATTTGTGTGAGTAGAGAAAAGGGGTCAATGACAGATATTTTATGAATTGAAATTACAAAATTTGGTAATTAATTTGATATGTTGAGTGAGTGATTTGGGTTCAAAAATAATACCAATGTTCTAAAATGGTAATGGTGAAGTTCTAAAAGAGGTGAAAAGTCATTGAAGCATAATGTAATGCATCCATTCTTGATAATTCTATGGGAATTATTCTTTGCCCCCTAGGTTCAGATCAGGGTTTTTATTCAGTTTTCACAGTATGCAAGTGCAGAACCTCTACTCTGAATGGTACCTAGTATAGCCAAAAGGAGTGATGTTGAAGCGGGTGGGAGATGTATATTCTTAAACATACCTGAACAGTAGCTGCTGTGGGTATCCAGTGAAATTTTAACTGCCTTGAGGGTGAAGTTTGGTATAGAAAAACAGTAGGATAGGTACATAGACAGCAGAGGGAGAGAGTATGATTAGGGAGTGTTCAGAGATAAAGAGAAGTATTATTTCACTGGAGAAAAGTTCCAAGCTTGGCTTCCATAGGAAGGTAGGTATATGACTCATATCTCTATCCTTTAATAGGTTATTGGCAAACTACTCCAAATTCCCTGGTCCCTTGGGATTAATCCATTGTCCTCACTTTAGAGACCACTGTTTTATATCAAAGAAATTACTGACAAGGCTTATGTACTCCTCCACCAAAATATTTTTTTTTCATAATAATTATGGAACTCTAACTCTTAAGAATAAAAAGTGGACGACATAGGTTAAGTAGGATGCAGCGTTTAGGGTGCCGTATCTAGACCTAGACTCTATCTTAGAGTTCAGCTAGTCCAATTCCCTCAATTTATATGAGATAGCTGACATCCAGAGAAATTAAATATCTTGCCAAAGTCATCCACATAGTAAACGAAACGAAAGATCCAGACCTCAAAAGCAAGGTTTTTTTTAAATTTCTAAGTATATTAACTTCTCAGTCACTACAATACAGTGCTAGTTAAATCTTGTCTTTATAAGTGCCATAAAACACATCAACCAGGACACACACACACAAACACACATTCATGTATTAACAATACACATTTATATGTATATTGATGAAGAAGCATATTGTGTCACATCTGTATATATATATATATGTGTGTGTGTGTGTGTGTATCCATTTATGTTTATGGACACATGAAAGACTGAGATCCCCTAGGCTAGAGGAAGGCTTTTATGACATCAAGTGTGTCCTCTCTGGGGTATGTAAAAAGATGTGAACATTAACTTTTTTAGGTTGAGATAATGCAGAGTTTCTCGGATTTGTATCCTTAGAAATGCTAACTCACTTTTGAAACTGCTCAGCCATTGAGGAACATAAGGAGATAATTGTTTCTTGATCAATAGTAACTAGGTAAATGGGAAGGCAGATTTGCTTTCTTTTTCTTTACCTGTTTTGTTTTCTATTTACAAGTTATAGCCTACCAATTGAATGTTTACTCTGAGAAAGCAGAAATACTTCATTTACATATATGTGTGTGAATGTCTGTCACACTATACATAAAATACATAATACATACTGAATTTAGCATATATTGCTAGATTGATTTCCAAAATAAAATTGAGATTTAAGTAAAGAACATAACTGAGAAATGCCATGCTCTACCAGGGTAGGTATTATTTTAAACATTTATTTGGGAATTTTACCCAATGATTTGATGGCAACAATGATAGTAGGTAACTCACTCTGCTTGAACATTCCAGACAAAACATTAAGCTATAACCATATGTTAAAAATCTGGATGGAAAACTATGACAACCCATTCTCCATACATTTTCTGGATATAAATAAAAATATAGGTATCCCAGGCATCTGGGTATATGCACAGTTCTATTTGTTGGTAAGAAATATACCTTCTTCCCCAACTTTGACATTGAAAACAACTAGTGTATTCTCCATGTTTTACTGCTATATGGTGAAATCCTCTGAGTTTACCCAATGTCATGCTGATGTAACTTGCAAGATAAGATACAAAGTAACTCAATGAGATATTTATAAGGTATTCTGTGGCTAACTTTGCTCTAAATTGGGCATGTAATGAATGTATTGCTCTAAAAGCATGGAAATAAAACCTATTATAGACTAGAAATGAATCATTGCAATGGCAAATCATTTTCTAAGCTGCAGTATTTTCTGTGCTCTTGCTTTGTTTTATTCTTTTGTAAGCTTTGCTGAAAAACAATTGCTTTGTCCTTTCTTTTCACTTTTATTACAAATGACTTTTATGCTAAACACCTCCTCCTCAAATTGGTTTTCATTTAAAAGAGCGTATTGGAATTAAAGGCTGATTTAATTGTTACCAATGACCTGTCCTTTCACCTCTCTTTTCTCTTTCTTGAGGTGATGATTTCATAAAATAGAAACAGCTTGAAAAAAAAGCATAAAATGAATGATAATTACATAAAATCTTGTGTAATACAAGATCTGTCAGCTCTGTATAACCAGAAAGCAATGGAAAGGATTTTTCTCTAATCTCTGCCAATTTTCCTATAATTTTCAAATTCTCTAGTGTCATAGCCATGCGGTTAATTTATGTCAGTGCTATACTCTAGTGAATTTCTGAGTTACTCTTACTTGGATATATATTTTGCCCTGTATTTGGTGACAGTTAAATCTATTTAATTCCAATAAAACGTCAGTTTCATTGCTTTGTTGCTGTGAGTTAAATATCAGAGTTAGAGATCAATATACATATAAGGCAATGTTACAGACACATTTTCATTAATGTATCAAACACTCTGTTTTCCAAAAAGGTGTTTTTTTGAGTAAGCAGAAACTAAAAATACATTAATTAAGCTCTCAAAAAACTGTATTAGAATGTGCTTCTGAAAGACTTCATCAAGAAAACAGGAGGAAAAACTGTCCATATCTACATTTATCCAGTATACTTTGTGCATGTGATTTCACATCGTTCTGAAAAATGTGTATGCTTCCATTTACATGACCATGGAAGTGCTGCAGAATGAAAACATTCTAACATTTATCATGTCTAAGGAAAAGTAATAGGAAAGTTTCTGCAGTCATTCAAGATAGCTGCCATTACTAAAGATGAGAGAAATTGTAGCTGTCCATGAAAAAAGCAACAGAAGCATCTTTGATATGTAAATAATCTATTCTATACAATTGGAGCACTAACAAAAGTAACTATAAAAAATTTTATTGTCATATGACCATACATACTCATATAATCCTGGTTACCTGCATCTAAAAATGCTGCTGCATTTCAATATTCTTTGCAAAATTTCATCATCTAGAACTAGTGAATAACCTATTCCAGAAATAATTTCAGCAAAGAGAAATATGATACAATTATTCTTTCCATGATTCTGGGCATACAATGTGTGTGTGTGTGTGTGTGTGTGTGTGTGTGTGTGTTAAGGTATCCTATATGGTCTTAACTTTGTCAGCTAACATGTTGCTCTGTTAAGTAATACTGAACTTTCAGCCCATTAAAATCCATAAATATGTTTTCATGCTATTATATACACATACATTGTACTTATGTAATTGTCTTCCTGTAGAACTTGAACATTTTATATTTTTACTCCCTTGCTCAGTATGTTACCTAACAAGTTTCATGTCAAATGTGCAATTGGCAAATATGCTACTTGTGCGTTGGATTAAGTCTTCAGGAAAATTTTAAACATCCCAAGGCCAAAAACAGATCCATGAAAAACTCATATGACATTCTCCCTCGAAAATGAAATGAGTCAAATAAGGATATCTATTTTGGTCGTCTAGTCTCTTAATCAATTAATCTTAATCAGTTCAAAATTCTTCTAATTTTATTGTCATGTAGCCTGCCAATAGTTCATATCACATAATACACTTCCAACTTTTGGTCAGGTGATATTTCTTTTAAAGCATTTACAAAATACACACAAACGGATATTTTTTTAAAATATTAACCAGCTGAGACACCAGTAATAACTATGGATGCTAATTTCATAAGCCCTTGACCTAATTGTCTCCACACTATTACTAAAAATTAAAGGACCCTATCTTATTGTTGTTGGTCTGAAGTCCTAAGCCTAATAGCTTAATTTTCGACTTGATCTCAGATGTTCCCCTACCAACAATGTATAATTTAATAGATCTGGTATTAAGCTTACAAACCTTTTGAGTATAGGAAAATACCACTAAGAGTAAGGACATTGCAGGGAAACAATATATCCCCAAATTCATCTCAGTTCCAGGCAGGAGTAGATTGTCAACTTGCATTCAGTGAGGCTTAAAATCTGCCAGGTGTCAGTGGAGAAATTGAGTCAGGAGAATCTTACCTTAGCCCAGGCTGAACAGTCAATCTCCCACGCTTCCCATGAGATCACCTTTTTCAGTTCATACCAGCATCTCACAGGCTTACTGTCATCATGAAGTGGATGCTCAGACCACCTTTGTTGCTATCCATACCTGGAGTTAGACTCAGAAGAACAGTCAGTTAACAGTCTCATAGCATCTTAAAGTAGCAAGTTCCAATAACCAGGTTTCAGATATGACTACAATTTCACATTGACTAAGGAACATCTTTTGAGGCAAGTCCTAAGCAGCTTACATGCCTTTCAATGCCTGTTCTATTTCCTGCTTAAATAACAATCATAAAATCAAATTTGCCATTGAAACCTTAACTTTTCCCTCAATGTCAAATATTGCCTGAAGTTACCTACCTCCATTAGACTTAGACTAAAATTCATTTCCTCAAACTAAAGACTTCTCTGTTTAAGTCTCAGTAATTAATTCAGTCAATTGTTTTAATACTAATTGCTTTTGCATAATATCATTCTTAAGTCAAAAATGAGAACTTTTGTCAAGCAGTGCTATCAAATACCACCATACAACTAATCCATTTGTGTAGTCACACTGTTAAGATCAATTCAGTTAAAAAATTGTGGTGGTGGAGCTGTGAATTGTTCTAACCATTCTGGGAAGTAATTTAATTTTATTTCAAAAGTGATTGCTTAGCTGTGCATATTCTTTGATCCAGTTATGACTAAAATAGGCATATATCCAAAAGAGATCACTGATAGAGGAAACAGCCCAATATACAGGAAAAAAAAAATTACAGCAGTTCTTTTTCAGTGGTGAAAAACTGGAAACTGGAGGGATTATTGTTGTTATTTACTTGTTTCAGTCATGTCCATCTCTCTATGAATTCATTTTGAGTTTTAAAGTATAGCAGGACTTTTGCTGTTTTTCTGGATTGAGTTTTAGGCAATCAAGTGCCTTTGATTGAATTTTTCCTTTGATAAATACAAATATATATAAATATATATGTATGTATATATGTACATATATATGTATACATGTATACATATATATATATGTATATATGATTGCTTAGAGGGAATAGAGAGAGAAGCAGAGGTGAGAGAAGAAGTGAGCATGAAAAGGCTAGGGGAACTTGCTTGTGGGGAGGCCTAATGGAAAGGATGTGTTGTTGGCAGTCCTTTTGATCAGTGTTAATTTCTTAGTCAACAGAAGCCCTGCCTGTTGATCCATGTAGATTTCTCAGACAGAAGTCTTATCTGTTGATCTGTGTTAATTCCTCAGATAGAGGTCCTGTCTCTTGATCTGTGTTAATTTCTCAGACACAAGCCCTGTCTGTTGGTGTTGGTGTTTATGGGTGAATTAAAATGATGGAAAGAATTTGGAGTGGAACTGTCACTGTGAGCTGAGACAAGGAAAAGGAGCAGAGAGTTGCCTGAATGTGAACCTAGGCAAGAACTGGGAGTGATCAGTCCACAGAAGAGGAGCTGTAGGGTTTGGAAGTGAGCCTGGAGCCAAGATGAGAGAGGAGTTTACTTGGACACTGTGTATTAATTAAGGAGATTGTTTTTACTGTGACCTAAGGGTGATGGTGTGGCATTTCCTGCTATCCTTTAAGCATGCATCAGGAAGACCATAGCTTGGAACACCCTGACGTTGGGAAGGCAATGATGTATGCTATGCACTATATAACATACTGAGTATTATGAGATACATACATACATACATACATATATATATATAAAATATATATTAGATGATGTGTTTTGCTTAAAGATATTGTTTTGAATGTTATGCTTTACTGAGTAACAGAAAGTAAAAAAAAAAGGTTTAGATTATTGTTGAAAAAATAAAGAGTTCATTATAGTATGCCAGTAGACCCTTAAATTATTCACAGCAGCAGTCCTCAGGTGTGCTGCTGTGATTGGCATTTAAGAAGATTTCTTGATAAAATTACTGAAATGGTTTGTCATTTCCTTCTCTAGCTTACTGGTCAGATGAAAAACTGAGACAAACAGAGACAAGTGACTTTTCCAGGGAAACACAGCTAGTACATGTCTGAGGTCACTTTTGAATGTAAATCTCCCTGACTCAAGGGTCAGTGGTTGTACTGATAATGTATTTTTTGTTTAATGTTAAAGTAATTTTGCTTCTTAAGGGGAAGATCTTTTCTGTCCATAAATAGGCCCATGTGACCTGCTTGGGTCACATGGAAGTCTGACTCACATGAAGTCTGTGGTGGTAGGTGATTTCTGAATGAGCAGAGCTGAAGGGAAATGAGTGAGAGATCGGTAAGAAATGAAGGATGCAGCCTGTTTGTGATTTGTTTAAGGGAGCTGGTTTTTGGGAAGCCTGGCAGGGGGAAGGCTTGGGGATGATGTTCTTTGCATTGATATTGTGTAAAGATTTTTCTTACTGTGATGGATTTGGTTTTCTGGTGTCTGAATAAATGTTTTCCTTCTGTCTTCCATGTAGAGAGTCTGTTGTATTTCAGGATTCAGAATTGCATCTGCATATTCGTGGTTGCTATAGGTCCTATGAATATCTTGTTGGCACCATAGTGGTCTATCCACTATGCCAACTAGCTGCCCATCAATTACAGAATCAATTTTATGAATTATGGAATAGTTAAACAAATTGTAGCATATACACATTATAGTTATTTGTTTTGTTATGTTTTTAAAATGATATTTTGTTTTTGGAGAAATATGGAAGATTAGGATGAATTTATGCCGAGTAAAAAGAACAGAGATAGGAGAACAGTTTATACTATTACATCAATATTTTGACAAAGAGTATCTTTTCTTTTGTCTAGTCGTTTCTCATAATAATCAGGGCAATAATGTCATAGAGTTTATGATCACAAATAAAATAGTTTAAATGCAGCATATGAAAGGATCATTATCGTAGTCATTTGAAAATAATTTGATCTTAAATTGGCATTTCATAATAATTGGCATATTCTTCAATGTATAGCAACACAGACGAAATTCAATTCTGAAAGATACCATGTTCTCTCATCTCTTTGCTATACAGAAAACACTATAAATTCTAAAGGTATAATAAATAAAAATCTGAAGAAATGGTCCCTGCAAATTCCACTGTGAGTTATTGAAAACTGTACTTGAAAGATTCAGTAAAAATGATCAAACTACCCGAATGTAGTTATTATGGAAGAAAAGTCTATGAAAACAGGAATAAGTACAGTTTATAACTAAAAATTCTCAAAGAAACCAGTTAGAATATGTTTGATCCATTACTGAAGTACATACAACTTCTACTCTGCTGATTAAACTGTAGGTGCAAGCAGCATGGAAAGAAGTCCCAGAAAAAAAGAGGAGAAAATATTTTAGTCTAAGATGATTCTCAATTTAGGAATTCCATATATGTTTAAAAATAATGTATACTTTCATTTTTCTCCAGTAGAACAACTATCTGAAGTCTCATTTAAAGGCAAATGCAAAAATAAATAAATAAATAGATAAATAGAACATATTTGCTTAGAATATGTTACAAACTCATTTTTAAAAATAAGTATTAAATTTCATTGGCTTTGGGAATCAATAAATTCTGGTTTCTTACCTCACTAAATCCTTTGCAAGTGAAGTATCTTTGTCTATCATTCATTTAAATGAATCACTGTCTTTTATAGAAAGTTATAGTGGGTGGATTTGCATGAGGAGGGTGAATTGGAAACCTTTCAGCTCAGTCACACTGAAATAAATGCTTATAATTATTTGCAAGAAGCACAGGTGCACAGAAATCTGTTAATGATGGAGTTAAACCACTTCCATGATGGAAGCCAGAAAAATAAATTGTTTATAGTAGAGTATCAAGCAATTAAATTTTTCAAGTAAAACTAGTCCCATCTTCTACCTTAGAAAAGTGAAAATAAGTGTGAATTTCCTAATATGTCACTGCTCTGGAAGACGAAGAATTCAAAATCAGTTCCTTGGTCTCATTGCCCCTATTTCTCAAACTTCTTTTTTTTAGAATATCTGTTTTGTACCCATCTCCTTTCTGTCATAGCTATTTTGGTCAAGGGTATTTTGTCACAGGTATGAACAATATGACAGTAGGTTCTGTACCCTATTTATTTTTCTATTTCTTAAATTTTTCACAGTGCCTATCTTGTATTAGATGCATAATAGTTATTTGTTTAATTGGCAAGAAATAAAGGACTAAAGCATCTTCTTTTTAAAAAAATGTGCCAAAAAACTCACAAAAGAAATGGCAATTCAAACAATATTGGACACAATTACATTGCCAAATAATTTGGATCCGGAAAATTATACTTCCTTGGTTTTATAATCTGACAAATCCTTCAAGTACCCTAGAGGGCTGTCTTCTAAAATTTCTGCTTCTGAGCATCTGGAACAGACATACTGAGATTGAGCCATAGCTCATGGACAGGGTGATGACAGTAAGGCAGATCAAAGGCAACTCTGATACATTCTCCTCCAGAAAATCTGAAAATACCTTCTCAAATCAAATTTTGGAGTGGTATAAACAAAACAAACAAAAAAAAGAGTCAGGGGGAGACAATTTTCTGACTTAAGAAAACTTAGGAGGTCAGTAGAAGTTTGTGACAGTTGGGCAAAAACTGGACTGGAGCCCGCACAAGTGGCAGCAACTATAGGAGCAACTATACGTGCCCTCAACCCAGAGACAGTAAGAGGGTTGAGTAACTGGACATAAAGAGATTACAGGGAGCCTTTTGTTTGAATTAGTTATAGCATATAGCTGTCACTGATTAGCAATTGTCCATACTGTTCCAGTGTGTAGAGGAGTGCTGAAGATTGAACACACATACACACACACACACGCACACACACACAGAAGAAAAGAAAAGGGAAAAAAAGCAAAGAAAAGAGAAGAAAAGGGGACTCTGATGAGCAGTTCCAAAGAAAGTGCTAGCACTTGTGATGCAGGGGAGCAGAAGCCCTTCCTTGGTAAAGACCAGGGACCTGACAAAGAGAACACTAACCGTAACTCTCCCATGATCAAATCAACTTGGAAGCACCAAAAACTTAAAGACCCTTAGAACTAATCTGAAAAGAGCAGCATGAGAAAGCCTGAAGCTTTCCACCCCTAGATAATCAGAGCCCAATTTTAATGTTTAAAAGGAAGTCAAGAAATAGACTGGAAAAGTGAGTAAACAAAAACAACAAAAGCATGTGACCATGAAAAAAAAACGCTAATACATTGAAAGTGAAGACCAAAACATAAAGTTTAATGAAAGTAGTAACTTAAAAACAGCTAGAAGAAAGCCTCAAAGAAAAATGCTAATTCAACCCAGACCTAGCAAGAATTCCTGTAAGTTTTGTTTCTTTTATGTTTTTTAAAGAGGGAAGTAGAGGAAAAATTGGAAAATGAAATTGGAGGGATGCAATAAATGTATGAAAAACATGGACAGTTTGGTAAAAGAGTCATGAAATTCACTGAAGACTTCCTTGAAATACATAAGTGACCACATGGGAAAAAAAGAGATACAAAATCTCATTTAAGAAAAAAATTCTTTATATATAGAATATGGTAAATGGAAGCCACATATTTCCCTGTGACATCAAGAAACAATAAAACAAAACTAAAAGAATGAAAAAATAGATGAAAAAGTGAAATATCTCATTGGAAAAAATGGCATGGAAAATAGATGAAGAAGAGATCAATTAAGAATTATTGGACTACCTTAAAACCATTTTTAAAAAAGCCTAAACATCATCTTTCCAGAACTTATAAAGGAAAACTACCCTGACATCTTATACCCAGAGTGTACAATAAAAATTGAATTAATCCACTGTTCATATCCTAAGGTTCCAAAGTGAAATGTCCCAGAAATATTATACCCAGTCCAGAGTTATCAGGTCAGAGATAAATTAGTTGAAACATTCAGCAAGCAATAATGCAAATATCGTGGAACCACAATCAGAATCACACAAGATAAAGCAGCTTCCACACTAAAGGAGTAGGGTACTTGACATATGATAGTTCAGATGGCAAAGGAGCTTGGATTATATTCAAGAATAACCCATATAGCAAAATTATGTATAATTTTTCAGGGGGAAAATGGATATTTATCAAAATAGAGGACTTTTGATAATGTCCGATGAAAAGATCAGAGCTGAATAGAAAATTTGCCTTTCAAATACAAGACTCAAAAATAGCATAAAAAGATAAACATGATGAATAATCATAAGATTTCAGTAAATTTAAGCTGTTTACATTCCTTTAAAAAATGTGATTAAACACAGTTCTAAGCTGCATCCTCTACATTTTACTAAAAACCAATGCAATATTAGTCAACCAAGTTGATGTAAGCCCATGACCAGAAAAACAATAAAATGATAACATCAACAACAAAAACAAAACAAACAAAAAACCCTCCTTTCAAATTCCATTGAGGGGCTCCATGAAAGGATTACAATAACATAAACTGCTAACCTTCTATGGAAAGTTTAAAAAAAATGGTTGCCCTAAAAATGTATCAAAGAGCTACACATAAGGGAAATTTCCTGAGGATATATAAAGGGAGAGGAGGCCTTTTATAATCTAAATTGTAAATTTAGCCTTCGATCTTATAAGCTCCATTTTGACAACATATGCTGTAGGAACCTTGTCTGTGCAAATGAAATGTGTGTTCATGATTTGGTAAGCATAGTTTTAAAAGCTAATTAAGATTGAATGGCAAATAATCAAGGGAGATCACATTAGACTGGGGAGCATAAAATATAGTAATAGAAACTATGATGTTATTAAGAACCCTTCAGTTTACAGGGTAAATCTCAGAATTTTGAAGTAATTAGTCAACCACTCTTAGATGACTCATGGTGTTGTGTGTATAGCATTAAAGGTCTTAATTGTGATATCAGCCCACTCAGATGATGTGAATAATGAGGTGCATTGTTTTTTACAAAAATAAATAATAAGCATTGTATTCAAAATGGTACCTAATTCAGAGATATCTCAGTTATGGACTGAAGTACATGTATTCTTTCCAAGAGGAAGTTCATAATTGTTGCAAAACATGTTTTCTCTTCCAGCACAGTTTACTTCTCTCATTCCTATAGTGTTACATATTTTTACACATAAACCACAATGGAAAATAAACAGTTATAACATCATGATTGTGAAGATGAAGAAGCTAAACTTGAGTTCATATAATTCTTTGTTTTCCTTTAGAATTTTCATTTGTGCTTAAACCTGAAACTAGTGAAACAGAATGCAATATGCCAAGTTTAATATTTTGGTTTGAAAATATTAATTTTTATTTCATACATAACTATTTTAATGAATTGGAATAATATCTTTAAATAGAAATAAATATTCGAAAATTATTAGTTGTTTTAAAATTAAAGAAAAATTTCAGAAAATATAATGTTACACACTGCTAGTAGTTAATTATGAATTACATTGTGCTGTTCTCAATTTTATTTAAATTCATTTTTGTAATGTGATTTTTGTCAATCCTTGTCAAAATTACTATCATGGTTAAAATTTTTCGAAGTCACTACTATATTCTGTGCCTTATGTGAAAGAAATTTGAAATTATTTGAAAGTTATTTGAGATTAAAGTTAGAAAAGGTATTCTTCAGTCACTTATGAGTGAAGATTGACAAATCTCTCTACACTGTAACTAAACAAGTATATTTGAAGAATATATATTTTTTGCAAAGTCAATGAGAAATTGGCCAAAATTAAGACTCAAAGCCAAAAATTGTGCAGACAGCTATTTAGTATAATTTTGGGGGGCTCTTTTTATAAAATGAAGATAAAATAAGTCTGGGACCTAAAGGAATACAAATTTCACATATTGGCTGGCATTGGGAATGTCTTCTTTCATTCTGTCAAACACTTTTTGGTTTCTTTCAAGGAATAATTTGATAAATAGAGAAAAGTAGCACCATATTTGGAAGGGAAGGCAATTAAGTATAAAATATCAATATATTTTCCTCAAGAACAAAAAACAGTGTTACACTAAATTTAGTCCTTAGCAATACAAAAAAAAAAAAGATGTTGTCGTCCTTCACTTTTCTTTTTCTTTGAAACACCCTCTATCCATCCATTTGAAATAGCTTCATATCCTCCTCCATTCCCAAAAGTTCTATCCTAATTCATGTCCTTAGTATCCCCCTTTTAGATCATTAGTATTATTCCACTATTGAAATATGATTGATATCTGAATTGGTCTCCCTACTTCTTGGCTTCTCTTTAATTCAGCTTCCTTACAACCAATAAGCTGTTACCTCTGTAATACAGATCCTATCGTGTCAATTTCCTAGTGACACTGGCTTCCTAATTCCTCTCAAATAAAACATAAAATGACCAGACTAGCAATTAAAGCTCTGTTCAAGATAAACACCAGGAATATGTTGATAAATTCTTAACAACCAATGTCATTTTTTTTAATTGCATGAACAACACACTTTTAGGTTTACATTTGTCCCATTACTTTGAAAAGTTTAGATAATCGATAGAAAAACAAAATATTCCCAGATTTGTAGCATTTGAAAGTGTTTGAGATTTTCACATTGAAAATTTTTATAATAGATTTTCAAGTTGATTTCAGTCAACTCCAGCATGGTTCTCATCCTCATCTAACTTGATTACCTTATATTGTAGTCCTTTCATGTGCTTTCCACCACAGTTATTTTAGTAACATTTATCTCTAGACAATATTCTACCTCTTACTTACCTGACTGCATAGAATGTAACTCACTCGTCTTTGCCTCTCCCATAAGAAAACAAAAGCAACAACAGGAAAAAGAAACAAATCAACCTTGATTTTCTTCAAAGAATTGCTTAAATGTCAAATTTTCTTTATTCCCATCCTCTACCCCAAGTTGTTTATCCTCTCTCATCTTGATATTGCTTTATATTACAAAATAAAATAATTTAGAGTTTAATGGGACCTCAGTTTCTACACGTCAACCAAGATAATAAGAGAAAATCCACAGTGGTTGATAGTTTATTAAATATTGGCCATTCAAAATCTACTATCTGCTGATTTACCTGTGGTGAACGTTGTCTTCCATAGGTGGTATGAAGATATCATTTCATGTCTTGAGGGGAGGTAAAATATACATTTCTATCCTCTTCTCTCCCCACCAATTTTCAAGGGAAAATTTAATTTCTGACATAAGGAAGAAAATGAGATTGGGCAAGAAGCTTGTCCACTCTGTTCTCTTTGAAAACAGAGGTACCAAGCTAAAATTGTATGTTAAAAGTGCCTTAAATATTATCCATTTTGAGGTTTAGGTTCAAGCTAATGTCTAATGACTTTTCATTAATTGAGAGTGTGGGACCCCATGGTTTCTATGTCAGGCTTAATATTTTTTCTAGCAAATACCAATTTCTCAATGAACACAGGTAATTGGTATCAAAAAAGGTATTTATCCCAGTCCTTAGAAAAGTATAAATCAGAAAAAAATCAAACATATAAGAATATATGTCACACATAATAGAGAGTGATGATTCTTTCCCATTGGGAGAGTGAGGTAATTGGAGAAGGAGACAACTGAGCTCCACTTAGATTTAACCCATGGGAAATTTCCTGAAGTCTCTAGTGTAGCAATCTGAGGAAAAGAACAGATGGAAATTTCTAGTTCCTCATCTATCAAGGTTTTTGTTTGTTTTGAGATTATTTTTTTCTTCATCAGCCTGAAGTATCATATTTCTTCTCTTCAGAAGCTGGATGCCAGAAGTACCTGGGATTTTTGAAGAGCGTCAAGACTTCAAAAGTTCAAAAAATCAGAAGAAGTTGAAGTTCTCTCTGTTCCTGTCAACTCTGCCCTGCCATTCCTGTTGGTTGTTGTGTTTGTCCTTCATTTTCAAAGAGGATGATGACATCAAAGAAACAATTACATGAATTGTAGTTGACTTTGATTTGGGGGAAGGAGGGATCTGCAAGGTCCCCAGCTTCATTTTCTCCTCCAGAGACATCTGAATCCAGTGAGTAGATATTCATAAGGATGACTGGAGATGGCCCAGGAAACAATGAGAGTCTCTGACTTTTAGGCTCAGACCTTTTCAGGTATTCACTTAAAGTGAGGTAATCCCATTCAGTGAATAAGCCTCTTTAAGAAGTAAATCAAGGAGGGATGTAAGTCACTTAAGATGCCTCAAAAGATGTTCCTTAGCCAAAGTGAAATTATAAACATATGTGAAACCTGGTTATTGGAACTTGCCATCTTTACATGCTATGAGACTATTAAGTGACTGTTCTTCTGAGTTTAACTCCAGGTGTGGATAGCAACAAAGGCAGTCTGAGCCTCCAATACATGATGCCAATAAGTTGGTGAGATGCTGGTATGAACTGCAAAATATAATCTCAGGGGAAGGGTGAGAGAGTAGCTGTTCAGCCTGAGCTGAGGTAGGATTCTCCTAACTCAATTTCCCCATTGACACCTGGCAGACTTTAAACCTAACTGAATGCAAGTGGACAAACTAATCCTGCCTGGAATTGACATGAAGTTGGGGAGATATTGTATCCCTGCAATGTCCCTACTTTTGGTGGCAATTTCCTATACTCAAAAGGTTTGTAACCTTAATACCAGATCTATTAAATTACAGATTGTTGATAGGGGAACATCTGAGATCAAGCCTAAAATTAAAGAACACACTTTCCCCCCAGTTCCATACTATGTTATCTTTCTTACTGTCTACAATTCTTGATATGTCAGTGACAGAGGCTCTGCTATCAAATTTACATCTGATTTCATAATCCAAGAACTATCTTCTTACTATATCTTACCTTGGAAATCAAATACCTGCTAACTATTTTTGATCTTCCATTTTCAAAGGGAAGGCTATTTTTCTATGGAGACAAATCAGATAAAATGAGAATTGAGCAGCTCTCCCTTCTCTTTTGTCATATTTTATCAGCATTTCATCCGCCAGGAACATCCATCAGTCTTTCTTTGATTTTTCTCTTTCAACCATTACAACCTCAAACAAAAAAGATGTTTTCTTCTCTTTAGCTTTCCTCACAATATGAAGTCATACTGAGCTCTGGGCAATATTTTCACAGAAGCATGTCATAGCCTTGGATTTGTCCTCCATTATCTATCATTGCTTCAATTCTCTATACACATCAAAAGAAAGGTTGAATGATGATTTATAGGAATATAGAGACTCATATCTTGAATTTGTCATTCCAATAGAGACTATTTTTTATGTCATAATTTCTTCTTGACGATTTCCTACCTTGTCTGGTCTGATTGCCCTTACTATAATATCTGCCCTTACTTATTTTTTATTGAAAAAAGCAAACATGTTTGTTTTCAATTAAAAAAAAGATTCATTTTTATTTTTTGATCTCCCATCTGCTCTCCCCTATCCAGATGAATTTTAATCCACAGACAAATACATGTTGTTTTTCTGAAATTTTAAAATACTGCTTTCCCGAAATTAAGGGAGTATGAGAGGTAATACCTGGAATTTGTTTTTCTTTTACATCACAAATTCTTTCTGGGATTTGTCACAAACCCCAGGGGATGTAATAATCTCCACAAAATGCCTCTTTTAATGAGAGATGTATGTAATATAGAATTTCTCCTTGTTTGTAAGTCAACCATTAAAAATATAAATTCATCCAACTGTGACTTTAGGCAGATTGAGAAATTAAGGGTAAGTTCCAGCAGTCATCTGGACAATTGAAGTGCCACATTGCTATGTTGTATCAGATCTCTTTGACAGACTCCTATTGTATTTTAATTGAGATTTCAAAAGATCTTAAATGAGCTAGTAATTTGATTTTTTGAAATGATATGTTATTTTCTTTCAATTACATTGAAAACCAATTTTCAGCTTTCATTTTTGAAATTGAGTTCCAAATTCCTTTTCCTCACTTAATCCCTCCCTCCTCTCTGAGATGGCAAGCAATTTGATATAGGTGAGAAAATATTTTTAAAGTGATTAGCACAGTGTCTGGTCCATAATGGATATTTAAAAAATGTCTCTTCACTTCCTCTTCTCCCTATTTCCCAAACTCTTAATCTATTACCTCTTTTGGATAATTTACCTTAGTATAAGTCAATGAAAAATATCCCTACCATTTGTCTTTCCATTGATGCATACCTACTTTTTAAATTTCTTCACATGAATATGCTATCTTAATTTAAAACATTAAATTTTACCATTAAATTTACAAGTTTACCAGTCTCTTCAATTGAATAAAGTATCACTATCCAGAGCCATAATATAGTCAAGTATTTTGTACTACCATGTGTCACTTTGAAAGAGGAGGTCATTTTACTTATTTTTTAATTTACTTAATTTATTTGTTTCCAGTTTTCAGTAATCACTTCCATAAGTCTAAAATTTTCTCACTTTCTCTCTTCCCTCCCTCCCCAACATGGCTTGGAATCTTATATAGGTTCTACATATATATTCTTATGAAACACATTTTCACATTACTCATGTTGCATAGAAGAATCAAATTGAAGGGAAGAAACCATGAGAAAAACCAAACCAAAACAGAACAGAACAGCAAATAATCTGCTTCATTCTGCATTCTAATTCCATAGTTCTTTCTATGGGTGTGGATGGCATTTTGTCTCAAAAGTCTTTTAGGAATGTTTTAGGTCTTTGCATTGCTGTGAAGTGCTTAATTTGTCAGAAACAGGCCTCATACACTGTGGCTCTTACTGGTGTAATATTCTCCTGGCTCTACTCATTTCTCTTAGCATCAGTTCATATTAGTCTGCCCAGGTTTGTCTGAACTTTGACTATTCCCCATTTCTTATAGTACAATAATATTCCATCACTTTCATATAAGAACTTCTTCAGCCATTCCCTAATTGATGGACATTCTCTCCATTTCCACTTCTTGGTCACCACTAAAAGAGCTGCTATGTACATGTGGGACCTTTTCCCATTTTTAAGATCTAAGAGACCAATTTCTCCTTTTTTTTTGCTTCCTGCTTAACTTTTAAACATTTCAATCCATGGCATTATTGTTTAAGTTGATTGACTTGATTTGGTTAAATTATTGACTTCTTTCTTTGATTTTTGTCTCCTGAGTAAAATAAATAGGGAAACAAAGAAAAAAGTCTTTAAAATACCATTGACTAAGTAACACCCATGACTCAATGAAATGTGAATTATTTTTAGATGAATTAATGTGTCACCTGAATAAAACAATGATAGGATTAACAGTTTTTGTTTTAATGGTGGTGATAAGGTTAAACTTTTATTAGATCATTGTCATAGTTGCAGTTTAGGAAATATATGCATATGTAAGTACATACACATAATAAAATGCAAAAAAATGTCACATATTTATTAAATGTCAAACATCCCCAATTTTACCCACCCCAATTTCTAGTACCTCTTTAACTGTTTCCTACTACATATTTCCAACAAAGTCGACCAAATATTCTATAGAAATAGAAATTCCATTTAAAATAACTGTAGAAAATATAAAATACTTGGTACTCTGTATGCCAAGACAAACAAAGGAACTATATGCAAAAAAACACTAAATAATTTTCATATCATATCTAAACATTTATATATGCATATATATATATGTTTAGATCATATCTAAACAATAGGAAAAATATCAATTACTGATCATGTGTCAACCAACTCAATATAATGAAAATGGCAATTATGTCAAAGCTAGTTTACTTATTCAGTGCTGTCCTAACCAACTATCAAGAAATATTTTTAGAGGTAGGAAAATATACTAACATTCATCTCAAAGAACAAAACTTCCCAAATATCAAGAGAATTAATGAAATAATGCAAAGAAAGATGTCCTAGCCAAACCAGATCTAAAACTACATTATAAGGCAGTAATGATCAAACTATCAGGTACTGGCTAAGAAACAAAGTGGTGAATCAGTGTAATGGATTAAATATAAAAGAGACACTACAGCAATCAAGTGTTTGATAAATCCACACTCCAACATGTGGGATAGAAACTCACTATGTGTATGCAGTTTATACATAAAGGATAATACTATTACTAAATTAGGAGAGGAAGCAATATTAGTTTACCTGTCAGATCTATGGAGAAAGGAAGAATTTATAGCTAAAGAAGAAGTAGAGAACATTATGAAATGCAAAAATGGAAAATTTTGATTACATTTATTTTAAAAAATTCACAAGTAAAGCCAATGCAAAGAAGATTAGAAGGGAAGCAGAAAGGTGGGAAATAATGTTTACAGCCAGTGACTCTGATAGAAGTCTCATTTCTAAAACATAGAGATAGTTGAGTAAAATTTATAAGAATACAAGTCATTCCCCAATTGATAAACAGTCAAAGGATATGAACAGGCAACTTTCCACCAAGAAGTTAATGTTATCTCTAGTCATGAAAAGAAAATGTTCAAAATCTCTATTGACTGGAGACCTAAAGATTAGGGGTCCCATCGCACACCCATCAGATTCGCTAACATGACAAAACAAAAAACAACTATTAGAGAAGATGTGGACAAATTGGAACACTAATAGATTGCTGGAGGAGTTGTGAACTTATTCCACTATTCTGAAGAGCAATTTGGAACTATGTGCAAAGGTATAAAACTGTGCTTACCCTTAGATCCAGCAATATCACTTCTAGGTCTATATCCTGAAGAAATCACAAAAAAGGAGAAGGATCCACATTAACAAAACTATTTGTAGCAGTTCTTATTGTGGTAGAAAAGAATTAGAGGTTTTTTTCAAGGCAGAGCCAAGATGGTGGAGTGAGAGCAACTACTCACCTAAGCTCTTAGACATACTCTGTCAGATATCTCTAAAAAGAGATTCTGACCAAATTTTGGAGATGTAGAATCCAATAGGAGACAGACTGTGGCAGTTTCACAGCCCAGGACAGACTGAAAGATCGAGGGGAAGAATTTATTCTGGAAGGGTAGAGGAGCATACAGTGCATAGCACGGCATCCCTGCTGCAGCACTGCTGAACAGGAAATCCTGGGTGGTGGTCTGAGGAAGCAGCAGCACAGTGGGATAGCCGCTCAGGGCAAGAGTCAAGCAGAGATGAGCAAGTGAGAGCCTCTGAAGGAGGCTCAGGGATCTGCAGCACCTGCAAAAAGATTTTCAGCCAACAGATTAAATGTCTGTAAGTCACCTACTTGAACTTCCGGGAGTGAAAATGGAGGAGTAATTAGTAAATGCTCTCTTCCCATCCCCTTCTTGACCCTGAAAGAACCATAAAATATTTCCCCAGAAAAATTCTGGGTCAGTGGGATCAGCAGAGGGGGCAAACAGTCTCATTGCATGTGAGGCTAGGAAAATAGCAAAGGACTATTCCCCTTACTGTGACTAAGGAACAAAGCTGGCCCAGAAAGCTGGAGTTCCAGGGGTATGGAACTTCACACTAGGACACAGGTATACCTGAGCACTACAGGGGAAATTAGAAGACAGCTGGGCACACTGAGAACTGAGCTTGCCTTTGAAATAGCTCAGCTGAGGAGATCTCCCTTGAACAGACCACCCCTCCCCCACACCTGGCAAGCTACCTCCAGGGCTAATCCAGGGAAACACAAATATATTTCACCTGCTTTTGCTTTCTGACACCAGCCACTTCAGTACCAAGTTCTTTAGAGTTTAGCTGACAGAATCAGAGGCCACAACACAGAAAGCCTCACCATCATGGGCAAAAAGCAAAGTAGGTAGGAAAAGACCATAGAATCTTTCTATGGGGACAAAGACCAAAGCACTAATACCAAAGAGGTCAGTACTGAGACTGGACTAACATCTGAAACTTCAGAAGGGATCGATGAACTGCTTACATGCACATAGAGCACTCCTGGAACAGTTGAAGAAGGAAATAGAGAAAAAAAATAGCCAATGATTTTTTAAAAAATGAAAAAAGAACTCACTGAAGGGAACAACTATTTAAAAAGGAAAATTGAATAAATGGAAAAGGAAGCACAAAAACTAAATGCAGAAAATAATCCTTAAAAGGAATAATTGGACAGATGAAAAAGGAGATGCAAAAGTTAACTGAAGAAAACAATTTGATGAAAATTAAAATTGGACAAGTAGAAGCTAATGACTCTGTGAGACATCAAGAACCAGTCAAACAAAATCTAAAGAATGAAAAGATAGAAGAAAATGTAAAATATCTAGTTGGAAAAACAACTGAACTGGAAAATACATCCAGGAGAGAAAATTTAAAAATTATTGGCCTACCAGAAAGCCACGATGAAAAAATGAGTCTAGAAAATATCTTCCAAGAAATCATCAAGAAAAACTGTGCAGAAGCACTAGATTCAGAGGGCAAAATCGTCATCAAAAGAATTGACCCTTCACCTCCCGAAAGGGACCCCAAAATAAAATCACCAAAAATATTGTTGCAAAATTCCAGAGCTATCAAGTGAAGGAGAAAATACTACAGGCAACTAGAAAGAAACCATTCAAATATCGAGGAGATAGAGTCAGGATCACACAGGACCTTGCATCTTCTACATTAAAAGATCGAAGGAATTGGAATAAGATATTTCACAAGGTAAAGGAGCTGGTACTACAACCAAGGATCAATCACCCAGAAAAGTTCATCATAACATTCAGGCATTCAATGGGCATTCAATGAAACAAGTGGTTTCAGACCTTCCTGATACAAAGGCCAGAACTCAATAGAAAATTCGATCTTCAAATGCAGGTCTTAAGAGAACCATAAGAAGGTAAACAGAGGAAAAGAAAACTTGTCACTCAATTTGGGCAAACTGATTTCCTCCCTATAAGGGAAGATGACACTCATTAATCTAGAGAATTGTATATCTAATATGAAATATAAAAGTGATATTCAGAGAGAGAGAGAGGGAACAGATATTAAGTAAATTATGTGATGACAAAAATGTGATTTAAGCATGTTAAGTGATTGTAACAGGAGATGTGAAAAAGAGGAAGCAGAAAATGGTAAATTACATCACAGGGAGGAGTACAAAATTATATTACATTAGAGGGAAAGAGGGGAGGGAGATAAGCATTGTTTGAGAAGTGCTCTCATCTGATGGTTCAAGGAGGAAACAACAAACAATTAAGCATATAAATCTAACTAGCTCTAGGCAGTAGGAGGGGAAGTCGAAAAGAAAAGGCATGAGATGTTAACAGGGTGGGAAGAAGTAGTAAAGATAAAGGGCAGTAAAAGGACAAAGTTTGGAGTAGAATATATTGTACTTCAGCAGATGTAAGAAAAACAAGGGTAGCAATTCTAATCTCAGACAAAGCAAAAGCAGAAATAGATCTAATTAAAAGAGATAAGGAAGGCAACTATATCCTGCTATAAGGCACCAGAGAAAATGAAGCAATGTTATTACTAAACATATATGATCCAAGTGGTATAGAATCTAGATTCTTAGAGGAGAAGTTAAGGAAGTTACAGAGAGAAATAGACAGCAAAATTATACTAGTGGGGGACCTAAACCTCCCCTTCTCTGAACTTGATAAATATAACCATAAAATAAACAAGAAAGGAGGTGAATAAAACTCTGGATAAGGTAGATATGATAGATCTCTGGAGAAATTTGAATGAAAATAGAAAGGAATATACCTTTTTCTCAGTGGTACATGGCCTGTATACAGACATTGACCATGTACTAGGGCATAAAAGCTCACAATCCAGGGCAGAAAGGCAGAGATAGTCAATGGATCCTTCTCAGATCATAATACAACAAAACTCATATGTAATGAAAGGCCCTGGAAAGATAGACCAAAAATTATTTGGAAACTAAATGATCTAATCATACAGAAGGAGTGGGTTAAACAACAAATCATAGAAACAATCTACAACTTCATTCAAGAGAATGACAATTATGAGAAAACCTACCAAATCTTATGGGATACTGAAAAAGCAGTTCTTAGGGGAAGCTATATATCTCTGAATGCCTGCATGAATAAAATAGAGAAAGAAGAGATTAATAAGTTGGGCATGGAGCTGAAAAAGCTCATAAAAGAACAAATTGAAAATCCCCAAGTAAATACCAAATTAGAAATACTGAAAAGCAAAGGAGAGATTAATGAAATTAAAATTAAAAAAAAAAAACAACATTAAAGTAAAAAATAAAAGTAAGAGTTGGTTTTATGGAAAATCTTGTAAAATTTATAAACGTTTGGTCAATTTGACTAAAAAAAAAGAAAGAATAAAACCAAGTTACCAATACCAAAAATGAAAGAGGTGAACTCACATTCCATGAGGAGGAAATTGAAACACTAATTAGAAATTACTTTGTCCGACTCTTTGCCCATAAATTCAACAATCTAAATGATATGGAAGATTATTTAAAAAAAAAATACAAATTCCCCAGATTAACAGAAGAGGAAGTTGAATACTTAAAATCCCCATCTCAGAAAAATAAATTGAACAAGCCATCAATGAAATCCTTAAGAAAAAATTTCCTGGGCCCGATGGATTTATAAGTGAATTCTACAAAACATTTAAAGAATAATTAATTCCAATGTTTTATAGACCATTTGGGAAAATTAGTAAAGAAGGAGTCCTTCCAAATTCTTTTTACGATACAAATATAGTTTTGATACCTAAACCATGGACAGACAAAACAGAGAAAGAAAATTATAGCAATTTCTCTAGTGAATGTAGAAGCTAAAATTTTAAATAAGATTTTAGCAAAAAGAATACAGCAAATTGCCATGAGAACAATACCTTATGATCAGGTAGGATTCATACCAGGAATGCAGGACTGGTTCAATATTAGGAAAACTATTAGCATTCTTGGTCATATCAACAACAAACCTAACAGAAACCACATGCGTATCTCAATAGATGCAGAAAAGGATTTTGACAAAATTCAACACCTATTCCTATTAAAAACAGGGGAGAGCTTAGGAATAAAGGGAACTTTCCATAAAATAATAAACAGTATCAATCTAAAACCCTCACCAAACATAATATGTAAAGGAGATAAGCTAGATATATTTCCAGTAAGATCAGGGGTGAAACAAGAATGTCCATTTTCACCACTATTAGGAAATGTAGTACTAGAAATGTTAGCTGTAGCAATTGGAGGATATAAAGAAATTGAAGGAATTAGAATAGGCAAAGAAGAAACTAGATCATCACTCTTTGCAGATGATATGATCATATACTTAGAGGATCCTAGAGATTCAAGTGAAAAACTACTTGAAATAATAAACATCTTTGGCAAATTTGAAGGTTACTAAATAAACGCACACAAATCTTCTGCATTTCTATATATTACTAACAAAGCTCAACAGCAAGAGACATAAAGAGAAATCCTATTTAAAAATAAGGTAGACAATATAAAATATTTGGCAGTCTGTCTGCCAAAACAAATCCAGGGCCCATCTGAACACAATTACAAAACACTTTTCTCACAAATAAATTCAGATTTAAGTGAGTGGAGAAATACCAGTTGCTCATGGGTAGACCAAGTCAATATAATAAAAATGACAATTCTACCTAAATTACTTTACTTATTCAGTGCCATACCAATCAAATTATCTGATAATTATTTTCTAGAGCTGGAATAAACAAAATAAAAATTCATCTGGAAGAAAAAAAATGTCCAGAATATCAAGGGAACTAATTAAAAGAAATGCTAGGGAAGGTGGTCTAGCTCTACCGGATTTCAAATTGTATTATAAAGCAGCAAATATCAAAACCACTTGGTACTGGCTAAAGAACAGAAGGGTAGACAAGTGGAATATGCTAGGTATTCAGGACACAGTAGTCAAGGTATATAGCAATCTATTGTATGATAAACCCAAGGAGCCCAGATTCTGGGATAAGAACTCACTGTTTGACAAATATTTCTGGGAAAACTTCATGAAAGTGTGGCAGAAACTAGGCATAGACCAATGCCTGACACCATATACAAGAAAAAAGTCCAAATTGGTACATGATCTAGGTATAAAGGTTGATACTATACACAAATTGGTGGAGCAAGGATTAGTGTATTTATCAGATTTACGGAGAAAGGAAGAATTTTTGACTAAAGAAGAGATAGAAAGTATTATGACATACAAAATGGATAATTTTGAATACATTAATCTGAATTTCTTTTGCACAACCAAATTCAATGCAGCCAAGATTAGGAGGGATGCAGACAACTGGGAAAGAACTTTTGCAATTAGTGTCTGTCATAAAGGCCTCATTTATAAAATATATAGAGAACTGACTCAAATGTACAAGAATAGAAGTCATTCCCCAATTGAGAAATGGTCAAAGGATATGAATAGGCAGTTTTCAGAGGAAGACATTAAAGATATCCAGAATTATAGGAAAAAATTCTCTAAATCACTATTGATTAGAGAGATGCACATCAAAACAAGTCTGAGATACCACAACACACCTATCAGATTCACTAACATGACAGAACATTTAGACGATATATGTTGGAGAAGATGTGGGAAAGTTGGAACACTGATTCATTGTTGGTTGAGCTGTGAGGTGATCCAACCATTCTGGACAGCAATTTGCAACTATACACAAAGAGCTACAAAAATGTGCATACCCTTTGACCCAGCAATACTACTTCTAGGGCTACATCCCCAAGTGATCATCAAAATGGGAAAAGGGCCCACATGTACACAATATTTATAATAGCCCTCTTTGTGGTGGCCAAAACCTGGAAATCAAGGGGATGTCCCTCAATTGGGGAATGGATGAATAAATTATGGTATATGAATGTAATGGAATATTATTGTGCTATGAGAAATGATGTAAAGGAAGACTTCAGAGACGCCTGGAAAAACTTATATGATCTGATGGTGACTGAAAGGGGCAGAACAAGGAGAACTTTGTGCATAGCAACGACCACAGTATGTGAGAGTTTCACTGGTAGACTTGGAAATTCACTGCAATGCTAGGACTTAAAACAATTCTCAATGGTCTTTTAAGGCAAAATGCCTTCCATACCCTGAGAAAGAACTTTGGAAACCAATTGCAGAATGTCGCAGATGATTTTCTTTTTTATTACATTTTAATTTGCTATATGATTTCTCCCATTCATTTCAATTCTTCTACACAACATGAGTGTAGTGAAAAATGTATTTAATAGAGTTGTGTGTATAGAACCTATATAAAATTGTATGCCATCTTGGGAAGGGAGGCGGGAGGAAGGGGGAAAATAATCTAAGTTATATGGTAGTGATTGTAGAATACTGAAAACAAATAAAATTAATTTAAAAAAGAAAAGAATTAGAAATTTAGGGGCTGCTCATCAATTTGGGAATGGTTAGACAAGTTGTGGTATATGAACATCATAAAATACTGTTGTTTCATAAGAAATAATGAACAGGCAGATTTCAGAAAAATCCTTGAAAGGCTTATGTGAACTGATCCTGAATGAAGTGAGCAGAATAAGAGTAACATTGTACACAAAAAGAGCAACATCGTGTGATTACCACCTTCAATAGACTTACCTCTTCTCTGCAATGCAATGATCTGAGACAATTCCAAAAGCCTAATGATGGAAAATAACATCCACATCCAGATTAAGAAGTATGGAGTCCGACTACAGATAGAAATATGCTATTTTCTTTGTTGTTGTTATTATTTTTCCTTTCCTGGGGTTATTCCTTTTGACTGGAATTCTTCTTTACAACACACTATGGTGAAAATCTGTTTAATATGTTTGTACATGTTTAGCCTATATCAGATTGCATGACATCTTGTGGAGGGCAGAATGAAGAGAAGGGAGAAAATTTAGAAGTAAAAATCTTACAAAACTGAATGTTGAAAATTAAAAATAAATAAATTAGTAAACATTAAGTAAAGAAAAGAACTCATTATTTCACACACAAAAAACTGCTGGGTAAACTGGAATACAATATGGCACAAACTAGGTGTAGATCAAGGTCTTACATTGTACATCAGTTAAGGTCATTATACGTGCATGATTCAAACACAAAGAGTGAAACCATAGGCAAATTAATACAACAAGGAATGTTTTACCTTAAATGTTGTTTACCCTGTCAGATCTTTGAAAAGGGAAAGATTTTAAGACCAGACAAGAAAGAACAGTATAAAAATGTAAAGTATTTAATTTTAATGATACTCATTTAAAATGGTCTTCTGCAATACACGCAATTGTATCACCAGTGTGATATTCATAGTGCCCTCAGCAGCTATGAACATGTCAACACAGTTCTGAATCTCAAAATGTCATAGCCTCTCCACATGGAAGACAGAACCAAAACATTTATTCAAACACCACAAAATCAAATTCCAACACCAGAAAGTCATACCCATCATAGCAACAAAGAAATGTATAACAATAACAATGCAGGGGGCACTGAATTCCCCAAGTCTTCTCTCTGTTAGGCTTCCCACAAACCAGCTCCCTTAAACAAATCACAAAGAGGTTCCCTTAAACAATATCACAAACAACCTCTCTGTATCAGTAAGCTCCCCAACATACACAGGGAGGGATGGGAGAAAGCAGGGGTTATTATCCCAATTTCTTAAATATGCATTTATAAAAGGAAAGGCAACTTTTCAGGGGTCAACATTCACTTTTATCAGTTCAAATAAATGATTCCAGGAATACCTTTTTATTTTTTATATTCTCAGAGTTACCAAGCCTTCCATCTATTAAACAAACAGCCTTTTTATCTTCATCATTTTCAATAGACAGGGCTCTACTTCCTGAATAATTGCAATATTGCATTATAATTTACATAAATCCCTGAATCAAAACAGCTTGTATATCTGAGCAGGGGTCTGAACATACAGCCACTCAGATTCTCATCCAAGTAATCACAAGATCCTTCTCACAAGTGAATTGCCAAAGTAAAATACTAACCTTCCAGTATGTATAACTAAGACTTTGCTTCTTATTGGCTCAGAAGCAGCAGACATGAAACCCACATGACTCAGCACAGGTGTGAGCCATCAGTGCTCAAAGAGGACTCAACCCACAGGATATCGCAATATAGCTCCAGCCTGGAAAACAACTCTAAACAAACAAATCCCACCCTGCTTGCTGCCACACTCTCCCACTCATGCTAGTTGCTGTCTCCTCTCTCTTTCCCAGCTCTGACTGTTCTGACTAATTTTCTGCTCCTCACCTTCATGCTCTACCCATTCAGTGAACTTCTCCCACTACAGCCTCCATGTGACTCATACTTTCATGTGATACAGGCAGTTCACATGGGACTATTAACGAATAGGAAAGATCTTCCCATTTAAATTACCATTACACCAATACAGTCAAGATTAGAAAAAAAAACAGAAAGCTGGGAAACAATTTTTCCAGCAAGTTTTTCTGATAAAGGCCTCATTTCTCAAATATATAGAGAACTGAGTAAAACTTATAGGAATAGATGAAATTATCCAGTAGAGAAATGTTCAAGGGATATGAACAGGCATGTGTGTGTTTATCCTTCATTGCCAAAGAAGACCATGCCATCAGAAAATAATGACATGACTTGCCCTTGACTTTATTTTGAGTGAGGGAGGACTATGCAGGTCACCTGCCTCACTTCTCCTCCAGAGTTATTTGAATCCAGTGACCAGATATTCATCAGGATAACTGGAGATGACCCAGGATGAAGCAATGGGTTAAGTGACTTGCCCAAGGCCATACAGCTAATGAGTGACAAGTGTCTGAGGTGAGGTTTGATCTCAGGTCCTCCTGACTCCTGCACTGGTGCTCTATCCACTTCACCACCTAGCTGCCCCTGTGAACAGTCAATTTTCAGATGAAGGAAGGAAACCTTATTAGACTTATGAAGAAGTGTTCTTAATTCACTTCTGATTGAGAAATGCTAATTAAAACAACTCTGAGGTATTACCTCACATCTATCAGATTAGCTAATATGACAGAAAGGAAAAAAAATGATAAATATTGAAGAAGTGAGAAGATCTGTACACTATTGCAGTGTTGGTTGAGTTGTGATTAAGCCCACTATTCTTTTTTTCAGAATTTTAATTATTTTTAGGTCATAATATTTGCTTCAACAAATTTTGAGTCTCAAATTTACCACTCCTTCCCCTTTTCCATTGCCCTCTACTCAATATGGCATGACATTTGAAAATAGGTTCTACATATATATTCACATCAAACATATTTTCAAAATAGTCCTGTTGCAAAGGGGAATTAGAACCAATGGAATGAATTACAAGAAAAGAAGAAACAAGACAAAAAAGAGAGAAAGCAAATAGTAGATTTCTATCTGCATTCAGACTCCATAATTCTTTCTCTGGATGGGGATAGCATTTTCCATAATGAGTCTTTTGGAGCAGTCTTAGAATCTTGTAATGCTGAGAAGAACTAAGTTTATCAAAGTTAATTATCGTACAATGAGTGTGTAACTGTGTACAATATTCTCCTGCTTCTGCTCGTCTCACAGCGTCAGTTCATATAAGTCTTTCTTGGTTTTTCTGAAGTCTGCCTGCTCATCATTTCTTATAAGAAAATAATATTCCATTACATTCATATATCACAACTTGTTCAGACATTCATCAATTGATGGACATCCCCTCAATTTCCAGCTCGTTGCCTCCACAAAAAAGAGCTGCTATAAATATTTTTTGTACATATGGTTCCTTTTACCATTTATAGGCCCTCTGAGATATGGCCCTAGAATTAGTATTGCTGGGTCAGAGGTTATGCACATTTTTATAGCCCTTTGGGTTATAAAAACTATAAAAAACTGTGCCTTTGGGCATAGTTTCAAATTGTTCTCCAAAAATGGTTAGATCAGTCCATAACTCCACTAATAATGCATTAGTGTTCCAATTTTCCTACATCTTCTCCAGCATTTATAATCTTCCTGTTTTGTCATGTTAGCCAATCTTACAAGTGTGATGTGGTAACAAAGAATTGTTTTGTTTTTCATTTCTCTAAGCAATACTGATTTAGAGCATTTTTATATGAGTATAGATATCTTTAATTTCTTCCTCTGAAAAGTGCCTGTTCATATTCTTCGAGCATTTATTGATTGGGGAATGACTTGTATTCTCATAAATTTAACTCAGTTCTCTATGTATTTTGGAAATAATCTCTTTATCCGAAACACTGGTTGTAAAGATTCTTTCCCAGTTTTCTGCTTCCCTCCTAATCTTGGTTGCATTGGTTTCCTTTGTACAAAACAAAACAAAACAAAACAAAAAAAGACTTGTCAATTTAATGTAATTAAAATTTTCCATTTTGCATTTCATCATGTTCTCTATCACTTGTTTTGTCATAAATTCTTCAATTTTTCATATATCTTGCAGTTAAATTACTTCTTACTCTCCCAGACTGTTTATGGTATCAGCCTTCTAAATTCGTGAACCCATTTTGGATTTATTTTGCTATATAGTGTAAGATATTGGCCTATGCTCAGTTTCTGCCATACTATTTTCCAGCTTTCCCAGCAGTTCTTCTCAGACAGTGAGTTCTTATCCTAGAAGCCAGAGTCTGGTTTTATCAAACAGAAGATTACTGTAATCATTGACTACTGTGTCTTGTGTACCTAACTTAATCCACTGATCCACCTCTCTATTTCTTAGGCAGTACCAAGTAGTTTTGATGACCGCTACTTTATAATACAATTTAAGTTCTCGTATGTAAGCCAACTATTCTTTAGTGCAATCTGCAATTATACTTAGAGAGCTACCAAACTGTGCATACCTGTTTATTCAGCCATACCATTACTGGGTCTAAATCTCAAAGAGAACATAAAGCAGGGGGAGGGAGGAGAGATCTTCATGTACAAAAATATTTATATCAATTATTTTTTGGTGGCAAAAAGGGGAAATATCAAGAAATGCCCATCAATTATGGAATGGCTAAACAAATTTTGGTATATGTAAGTAATGAAATACTATTGTTTGATAAGAAATGACAATCAGGATGATTTCAGAAAACCTGGAAAGACATATGTGAACTGACACAAAGTGAAATATGCTTTGGACAACATTGTAAAGAGGAATAGCAACATTTTGTTATTGTCACCTCTGAATAACTTAACTCTTCTCAGTAACAGAACAATTGAAGACAATCACAAAGGTCTCATGATGAAAAATTTTGCTTATTATCAGAGATAGAACTTCCAGACTCTGAAGGCAGATTGAAGCATACTATTGTCACTTCCTTATTTTTTGAGCTTTTTTCCCCCTTTCTGTCTGTTTCTTCTTGTACAACATGGCTAATATGAAGCAAAATTTTAGATGAGTGCACATATATAATATACATGATATAGCATATATGCTTACTGTTTTAGGAAAAGAGAAGCAGAGAGGAGAGAGAAAATTTAACAATCTGAAATATTATAAAAAGTGAATCAAAATCATTTTTACATATAATGAAAAAGTTCTATTAAAAGTGAATGATATTTTTTACAGGTAATTGGGGACTGTTTAATAAAATGAATGTCTTTTTGTAATTGTTGTTCATACATTTTTTTCAAAGGGAACCAATGATATCACAGGTCAATGCCTTAACTTACTCATAAACTGAATTTAAGTGAGGCAGATTTGTAATGTCTTCAGCCTCACACTCTCTTCCAGAGTCATCAGAGTCCAGTAGCAAAACAGTAGTCAAGATCACTGGTGATAGGCGAGGATGTAGTGCCTGAACTTGTTGCCTTCAATGTCTGACCAAGCTCTAAGCTCTCTATTTTCACGACTGTTGGAACAAATTGTTCTCATCTACCCATTCTGTTGTGCAAAGTCTTGACATGCTTATGGTAGGTGTCCTTTTAACTCCCTAAAAGGACTGAAACCTATTGTTTACCAACAACCTGATTTAGTCCATCTATTCAGCCATTTTTACTGAGTTAAGCTTGTTACATATGCTACAGCTTCTTGGAGTCACAGATGAAATTTGGGTGAGAAATGGACACCAAAAGTGGATGAATAGCCATTTAAAGGACTAGGCAAATCCTCACACCACCGATGTTATTCCTCCATGAACATTCCATGTACCACAACAAAATAAATAAAAATGTTAAAATTAAAAATAAATGAAATAATAATCAAAGTCGAATGCCTCATAATTATTTGTCTAATTGCTCCCCAAAAAGGAAATGAGAAAATTAAACACCTATTTTTCCAAAGGTAAGACAATAGGGATGTGTTAAACTGCATTTTTTGTCAGACTTTTGATGTCTGGATTAGTTTTGCTGAATTGATTTTTCTTCTTTTTAAAATTTTATTTTAGACACAAACATAAATACAGAATAGAAAATAAAAGAAACAAAAACATCATATGCTTAAATATTGGAACTCAGATTCAAAGTAAGAAAGGGGAAAAAGCATACCATGTGCATAGCAGTACCTAAGAGAGGATTCAAAATATGTAACAAATTTTCATTTCAAGAAAGCCTGTATGATAAATAGTACATGTTGTGTTGAGAACTATTCATCTTTTCTTTTATTCCTTGTACTCTTTCTCTTGTCCTCTGCTGTGTAATTTTTTGCCTTGTTATCTGCCCCACCTCCAGCAGGCTGTAATTAAGTGTGGATATATATCTCTGTAGCTATAGCTATGTACATGCAATCCATACACATATACATATATAGACATATATTTTCTCAAACACATTCTACTCCTGATCTTTGTTTTTGTTTGTGTACATCTCTTGTTTTCTATTCCTCCTGCCTCCTCTACTTCACTTTTCTCTAGTACCTACTGCTTACTCTTCTTTGTTACTTGCCCACGCCTAGGATCTCCCCCCTATCTTTCCATTCATCTAAACAGCCTTCTATAGACCCTTATAACCTATTTCCTCCCCACCTCCTCTAAAGATCCCTGCCTTGCCCTCACTTCCTTCTCAATTCCCTTACCACTTTATTTCTTCTGAAATTCGTAGACTCTTATACTCTTCTGAATATATGTATGTGTATGTATGTATGCATGCATGCATGTATGTATGTATGTATGTATGTATGTATGTATTGTGCCCTCTTAATGCATTCCTGATTAAAGTAGGTTATGGGAACTATCAGCCCTCCTTCCCCATCTAATTCCTCTCTTTCCATTCTTCCTCTTGCATCACATTTGTATTAATCACTCCTTTTCCTGTTCTAAAATAGTTTTACTTTTTCAAATTTATATCATACTCAGGTTTACCCAATTATTACTAAGAATCTTAGACATACATTTTGCACTTTACATATAAAAAGAAAACAGTCTTTGGTACGTATCTTAGATTTCCCTTGACTTTTGTATTGTCAAATCTTCTATTAATTTCAGGTGTTTTTGTTTTTTATTAACAAAGTCTTGAAAGTCCAACAATTGATCAAATGTCCATTTGTTTTTCATTCTAGATTATGCTTAACTTTTCTAGATGTGACATTTTCAATTGAAGTTGCAGTAGCTTTGTTCTTTGATAGTGTTATAAGACCTGCAGTCCTTTAATATCTTCACTTGTAGGTCATGTGTGATTCCAATTGTGGCACCATTTTTGTTTTATTCTTGTTGCTTTTAACATGTTATCCTTGAGCTGGGGATTTTAGAATTTGACAATGATATCCCTATGAGTTTTCTTCGTAGGATCTCACTTAAGTAGTGATTGACAGATTTTTTCTTCCTATTTTTACTTGTTCTAATGTTTCAAACAATTTTCTTTAATTATTCCTTGTATTATTATATCAAGATTTATTTTATCACAGCTTCCAGTTTGTCTAATTATTTTTATGTTTTCTCTTCTTGATCTGTCTTTCAGATCGACTGATTTTCTAATAAGGTGTTTCACTTTCTTTTCTTTTTTTCCCGATTATTCGTATTTTGTTTAATTATTTCTTGATTTATAATTTACGGGCTTTGCGTTAGCTAATTCTCATTTTCAAGGTGGTATTTTCTTCCTTAAGATTCTGTATCTCTTTTTCTAATTGGATGAAGTTCCTTTCATAAACGTGTTTTTCTTGGATCAAACTTATTATTTTTTTAAGCTTATCCTCCCTCTCTGTCATTTTATTTTTAAAGCCTCTTTTAAGATCTTCTGTGAATTCTTTTTGGACAAGTGACCATTTAATGTTACCCTTTGGGAAGAAGTGAGCTACTGGGGTTCAGTATCCTTCCCTGAAGATGAACCCCAGTCTTCTCTATTCCCAGAATATCTTTCTATGGTTGGATTCTTTCTTCTTTGCCTGTGCATTTTGTGGAAGTTGCTTAATTTTTGTAATCATTTCTAACCCTGGGGTATGGAGCATGGTGACTCTTGTCGCAGTTCGTCAGTTCTCCCCTCCAGTCTGGAACCAAAGCCAAACCTCTAACTTCCTGTAAGTGCCCACAGCCAGTGACTTTTCTGCCCCACTGCTTCTGCATTCACCAGACATGTTCTGGATCCTTCTCACTCCCACAACTATTTGCAGTACAGCTGGGTCTGGCATTCCCTATCATCAGAGGTTTTCTTGATCTTGTCCAGCTAAGAAATCCAGCTCCCTTCAATATCCCAGGGGTAAAAGTTCCACTGGCTGGGGCTGAGGTAGCTTCTCAAACCAACTAACCCCAGAGCTTGTCACTTGTTAAAGCAGACCCTAGTCTGGTGGTGTTTACTCTTTGTGGAGACCAAACCTTTTCTTGGGGTTTTTCTTCTAATCTTCTCAAATTGTCCCAGGAAGAACCTTGTTGTGCCTCTATTCTTATTTAGCTTTTTGTGCTTTACCTAATGTGCTGTTTTATTTCTTTTGTGGGGGAAAATCTTAAAAGCTTATAATTTTCTGACTTATTCTACCATCTTCTTAGAGTCCCCTCTATGAACTGCATTTTTAATTTTTTGTTGTTGCAGTTCAAGGGATAGGAAAAGGCATGTTTTAAAATAAATGTTATAAGAAATATACTATATAATTTTTAAAAGGAATAACAGTTATATTAAATTATTTTACTGCAAATAACTTCTAAGTATGGTGAGTTTCTGAATATGTAGATGAGAGAAAGACTGACAAAGAAACAGAGAAACATTGTACATGGGAATAAGTGAGTTATGGGAAATAAGTAGGTGGTACTCTGCAATGGTATCAAGCTCAAATATAAATGAGGCTACTAAATTATGCATAAGGAATTCCTGCTAACTCAGAAAATTGTAGATCAACGTTGTCAATATTTTACCGTTTTTTATTGGTTATTTCTCAACTAGATTTTAATGTTTCCCCCTCTCTTGTAGTTAAGAGAGCACTGGATTTTTCTCAACCTCTGTTAGCCTCAGTTACCCCACCATTTAAAAGAATATAATAAAAGCACCTATTTCAACAGCTTATTATAATGATCAATCAAGGTAAATGGAATGAACTTTGCAAATCTTAAGGCACTATATAAATGTGACTACATATACATATGACATTGTCTCTCAATATTACCTTCTCCTGATTTTACTGCTCCAGTAGTCTACTATGGGCCTGTCTTTTTCACACATTTCTGCCTGTCAAGAAGAACAAGAAATGGTCATTGCTATTCTTATTATTCTAAGTATTAATTTTCCTGCATACAGCTTGACCTTACTCACCTAGTTTTACTTTACTCCCAGACTAACAGAGTGTTTTTAATATATTCCTCTACCTTTCCTATATGCAAAAAAAGTATTTTTTTATGTATCTGCTTTATACTTGTACAAACTGTTGACATTTAGAGGTTAAGAAAACAATATTAAAGGCAGTGAAGTCATACTTTAATTGACATTTTCTCAACATTAATTGCTTTTTAAAGACTTTAGTAGGCATTAATTATAACATACAGAAGTCCAAGTGAGCTTGGTGAAATCTCTAATTATGAAGAATGAGTTTGAAGGACAGAGAGCTTATCCTCTTGTAATTACTTATATGCCTCAGAGTATTTTGCATGGGAAACATTTCAGTGCAGACCTCAAGCTGCCAGTAGTTATATAGAAAAAAAATAAAAAATAGGGGAATTTGGAACCTAATGCAATAGATGAAGTCAAAAGAATAAACTGGAAACAAAAAAAAAAATCTTTCCCCATTTCTGAATTCCATGTCTATACAAGGTTATGAATGCAATGTTATAACTTCATTCTGTATCATTATTCCTGACATGTATGGTGCTGCTCCATTGTGGATGGGCATTTGATAAATTTACCTGAATCTGCAGGTGTTAGCTGGCAGGAAATCATTGAAAGTCTAATCTAATTTGCATTATTTCCTTGCCAGCAGAAATTAATCTGCAGGAATGTCAGAGGCATAAGGATGCATTAAGATAGCCATGATTTAATCTGATAGCTATTAGTGCTATAGACTGATGGCCTCTTCTCCTTTTATTGATTGGGATGTATTAAGATTCCCTTTCCAAAAACTCTAGTTACCTAGTTCTTTTTATTTGAGATTCTCAGTATGCTAACCAAACATTAACTCATCAATATTCAAAACCATAGTGATGTAAGTATAGTCTAGGTAATCACAATATCTTTATTTTATCAATGAAGCAAAAATAATAAATTATTTGCTGGAGATGATTATTTGCTTCTCCCCTTTTCTTCTAATTTTAAAATATAATTTAGGGATTAATGAATTTGGATATTTTGATTAATTTATTATCTATTCAAGGAAGAATTCTCTATTTCAAATATTCTGCACTTCATCAGATTTGTCAAATAGAAAAATCATAAATTTTTCCATCAATATATTACCTCCAAAGTCTATTATGTATTTGTATCCATATATCCACATATTGTTTCATTCACCAATACTTTCTTCCCAGCCGAGGAATGTTTTAAGTTTTATGTATCTTAAAATGTGTATGGTCAAATGAAATTTTATTATGGAAACTTTAATATAATTCCTACATATATGATGAAATCACCCTAAAAACTCTTATTAAAGTGTATCTTCTCTATTGAGGTAGAATCTGACCTTGAGGAACCAAATTTTCAGAGAGAACTCTGTATCTCCTGTCCTCTCGGACAAACACACATTTGCCTGCATGCATGTACACACACACACACAAACACGCAGAAAGAGAAGTATGTTTTGTAGTTCTTTGATTTGATAATTTCATTTTCAAAACTTAAGTATATTTCCTTTTACATATGTTATGCATATATATTTCTCTCTGTTTGCCTTTCTTAACACACACACACAAATATAAACAAAATGTACACAAAAATCCTTCTTATGCAGATGTGCCATGCATCTGGAGACCTCAAAAAGTTGAGAAGTGTACTCTAAGGAAAGGAGGAAAATAGTTGTCACAAAATCAGACACTTTACACTGAAGAAGACACATGGAGCCAGATTTAGGAACCAATTATCTAATTACTTGAGTATAAAATTAAGATTACTGATTGCTCATGCATAGTTATCTGTTTTCTTAGCAAACTCTTATTCTGATCAAAGGATAAAAGACAATTTTAGAAGGGTGAAAGATAAAAAGGCATATGACAAGAGGCAGAAATCATGCAAGTCTGGGTTTTGTAGATCTAAGAAAACCTTTCATAGTCTTACTTCAACTATAAGCTCATAGAAGTTAGAGATCATGTCTTACTCATTTCCACATTCTTCACAATTTCTAACATAATGAACCGCATGAGATAAATGCTTAGTAAAGTTATATTTTAAAAATCTGTTGGAATAGAGATGCATGTCATATGATAAACACTGATTGTTTGATGAAAAATCTTTCTAATTTCCCTTAACCTCTGGTTCACTACTCATATCCTTCCTCAAAAAATAGTAGTAAGCTCCACTGTTATCTAACAAGAATTGTGCGTGTGTGTGTGTGTGTGTGTGTGTGTGTGTGTGTGTGTATTCATGATGTACTTGGTGCTGGGAATGTGAATACAATAAATGAAACTATCCTTTCCCTCAAGATGCCAAATTATTTGCAGTGGGTGACTTGAGATAGAAAAATGAAAAGCGAATGATCTCATGGTTATAAATGTGTGTGATTGTTGCTGTTGCTCACAGAAATAGTGGAATTATAATGATGTTTAAAGGTTGAGAGGGAAGAATAAAAAATCTTAGTTTTATATATATGTACATATATGTATACGTGCATGTATATGTATAGATATGTGTACATATACGTGTATACAAACAGACATATGTGTACATGTGTGTATATGTGTGTGTTAATAATATTGGAGACTTGAGCGGCATATTGAGATGGCAAAATCTTGTTGGCTATTGGAAAAACCAGAGTTGCGCAAAGTTAAAAGCCTCATTGCCCGTTCCAAAGTCATTGAATTCCAGTGACAAGACAAGAGTCAAAATGACTAACAGCGGCCTGCAATGTAGTAGATGCCCTTGCCATCTTCAATATCTAACCAACTTCTAAGGACTCAGAAGTACCTGCTTCAGCTGTCTTCATGGATGTTGTAACAAACTGTTTCCATCTGCCTATTCTGTCAGGGGAAGTCTTCTCATGCTTGGGGTAGATATTCCCATAATTCGCTAATAGGTTTGAGGACCCTCAGTTGCCCTAAACCTGATTTAGCCTATCTGTGAAGATGATTTTACTGGGGTGTGGCTGCTGCACATACTAGCATTTCTTGGAGTCACAGGTGAGAGTTAGGCGGCAGGTGGACAAGAAAGAAATTATCAGGACTGTTCATACACTCTCTGATTGAAGACTTTCAGTAATGTTGAATACAATGCCTCCTGTGCTAGCCCTTTGCATTGTTACTATCCAGCAAGTTTCTACACACGACAACGAAAAGATAGTCTTCCCAGTATATCAGAGAGACTCAAGAACTGGTCACTAACACTCCAATATAAATGAATATGGCAGTTACCTGTCCCAAAGATCCACAGAAGTCTTTTCATATAGGTATATGGGGAGGACTTTGACAGTCATGCTTCCATCAATATTCTTGATCTAAGACCATTTTGAATGACTTATGATAAAAAAATACTGTCCACCACCAAAGAAAGAAGTGATGGTCTCTGAGTGCAAATAGAAGCAAACTTTTAAAAAAGTACATAAATACTTATATACACACATACATGTACACATACATGTATGTTCTTAGGTTGATTTTTTATATGTGTTTTCTTTCACAGTGTTACTAATATGGAAATCAATTTTTTTATGATTACACATATATAACCTATATCTAATTGCTTGCTTTCTCAACGAAAGGGTAGAGGGAGGGAGAGAATTTTGAACTCAAGTTTTTTTTCTTTTTTCATCAATGCAAAAACTGGTTTACATGTAATTGGAAAAACTGTTTTTAAAGCTAATGTTATAATTGGTTTGCTGATAAAGAGACAGTAATTACTCTCTTTTGATAAAGGTGGTTTTTACTCTGGAATCGAGGTTTTCATAATCCTTAGAACCTGGAAGAGATTTTTTTATCCAGATGCTCATACAGGAACTGGCTATGAGGCATGAGTATGATTGGAATAAACATCCTCACATGTAAAAAGGTTCTATTTGTTTCCTAAAAAAGTGGTATCAAATTTGTGGCTTTCTTGATCGGCTTTTCTCTGAATGTTATAGGTTACTACACTAGCGTAACTAAGCCAACTAAAGTTAAAACTTCCTTAACTCTAAGACATCCACTTGGATTCTTGCAAGCCAAGATTCAGTATAAATGGCTTTATGAATATTTAATCAATTCACCTCTAAACTGAACATGATAAGAGGAATCTGGGGCTTCTTTGAATTAGTATGTCCTGTGTGCTATGATTATATGTTATATAATCATAAAGAGCCATAGGTTGGAAACCTGGTCTTTAGTTGTTATCTTTTTTCCTCTAAAATTTGTCTTCCAAATTCTGTCAACTTAAGTTTTTCTCTTCCTCTTATTACTGCTTTTTTAGGGACATATTTCTTACTTTTTTGATGTGATAAGTGGAAAATAGTACCCTAAGCTATGTCTCATGCTGTTATCTTCCCATGATTCTGTACTAACGCTTTTTGAGAGAGTTCTACTTAAGAAAAATGCATCTATGGACATCCTGGCCCATATCTATGTGACAAAACTCTTTGCTCTGATCCTCCCATGCTATATAAATGCAAAGAATACTGCTTTTAAACTTGTAAATCTTAACAGAGAGTGAATTTTTTGTGTCCTTATAGGTTTTGGGTATTCATTTATGTTTCAGACTCTATCAACATGAATAGAAGTACTTATAACATTTATTCTAAGGCAAATAAGTTTGGTAAAACCAACATGACTTTGTTTAATTATTTTTTGGTATAAAATTTGAGAAAACACCACAAATATATATATATTTGGATATATTATGTCTATAAATGTGTATCAAACGTACTATGTTCCAATTACTATGTTAAGTTCTGAGGATCAAAAGTGGTAAAAGAGAGATTGTGCCCTCAAGAAGTTCATAATTAAATGGGGAAAACCACAAGCAAACAAATATGTAAAAACATGCTATAAAGAGAAATTAATTAAAAGAGAGAAAGAACTAGAATTAGGAAGAGTTAGGAAAATCTTCTTGTAACGGATGGAATTTTAGTTGCAACTTAAAGGAAGCCAGGGAAGTCCTCCAGGATGAAACAGAGGAGAGAAAGAATTCTCAGGTACAAGAGACAGAGAAAATGCTGAATAATGAGAATTGCACTGTCTTGGTCAAGGAATAGCAAGGAAGTCAGTGTCTTTGGATTTAAGAGGGCAAGAGAAGGAGTAAAGGATAAGAAAGATGAAAAGGTGATTTGGGGGAATAGATTTTGAAGTGATTTGAATGATAATAGAAGATGTTATAATGGACGCTCAAGGAAATAGGGAATCATTGGAGTTTATTGAGTGGGGGTGGAGGTGATATGGTCTGCACTCTGTTTTAGGATAATTACTTTGGTGGTTAAATGGAAGAACAACTGGAATGGGGAAAAACTAAAGGCATTCAAACATATCAGCAGAGTATTAAATTAGTGCAAGCATGATGGACTGAGTGCCTGAATGAGAGTGAAGACTGTATGAGATGAGAGGATAAATCATATTTAAACGATTTTGCAAATGTGAAATTGACAGGTTTTCCAACAGATTAAATAGGGGAGGTGAGAGATAGTGAGGAGTCAAGGGTGTCATACCATTTGTAACCCTGAGGGACTGGGAGGATAGTTTAGTTTGTTACTTTTTTATAGTAATAAGGAAGATAAGAGGGAAGGAAAATATAGGAAGAAAAAATAGATTATTTTGGAATATTTTGAGGTTAGTATATATGTTACATAACTTCTAGATGTTATAAAGCACTTATAGATAAGAGATCAATAGAGATGTTAGGAAGGATAGGCAGATTAAATAATGATTAACATAGAGTTACTAATAAAATCCATGACAACTGATGATATCACCAAGTGAACAATATAGAAAGAAAAGAGAAGAGGACCTGATGAGAGCCCTGGAATACAACCAGGGTTAGTGGGTGTGAACTGCATAAGGAACCAATAGAAGGAATGGTCTGTCAGTGAGAGAAAGAGGAGACAGTAAGGCCTGGAAAACACAGAGAAGAGAGAATCAAAAAAGAGAAGAAATCAAGTCAGGTCAAAGAGAATGAAGATTGAGAAAAGACTACATTAGAACTTTGGAGAAAGAAGTTGTAGTGGAATAATCAGAAATCATATTGTTAGTGACAAGAAATGAATGAGAAAAAATAAAATGTTGGAACCTTTTTTAGAATCTTTTTTCCAAGGACTTTGGTCATAAAGGGCAAAATAGAGGATGATAACAAGAATAGAAAGATTAAGTGAGGTGTTTTCTTTTGTTTGTATGTTTCCTTTTCGATGGAGTAGTCATAGGCACATTTTGTACAATGATGGGAATGAGCTAGTAGACAGGGAGAGACTGAAAGTAAGCTAGAGAATGGATATGACAGATAGGGCAAGTTGCAGGAAATGAGATGGAATGAGAGATTTTTGTGGGTAAATACCCTGATAATTAGCAAGGTTATCTCTGTATGAGAAAGAGAGCAAGGTGGACATAGTGGTAGCAGGAATCTAAGTGATATGAGATGAGGAAGAGGGTAGAAGAAAGCAGGATGCTCAGAACAAATAATCCCAATTTTCAACTAATTTTGAACTAATAAGTCAGTAGGTAATTTGAGAAAAATATGAAAATGTGTGTTAGAGGTTCTGTCATGACTGGCATACTGAGTACAAAGGGATTGTGCAGCAATAGTAGAATCCAATTGAGGTTGTATAACAAATATTTGTGTAGTCATCTAAGTGGTTCAATGGAAACATTCATGTGCCTGGAGTTTAGAACTAATCCCAAACTTTAACCATGTTGCTGCAAGCAAGGCCGTTACCTTCTGTTTGCCTTAATCCACTGGAAAAGGAAATGGTAAACCACTTCTGTATCTTTGCCAAGAAAATCCAAATATAGTATGATTCACAGTGAAGGAAAGAGTTTCACATAAAAGAATGACTGAACAACACCATATCTTTCTAGTTGACTGAATCACAATGGTTGGCTGACTTTGTTCTACTTAAATTAAGCAGCACATATTTGGTATAACATTCAATAAGATTTTATTTTGCCGCAGTTACATATTAAAATAATTTTTAACGTTTTTCCTAAATTTTTGAGGTCCAAATTTTATCCCTGCTCCCATCCCTCCCTTCACCCTTCCTTGATATAAGTAATATTATATAGCTTATACATGTAAAATCATTTAAAGATTTTTCATATTAGTAATTTTGTATGAGAAGATTCAGAAAGAGAAAAGGAAGGAAGAGGAAAGAAGTGAGGGAGTAATCCATTGCAATCATATGCCACAATTTGTTTGACCGTTTCCCAAATGAGCCCCTCCCTTCAATTTCCAATTCTCAGCTACTTAAAAAGAGCAGCTACCAGTATTTTCTTTCTTTCTTTTTTTTTTTTACTTTTTCCTTAGTTAGGCATCTAATGGATGATCCATCTTTTTATCCATACCTTCAGTACCAAATTCTTATATCCTTTTCCTTTTGTCTATTAAATATATGTTGCTTAGAAGCTTTAAAATGAATAGGAGAAACCATAAAATAAAACAAAACAACATAATACAAAAGAAAATGGTCTGTTTCTATCTGCAAACCAATTCCATAGTTCTTTCTCTGGATGTGGAAGGTGTTTTGCCTCAAGAGTCCACTGGAAATTATTTAAGTCTGTGCATTTCGGTGAAGTAAAAAGTCTACCAGAATAATTTATAGCACACTGTGGTTGATACTGTATGCAAAGTTCTCTGGGCTCTGCTCCTGTCACTCAACATCACTTTATATGGGTGTTTCGAGGCTTCTGTGAAGCCTCCCTATTCATATTTTCTCGTAGCATAATAGTATTCCATTACATTCATATGCCACAACTTGTTCATCCATTCCCCAATTGAAGGATATCCCTTTGATTTACAGTTTTGGGCCACCACAAAGAGAGCTCTTATAAATATTTTTGTACATGTGGGATCCTTTCCCATTTCTGTGATCTCTTTGGGATAGAGTCCCAGAAATGACATTGTTAGGTCAAAGGGTATGCACACTTCTATAACCCTTGGGGCGTAGTTCCAAATTACTCTCCAGAATGGTTGGATCAGCTCACAGCTCAACCAACAATGAATTAGTGTTCCAACTTTCCCAAATCTTCTTCAGTGTTTACCATCTTTCGGTTTTGTCATGTCAGACAATCTGATAGGTTTAATGTGGTAGCTCGGAATTGTTTCGATTTGCATCTATCTAATCAATAGTGATTTAGAGCATTTTTTTCATAAGATTTCATATAGGTTTAATTTCTTCCTCTGAAAACTCTTTGGTCATAAACTTTGATCATTTATCAAGTGGGGAGTGACATGTATTCTTGCACATTGGACTCAGTTCTCTATATATTTTGGAAATGACATCTTCATCAAAAAAAAAATTGATTGCAAAAATTCTTTCCCAGTTTTCTGCTTCCCTCTTAATCTTGATTGCACTTGATTTGTTTGTTCAAAAACTTTTCAATTCAATGTAATTAAAATGATCCATTTTGCATTTCATATTGTTCTCATTCTCTTGTTTGGTCATAAATTTCTTCATTCTCCATAAACCTGACAAATACATTATTCCTTGCTCCACTAATTTGTTTATACTATTAATGTTTATACCTAGATCATGGATCCATTTGGACTTTACTCTTGTGTACTCTATCAGTCTTTATTCTATGCCCAGTTTCTGCCAAACTGTTATTCAGTTGTCAAACAGTGAATTCTTATGCCAAAAACTGGAATCCTTGGGTTTATCAAATAACAGATTGCTATATACATTGACTACTCTGTCTTGAGCATCTAGACTATCCCACTGGTCAACCCCTCTCTCTCTTTTCATCTATCTATCTATCTATCTATCTATCTATCCATCTATCTATCTATCTATCTATCTATCTATCATCTATCTATCTATCTATCTATCTACCTATCTATCTATCTATCTATCTATCTATCTATCTATCTATCTATCTATCTATCTATGTCTGTCTGTCTGTGTTTATTTATTTTTAGATTTTGACATTCATTTCCACAAAATTTTGAGTTCCAATTTTTCTCCCCATCTGTCCTCTCCCACCTCCCCATAATACTTTAAATTGTGATTACCCCTTCCTTCTATGTACCCTCCCTTCCATCACATCCAACTTTTCCCTTATCACCATCTTCTCTCTTTTCTTGTGGAGCAAGATAAATTTCTATACCCCATTACCTGTGTTTCTTATTTTCCAGTTATATGCAATAGTAATTCTCAAAATTTCTTGCTAATACTTTGAATTCCAACTTCTCTCTCTGCCTTCCTCCCTCCCTGCTCATCCCCACTGAAAATGCAAGCAATTCAATACCAGCTATATATGTGTCGTTTTGCAAAAGACTTCCTTAATGATCACGTTGTGTAATACTAACTATGTTGCCCTCTATCCTAACCTATCTCCCTGCCTTTTTTTAATCTCTCATCTGACCTTGTCCTTTCCCAAAATATTTACTTCTAGTTACTCCCTTCTCCCATTTGCCCTCCTTCTATCACCCCCCTCACCCCACTTGTCCCCTTCTCACCCACTTTCCTGTAGTGTAAGATAGATTTTCATACCAAATTTACTAAGTACGTTATTTCCTCCTTGAGTCATATGTGAGGTGAGTAAGCTTCACTTTTCTCCTTTCATCTTCTCCCTCTTCTCCTTCATTAAACAGGATTTTTCTTATCTCTTTTATGAGTCATAGCCTGCCCCATTCTATTTCTCCCTTTCTCCCCCTAATATTTTCCTCTCTCACCCCTTAATGTTATTTTATGTTTTTATGGATATCATCTCTTTTGATTCAACTCAGCTTGTAATCTCTGTGTATATATACATACATACATACACACATACATGTGTGTGTGTGTGTATAATCCCTACACCTACCCAAAATACTGAGAAAAGTCTCAAGAGTTCCAAATATTATCTTTCCTTGTAGGAATGTAAACAGTTCAGCTTTAGAAAGTCTTTTATGATTTTTCTTTCTTGTTTACCTTTTCATGCTTCTCTTGACTCTTGTGTTTGAAAGCCAAATTTTTTCTTAAATTCTGGTCTTTTCATCATTTATGCTTGAAAGTCCTCTATATCACTGAATGAACATTTTTTTCCCTTGAAGTGTTATACTCAATTTTGGTGGGTAAGTGATTCTTGGTTTTAATCCAAGTTCCTTTGACTTCTGGAATATCCTATTTCAAGCCCTTCAGTCCCTTAATGTAGAAACTGCCGGATCCCTTGTTATCCTGATGGTATTTCCACAACACTCGAATTGTTTCTTTCTAACTGCTTGCAGTATTTTCTCCTTGACCTGGGAACTCTGAAATTTAGCCGCAATATTCCTAGGAGTTTCTCTCTTGGGGTCTCTTTCAGGAGGTGATTGGTGGATTCTTTCAACATTTGTTTTGTCCTCTAGTTCTAGAATATCAGGACAGTTTTCCTTGATAATTTCATGGAAGATAATATCTAGGCTCTTTTTATGATCAGGGCCTTCAGATAGTCCCAAAATTTTTAAATTTTCTCTCCTGGATCTATTTTCCAGGTCAGTTGTTTTTCCTATGAAATGTTTCACATTATCTTCTTCTTTTTTTTTTTTCCAAATTTTTAGTTTTATTTTGTAACTTCTTGGTTTAACTCATAGTCATTAGCTTCCCTGAACTTGATTGTCTCTTTTAAAGAGCTATTTTGTTCAGTAAGCTTTTGAACCTTGTTTCCATTTGGCTAATTCTGCTTTTTAAAGCCTCTTTCTCCTTATTGGCTATTTGGACCTCTTTTTCCAATTGAGTTAGCCTCTTTTTAAAGGTGTTATTTTTCCCAGCATTTTTTGATTCTCCTTTATCAAGTTGTTGACGCCCTTTTCAAGTTCTTTTATGGCCTCAGTCCATTTCATATTAATTTTAGGGGTACTTGAGGCAGAGGCCTTGACTTCCTCTGACACTATACCTTGAACTTTCTCATCCAAAAGGATAGAAAGAGACACCTTTTCACCAAGAAAATAATCTTCTATGGTCTTATTTTTTTCCCTTTTGGGGGCATTTTTCTAGTCACTTACTTGACTTCTGAATCCTTTCTCAAGAGCAGGGTTCTAGTTCTCCTCCTCTCCCCAGTACAAAGTTTGAGATTCAAATCAACTGCTCACTTCCCTGGGGCTTTGGGTGGGGGTGAGGCCACCACTCAAGGCTGAGGATCAGATCAGCTGTTCTATTCCCCTAGGGACTTTGCGTGGGGGCAGGGATGCCTCTGGGGGCTGAGTTTCAGATCAGCTGCCCAACTCTGCCAGAGGCTTTAAGCTGAGCTGCGTGGACAATGGACCCAGGCTGCTTCCTTGGGCATTTTCTGCTGGCCTAAACTGCTGTCTCCACCTGGGGCTAGTGCTGGGGTAACCTTGTTCAACACTCACACAGATGGGAAGCCCTCCCACATTGACCTTTGTTGTTTTCTTTGTTGCCTATGGGTTGAGAGATCTGGGACCCTCCATGCTGGGAATTCTGCCCCCGGAAGTCTGTTCAGGTCCTGTTCCTCCCAGTGCCACACATCCAGTTCTGGGGTCTGCTCTGCTCAGTGTATTGTGAGATAGAGCTTTCCTGTAGGAATTCCAGGTTACCTTTGGTTGGAAACCTCTTTCACTCTGTTTTTCTGTGACTTCTGCTGCTCTAGAATTTGTTGAGAGTCATTTCTATAGGTATTTTGTGGGCTGTGGGGGAAGTGCTAGAGTATATGCTTCTTTGCACTCTACCATCTTGGCTCCTCTATGCCTCTGTTTCTTAGGCAATACCAAGTGATTTTAATGATTGCTGTTTTATAATACAATTTGAGGTCTGGTAGGGCTAGGCCACCTTCCATAGCATTTCTTTTCATTAGTTCTCTTGATAATCCAGACCTTTTTTTCTTCCAGATGAATTTTGATAATTATCTGGTGGTTTGATTAGTATGGCACTGCAGGAGTATAATAATTTAGGGAGAAATCCCATTTTTATATTATTAGCTCTTCCTATCCATCTGCTTACTTAGATATGACTTTATTTGTGCAAAAAGTGATTTGTAATTGTGTTCATGTAATTTGTAATTGTGTTCATATAATCCCTGGAGTCCTTTTAGAAGGTAGACCTCCAGATATTTTAAGGTGTCTACCATAGCTGTAAACAGGATTTCCCTTTCTATCTCTTGTTCTTGGGTTTTGTTAGTAATATATAGAATGAAGATGACAGCTAGGAGGTGCAGTGGAAAGAATATCAGTGCAAAAGTCAGGAGAACCTGAGTTCAAATCTCACCTCAGACACTTGACACTCACTAGTTGTGTCACCTTGGGCAAGTAACGTAACTCCAATTGCCTCATCCTGGGTCATCTGCAGTCATCCTGATGAATATCTGGTCACTGGATTCAGATGACTCTAGAGGAGAAGTGAGGCTGTTGACCTGCACAGCACTCCCTCACTCAAAACAAAGTCAAATGCAAGTCATGTCATTATGTCTCTGATGGCATGGTCTTCTTCAGCAATGAAGGCCGGACACACATGATAGAATGAAGGTGATTTATCTGGGTTTATCTTGTAACCTGCAATTCTGTCAAAGTTGTTGATTATTTCAAGGAGTTTTTATTTCATTTTCCAGGATTCACTAAGTATATCATCATATCATCTGCAAAGAGTGATAACTTAGTTTCTCTTTTGCCTATTCTAATTCCTTCAATTTCTTTTTCTTCTCTTATTGCTACAGCTAGGATTCCTGATATCATACTGAGGAACACTGATTATAATGGAAATAGTTGTTTTACCCCTGGTCTTCTTGGGAATGCTTCTAGCTTATCCCCATTGCATATAATGCTTTCTGAAGATATTAGGTAGATATTGTTTATTATGTTACTCGAAGTTTCATTTATTCCTATGCCCTCCAGTGTTGTCAATACGAATAGATGTATTTTGTCAAAAGATTCTTCTGCATCTATTGAGATAATCATATGGTTTATATTAGTTTTGTTGGTGATATGATCAAGAATGCTAATATTGAGCCAGGCTTCATTTCTGGTGAAAATTCTACCTGATCATAATGTATTATTCTCATGATACTGCATTTGTATCATAAAGAGAATTTTTGAGGACTTCTTCCCAAATTTTCCCAAATAGTCTACATAGTACTGGAATTAACTGTCCTTTAAATGTTTTATAGAATTCACTTGTAAATCCATCTAGCCCTGGAGATTTTTTCCTAGGAAGTTCATTGATAACGTGTTCCATTTCTGTTTCTGAGATGGGATTACTTTAGTGTTCAAATTCCTCTTCCATTAATCTGAGCAATTCATATATTTTTAAAAAAATATTCATCCATCTCATTTGGATTGTCGAATTTTTCAGCATGTAGTTGGGCAAAGTAATTTCTAATTGTTGTTTTACTGGTCTCATTGGAGGTGAGTTCACCCTTTTCATTGTTGATATTAGTAATGTGGCTTTCTTCTTTCTTTTTTTAGATGAAATTGACCTTCTCCCTTCCCCTTCACAACAGAGTTTTCATTTTTGACCACCACCTCCTGCAGTCTTCCCTTCCTTCTTTCAACACCCTTCCTTTTAATTCCCCTTTCCCTTACTACTTCTTCCCTCCCTAGTAGCCTTCCTTTTTCTTTTTCCACCCTCCCCTCCTAATGCCTATTGAGCCAGTTAGATTTATACAGTTAGTTAAGTTTATTTTTCTCTCCTTGAACCAAATCACATGAGAGTACCTCTCAAACAATGCTCATCTCCCTCCCTTCTTTTCCTCTACTGTAATATAATTTTTGCTTCTTCCTGTAAAGTAATTTACCATTTTCTGCCTCCTCCTTTTCGCATCTCCTGTTACCATCCTTTTATACACTTAAATCACATTTTTATAATCACATCATTTACTTTATATCTGCTCCCTCTGACCATTTATATCACTTTCATATTTCATAATAGCTGTGTAATTCTCAAGATTAACAAGTATCATCTTCACTTATAGGGAAATAAACAATTTGACCATATTGAGTAACAAGTTTTGTTTTTTGTTTGTTTGTTTTTTTCCCTGTTTATGCCTCTCTTGAGATCTGTGTTTTAAGGTTGATTTTGTTATTCAGATTTGGCCTTTTTATCAGGAAGGTCTGGAAATCCCTTATTTCGTTGAATGCCCATCTCCTTTCCTGAAATATTATGCTCAACTTTGATAGGTAATTGATCCTTTTCTCCTTCACTTGATAGTTCTGGAATTTAGCAACGAAATTCCTTGGTGTTTTTAGTTTGGGATTCTTTTCAGGACGTGAACAGTGGGTTCTTTGGATGGCTATTTTGTCATCTGAATCTAGGTCACTGGGAAGCTTTCCTTGATGATTTCTTGGAAGATATTTTCCAGGCTTTTTTTCTAATCATGACTTTCTTGTAGGCCAAAAATTCTTAGGTTTTCTCTCCTGGCTCTCTTTTACAGGGCAGTTCTTTTTTCCAATTAGATATTTTACATTTTCTTCTATCTTTTCATTTTTAGATTTTGACTTATTTTTGATGTCTCATAGAGTCATTGGCTTCTACTTGCCCAATTCTAATTTTTATCAAGTTATTTTCTTCAGTGAACTTTTGTATCTCCTTTTCCATCAGTTCTATTATTCCTTTTAAAGAATTATTTACTCCAGTTAATTTTTGTGCTTCCATTTCCATTTGTCCAGTTTTTCCAGGTAGGTTTTGTGCCTCCTTTTCCATTTGTCCAATTTTCCTTTTCAAGATGTTGTTCTCTTCAGTGAATTCTTTTTCCATACTTTTAAAATCATTGGCCAGTTTTTCTTCTATTTCTCTAATTTGGCTTTTAAAATTCTTCTCCAGCTCTTCTAGATTTTTATGATTGTGACCAGTTCATAGACCCTTCTGAAGTTTCAAAGGGGAAGACACTCTCAATGCTGACCTCTTTGGTATTTGTGTTTTGATCCTTGTCCCCATAGAAAGATTCTCTGATCTTTTTTTTCTTGTTTTGCTTCTTACTCATGATGATTAGGCTTTGTGCCTTGTGGCCTCTGGTTCCTTGAGCTAGTAGCTAAATAAACTGGTGCTGAGCTGGGTGGTGTGAGAAAGCAGAGGCCAGGTGAAATTTTTGTGTTTCCCTGGATTTGCCCTGGAACCAACTTGTTAAGGGTCTGTGTGTGTGGGGGGGGTCTGGCCACAGGAGGTCTCCTCAGCTGAGGTAGAACAAAGGAAAGTTTAGTGGTTGATGATCCCCGCTGCTCTAGTATTTTCCTGTTTCCCCTCGGGTGCTGAGACATGCCTGTGGTTCTGGCTTTGGTAGTGGCAAGCCCCCCTCCCCCCAGGGGCTGGGGATCTCTTCCCAGTTTGCTGAGGTTGGGCTGTCTGGGAAAGGTCTGGTTCTGTACTGTTCCCCTTCTCCACCACAGCAAAAAAACGTTCTTAGCGATTTTCCTTGCCTCATGTGTTGACACTGTTTGTCCCTTCTGTTGATTCCACTGATCCAGGATTTTTCTGGTGAAATAGTTTACTATCCTTCCAAGGTCATCAAGGGAAGGGGGAGAGAGCATTTACTGATAACTGCTCCACTTTGGCTGCCAGAACTTCAAGTACATGACTGACAGACCTTTAATCTTCAGCCTGATGTTCTCAGGAGCCGCTGCTACAGATACCTGAGGTTCTGGGTCTTTCACTCACTTGGTTCCACTGGGCTGCCATCCTGGGCTGTTATGTCCGAGATTCCTCAGTGGTGCTGATGCCTCAGACTTCCCCAAGGCTTCCTGCTCAGCCCCACCATGGCGGGGATGCCTAGTTTCATTACTTTATTTCTTAACCAGTATCAGATTATTTGGGTGATGACTGCTTTATAATGCAGTTTGAGATCTGATGTGGCTCGAATACCTTCCTTTGCATTTTTTCATTGATTTCCTTGATATACTTGATCTTGTTTTCTTCCAGATGAATGTTGTTATTACTTTATCTAACTCAATATAATATATGTGGTATTTTAGTATGGCACTAAATAAAAAAAAATAATGTAGATAGAATTGACATCTTTTTTATTATATTCTCTCAGCTTGTTCATGAACAAGGGATTCTTTCTTGGGCCTGAAACCAATCCACGTATTTCTTTGAGGCTGTGGATGCAGTATTAACTTTGTTGTCTTTTTTTATTTTGTTTTTCTATCTTTCTTTCCATCCTAATAACTTTTTATGATATAGTTATTTTTTTGTTACTGTTTCCTCATTTTCCTAGACTGCTTCATGACTTGTAACTTTATGGTAAAGTTGAACTCTGCCTCCTGAGTGGAGAGGACATGGTCAGCAGCTTAACTTTTTTATATTGCCATTTTTCAAGTTAGTTCTGGAAATTTGTACATTTTCAGTTCTTACAAGATGGTGTGATGTAATGAGAAATGTTTTTGCATGTCACATTCTTTGATAAGGCTTTCTGTGAAATATTGTCTAATTTTATCCTAACCATGTGTCCTTTGGCAAATCATTTCAACTTTTTGAACTTCTTTTCCCTCATTTTTTAAATGCAAAGAATAGTATTGATGATGCGACCTAGATGTTTTATACTGATTAATATGAATTCCACTTGCTTCTTAAAACAACCTTTCCAGTGGAGGTATTTTCCCATTTACTCAAAGTGATACATTGTTTATGTTTATTAGGCAACTAGGTTGTGTAGGGAATAGAATGATGGCATGAGGAATCAAAGAGCTCTGAATTCAATACCTTTTCAGATATTTAACAATTGTGAATTCCTGAGTCACCAAAATAATTGCCCTTCATACCTTTCGCAGCTTGTCTATTTTTCTGATCATTTCTTTCATGTTCCAACAAAATGGAAATAAGTATTGGTTTATTTTCTCTTCTCATACCTCTAACAACTAATGATTTTTTTCCCTGTGATTCTTGCTTTTTGTACATGATTTCTGTCATATTAGAATGCTATCCTTATTCCCATTTCTTGTTTAAATTCTTCATATCCCTTAAAGCCAACATTATGTGCTACCTCTTTCACGAAGTTTTGCTTGGTATGTATTTACACGACATTTTGTTTTGCCTTCCATATGATCCTTTCGTATCTGTTTGTTGTACTTAGTTTGCTTATGTGTCATATCCATCTACTAGACCATAACTTTATTGAGTATAGATACTATATTCTATTTAATCCATCTCCTCCAGTATTTAACTTAGTACTCTATTTTTTCTCTGTACCTGTTATTTCATTGGTATTCTCTAAGTAAGGCAACATCTAAGAAACTGTATGCAACATGTAAAATTTCAGTTTATAATCTGGTTGCCAGGGAACGTGAGGGACAGAATAAGTTCTGTAGGGTTATAAACCAGTGTTTATAACAAGAAGGCCATTAACACAGGTTTTTCTAACACTCAGTGACTTTTTTGTATTTTTATCCAATTGCTCAAAGTCCTTTCAAATTAATCAAGGGCTTGTAAAATGTTAATTTACACTTTTGATTAATTGATTGATTTAATCTCCATGACCAAGCATATTGTACTTAAATGGCTTTGTGCTTCGAAAGATGGTTCTTAGATTTATATTGTCCTCCTTCCTTTCTGTCCTTGTCTCCCTTTCTCTCATCACTTTTCTTTTGAATATATCCAAATAACATAACCACAGGATGCTATTAAAATATGAGTAAAATGTTTAATTGGCAGTGCAAAGAGTCATCACTTTTCTTAAAACTAAAATCTTTAATGACTCACTTTGATATTGATCACAATATCATACCCCATCTGAAAGCCACATTAAAATGTTATTCCCTTTTAGATATAGACTGTATTCGAGAGATTTGGTAGGATTAATGAGTTCATTGATTTCACTACAACACAACTTGATGTCATTTAATCACATAATGCTATTCCTCTGATTAAAGATGAAGGTATCAATTATAGTCCCACTAGGGAAAAATAAGAATAGCTGTTTTAGCCAAACTTAATTTAAAAAAAAAATAGCTTTCTTTTAGAGCCTTTCCAGTCAGAGGGAAACCTTGAAATATAGTGTCTATTCTAAGAGTTTGTGCAACCATGTGCAGATTTTTAATGTTCATTGTGGTTAGCTATTTGATTATTCTACAAATTCTGCAGAAAGGCATGAGTCTTTCATTAAAAATAATAAAAATGTGTTTTTGAGAGATAAATAATAATGTCTTTTACTATCTTTCTGGTGATTCCAAATAAATAATGGCAAGGAAGAAGGAAGACAGAGAAGAAGAAAATAAATGAAGCATGTATATACCTGACAAGAGGGTATATTTTTTAAATAGAATATTGATAGCAATACCATTTCATATATAAAGCTCACCTTTATTGTGAGATATGAGAAATGATTAGATGCTTCTATCTCCTCTCTCAACTATTTCTCATGAAGATATGACTCTTTCCTTTTCAAATAAACCTCATTACAAGTGCAAGTGATCCCATTCCACTGTGTATTCTTTAGCAAATTCCTCCTCTATCATCATTACTATCTTACTAATTTTTAATTCCACTTTTATCAACTCCTTGATTGGTTGTTGTTTAGTCATTTTCAACCATATTCAACACTTCAAGACCCCTTTGGGAGTTTTCTTGGCAAAGATTCTGGAGTTATTTGTCATTTCCTTCTACAGCTCACTTTACCGATGAGGAAACTGAGGCAAACAGGGTTAAGTGACTTGTCCAGGGTCATAGAGCTAGAAAATGTCTGAGACTGGAGTTGAACTCAAGGCTTGCAGACTCTAGGTCATGTGCTATTCACTATTCCATCTAGATGCCTTTGGAGCACTTAGGTACTATATGTATCAATGTTAGTATTTGTTCATTCATTGATCACCCAGTATAGCTTTATCTCATTCAAAAGGAAATACTTGTCTAAGGAGGAAATAATCTTTTATTAAGCTACTTAAGGTGGATTCTAGTCTTTGGTCAAAAAGCAAAAATAAGAAAAAGGAAAAAAAAAGAAAAAAAAAACACAAAACAATAGCTTTGACTAGATGGGTACCATGCACTTATCAACTAAGCTAATTACCCATGGTGAAATACTAGGAAAATCCTTTGGATTTTGTGATAAATTAGGCTAAGTACAAAACCTAGCTCTATCATTTTTAAGCCATTCATCATACCTCTGAAATAAGTGCAACTGCTAAATTGGAAACCAGAGTTAAAGTGTTTGATTTTGACAAAATGAAGGAAAACTATTAATGTTATTTTAAAATATAATAGCTTTGAACAATAATTGTTATATATATACATATATTTTATATCATATTATGACACCTATATAATGTGTAATATATTACAACATAAGTATATTAGTATATAATTATTTTATTTATATTCCCAAATACATATTCCTTAATTTTTCTCTAATCCTAACCTTAATCTTAATCTTAACAATGACTCTAAATATGTGCCTCTTTCTCCTACTTAGCTCCACTTCAACTCTAACCCTAAATGCATCCTGTTGTAAACCTAACACTGGTATTCTAATCCTAACCATAACCCTAACATTAACATCCCAACTCTAACCCTAAATTCTAACCCTAACTCTAATGAAATCTTAACACTAATGAAAACATAGAGTGGAGACTGGATTTCATTTTTTCACCCAAATTGCTGAAACATACTAAGTCATTTATTATGAGTATAAATAAAGGAAAATTCAGGAAAATTTGACTATTTAACTACAAATTATAGTGTTCAGAACTAAAAAAATAACAACTTATATTAGCATGAATTGTGCTAACTTTTTGTTTATGATATCAATGTTATCCCCCATTTAATGCCAGACCTGATGTGTCCATAATATCACTTTTATTTTTCCATCTTAAGAAGATAATTGTTTGTTTTCCATTCTCTAGCAAGGGAACATATGCAAAATGCCTTCATTTGAAAGAATAGACTACTGGGGGGGGGGGGAAGCTATGACTGCTTGTGGGAAAGACTAATTGTGAGTCATTAAAAATATTTCTAGGAACACAACAGGCAACTTGGAAAAAGGTTTTTACTAAATTTACAATAAAAGGAACTGTATTTGAATCCCTTCTCTTGTACTGACCATGTGTTCTTGGATATTTTGTACTTTGATTTTCAATCTTTATATTCATAAGATAATGTCATTTCAACCTCTAACTGATTCTCTTTCCCTACTCCATTTTGCATATGTTTATTAAGTCAGATAACAAAACATCCTATAACATTATATTTGATTTGTATTTGATGAGCACATATGATATAAATGGCGTTGTGCTGGTAAAAGCATAGCAACTGGCTCTGAAAAAAATGTATACTTAGCATATTTTAAGTATAATCTCCATCATTTTTGAAGTCTATACAATTAAAATAACAAGTAAGCCGTGATTCATAATATTTCTGGTTTTCAAGATGTAACTGATAACACTGAAAAATTTACAATTGGCTTACATGAGGTAGGACAAACATCATAGTCATACCCCTAAACATAGACTAAATCCATCCTCAGATAAATAAAGAAAATTATCTTTTTAAATGGCTATATTATGTGAAAAACTGTATAAACTGACACTTGGACTTAGAAAGTACCTTTTCCTTACTCTTGTCTTCTAAAATTATGTTCTATCAAAGCAACATCTCCTACATGAGATTGCCTGATGATCATATTGTTAGAAATATCAAGTGATCCATTGAAGTCAGACACTTCTGCTCCCCAAAGGTAAAGTGTTTGCTACTGTCATTGAATATTTTCCAGTATGAAATACCAATTGGAAAAATATATATACATACACACATATATCTATATCTATATGGATATGTATATAGAAATATGTATATATATATACATATATATATATTCCTATTTGTGAGCAGTGTTATGAGGGTTTTGCCAAAACACAGAAATTTCCATTGATTCTTCATTATCGTACCTAACAAGTAAAATAGAGGAGGCTATTCCTATAAGAAAAGAAAAACAAACACATCAATGATGGGTGTCTGTCAATATGAAATGCAAAGGCTCTCCCACAGAACTGGTGTATTCATAGAGATATCTGAGAAAAACATTAAGGTTGGACAATTAACTGGGTCAAAAGTGATTGGAGAGTAGGCTAGGTCATATTTGGGAAATTCTTCCAGTGCTATTAATGATCGCAAAATGTTCCCCTGAAACAGGTTCCAATTAGTTTATTTCCAATATTCTTTGAAAATGCTGTATATCTGGATTTGTTGAAAGCAGAGTCTCTGGAATTAAAATAGTATGTCACCCAAAGGTCAAACATTAAATTGAATACATATTGAATGTATATTGGCTGTATAATAATACTAATGAAAAACTGAACTTAAAAATGTGGTCTAAAAGGTGTCACCAAAATAGTATACAGCCACTTAGAAAAGTGATCTGTTATGTCAATGTGTTTTTGATGTAAAAAGAAGGAGGGCTAAGAGATGAACCTCAAACTGCAAACTTTATTTCTACCTATATTTTTTAGGACCTAGGTAATTGCTTCCAGAAAACTGTGTAGATTATCAATAGAAGACATATGAGAATACACAGACAAGAACTGCACAGAATGAAAAAGCATAAAGGTTTGCATTCTGCACTAGTAGAATGATTATGCCATTGACATTATAGATCATCCAAGACATTAATATTATGAAAGTGTTTTTAGAAAAGAACGTTAATAGAATGAGAATTAGAAAATCTGGAAAGGTAACACATGCCTGTGTATTCATGAATAATATACATATGTGTATAGACATATATGAAACTGTGTGCAAATATATGATCAACTAGATTTGTGATATTATCAAATTTAATTTTTTCTTTATTATATTTGTTTCACTTCAGTTCATGAATTCCCATGTTTCTCTGTTTTCCACAAAATCATTTTTTCTTGCTCTGCTATGATATTGCCTTACATCTGTCTGCCAGAATTTTTTAGAGATACTTCTAGACTGATGGACAATTTATTTTGGGTCCTATTTTTGACAACCACAAAAGAAATTCAATATCAGTATGAAGACTTTATGAATTTTAAACTTAGGATTAAAAATAATATCTATAGAATTTATGGTAATTAACACTACTCACTATTTTCAAATATTCTTTTCACAGTCCTTCCCTACAGTCTAACAACTATCTTGAGAATTATGAAATATAGATTCCAAATATGAGTTAAAATGGTGAATCGAACAATGATTTTAAGAAAATGTTATTTCCACTTTTTCATAGAAGTGTCATATGGAGAACCATGACAGATAATTCAAGTGATTTGAGGTTTTAGCTTTCTTTTAGCTTTCTTTTTTCTTTGTCTCCCATCTCATGTTTACATATGTAGGTATAGGAGTGGTGAATTGGAACCAATGTTGAACTCAAAGCCAGAAACACTAGATTTAAGAACCAATCCTCATATTTCCAGTCTGTATGTCTAAAGACAAATTAAATCAATCAACTATTGGAGGTTTCAGTTTCTTACAGCTTTTTAAAAATATTTTCCCATATCTGTGATATCGAAATTCCAATGTGTGTCTCACATGCTTGCTGGAGAATAGTGGATGCCCTATAGATATTTCCAGCTTAACATACCTGAAACAGAATATATTTTCTTTTCTTCTGAACCTCATTCTATCTCCCTATTTCTTTCAAAGTCGCCGACATCCTTTCCTTTTCACAGGTTCCCAACTGTGGTATCTTAACTCGACCTTTATTTGAATAAGTGTTGACGTTTCCACCTCCACACTACCTCTCACAGACTTCCTTTCTGCCTTAGTCACACAGCTACGATCTTAGGTTAGAACCTTGTCACCTCTCCTCAGCTAATATTAATAACCTCCTAACTGGTATCTTTCACTCATATCTCCAACTTCTGTAAATCTATGATAGAAGTCATAGAAGCCAAAATGAATTTTCTTAAGTGAAGATCTAAGCACATTCCTCCATTATTCATACTTCAGTGATCTTCTGATGCCCCACGTAATAATATCTGTCCTCTATTTGATTTTTTAAACCTTTCAGATCCTGTTTCCAACTTACCTTTCCAGATTTGCTATATATATTATTTTCCATAACTGACTCTACAGACCAGCAAAGCTAACCCTCCTACTGTTCCTCAAACATGAAATTCCATAACCAATTTCAATATCTTTAGACCTGGAGATCTCTCCATTCTTCACTCCCCCCCCCCACCTTCCTCTGTCAGAGAATTCCTTATTTTCTTCAAGACCGAACATAAGTACCACTTTTTCTGCAGAAACATTTTCCTGAGTTTTCTTTCTGGTAGTATGTTGCATAGCTAAATTTCTTTTACTTAACAACCTTGGCAGAACTCTATGAAAACAGAGATTATATATCCCCAATACCTTGCATCCAGTTTGGAATATAAGAATTTATAAATTTGTAGCATGTGTTGATTCTATGTATTTTGCATATGTACATATCCTGTATATGTGCATGTGTCTTTTCAGAGGCTAAAATGTAATCTCCCTGACTTCAGGAATTGTTTGAATGCCCACTGATTAACATAATGATTGATGCAAAGTAGATACAATTTTTTACTGGATGTTTGATTGAAAAATGTGTAGACTTAGAATAGTAACCTTAAATTACCACTGATCAACCAACAACTATTTATTAGGTATTATTGTGTGTCTGCGGCAGTGATAAACATTCCTGTGTAGACAAGAAAATTTTGAGATGGTCATTTGACAGTAATTAGTTTATAAAGTTATGGAAAATATATAACTAAGAAATTAAAAGAGAGTGTAGTGTTACTTAAACTTTCTGTAATGCAGTCTAATTCAATCTAACAAACATTTATTAAATGGCAACTATGTATAAGATAGTAAGGAAAAAGTGTCTAGGATTTCAAAGACCTTACTTTCTACACACTAAACGTCTGGGGAAAAAAAGAAGATGACATTTGTTAAATATTGAGATAGAAGGACAAGTTTCCCTAAGCAATAGATACTAGATAGGCATATAAACTACAGTTTACCAAAAGCTTATTTAATTAAATTTAAACTTTTTTTAATTTAAACTTAATTTTTACTTTCTAAAATTTAATTAATTTTTTCCTTTTCAGTTTTCAACAATCACTTTCTTAAATTTTCACCCCCCCCTCCTCCCTTCCCAAGATGGCATGCAATCTTATTTGGAACCTACACATGCATTCTAATTAAACACATTTTCACATTAATTACGCTGCATAGAAGAATTAAAATGAATGGGATAAAATATGACATAAAGCAAAACAAAACAAAACATAGGGAAAATAGTCTGCATCATTCTGCGTTCTAATCCCACAATTCTTTCTCTGGATGTCAATGGAATTTTGCCTCCAGAGTCCTTTGGAAATGTTTTAAGTTCTTGGATTGCCAAGAAGGGCTTAGTCAATCAGAAACAATCCTCGCACACTGTAGCTATTACTGTGTATAATGTTCTCTTGTTTCTACTCATTTCACTGTGCATTAGTTCATATGAGTCTTTCCAGGTTTTCTGAAGTCCGACAGTTCAGGATTTTTTATAGCATAAGAGTAGTACACATATTCATATATCAAAACTTTTTCAGCCATTCCCCAACTGATGGGCATCCCCTTGATTTCCAGTTCATGGCCACCACAAAGAAAGCTGCTATTCATATTTCTGTGCAATTGGAACCCTTTCCCATTTTTGTGACTTCATTGGGATACAGTCCTAGAAGCAATATTGCTGGGTCACAGGATATGTACATTTTTGTAGCCCTTTGGGAATAGTTCTAAATTTCTCTCCAGAATGATTTGATCTGCTAAATCTCCACCCCAAAAATGAATTTGTATTCCAACTCTGACACATCTTCTCCAACATTTATCACCTTGTTTTGTCTTGTTAGCCAATCTGATAGGTGTGATACGGTACCTCAGAGTTGTTTTGATTTGCATCTCTCTAATCAATAGTAATTTAGAGCATTTTCCCATGTAACTATAGCTTTAATTACTTCCTCTGAAAACTATCTGTTCATATACTTTGACCATTTATTAATTGGAGAATGACTTGGATTCTTGTACATTTAACTCAATTCATTATGTCTTTTATAATGAAGCCTTTATAACAGACACTACCAAAATATTCTTCCCCAGTTTTCTGCTTCCCTCCCAACATTAGTACCATTGGGATTGCTTCTGCAAAATCTTCAATTTAATGTAATCAAAATTATCTGTTTTGCATTTCATAATGTTCTCTATCTTTTGTGCGGTCATCAATTTCTCCATTCACTATAAATCTGACAAATATAATACCCCCATGATCCCCTAATTTGTTTATAGAATAAAACTTTATATCTAGATCATGTATCCATTTGGACTTTATTCTTGGGTACTGTGTCAGACATTGTTCTATGTCCAGTTTCTACCACAATATTTTCCAGTTTTCCCAGCAGTTTTTGTCAAACAGTGGGTTCTTATCCCCAAAGCTGGAGTCCTTGGGTTTATCAAACGGTAGATGGCTATATTCATTGCCTATTGTGTCTTGAGTACCTAAGCTATTCCAATGGGTGTACAACTCTATTTCTTCACCATTGCCAAGTGGTTTTGATGTTTGGTGCTTTATAATACAATTTGAGATCTGATATGGCTAGGCCACCTTGCCTAGCTTTTCTTTTTATTAATTCCCTTGATATTCTGGACATGTTGTTCTTCCAGATGAATTTTGATATTATTTTTTCTAGCTTTAGAAAATAATTATCTAGTGGTTTGGTATGGCATGGAATAAGTAAGTTACTTTAGGTAGATTTGTCATTTTTATCATATTACCTCAGCCTACCCATGAATAACTGATGTTTTTCTAATTACTTAGATCTGACTTTATTTGTGCAAAAAGGGTTTTGGAATTGTGCTCATACAGTCCCTGGGTTTGTTTTGGCAGGTAGACTCTCAAATATTTTATAGTGTCTACCATAGCTTTAAATAGGATATTTCTTTCTCTTTCTGACTGTTGGACTTTGTTAGTAATAAAGAGAAATTCAGATAATTAAGGTGAGTTTATTTTGTAACCTGAAACTTTGCCAGAGTTGGTTATTATTTCAAGTAGTTTTTTTTTTTTTGTTTGATTCTCTAAGTGTATCATCATATCATCTGTGATAACATAGTTTGTTCATTGCCTATTCTAATTCCTTCAATTTCTGTTTCTCCTCTTATTGCTAAACTTAACATTTCTTAAACCATATTGAGAAACGGTGGTGATAATGGACATTCTTATTTCATCCCTGATCTTATTGGAAATACATCTAATTTGTCCCCACTACATATAATACTTGCTCATGGTTTAAGATATAATTTTAAGGAAGACTCCATTTTTTTTTCCTATGACATATATATATGTGTGTGTGTGTGTGTGTGTGTGTGTGTGTGTGTGTGTGTGTGTGTGTGTGTGTATCTCTATCTATTTATCTATCTATGTCTGTCATATATCAATATATATATTTTCTTAGTTTCCTCAGGGTTACACTGAAGTTCCTGACTTTGAGGTGTGGGGGAGGGGGTCTTCTGGCCAGAAGAGGTCTCCTCTTTCCCTGAGCTCTAGCACAGGCAGGTTCAGGGTCTGGTGAACCCCTGTCTGTGCTGGTATCTGCCCAATTTCTGTGGCTGTGGTAAGGCACACCTGTGGATCTGATATCGGCAGTTACATGCTCCCCCCTGCTGGGGCTCAGGAACTCATTCTGGTTTACTGTCATGGGGCTGTCTGGGCCAGCTTTGGTCCTGCACTGGTTTCTTTCAGCCACAGCAAGAGGGACTCTCCTTCACTTTGTTCCTAGTCTCCTGAGCTGAGAGACTATTTATACCCCTTTCGGCTGATCCCAATGTCCCAGGATTTTTCCTGGGGCAGTATTCTCTGGGATTTTCAAAGTCAACAAAGGAAGTGTGAGAACATTTACTGTTTACTCTGACATCTTGGCTCCTGGAAGTTGAGGTAGTTGATTTTCAAACTTTTAATCTGCAGGTTGATAGTCTCAGGAGGTACTGCTGCTGTTACTGGGGGTCCTGCACTTCTCTTCTCACTCATTTCTGGTGAAATCCCATCCAATGCTGATATGTTTGAGAATCCGCACAGTTGCTTCTGCTACAGTCCATCATGGTTCCTGCTCCAGTCCATTATGAAACAGTTTGTGGTGGTGCAGCCTGTGCCCTCTGCACTCCCCCAGTCCTGTGTAACTGATTCTTCCCATCAACCTTCCAGACTATGCTGAGCTAGAAATCTTCCATACTGTCTCCTAGTGGATTCTGCCACACTCTAAAATTTGTTCAGATTCTCTCTTTAGAGGTATCTGAAGGAATTTGCGATACATTTAATGTGAGCCCACACTCCCAGTCAGCCATCTTGACTCTGCCCCCTATCAACTTTGTTTAATCTTAACTGGAGAGCTTTATAATCAGTTCACATGAATGTCCGAAGGTAGATTAACAATAGCTATCCGGAATAGTAGCACTGATTAAAACACCAGAAGACAATCCTTTCTGACAATGCTTAAGCTAAAAAACAGCTAGAATATGTACATACACACACAGACACGCACATAATATGCTTCATGTTAATTTACTTTATATCAAAGTCTTCAATTCAGTATGGAAAACATAAATTTTCTTAATTCTACTGATTAACTCCTTGTAATCTGAAGATTTCCTCTACAATTCTAGTGTTCTTTTATCTTCTCTAATCTGATATTGCATTCCTATTAAATCTAATCATATACTTTAAAAGAGAGTAAACAACTTAAAGTCCATAGTTACCTTGAAAAAGTCAATGAAAATCAACAAGGGAAACCTTGCTGACTCTACATCTAGAGAGAGGAGAACAGTTCTGAACACAGCTTCTGGTATGAGTAGATGCTGGGCTTTTACAATAATTTGACTTCTTTCAATGGCATCAGTTCATTTTAAAGACACCATGAAAATTGCATGACATTGAATTAGAATACCTTTAGGTCTCTTCTTCTTGACTAAACACAGGCTTTCTCCCTCCAAACAATGGTCTCTCTGTCATTACCACTTTCACAGTGGTGAGGAGGGGATAGAGAATGGAGAGGTAGATATTGACTCTTTGTGTGTGTGTGTGTGTGTGTGTGTGTGTGTTTGTGTAAGTATGTGTGTGTGTGTGACAATATTTGATTGGGCAGTGAAATAGTAAGTAGAAGTGTACAATCTATTTTTAATGTAAATGGTCAGTATGGTTCACTGAAGAACTGGAAATGGCTTCCAATATTTTCTTGTAAGTAATAGTATTAAACAAGATTTTCTTTATCATGAAGTAGCTATAATGTAACTGTTTTTGAGATTTCTATGGCTTCCATCATGCCATAGCTGAAATCTCACCTTCTGCAACAGTTTTTTTTCCCTGTTATCCCCTTAAATCTTCTTCCTTTTTTTTGCTATCTCCACTCTACAAGTGTCTTCACTATGAGATTATGCTCAAATTACTGTGTATGTATGTAATATGGGTTAGTTCTAGCTCTAATTGATGAGATCAAAGTCTCTAACTTCCCTCTTCTCCCCACCAGGGTTCTGATTTACACTGCACTGAGGGAATCATTTTTTTCTCTGACATTGCCTTTATCCTCCAGTGACTGTGTTCCCAACATTTTTAATTGCCCTCAAATTAGAACCCCAATTCAATCTAAACTTCATAACAGATTCGTTTTTACAAGGGAACGCTTGGTTCAAAAATGTAGCAAAATCAGACAGAAATATTTCTTCACAATCTCAGGGACAAAATTCTTACAGAATCCTAGATAGATAACACCTTGGTCTCTGACTGAGGTGGAAGACTAGACTCATTGGCTATCTCAGTTCATGAATAAAATTAGTCTATCCAGGTCAAGTCAAAAGCCTTTCTAGGCTAGCATTCCAGAACTTTGCTTCTCTGGACTTCTATTCTGTACTGGTCGTTATAATAAGACAAATTGCATATTCTTGGTCTCTGAGAATTTCGTGCTTCAGTCACTTAGATTAGTGGCATTTATTCTTGCATATAAAACTGAAAAGGACAAAGAAAAAAAAAGAAAAAAAAACACAGGTTTTTTCCCCCTTGGGACCACAATATATTATGGTGTTCTTCCACACCCGCACTTTTCTTCATGGTGTCACTTGCTATGAGTACGGTCCTTCACCCTTGTTTATTAATAAAAGGAAAGAGAAGGGAATCTGATCATTTAATGAACTGTAAAGACACAGAGATTTCTGTCTATGCAGCTAATGAAAACAAGGCTGCTTCTGACTGCATGTTATATCAAAGCTGATTGTTCAAATATGTACCAATTTTCCTATCCCCTCAAAGTAGGTCCCCAGTAGGTGTCAACCCATGTGGGCTTGAGAGAGAGAGAGAGAGAGAGAGAGAGAGAGAGAGAGAGAGAGAGAGAGAGAGAGAGAGAGAGAGAGAAGAGGCTGAAATAGATATACAGATATATGATCAGTTACATGTAGTTTGTTGCACTTGTCTGCCCCATTAGAATGTAAGCTTCTTGACTTCAGATGAAGTATTTCTTTGTTCTGTCTTTGTATCCATGGCATTGAGCACCATGCCTGAAGTAATTATATACTCACTAATAATTATTTGGAAGATGATGTCTAGTCTCTTTTTTTGATCATGGTTTTTAGGTAGAGCAATAAATATTAAATTATCTTTCCTCCATCTATATTTCAGGTCAGTGATTTTTCCAATGAATTTGGAAAAAAATGTCCTCTATTTTTTCATTTTTTTAATTTAGTTTTGTAATTTCTTGTTTTTTCATAAAGTCATTAGTTTCCATGTGCTCCATTCTAATCTTTAAAGAACTATTCAATTCAGTGAGTTTTTGAATCTCCTTTTCCACGTCATTTGACTGTACATTTCTATTAAAAAGCAATTCTACTTTTTAAAGCATTCTCCTCCTCATTGGTTTTTGGAACTCTTTTGCCATTTGGGTTAGTCTATTTTTAAAGGTGTTATTTTCTTCAGCATTTCTCTGAGTCTCCTTTAGTTAGCTGTTGACTAGCTTTTCATGATATTCTTGCATAACTCTCATTTCTCTTCCCAATTTTTCCTCCACCTCTCTTACTTGATTTTCAAAATAGTTTTTTTTATATCTCTTCCATAACCTGAGTCCAATGCATATCTTTTTTTGGAGCTTTTGGTTGTAGAAACTTTGGCTTTGATGTCTTCCTCTGATAGTATGCCTTGTTCTTCCTCATCCAAAAAGATGGAAGAAAATGCCTGTTCACTTAGAAAGTAACTTTCTTTAGTCTTATTTTTTCTCCTTTTCTGGGCATTTTCCCAGCCAGTTACTTGACTTTTGAGTCCTTTGTTGGAGGATATATTCTAGGGACCTGTAAGTTCTCAGTTCCTCCAAGGTGGAACAAACAAGGGAGATGAGTTTACTCCTCTCCTAGCCTGCATTCTGGTCTGTGAAAAACCACAAGCACTCTTTTCTACCCTGGAACTGTGAATAATATTCTCTCTCCACAGCCACCATCAACTGTACCACACAAGTGACAATGCTTCTGCTCAACTCAGGATCACCATTCAGGACTAAGATCCAGAGAAGTTGCTCAGTACTCCTAACAATTTTAGATTGAGGCCTCCAAAAGTGGCCATGGCTGCTGCAGTGGCTGCTGTCTCCCAGGGCTGGGGCAAGACAGTGTTCCCTTCGCACCCAGGTGAAAGGTCTTTCTCATCGACCTTTGAACCTATCTTTAGTGTTTGTAGCTTGAGAAATCCGGGGACTGCACTTGCTACCTGTGATGCTGTGCCCTGGAGCATGTTCTGGTTCTGTCTGTGCTGCACGCCTAGGTTAGGCTGCGCTCAGCTCTGAACCTGGTGTGATGAACATTTCCTGTCAGCCTTCCAGGTAGTGTTGGGCTGGAAACTTCTTTCACTCTGTTCTTTTGTGACTTCTGCTGCTCTAGAATTTGTTTAGTCATTTAACCGGTGTTTGATGGGTTATGGTGAATAGCTAGAGCAGGTCGGTTTTTGTACTCTGTCATCTTGGCCCTGTCCCCCCAAATACAAGCTTGTTGACTTAGTAAGTAGATGATATTGTTGACTTAGTAAGTAAATGACATGTCTTAGTAAGTAATGATATTTAACAACTCTAAGCTTATAGATATAAAAAATTGTGCAATTTCTGTTAATCTTTCTTGAAAGTTTCTGCCTTGTCCTGAAGAATGCTGAATAGTAACTCAATTCTTCTCATGCTCTAAAAAAATGAATTAAACTAGAATTAGCTAATATGCGTGCAGCACTTTCATGTTTGCAAAGCTATTTTCATATCTTTTTTTAATCTTCAAAATGAACATAGGAAGTAGATGTTCTTGTGATTCGCAAAGGTAAGTGATTTTCCCCCGGGTTACACCACTTTACTAGGCAGTTTTTTAAGATAATATTTTACTTCAAATTTCCTAACTTCAAGTGCACAACTGTATGCATTCTGCCACCTAATTTCTTTCTACATATGTGTAGGCCTACATTCTTTCTTATTCATTGGGTCTGGAGATAAAGATTAATCACTGCCTTGTAGATTTAGATCTGGGGACCACAAAGGTCATCTAATCAAACCCTCTCATTTAGCAGATATGGAAAATGAGACATAAAGTGACTTGCCCAAGGACACATACCAAAAAACATTTATTAAGCACTCGCACTGTGCCAATCACTAAACTAAGTGCTAGGAATAAAATTCCAAATTAAGTGATGATTTCTTTCATTAAGGAACATCATAAGATGTTAAATAAGATGTTAATTACTTAAATAAGAAAAGAAAGCACATGTAAGGGAGAGGTGTCCTATAAATGATGTATCAAGTCATCCAGCAAATAAAGTTCCACATGTAACTCTCAGAAGAGAGTTTCCTCTCTCAGAAGAAGGAGAGGAAAGTTTGCTCCTCCTCTGTATATGGAGAAATTGTAGAACTGCATAGACTTTAGAGATTTGGATGTTTTTCTAGTCTTTAATGGCAAGGAAATATCATATGTTTTAGGAAAGATGTGATTATTGAAAAGTGCATGAAAAACAATAAGAAACAGAGAAATGGGGAGTCTCTTGTTTAATTGTGGAAGCCTCAGTGACAAAATTTTGCTCAAGACATTCTTATTAAAAAGTGCTTATAAAAGATAGCAGCTAAGATATGCTAGTAAATATTTAGCAACCAGTTATCTGGAAACAAAGACAGACTCATACACACACACACAAATATACTCACATATGTACATGCACACATACAGCACATTTCAAGTTTATTTTCTAACAATAATATTTTCTCCATAACTTCCTTAAGTATTAATCACTATCAAAACTGTAAGTTAAACCCTGATTTGTAAGATTTGTTGACTTCTAAGTATAAGGGACAACTGTTACAGTGGATAGACATCTTGACCTAAATTCAGGAAGGCTTGTGTTTTTGAGCTGAAATCGGGCTTCAGATACTTAGTAATTGTATGAATCTGGACAAACAAGTTAACCTGGTTTGGCTCAGTTTTCTCGTCTGACAAGTGAGGAAATTGTTCTAGTCTCTTTGCCAAGGAAACCTCAAATGGATTCAGGAAGAGTCACACACAACCGAACAACAATAACATAAAGGTCTAAATATTTAAATGGAAAATTTTACAACTAGCTTTTCTTAGCCAGTTGAATCTGAATGCAACACACTTCTGTATTGTCTTTTAAGAGAAACAGTAAGAAATGAAAGCTTTCTCCACCACAACCACCACCACCCTCGTGGCACTTCACCTGTTTAACTGGAATTTTAAAAGCAGAAGTGTCATGAGGAATTCAGAGAAGGGAAGAACTAATGGTTTTTTATTTCCTTCCCCTTATCTATTTTAGCATGGTATGACCGGGTCTTTTTTTGAGATTATCCATTTATATTGTTGTAACATGTATTCTATTTTGTTTTACTGACCTAGTATTGTTGCTCATAGACATCTCTTTTTGAAGGATACATGCATTTGTGTGTGTGTGTGTGTGTGTGTGTGTGTGTGTGTGTGTGTGTGTGTGTGTGTGTGTATGTTCCTTTGCTGGAGTTTCTGAGTATGTAACAGATTAGTCCTGCTAGTTATTGCTTTGTTGAAGAGCCTTGAGAGAGGTTTGTTTGTATGTTTGTTTTCAAGTTGTGAGCTGGGAATTCTAAACCCTGTTCATTCACAAGAGAATCTCTCTTTAACTAGGAGAATATATTATATGCCATTTATCAGGTGTTTTTGCTAGTTATAAGCTTTCCAAAGCAGAGATTTCCAAGGGAGTTCAGGGCCATTTACTCCATAAGAACCAAATCTGAGATTCATTATGGACCCACTTGCAGGTCCTTAAGCAGGTTTATGAAAGAGAATGAGAGGAGTCATTTTGATTTCAGTTTTACATTGACTTTTATCTCCTTAAACTTTCTGTACAGGACCGGTAGTATTATATGAATTTTCCAAAGGTAATGGTGCATTGATTTAATTACAATTGAGTAAGAATATGGAGGTCTGAAATGGAATGGCAGAAAGATAGGTAGAGTAACTATGCATGTGGAAAACTATTCACTGCTTCTGAATCCCAGGGATTATTTTTGTTTTGTATTTTTCTTTCTATATATAAAGTAGGGATTATAATATTATATTATTGGCCTTGTATGGTTGTTGTCAGACAAATATTTTGTAAATAATAAAATGCCATAAAAAGATAAAAAAGAAGCACCATATAGCCTTATACCTTAAGATAATTTCCTTTTAAATTAGCAGTTAATCATCCTTTAAAATAAGGTTGTACATTAAAAATTCTATAAATTTGCATATTATAGGCCAACAAGACATTGTTCCATTCCTTATTCATCTTCCTTTTATGACATCATTGAGGTTTCCTCTACTGGTTGGTTTTCTGTAGTAAATGACATTTTATCTTGCTTTTATTAAGGTGCAAAGCCTTAGTACTTAGTCTGACCAATGTGTGTCAAGTTCACCTTTTACCCCAGTTTAGATTTATAATGTTTAGCTGGGGTTTTAAATGGACAATTGCATTTTCAATAATACTGTTACATTCCTTCCTAGAATAACCTTGTATATCACTTTTAAAAATCATAATTTTAATTTATATTGACTATTGTAAAGCCCCTCGATACATCAATAGCACAGAAGCAAAAATAATTTCTAAAAACCTCTTTTCTAACTACTGCTGTTTGGTGTTTGGACTTTAGTTCCTGTGAATACTAATAGAACAGCTAAGGAAAATGAACAATAGCATCAACATATTATGTAAGGGAAGCTGCACTCAATGATATGTCTTTGACATTCAACTTGACAGAAGAGAATATTTGAAGGTTTTCATTTGCATTCATTGGCTATTTTTAACTATTAAATGACTTGACATGGGAAAATTTGCAGGATACTTTACATCCAGGAAGATTCAAAATAATTGTGTTATTAATCTTGTTTACAAATTATTTTAAATAAAAGGTACATATGTATATGTTTTTGGATTTTAATGTTTCCAAACATTAAAATGATTCATACAATTTGTCCATTTAAAAAATGATGGGACTCCAGAAATATAAATATTACCAAGAAGGCTATGAGTTTGTGCTTAAAGTACTTTATTTTAAATTTTAAAATGAAATCTTAAATCATTGAATTTGCAGTGATATTTTTCTTTTTTATACAGAAATTTTGGAAAACTGGCTTTATTCTATTGATAGCTGAAAAAAATAAGTGCCACAGACAAAAAAAGTGGAATGAGAAGTTGAAAGGGGGACTTTGGCCACCGATAAAGAGAATGGGTAGCAAGCTCCCCCAGAAGATTAAGGGAAGTAACCACTGTAAGAGTAAGAAATAAAGAAACATTGTATAGACCAAGATACTGCAATTTGAGTTCAGATCATTCTGAAACATGCCATTGCCTTGGGGTGGAAACAATTCTCCATTCACTGACCCCAACTCAAGGAGACATGGGTAGACACTGGGCTACGCTGTCCAGAAAATGAACTGCTAATGGCTGTCATTCACTGGAATAAATGACAAAAAGTGATTTCAAATATTTTTTCAGCTGCCTTTATGCTCAAATGCACTTTATTAATAAAAACAAAGAAACCTTCTGTAGAGATAAAAATATCAGCATCAGAAAATCCAATTTTACAAAAAATACTACAACTAAGCTAAGGTAGATATATTTATTTTCTGGTAACATATATTAAATGGCACTATATTCACAGTACCTCTGGGGTACCTAACATGAAACCACAGAACTGTATCTCTGAGGACTTGCCATCTCTGACTAGGTCCATTTTCAAGCAACTGAATAATACCCCAGAATAATACCCAATAATAACCTTATAAGAGGTCATGCTCTGAAGCGACCTTCTAGTGATTCCCCAGAGAGAGCTGTAGCTTACAGCAACAGGACATGTTAGGTATAAAAGTAGTTAAATCCCAATTCACAAAAGTATTACCTTTTCTCTTTCTAGAAAGAAGCAAGAATCTAAGAATTTCCCAGCTGTGCTGGTTGGAAGAATGAAGAAGGTAATTAAGAATAATGTCAGAGGGACCCTGCTGCACACAAGTGTATTGAATTTTTTCTCTATAAGTTTAATAGCTAAAATTTTGATGCATGATAAAAGACAATAGTAATTTGTCAAGGCCAATATTTTTTATTGAATATCATGTATGTTCATATTTTAAGTAGAAAGAAAATCCTAGGAATATGCCCAAAGGAAGTAAAATAAATAAAGAACAAGGCTGCCTATATAAAATTATTGTTTCTATCATTCTTTGTGATAGCAAAGAAAGGAATGCAAGTGTATGACCATAAGTTAAGGAATGCCTGGAAACAACCACACTTGTGAAAATAAGGCAAAATATTATGAGGATAGCATTTCCCTGATGAATATTAAACATATGAACTATATAAAATTCGTAGATAGCCAGGTTATGAGCTTTAAGGTAAATAAACAAGATCAGTAAAGAAAAAAAATAATGGAAAGAAAAAACTAATGCATAGTCATATAAACAGAAACAAGAGAAAATATATAACTGAAAAACATAAGATAAGTACATTGATAAGAAAAAAAAAAAAGGAAGGGGAGTTCTATGGTAAAGAAAAAATCAATGAAGGTCCAGAGAAGATGTGTGCCTGAGGAAGTCTAGAATATCAAAATCCCAGGTATTCATTGGGGCTTTGGGAGAGACAGATTGTGAGCAAGCATGAGCTGCAGATTGGTTACCAATTCTCTATCTATGTGACCTATACCATTAGAACCTTCATTTAATGCAAATATGTTTTACATGATTGTGGATATATACCTTATACCAAACAGTTCTCTATCTTTCTGGGGGGAGGGAAAGAAAGGTGTGAGAAAATTTGGAATTCAAAATTTTATTAAAAAATGAGTGTTAAAATTTGTTTTTACATGTAATTGGAAAAATAAAATTCTTGAAAAAAAGAAACAAACAAACAAAAAAAAACCCACCTCCATTACAAGGAAATGTCCAGGCTAGTCATGTTTTCATTTCTCTCCAGGCTCCACTACTGATTCACTAGACTTTCTCTACACCAGTACCTTCTCCTGCTTCCATATCATGTTTTTCAGTTTCCTTTCATGTGTTGTCTATTATAATTAGAATGTAAGTTCCTTGGTGGGGGAGGGGGGGCAAGATAGTGGAGTGAAAGCAGGGACTCCCTTGAGCTCTTCCACAAATTCCTTTTGATAATTATAAAAAGTGAATCTGAAAAAAAAAATTAAAATTGTCAAATCCATTAAGAGACAGAATGTGACAGTCCAGGCGAGGACAGCACAAAAGGTCTATGGGAAGGATATGTTACACAAAGCCAGGGGAAAGAACAGTGTGTAGACTGCACCATCTCAGCCATAGCACAGTGGAAGTGGCCCAGAGCAGATTGAATCACCAAGGTAAGTGTCCATTCCCAAGCCCTCAGCTCAGGATAAGAGTCAGACAAAACTGGGTGAGAGAGAAGAACAGGGCCCACAACAGCAGCAGCAGCTACTCCTAGGGTCATCAATCCACAAACTAAATGTTTGAAAGTCACCTACTGGAACATCTGGAAACAAAGATGGTGAAGTAAACTATAAGTGCTCTCATGCTCCCTTGCTGACCTTGAAAAACACAGAGAATATTGCCCCAGGAAAAATCCTGGAATATTGGAGCCAGGAGAAGGAGTACAGCAATCTTTTAGTTCAGAAAACTGGCGAGATTGACTTGGAATGTCCCTCTTTTTTTTTTTTTTAATAATTAAATTTATTTATTTAACTTTGAACATTCATTTTAAAAAAATTTTGGGTTACAAATTTTCTCCCCTTTTATCCCCTCCCCCCCCAAACACCAAGCATCCTAATTGCCCCTGTAACCAATCTGCTCTCTCTCTTATCATCCCTCTCTGCCCTTGTCTCCGTCTTCTCTTTTGTCCTGTAGGGCCAGATAGCTTTCTGTACCCCATCACCTGTATTTCTTATTTCCTAGTGGTAAGAACATTACAGTTGATCCTAACACTTTGAGTTCCAACTTCTTTACCTCCCTCTCTCTCCACCCCTTCCCTTTGGAAGGCAAGCAATTCAATATAGGCCAAATCTGTGTAGTTTTGCAAATGACTTCCATAATAGTTGTGTTGTATAAGACTAACTATATTTCCCTCCATCCTATCCTGTCCCCCATTACTTCTATTCTCTTTTGATCCTATCCCTCCCCATGAGTGTCGACCTCGAATTGCACTCTCCTCCCCATGCCCTCCCTTCTATCATCCCCCCCACCCTGCTTGTCCCCTTGTCCCCCACTTTCCTGTATTGTGAGATAGGTTTTCCTACCAAAATGGGTGTGCATTTTATTCTTTCCTTTAGTGGAATGTGATGAGAGTAGACTTCATGTTTTTCTCTCACCTCCCCTCTTTATCCCTCCACTAATGAGTCTTTTGCTTGCCTCTTTTATGAGAGATAATTTGCTCCATTCAATTTCTCCCTTTCTCCTCCCAATATATTTCTCTCTCACTGCTTGATTTCATTTTTTTAAAGATATAATCCCATCTTCTTCAATTCACTCTGTGCACTCTGTCTCTACATATGTGTGCGTGTGTGCATGTGTGTGTGTGTACTCCCACCCAGTACCCAGATATTGAAATGTTTCAAGAGTTACAAATATTGTCTTTCCATGTAGGAATGTAAACAGTTCAACTTTAGTAAGTCCCTTATGACTTCTCTTTGCTGTTCACCTTTTCATGGTTCTCTTCATTCTTGTGTTTGAAAGTCAAATTTTCTTTTCAGCTCTGGTCTTTTCATCAAGAATGCTTGAAAATCCTCTATTTCATTGAAAGACCAATTTTTCCCCTGAAGTATTATGCTCAGTTTTGCTGGGTAGGTGATTCTTGGTTTTAGTCCTAGTTCCTTTGACTTCTGGAATATCCTATTCCATGCACTTCGATCCCTTAATGTAGAGGATGCTAGATCTTGTGTTATCCTGATTGTATTTCCACAATACTTGAATTGTTTCTTCTTAGCGGTTTGCAATATTTTCTCCTTGACCTGGGAACTCTGGAATTTGGCCAGAATGTTCCTAGGAGTTTCTCTTTTTGTATCTCTTTCAGGCGGTGTTCTGTGGATTCCTTGAATATTTATTTTGCCCTCTGGTTCTAGAATCTCAGGGCAGTTTTCCTTGATAATTTCATGAAAGATGATGTCTAGGCTCTTCTTTTGATCATGGCTTTCAGGTAGTCCCATAATTTTTAAATTGTCTCTCCTGGATCTATTTTCCAGGTCAGTTGTTTTTCCAATGAGATATTTCACATTATCTTCCATTTTTCCATTCTTTTGGTTTTGTATTGTGATATCATGCTTTCTCACAAAGTCCTTAGCCTCCGTCTGTGCCATTCTAGTTTTGAAAGAACTATTTTCTTCAGTGAGCTTTTGAATCTCCTTTTCCATTTGGCTAATTCTGCTTTTGAAAGCATTCTTCTCCTCATTGGCTTTTTGAACCTCTTTTGCCAGTTGAGTTAGGCTAGTTTTCAAGGTGTTAATTTCTTCAACATTTTTTTGGGTCTCCTTTAGCAGGGAGCTGATCTGCTTTTCATGCTTTTCTTGCATCTCTCTCATTTCTCTTCCCAGTTTTTCCTCCACCTCTCTAACTTGATTTTCAAAATTCTTTTTGAGCTCTTCCATGGCCTGAGTCCATTTGGTGGGCTGGGACACAGAAGCCTTGATTTCTGTGTCTTTGCCTGATGGTAAGCAATGTTTTTCCTCATCAAAAAGGAAGGGAGGAAATGCCTGTTCTCCAAGAAAGTAGCCTTCAGTAGTCTTATTTCTTTTCCCTTTTCTGGGCATTTTCCCAGCCAGTGACTTGATCTCTGAATATTCTCCTCACACGCACCTCGCCTCCTGATCCTCCCAGGCAGCGTTTGGGGACTGAGATTCAAATGCTGCTTCCAGCCTTAGGGCTTTTGGAGGGGGCAGGGCTGCTATTCAGTATGAGATTATGTTCAGGTGGTCAGGTCGGGACAGGGCGGCCTCTCAGGCTCAGTTCCCTCAGGGGCTTTATGCACAGACCTTCCACAATGGATTCAGGCTCCCGCCTGCTTGGGGAGCCCTGGTCTGCCGCCGCCTCTCAGCTTCTACCTCCCAGGGGGGCCCGAATCATGGGGGCACCCCACTCCCCTCTCGACCCGCCAAAGAGACTCTCTCACTGACCCCGTCACCTGTGGGCGAAGGGACCCGCGTGGCCGCTGGAGATCCCCTCCCCGAAGCCTGCTCGAATCTGTATCTCTCAGTGCTGCGGCCCAGCCGCAGCAGGTCCGGGCTGGGCTCCACGTCTGCAGCGCAACGGACCTTTTGAGAGAGGTTTGCAGGTCCCTCTGTGGGTGGAGGGACCCGCGTGGCTGCTGGAGATCCCGTCCCCCGAAGCCCGCTCGGATCTTTTCCTCTCGGTGTCGCGGCCGCGGCAGGGCTGCACTCAGCTCCCAGTCCTGGCGCCCAGTCCGCAGCATGAAGGACCCCCGCGAGAGGTTTGCAGGTCTCTCTGGAACAGAAATCTCCCTCGCTCCAACGCCCCGTGGCCTCTGGGTGCAGAACTCGCCGTGAGTTACTTCTCTGTAGCCGTTCTATTTGTTGTGGGTTCGGAGCCATGTGTATGTGCGTCTTTCTTCTCCGCCATCTTAGCTCCTCCCCTGGAATGTCCTTCTTGCTGTGGCTGAAAAGGAACAGTACAAGACCAGAATCTTAGAAAGACATCACCTGGCCTCAGCCTTGGCAGAAATTAGCCAGTTCAGCACTATGTAAGCTGCAGCATTTTATAGTTTCTAGCTGAAAGAACCAGAAGCAGAAGCGCACAAGCTAGGAACCAGGCCCCTAGCTCTCACCACAAGAAATGTGTGACAAAGCCCCCTCTGTCCCAGAAGCAGATATCCACTTTAAAAGTCAGGAAAAAGGCAATCATCAGGAAAAAAGAAGGAAATCAGAAAAAGAAAGACCATAGAATCTTATTACTGGGATTGGGAAGATCAAAATACTAATTCAGAGGACAGCATTAACACTACACCCACATCTGAAACTTCAGAAAGGAATATGAACTGGTCTCAGTCCCCAAAACCATTCTTGGAATAACTCAAGGAAGATTTTAAAAGCCAAATTAGAGAGGTAGAAGAAAAATAAATGACCAATGATTTTGAAATTGTAATTGAAAATACGGAAGAAGAATTCATTGAAGAGCAGAGCTCCTTAAAAGGTAATATTGGCAAAATGCATAAAGAGGTACAAAACCTAACTGGAGAAAATAATTCCTTAGAAGGAAAAACATGAAAAAAGAGGTACAAAAGTAAACTGAAGAAAACAATTTGTTAAAAATTAGAATTGGGCAAGTAAAAACTAATGACTCTATGAGGTGTTAAGAATTAGTCAAACAAAATCTAAAGAATAAAAAAAAAAGAAAATTCAAACTATCTCAGTGGAAAAACAACTGACCCGGAAAATAGATTCAAGAGAGAAAACCTAAGAATTATTTGTCTTCTGGAAAGCTATGATTAAAAAAAGAGAGTTGACAGTATCTTCCAAGAAATCATCAGGGAAAACTTCCCTGAGGTCCTAGAACCAGAAGACAAAATAATCACTGAAAGAATCCACTGATCACTCCTGAAAGAGATATCAAATTGAAATCTCCAAGGAATATTATAACCAAATATCAAAATTATCAGATCAAGGAGAAAAATACTACAAGCAACCAGAAAGAAAAAAAAATTCAAATATCAAGGAACTACAGTCAGGATCACACAGGACCTTGCAGCTTCTTCATGTAAAGATCAAAGGGACAGGAATATTATATTCCTTAAAGCAAAGGAGTTTGAATTTCAACCAAGGATCAACTATCCAGCAAAACTGAGCATAAGCTTTCAGGTAAGGAGATGGACATTCAGTGAAATAGTGGAATTCCCAAACTTTCTGTTGAAAAAGCCAGAGTTCATTAGAAACTTTGATATTCAAATATAAGACTGAAGAGAGGCAGAGAAAGGGAAATTGGGAAAAGAAAAAGAAAAAATGTATTATTCAATTTGGGCAAATTATTTTATAACCCTATATGGCAGGACGATACTTGTCAATCTTGAGAACTGTGTACTTATTATGCCACTTAAAAGGGATATATATACATAGAGGGTGTGTGTATAAATTAACTGATTTGATGCTAAAAACAACCCTGATTAAGGGATGTGAAAGTATTGTCATGGGAGAAGAGGAAAGGAGGAGAAAGAAAATGGTAAATTGTATTACATGAAGAGAAAAAGAAACATATTATAGTAGAGGGAAAGAAAGGAGGGAGATGGCTGTTGTTTGAGTTTTACTCTCTTTGGATTTGGTTCAAGAAGTTTATAGCATAACCAGTTAGATATAGAAATCTAACTTCTATTACTGGCAGGGGGAATGGAAAAGGGAAAAAAAGAGAGGGGGTGTTTAGATGGCAGGGAAGATTGAAGGAGGTGGTGACCAAATGTAAAACTTTTGTGGAGGGGAAGGGACAAGTGAGAAGTAGAAACATAAAGAAGCTGAGGGAGGAAAGAATAGGATGGAGAGAAAGACACAGATAGTAAATATAACTGTGAATGTGAATGAGATGAGCTCTCCCAGGAAACGGAGGTGGATAGCAAAATGGATTAAAAACTTTAACCGTGCAATATGCTGTCTACAAGAAAAAACATTTAAAACAGGGGGATACACAAAATGCAAAGGTAAAAGACTGGAATAGAATATAATATGCTTCAGTTGAAGTAAAGAACCAAAAACAAGAGTAACTATCCTAATCTCAGAAAAAGAAAAAAAAAATAAAAAAGAGATTTAATTGAAAGAAATAAGGAAGGCAGCGATGTCCCACTAAAAGGAACCATAGAAAATGAAGTAATATCATTGCTAAAAATATATGCACCAAAGATAGCATCCAAGTACTTAAAGGAGAAGTGGAGAGAGTTAAAGGAAGAAATAGACAGCAAAACTACACTAGTGGGGGATCCCAGTGTCCCCCTCTTTGAATTTGATAAAGCTAACCTCAAAATAAACAAGAAAGACTTGATAAATCAAACCTCAAAATAAACAAGAAAGAAGATAAGGAGTTGAATAGAAGTCTGGAAAAGGTAGATATGATAGATCTCTGGAGAAAAGTGAACAGAGATAAAAAAGAATATAGCTTTTTCTCAGCGATACATGGCACATGTACAAAAATTGACCATGGACTAGGCCATAAAAACATCACAATTCAGTGCAGAAAGGCAGAGATAGCGAATGCATCCTTCTCAGATCATAATGCAATAAAACTTATATGTGATCAAAGGCCATGTAAATATAAACCAAAAGCTAATCATAAGCTTAACAATATAATTCTAAAGAAAGAGTGGGTGAAACAACAAAGTATAGAAACAATCAACAACTTCATTCAAGAGAATGACAATAATGAGACAATTTACCAAATCTTATGGGAGACTGCAAAAGCAGTTCTTAGGGGAAGTTTTACATTTTTGAATTTCTTCATGAACAAAATAGAGAAAGAAGAGATCAATGAATTGAGCATGCAGCTGAAATAGCTAGAAAAAGAACAAATTGAAAACCCTCAAGTAAATATCAAATTAGAAATATTGAAAACCAAAGGAGAGATTAATAAAATTGAAATTAAGAAAAGTATTGAACTAACAAATAAAGCTAAGAGCTGGTTTTAGGGCAAAAAAGAAAATTCATAAACCTTTGGTCAATTTGATTTAAAAAAAAGAAAGAAGAAAAGCAAATTGCCAATATTAAAAATGAAAAGAGTGAACACACCTCCAATGAGGAGGAAATTAAAACAATAATTAGAAATTACTTTGCCCAAATTTATGCTCATAAATTTGGCAACCTAAATGAGATGGATGATTAATCTGAAAAATTTAAATTACCCAGATTAACGGAAGAGAAAGTAGAATACTTAAAATAACCCCATCTCAGAAAACGAAATTGACAAGACATAAATGAACACCATAGGAAAAAATCTGCAGGGTCAGATGGATTTACAAGTGAATTCAACAAAATATTTAAAGAACAGTTAGTTTTAATACTATATAGACTATTTGGGAAAATTGCCAACAGAGTACTATCAAATTCTTTTTATGATACAAATGTGGTTCTGATACCTACACAAGGAAGAGCCAAAAGAGATAAAGAAATTTATAAACCAGTTTCTCTAATGAATATAGATGCGAAAATTTTAAATAACATATTATCAATTTGAATGCAGCAAGTTATCACAAGACTAATATTTTATGATCAGATATAATTTATATCAGAAATGCAGGGCTGGTTCAGTATTAGAAAAATTATTAACATTATTGATCATATCAACAACAAAATAATAGAGACCACATGGTTTATCTCAGTAGATTCAGAAAAAGCTTTTGACAAAATACAATACCCATTCCTATGAAAATACTGGAAAACATAGTTATAAATGAAACTTTCCATAAAATAATTAGCAGTTTCTACCTAAAACCAATCAGCAAGCATTATATGCAATGGGGGCAAGATAGATTCATTTCCAATAAGATCAGGGGTGAAAAAAAGGATGTCCATTATCACCACTGCTGTTCAAAATGGTATTAGAAATCCCACCTTTAACAATAAGAGAAGAAAAAGAAATTGAAGGAATTAGAATAGGCAAAGAAGAAACTAAGTTATCTCTCTTTGTAGATGATATGATGATATACTAGGACAATCTCAGAGAATCAAGTAGAAAACTACTTGAAATAATAAACAAATTTGACAGAGTTGCAAGTTTCAAAATAAACCCACATTAATCGTCTGCATTACTATATATTACTAACAAAGACCAACAGCAAGAGATAGAAAGAGAAATTCCATTTAAAGCTATGATAGACACCATAAAATACCAGACACTCTACGTGCCAAAACAAACCCAGGGACTATATGAACACAATTACAAAACACTATTCACACAAATATAGTCAGATCTAAGTAATTGGAAAAACATCACTTGCTTGTGGACAGACCAAACTAATATAATAAAAATGACATTTCCACCTAAATGAATTTATTTGTTCTGTGTCATACTAATCAAACTACCAGATCATTATTTTCTAGAGCTAGAAAAAAATAATATCAAAATTCATGTGAAAGAACAAAAGGTTCAGAATATCAAGAGAACAAATGAAAAAAATGCTAAGGAAGGTGACCTAGCTCTACCAGATCTCAAATTGTATTAGAAAGCAGCAATCATCAATACCACTTGATACTGGCTAAGACACAGAGGAGTACACCAGTGGAATAGGTTAGGTACTCAAGACACAGTAATTAATGTATATAGCAGTCTACTCTTTGATAAACACAAGGACCCCAACTTCTGGGACAAGAACTCGTGGTTTGACAAAAATTGCTGGGAAAACTGGATAACAGTGTGGTGGAAACTGGGTATAGACCAATGCCTGACACCTTACACAAGAATGAAGTCCAAATTGATATGTGATCTAGATATAAAGACTGATACTGTAAACAAATTAGAGCGGCAAGAAATAGTGTGTTTGTCAGATTTATGGAGAATGGAAAAATGTATGACCCAACAAGAGATAGAGAACATTATGAAGTACAAAATGGATAGTTTTGATTACTTAAATTGAAAAGGTTTCACACAAACAAACTCAATGCAACCAAGATTAGGAGGGAAGCAGAAAACTGGGGAGAAGAATTTGCAGCTAGTGTCTGTGATAAAGGCCTCATTTCTAAAATATATAGAGAACTGAGTCAAATGTGCAAGAATACAAGTCAATCCCCAATTGATTGATGGTCAAAGGATATAAACAGAGAATTTTCAGAGGAAGAATTTAAAGCTATCTATAATCATATGAAAAAAATTCTCTAATTCATTGTTTGTTGAAGAGATGCAAATCAAAACCACTCTCAGGTACCACATCACAACGATTAGATTGGCTAACATGACAAAACAGGAAGATGATAAATGTTGGAGAAGATGTGGGAGAGTTGGAACACTAATTCATTTTTGGTCGAGCTGTGAGCTGATTGAACCATTCTGGAGAGCAATCTGGAACTGTTCCAAAGAGTTACAAAAATGTGCATACCCTTTGACTCAGCAATGCCACTCCTGGGACGGTATTCCAAAGAGATCATAGAAAAGGGAAAAGGTCTCACATGACCAAAAATATTTATAGTAGCTCTCCTTGAGGTAGCCAAAAACTGGAAATCAAAGGGATACCCAACAATTGGGGAATGGCTGAACAGGTTGTGGTATAAGAATATAGTGGAATACTATTTTGCTATGAGAAACGATGAAGAAGAAGACTTCACAAAATCCTGGAAAGACTTGTATGAACTGATGCTGAGTGAAAGCAACAGAACCGGGAGAACTTTGTACACAGCAAAAACTACAGTGTGTGAGGAAATTTTTCTATTAGACTTAGTACTTCTTTGAAATGCATGGACTTAACAAATTTCCAACGGACTCTTGAGGCAAAGCACCTTTCCCATACAGAGAAAGAACTATGGAACTGGAACACAGATAGAAACAGACCATTTTCTTTTTATTATGTTATGTTTTGTTTCATAGTTTCCTCTATTCATTTTAATTCTTCTATGCAACATGCATTTAATAGGAATGTACGTGTTGAAACTATACAAGATTGTAAGACGTCCCAGGGAGGGAGTGAGAAGAGAGCGAGAAATAAAGAGGAAGGAGTGGAAAAAAATCTAAAATATGTCGAAGTGATTGTCGAACACAGAAAACAAATAAAATAACTCAACTAAAAATAAAAACAAAACAACATCAAAAACGAATAACAAATGAACAAGAGAGAAGTTAAGAAGGTAAATCGAGTTCTGGAGAACATAGGTATGGTAGACCTCTGGAGAAAATTGAATGTGGACAAAAAAAATTATGCTATTTTCCTAGTGGTACGTGGAACATACACAATGTACTATGACACAAAAAAGTTCACGGTCCAGTGCAAAAAGGCTGAAAGAGTTAATGCATCCTTTTCAGATTATGGTGTGATAAAATTCATATATAATGAAGGGCCATGAAAAGACAGACCAAAATTTAATTGGAAACTAGATAATCTAATGCTAAAAATAAGTGAGTCACACAACAAATCATAGAAACAATCAATAACTTCATTCAAGAGAATGACAATAATGAAACAACCTATCAAAACATGGGATGCAGTGAAAGTAATTCTTAGTGGAAGTTTTATAGGGGTTTTTACATGAATAATTTTACATGAATAAAATTCATAAAAAGGAGATCAATGAATTGGTCATGCAAATGAAAAAGCTAAGATAAAATAAATAGATAATGCACAATTAAATATAGAATTAGAAATACTAAAAACCAAAAGAAAGATTAATAAAATTGAAATTAGAAAAATGTGAAACTAAAAAATAAAACTAAAAGCTGGTTTTAGGAAAGAAATGATAAAACCAGTTCATTTCTTTAAAAAATAAAGAAGAAAAGAAAATTACCAGAATCAAAAATGAAAAGAGCGAATTCACCTCCAGTGAAGAGGACATTAAAACAATAATTAGAAATTATTTTGCGCAGTTATATGCTCACAAATTTGACAATCATAGTGTAATGGATTAATTTTCATAAAACGTATAAATTGCCCAGGTTAATAGAACAGAAAGTTAATACTTAAATAACCATATCTCAGAAAAAGAAACGGAATAAACCATCAAGGAAGCCCCCAGAAAAAAAAATCACAGGAATTTACAAGTGAATTCTGTCAAACATTCAAAAACAGTTAATTCCAATATGATATAGACTATTTGGGAAAATTGGGGAAGAAGGAGTCCTACCAAATTCTTTTTATGGTGCAAATATTGGAGTGAAACTTAAACCAGGTAGAGCCAAAACAGAGAAAGAAAGTTATAGAACCAATTCCCTAATGAATACAGATGCAAAAAATTGAATAGGACATTAACAAAAAGATTACAACAACTTATCACTAAAATAATACACCAAATAGTCAGCATAATTGATAATATCAACAACAAAACCGAAAAAAAATCAAACATAATTATCTCAATAGATGCAGAACAATTATGGGACTACCTGAAAGCCACAATGAGAAAAAGAGACTAGACATCATCTTTCATGAAATTATCAAGGAAAACTGCCCTGATATTCTAGAACCAGAGGGCAAAATAAGTATTCAAGGAATTCACAGATCACTGCCTGAAAGAGATCCAAAAAGAGAAGCTCCTAGGAACATCGTGGCCAAATTCCAGAGTTCCCTGGTGAAGGAGAAAATATTGCAAGCAGCTAGAAAGAAACAATTCAAGTATTGTGGAAATACAATCAGGATAACACAAGATCTAGCAGCTTCTACATTAAGAGTTCGAAGGGTGTGGAATAGGATATTCCAGAAGTGAAAGGAACTAGGTCTAAAACCCAAGAATCACCTACCCAGAAAAACTGAGTATAATACTTCAGGAAAAAAAAAATGGTCTTTCAACGAAATTGGGGACTTCCAAGCATTTTTGATGAAAAAACCAGAGCTGAAAAGAAAATTTGACTTTCAAACACAAGAATGAAGAGAAGCACGAAAAGATAAACAACGAAGAGAAGTCACAAGGGGCTTACTAAAGTTGAACTGATTACATTCCTACATGGAAAGAAAATATTTGTAACTCTTGAAACTTTTCAGTATCTGGGTAGTTGGTGGGATTACACTCACACACAGAGACAGAGAGCACAGAACGAATTGAATAGGATGGGATCATATCTTAAAAATATGAAATTAAGTGGTGAGAGAGAAATATATTGGGAGGAGAAAGGGAGAAATGGAATGGGGCAAATTATCTCTCATAAAGAGGTAAGCAAAAGACTTTTTAGTGGAGAGAAAAAGAAGGGAGATGAGAGAAAAACATGAAGTTTACTCTCATCACGTTCCACTAAAGGAAGGACAAAAATGCACGCTCATTTTGGTATGAAAACCTATCTGACAATGCAGGAAAGTGGGGGAGAAGGGGATAAGCAGGGTTGGGGGGGATGGTGGAAGGGAGGGCAATGGGAGGAGGGAGCAATCAGAAGTCAACACTCTTGGGGAGGGACAGGATCAAAAGAGAGAATAGAAGCAATGGGGGGGGGCAGGATAGGATGGAGGGAAATATAGTTAGTCTTACACAACACAACTATTATGGAAGTCATTTGCAAAACTACACAGATATGGCCTGTATTGAATTGCTTGCCTTCGAAAAGGAGTGGATGGGGAGGGAGGGATGAAGAGAAGGTGGAACTCAAAGTTTTAGGATCAATTGTCGAGTACTGTTCTCTCTACTAGGAAATAAGAAATACAGGTAAAGGGGTATAGAAAGTTATCTGGCCCTACAGGACAAAAGAGAAGATGGGGACAAGGGAAGGGAGGGATGATAGAAGAGAGGGCAGATTGGTGATAGGGGCAATCAGAATGCTCGGTGTTTTGGGGTATGGGGAGGGGACAAATGGGGAGAAAATTTGGAACCCAAACTTTTGTGAAAATTAATGTTAAATAAATAAATGAAAAAAAATTTAACAAAATTCTCTTTGATCAAAATGTATAATTCCTGGGATAAGTTGCTGTAACCTTTTTGCTAATATTTTATTTAAAATTTTTGCATCTATATTCATTAGGGAACTTGTTCCATAACTTTCTTTCTCTGCTTTGGCTCTACCCGGTTTAAGTATCAGTCAAATATTTGTATCATAAAAAAAAATTTGGCTCGACTCCTTCACCAATTTTCCCAAATAGTCTATATCATACTGGAATTAACTATACTTTAAATGTTTGATGGCAGTCCTTTGCATATCCCTGTGACACTGGAGATATTGTTCTAGGGATTTCATTGATAGATTATTCCTTTTCTTTTTCTGTGATGTGGTTATTTAAGTATTTAACTTCCTCTTCTGCTAATTGGGCAACTTACATTTCTATAAAAATTCATACATTTCACTAAGATTGTCGAATTTATGGGCCTACAACTGGGCAAAATAATTTCTAATTATTTTTTTTAATTTCCTCTTCATTGGGTATGAATTTACTCTCCATTTTTGAAACTGGTAATTTTGTTTTCTTCTTTTTTTATAGTTTTTTTAAACAAATTGACTAGAGTTTTATCATTTTTTCTTAAAGCCAGCTCTTAGTTTTATTTTTTGGTTCAATAATTGTTTTAATTTCAGTTTTATTAATCTTTCTTTTGGTTTTTAGTATTTCTAATTGGATATTTAATGGGAAATTTCAATTTGTTTTATCCTAGCTTTTTCAGTTGCATGACCAATTCATTGATCTCCTCTTTATCAATTTTATTGAGGTAAAATTATTCATGTAAAATTCATATAAAACATCCACTAAGAATTGCTTTCACTGCATCCTATAAGTTTCATAGGCTGTCTCATTATTGTCATTCTCTTGAATGAAGTTATTGATTGATTCTATGATTTGTTGTTTGACTCACTTATTTTTTAGGATTATATTATCTAGTTTCTTATTAAATTTTTGTCTATTCTATCCAACTTGACTTATGTGATAATATGTTTAATAGGACTATATGTGTAAAACTCATATAAGATTGCACACCATCTTGGGGAGTGACAAGGGAGGGAGGAGGAGAAAATGTAGAACTTATGGAAGTGAATATTGAAAACAAAAAACACATAAATTAAAACTTTTTGTGGGGAAAAGAATGTAAGTTACTTGAAGACAAGTTATGTCTTTCTTTTCTCTGATTTTTGCTTTCCTTGCCCTTCAGTACAATGCCTAGCTCACTTTGCTAATAAGTGCTTAATATGCTTGTTGATTTTTCTTAGCTTTATCAGCTAAAAACCTTGAAGAAAAGACCGAGTCCAAGATTACCTACTACAGTATATGCGAATCATTGAATTCCAAGTGCCTTTTGTCTTTGTTTCAAGAAAAGATTGTGCTGTGGAGAACATGGGGTATGGAATATCAAAACATCATAACATTTGTCCTACTTTTTTAGCAGTTTCTAATAAGTCTTAAGGCACTATTTATTTCCCAGTTTACGAATACATTTTGTTCATCTAAGGTATTTATAATTTTGGAACAATTATTTCTATATGATTGTATTTGAGTGATTGAGGGATATTATAATTTTGTTATGTAGTAGATTATTAGCAGATATAATATGATAAAATTTAACACCCAGCTCTCAAAAGAAGGAAGACACATTTTAATAGTTTAACCTGTATTGTTTTCATTTTATCTATCATTTCTTTAAGTCTACTCACTAAATGAAACATTTAAACTTTCTTTTGGTGTATTTGCCAGTTTCCAATTAGGGGCAGCTAAGTGGTACAGTGGAAAGAGTGCTGGTCCTGAAGTCAGGAAGGTTCATCTTCCTTAGTTAAAATCTGGCCTCAGACTTTTACCAATTGTGTGATCCTGAGCAAGCCATTCAACCGTGTTTGTCTTGGTTCCTTATTTGTAAAATGACCTCAAGAAGGAAATGACAAACCATTCCAGTATCTTTGCCAAAAAACCCAAAATGGTGTAATGAAAAGTCAGAAATAAATAAAGTGATTTAACAATAATAATTTTCTCACTGATATTTTACCAGCTTTTGTGTTGACTAGAACTGTTTATTATTAGGTTAATGGTATACATTTAGGCATGGGCAATTTTTTATCCAAATTGGGAAAGATTGAAGTGCTTTAATTATTGGATGATGCCACATTAGTTGATGCTAAGTAGGAAATAATTTCATATTGGCTCAAAGAATCAGAAAATTGCAGGCCTTTTTATAATACAGCAAGAAAGTGTAGAGCTCCATATACTGCCAACAGTGCAGTTTAGTGGTGGAGCCTTTCCAACAAAGGAGTAATTGGGGACAATATTTGAAAGGCAACTTATATGAGATAAAAAGATCCATCAAAAGCTTTAGTCACTAGCAACAGAAGTAGGTAGCAGTGCCTCCATAGACATTAAGGACTAAGGAGGCCCCTGAGTATGATGAGAGCGACAGCCTAGGAATGTGCCCTTTAACCCAACAAAAACGGAAACTGGGAGAGAAACTCCAGTTATCCTATGGGATACTTACATATGACTCAGGGTCATCCCTAGCATTTTGCCTTCTTCGTCCTATTTCTATGAGATACCTAATCTGGACTAAGGGTGGTGTAGGTATCTACCTCTCTGTCTTATTCCTACCACAAGGGCTGGTCTAGTAAGAGCAAACTGCCTTTTTACAGCTCAATTAGCCCTGTCACCCACAACAGTTACATATATAAATTTATGCATACATATATATGTATGTATATATGTGTATATAGGTGCATATATGCACCTATATACATACATAAATGCATATACATGTATATATGTATTAAGGTTTATGTGCATGTGTACATATATATACGTGTGTGTGTTTGTGTGTGTGCGTGTGTAGAGAGAGAGACACAAAGAGACTGAGACAGAGAGTTTGTATACCATGCTGGCATGACTAGCTCCTTTCTTTGCAATCTGAATACCTAGTCATTATGGTTGGATTGTTCCTTTGGATGATCCAAACATCTACACTTTGAGGAAAGGCAACTTAGGGACTCTTAAAAGAAACTAATCCTTTGTGCTAAGTAGCGAAATTACCTAAGGGAACTCAATGAGGATTCCATGAGGAGGTAGGCAGGGGAAAGAATTTTTGCAACTAAAAGTATTAGCTTATTTTTGTCACATATGCTCTCTATGTTTTATCGACTCTTGCCAGGACCTGTGTAGGTGCAAAGGGAGTATATGACACAGGTTGAGGCGATATTTCTATAATTTTCCTAGACATATTTGCTTAGTACATAAACATTTTAAAAGTTATGTCTGTTTGACTGGATTGGAAGTACCCTGAGAGAAAGCTCATCTATAAGGCTTGTTTAAAACCCATTAAGAAAATGTGTTCACATGCTTTCTGGGGATTCATCCAATCTAATGAAAGTGCAAAATGGGGAAGCAGCCCGAGAGGTGGGCCTGACAATATTGTACTTCATCTGGAAGAATTTTCTGGTCTTCTGCATCCTTAAGGATCCATTAGGTATATCTGAAACTCTTATTTGAGTATAGAAACTATGAGGTTTATGGGTTTTTGCATCCCTAAAGTAATGGTACCTAACAGTGTACCTAGAGCACATTGTAATAGCAAATAAAGGTTCATCTTTTTAAAAATGCTTAATCATGTACAATGTCTTTGCTTATATACCATATGAATTCCAGGCACCTTTTCTCGGAGTTTTATGGGGTTACCTTGAAGTATACTTCCTTTCAAAACTGCATTTTCTCCTAGCAGTGACCTTGTTGCCATCCAGTGTTTCAGAAGGTGGAAGAGTCATCCATACCTCTGATGGTGCCGTTCTAGTCTCTTGCAGACTATTGGTAAAACCATTACTCATTATACTTCTACATAGAGCCTATGTACTACTGCTTAAAGTACCACAAAAAATTAGAATTTTAGATGACATGATTGCTTAGGTCTCAATTCTGGACTGAAACACAATCAACTAAAATATAAAAACAAGGGTATCTCAGAAAGGGAACCCAGGAAGGCCCATTTAGAGCAGTTTTTTTAACCTCTAAACAGAAATTCAAATGCATCATCTATGTTTGAAATGTTAGACACTTGTTAATACAACATCTATATTATCCACCAGAAATATTACCCTTCCCAAGGAAAGAAAGTAAAATGTATGTTTCTGTTTCTGTCAGTAGCAAATGATGAAGAACAATAGTGCCTGGCACATAGTAAGAAAACAATGCATGTTTATTGCACTTCAGTTTCAAATAAGGATTCTCTTCTGGTTAAAATTTGCTCAAATGAACACTACAATTAGTTTGTTATATGATGACGGAGAGGAGCAAAGGTTTTCCTTCATTTTTTAAAAAAAAATTCTCAAGTACACAAGCATCATTTGATATCTGACATAGTCGTCAGAAGTCAAAAGATTAAGTTTAGTTAAAAAGAATCATCCTCTCGTTAGAAAATGGTACCCTGGTTGAAAGATACTTCATTGTTATGGTTGAAATCATTGAAGTGTGGAGGAAAATGAAGTCTCCCATTGGAGAACTGCCAGCCAAAGCAACAAGGTTATTTCTAACCTCTTTTCTCCAATGGGACAAATGTGTAATTCTTTACAGCTAACTGAGGCTCTTTTGAAGTGCAAGATAGCATACAAATTTCCACAATCATTTTTTTTGGGGGGGAAAGGGCATGTCTGAGTTAGTCATACTGCTAGAGGCATGATAAATCTACCTAATCATTTTTGGTCTTTTACTCCTTCCTGAATTTATGTAATTGATTCATCCAGTAAGATATTCTGTAGAAATTTAAGTGATATTTTTTTTTAAATTTGAGCTTTGAGTGGAGAAGATAATTTATTTAACAATATATAATATATATTTTCCCTGGGAATATGTCCCTCTTACAAGAGTCTTTGAGACTGTTATCCTAAAGAATACGCAAACAGCATTCATGGACAAATAAATTAGTAGGTCATTTTACTTTCTTGCTATTAAGTCACAAAAGGGATAGATGAGGAGGTAAAAAATTTATCCTTTCCCACAGACCAGGTCTACATAGTACAAAATGACTAAAGAAGGATTCACATTCCACATTAGAAATAACATTCCAGGATAAGGAATGATATGCTGACATATACTACTAGAATAGTTTCTAAGATCTACTTTTTTAACCTTTCAAATTTAATGTCTTTATTTTTCAATTTTTAGATAATGTGTTCTTAACTTTTGAGTCATAGAACTCTGATGCTCTAGTAAAACTAGACTTCTATTCACAGTAATGTTTTTAAATACTGGAAATAAAATACATAGAATTACAAAGAAGGGCAGGAGAGGGAAGAAAAAAGGTGAGAAGGAGAAATGGTAATCAAAATACAATATGTTTTTGCTAATCAAGTTCATGGACATCATTTGAAGAACTTCTAGGTTAAACTTAACTACTTAGGAATCCAGGATTAACTGGAAAGTCTTTCGTGATCTATACTTGCCCCCTGACTATATGTCTATAAATGAGATCAAATAACGTGTTGTATAAAATATAGACAGATATGTAAAAATATATTTGTATATACATCTAATTCCTCCCTATATGTTTATATATACACATTTATAATATATATGTATTACATTTGTTTATTTAACTATATCTACATGTATTATTCTTAGACTTTTCAAAAGCAACACTGTGGTATAAGATGGGTAGAGTGTTTGGATAGGAGAAAGATACATGTTCAAAAACAGTTTCTGGTCTTTTCAGGGGACACTTAAGTCAGTCAAGAACAGTTGTTGCTAAAGTTGGGGCTTGAGCTGAGAATTAAGTCAAGGAAAACAGGAAGTCGACGTGCTAAGAGAAAATATTCCAGTTATGGAAAATATAGATATAGATGTAAAGAAGTATTGAAGCTAATATTATTTGTAATGAATAGCACAACGTCCAATGTCATTGGACCTTAGAGTACATAGAGGGAAGTAAATGTGGTGCTGTCTTCAGACACTTGACATAAGTTGACTGAAAATTCATAGGATTATACATTGAGAGTCACAAGGAACCTTAGAGGCCATGCAGCCCTATTGTCTCACTTTCCATATTATGAAACTGAGGCTCAGGGAGGTAAAACGAGTAAATTCATAAAATATTATATAAGAAATGTGGGTTTCTTTGCACCTTAACCTATGTGTCAATCAAGAAGTGCCTCATAATAAATCTCTGACATCTCATTTATCATTTCTTCTTTCCTTACAACCTTAAAGGCACTGTATTGGAAATCCGATTGTATCTCTGATTTATATAGTCTAGTGTACTATCAAATCAATAAACAACAGTCAACAAACATGTATTAAGAACTTATCATGTGACAGACACTGTGTTAAACTCTCTTTGCATGTACATATGTGAGTGTACATATATATATGTGTGTGTGTATGTATATATATATAATGTTTGCCTATGTATATATATATATATATATATACACAGATGCATACATTCATATGTTTAGATAAATACATATACACATAAATATATACATATGCATGCATTAGTTGGTTGCTGTCCTTCGTTCTCCAAGAGGACCAAAATGACATCACTATAATAAAGTAAAGTTTCAGTGTGTCTGACTGTGGTTGATCAGACCAATATGAGCTTGGAATACTCTACTACAGATTGGGCACAAACAGTCTCTGAGAACACTTGGGAGGATACTCTAAATTTGCACATCCCACTTTCCTTTCAGATGTTTCAATTCTGCTTTGCTCAGAGCACAGAATCTTGCATGTTGTGAGCACATCATGCTGAGTGGTGCTGTGCCACTGTCTCCCATAAAACACAATCACTTCCAAAATTTGTGAAAGAGACTTTGAGAGTGTCCTTGTATTGCCTCTTCTAACCACCATGTGATCGCTTGCCCCATTTGAGTTTTCAATAAAATAGTCTTTTTGGCAAGTGCATATTTTGCATTTGAACAATGTGGTTCCCTTGTCAGAGTTGTGCTATCTGAAGCATAGCTTCAATGCTTAGCAGCTTAGTTAGAATAAGGACCTCAGCGTCTGGTAGTGTCCGCCAGGTGATCTTCGGAATCTTCCTAAGACAGTTCAAATGGAAGTGATTCAGTTTCCCGGCATGGGGCTGGTGGACTGTATATGTTTCATAGACATACAACAATGAGGTCAGAACAATGGCTCTGTAGACCTTCAGTTTGGTAGTCAGTCTAATACTTCTTCTGTGGTGGATGGCCTGTGTCCCCACATGGTTCGGTGATGTGGTAAAGAAGAAAGAGGCAGGCAGGTGGGTGAAGATAGACTGACTCCGTTTATTGATCTAAGGGTCAGGGTATATATAGACCCAAACTTCAAGTCTACGTGATGTTCTACTTATCTCCTATCCTAGTGCTGTGGCCAGTCTTATTGTCTTAAAGACTGTTAGCCTAGAGGGCATCTACTTTACATATCCCTTGTTTTCTGTAGTTCTCTTGTTTGTCTCAAGGAGACAGCAACATCAGGGGCATGGAGAGCCATTCCAAATGATAATGAACACAGTCTCAAAGAACAGTTTCCAAGAAGGTTTATCCTGAACTCGTCAACCGCAATCCATCCTGGCCCTCAACACTCTTCTCTCCTGTACTTTCCTTCAGAGCCTCCCAAACACTGAACTAGCCTTGGCAATGCATTTGTCAACCTCATTGCCAATGTGTACATCCCTGGAAAGTACACTATCAAGGTAAATGAACTTATCCATGGCATTCAAAACTTCTCCATTTGCTGTAACCAATGATTCCACGTATATATGATGTGGTGGTGGCCTAAAATAATTTAAATTCAAAAGGGAGAAACATACATAAAAGTGTGCTGAAATTAGGAAAGAAGAAGGTAACCAGCCTGGGTGAAGGAGAAGAGGGCATGAAGAAGATCAGAGAAATGTAGGTGCCTGGTTTGAAATGGAGATAATTGGTTTCAGGGGCTTCCTTAAATGGAAGTTCTTGGAGTAGCACTTCACCCTCTAATCAGAAGGAAGGGGCTCAATGGTAGAGAGTACTGAAATGTGACTTTGAGGATGACAGGATCTTGCAGGATGGAGAGATTTCAGGTGGAGAAGTCCAGAGGAACATGGCTAGGTTGAAAAATGAAATAAAAAAAAAAATTGGTCGCCTAGGTGCCTTCCTTAAGAAAGGTCTCTTTACCTTACGGATCAGCACCTTGTCTCAGAAATTTGCCTGGGTCTGTAAGTGATTCACCCAGTCTCACAGATTATTTTTCTGTCTATATTTGGGTTCATGTTTTCCTGACTCTAAGACCAGTTCTCTACCTAGTACAATGAACTTCCTCTCTTCTGGCATTGGAAGAGTTGTAAAAAAAAAAATAGTTCCTGTCTTTATTAGATTAATAATCTGGTAGATTCTAAAGTCTATGTAATCCCTAAGATTAAAGTCTAATAAATGGACTCCCACTTAAAAATAAGAGGAAAAAAGAGTCCTTAAGTTCATCAATATCTTCCCTACTTTTTTTTCTACCTTATCTCATTTCCTGCTGCTCAATTTCCAGTTTAGAAAAAGGTAGTATTATCAAAAGTCTTTGGTAAGTCAGCTATTTTAGAAACTAGTATATGTGTATGCTAGAGACAAAACTAAGTTCCTTAGGGCCTGAAGCCATTTGTTTATTTTTGTCTTGCATTCTCAGGGCCTAATAAAATTCATGGCACAAAAGAGAGAAAATAAATATTTAATAAATGAGTAGATAATCAACAAAGATTAACAAACCAAAACTCAGGCATAAGAACACCTACACACATATGTACATGTGTGGGTATGTGTGTGCGTGCATATGTGTGTATATACTTATATAATACAAATAAGTAAATATACATATATTTTACTGATAGAGTAGGTGATAGAAATAGATTAATGATATAATAGCAAAGAGTAAAGTTGTGGGAAGTTTAGGTGCCTTATCTTTAGATTCCCTGTGTAATTTTTTAAATCCTCATTTTTTAACTTGTCACACTATCTATTTTCTTCTGATAGTGCAGGGATTAGTCTATTTAATTTTCTTTTTGTCTAACTATCTGTTGCTTTCAGTCAGGCTTTCTCTCTTTTCCCAGGTCTCATAGTGATATTAATGCTGTTATATATTCCCACTCAAATATGGTTTCTCCTTCCTTATTTCCTCATTCAGTTATTCATCAAACTTCTCAGGTGCATGTGTCTCCACATACACATCCAGTGTACATATATGTGCTTGCACAGGTTTATGTAGGAATGATATACACATATCTGAGTAAATACATAAGATTACATTTATATTGCTTTCTTTTATTATTTATCATAGGAATATTTTATTACCCAAAATATACTTCAAGCTCTTTGAGAGAAGAAATCATGTTTCATATTCTTTTGAGAAATCCATATTTACTGTCAAATAACAACAAGAACTTAGCATTTTAATTTAATATAAATAAACATAAATAAAATTAATCCAACCCATATACCCAGGAGATGCATTCTTGACTTAACCTTTTTCAATAAATGAACTTTCCTGCAATAAAAATTGCTTTCTTAGCATCAACCTCTGTCTAAATATTACAAAAAGTCTTCTTCCCAAATCTTTGCAAATAATTCTTCATTCAGACATTCCTGAAACAGGACACACATTAACTGTAAATTTGTCAATAAATGTTCATGAAGAAATCAGGGACATCTTAAAAATACACATACATTATCCAATATGGTTCATAAATTATGTATGATTAATTGCATAATTTGTGTTCGTCATGGTGGAATCTATTCTCTCAAAGTGGATTTCTTTTCTTATTTAAATATTCGTAAGAAAACTTATGCTCACCTTATGAAATTAGCCAATCTAAGGATACCAGATGAGTGCTCTAAAGGAACCTTTTGGGTTATTTTTCTTGGCTCTTGAAGTTATAAGTAAAAAAATATATTTATTCTTTATTTTAGACACTAAAGTTACTGCACTAGAGAAAAAGTAGTGAAAGCAAAATAATTTTTCACATTACCAGAATTAATCCAAACAGTGTAGAGTAATCATTAAAATAATTAATAGATATGAGGAACGTGAATGTACCAGAGGTAGAAGAGATTTTTAGGGAAAATCAAATACAGACTATTTAAGTATCTTTAAAATGTTCCTATGACATAAATAAAGTTAATATACAGCAAAAGTGAAAGGCAAATAAGAAATTTGTATCTATTTATACATATACACGTATATACACATACACCCACACCACACACACACACACACACACACACACACACACACACACACACACACACACATATATATATATATAATGAATATTATACGTGTACACACACTCGTACACGCGCATGAATAATAGCATCATTGCCAATCTTCATTGCTTCATTGACTGAGGCAATTTACTCAAAAAGAGTTCTGAATTCCAGTGGAGTAATTGGATTATATAAAACATTTCTTAAAAGAAGGTCAAGATATAGGGGGGAGGAGCCAAGATGGCAGAGTAGAAAGATACACATATGCTAGCTCCAAACCCACAGCCCATAAAATACCTGTAAAGAAGAACTCCCAGCAAATTATTGAGAAGCAGAAGCCACAGAACAACAGAGTGGAGGAGATTTCTGTTCCAGAGAGACCTGAAAAACCCACTCCAAAGATCTGTCGAGCACCAGACCCAGAGAAGAGCCCAACCCTGCGGCTGTGCAGGTCCCTCCACCCACAAGCACCAAAGGTTGGTGAGAGGGTCTTTTCAGCCAGCCAAGAGGGGAGCAGGGTGTCCCCATAACTCAGCCCTCCTTGGGAGGCAGCAGCAGAGGCAGCAACAGACAGTGGCTCCCAAAGCAGGCAGGAACCTGGATCCATTGTTGAAGGTCTCCATGTAAACCCCCTGAAGGAACTGAGGCCCATGTGGCAGCCCTGCCCCCACCCAAGCAGCTGAATTTCATCTCACATTGAATAGCAGCCCTGCTTCCACTGAAGCCCTAAGGCTGGGAAGCAGCATTTAAATCTCAGACCCCAAGCACTGGTTGGGCGGATTTGGAGGTGACGTGGATGTGGAGAGGACACTCAGAAGCCAAGTCACTGGCTGGGAAAATGCACAGAAAAGGAGGAAAAAATAAGATCATAGAAGATTACTTTCTTGGTGAAAAGATATCTCCTCCCATCCTTTCTGATGAGGAAGAACAATGCTTACCATCAGGGAAAGACATAAACGTCAAGACTTCTGTATCCCAAACATCCAAAATAAATGTTCATGGGGCTCAGGCCATGGAAGAGCTCAAAAAGGATTTTTAAAATCCAGTCAAAGAGGTGGGGGAAAAACTGGAAAGAGAAATGGAAGAGATGCAAGAAAAGCATGAAAAGCAGGTCAACACCTTGCTAAAGGAGACCCAAAAAAATGCTGAAGAAAATAACACCTTGAAAAATAGGCTAACTCAATTGGCAAAAGAGGATCAAAAAGCCAATGAGGAGAAGAATGATTTAAAAATCAGAATTAGACAAATGCAAAAGAAGGGCCAAAAGCTCACTGAAGAAAATAGTTCTTTCAAAAGTAGAATGGAACAGATGGAGGCTAATGACTTTGTGAGAAACCAAGAAATCACAAAACAAAACCAAAAGAATGAAAAAAAATGGAAGATAATGTGAAATGTCTCATTGGAAAAACAACTGACCTGGAAAATAGATCCACGAGAGACAATTTAATAATTATGGGACAGCAAGAAAGCCATAATCAAAAAAAGAGCTTAGGTATCATCTTTCAAGAAATTATCAAGGAAAACTGCCCTGACATTCTAGAACTAGAGGGCAAAATAAGTATTCAAGGAATCCACAGATCACAGCCTGAAAGACATCTAAAAAAAAGAAACTCCTAGAAACATTGTGGCCAAATTCCAGAGTTCTCTGGTAAAGGAGAAAATATTGCAAGCAGCTAGAAAGAAATAAGTCAAGTACTGTGCAAATACAATCAGGATAGCACAAGAACTAGCACCTTCTACATTAAGGGGTCAAAGGGCATGGAATATGATATTCCAGAAGTCAAAGGAACTAGGACTAAAACCAAGAATCACCTACCCAGCAAAACTGAGTGTAAAAATTCAGGGGGAAAATGGTCGTTCAATGAAATAGAGGACTTTCAAGCATTCTTGATGAAAAGACCAGAGCTGAAAAGAAAATCTGACTTTCAAACATAAGAATGAAGAGAAGCATGAAAAGGTAAACAGCAAAGAGAAGCCATAAGGGACTTAGTAAAGTTGAGCTGTTTACATTCCTACGTTGAAAGTCAATATTTGTAACTCTTGAAACTTTTCAATATCTGGGTAGTTGATGGGATTACACACACACACACACACACACACACACACACAGAGGGCACAGAGTAAATTTAATAGGATGGGATCATATCTTAAAAACATGAAATTAAGTGGTGAGAGAGAAATATATTGGGAGGAGAAAGGCAGAAATAGAATAGGGCAAATTATGTCTCATAAAAGAGGCAAGCAAAAGAATTTTAGTGGAGGGAAAAAGAGGGGAGGTGAGAGAAAAACATGAAGTTTACTCTCATCACATTCCACTAAAGGAAGGAATAAAATGCACACTCATTTTGGTATGAAAACCTATCTTACAATACAGGAAAGTGGGGGATAAGGGGATAAGCAGGGTGGGGGGGATGATGGAAGGGAGGGCAATGGGAGGAGGGAGCAATTAGAAGTCAACACTCTTGGGGAGGGACAGGATCAAAAGAGAGAATAGAAGCAATGGAGGGCAGGATACACAGATATGGCCTATGTTGAATTGCTTGCCTTCCCAAAGGGAATGGGTGGGGAGGAGGGGTGAAGAGAAGTTGGAACTCACAGTTTTAGAAACAACTGTCTAATACTGTTCTTGCCACTAGGAAATAAGAAATACAGGTAACAGGGTATAGAAAGTTATCTGGCCCTACAGAACAAAAGAGAAGATGGGGACAAGGGAAGGTAGGGATGATAGAAGAGAGGGCATATTGGTGATAGGGGCAATCAGAATGCTCGGTGTTTTGGGGTGGGGGGAGGGGATAAATGGGGAGAAAATTTGGAACCAAAAATTTTAGGACAATGAATGTTAAAAGTTAAACAAATAAATTTAAAAAAATAAAAGGATGTCAAAAGAGTTTTAATTGTAACCTAGTTCAAAGCCAAAATTTAACCTACAATATCCTAGACAAGTATTTATTCAACCACTAGGAAAATTTCAAATGAAGGGAACAATATTCTCATAAGATAATGTGTTCAATTGTTGGAGAGTTGAGCGTTTAGGAAGTACTTGCAGAAAGCAGGTAAATATGGTGATAGTTCCTCCACCAATTATCTAAATCCATTATGGGATGATTGCACTATTTGCTGCAGCTTTTAAAAACTTTCTAAGTAAAAGTTCAAGGATGAACTTTAAACATACTTAAACCACAAATAATGATTGGCTAAATCTTTAAAACAGTATAAGTCTACTGAATCAGAAAATTGCTGTTATACAGTGTTTCAATCTTAATGAGAATGAACTACGTGAAAGATCAGTTATGATTTGTACTTGTAATGTTTCTGAGTTTGGTTATGACTTTTATTCCCAAGCCATCACCAATGAATGAATTGGAAAAATATGGATGAAATGGATGAAAATCATCATTATATAATTTTCTTCAAAGTTTGTGGGAGATTCTAGTATGTATAAAAAGAATAAATGATAATAGATTTGGAGTTTCTTTTGGAAGTAAACTATTTTAATGACAGTTTTTTTTAATGCATTGAGTATTTTATTTTCCAGAGTTACATATAAAAATAATTTTTAGCATTCATTTCTAAAACTTTTAGTTCCAAATTCTCTCCTTTCCTCCATCTCCAAGTCATTAAAAAGGTAAGCAATTCAATACAGGTTGTACGTGTATAGTCATGCAAAAAATTTCCTTATTAGTCACATTGTGTGAAAGAAACCAGAAAAAACTCAATAAAAATAAAGTTAAAAATATGCACCAATCTTTATTCAAACACAATCAGTTCTTGCTTTGGGGATGGATAGTATTCTTCATCATAAATCTGTCACAGTTGTTTTGAACCATTGTGTTGGTGAGAATAGCTAAGTCCCTCCGAGGTGATCATATTATGACATTGTTATTACTTTGTACACATTACATTTCACTCTGCATCAGCTAATATAAGTCTTTCTAGTTTTTTTTTTTTTCTGAGAGCATTCTACTCATCATCCATTAGAGAGAATGGTCTATGATTTTCTTTGTAATATTGTGAGTTATGCAATTGTTAATGGTACTGTAGCTTCATTGATTTCTTTTATTTTCATTTGATTATAGACAAATAGCACTGAGGCAAGTCTCTATTGCTTTGCTCATACTTGGATCCAGGTCTTCGGTGGCAGCCCCAGGGTAAGGAGTAACACTAGAATAGTAGATCATTCAGCCACATAAGAGGGGAAAGTCCCCTTCACAGTTCCAGGACAGAAAAGAGTGCTTATGGTCTTTCACACAACAGAACACAGGCCAGGAGAGTAGTAAGCATGTCTCCTTAGATCATATAATCTTGGAAGAACTGAACACTTACAGGTCCCTGGAAGTGTTTCTAAAAAGACCTGTCAAAATCCCTTGAAAATTGGAACAGTGTGCTCTTCACACTGGAAGCAGAGCCCTACTTTAACAAAGACTTAAAAATCAACTAATAAGCTGGGAAAATGAGCAAACAATCATAAAAAACCCTGAAGTCACTGAAAAAGAAACAATTCAAATATAGAGCCACAATATGGAAAAGTTAAGGTTCACTACCTTCTACATCAAAAGATTTGAGGAGAGTGGGTTAAAAACTACAATGCTATATTATGTTGCTCACAAGAAACACATTTGAAGTAAAGAGATACACACAGAGTAAAAGCAAAAGGCTGGAGCATAATATATTTCAGGTGAAGTAAAAACAAACAAACAAAAAAAAGCAGGGGCAATAATCCTGATCTCTTACAAATCAAAAACAAAAATACATCTAATTAAAAGAGACAAGAAAGGTTACTACATATTGCTAAAAGTTACCATAGGCAGTGAAGTAATATCATGCTGAACATATATGCACCAAGTGGTATTGCATCCAGATTCTTAGAGGAGAAGATAAATGAGTTACAGAAAAAACAAAAACAAAAACAAAACAAACAAAAACTCCAGCAAAACTCTACCAGTGGAGGATCTCAGTCTCCCACTTTCAGAACCAGACAAATTTAACCAAAAAAAAAAAAAAACAAGAAAATAATTAAGGAGGTGAATAAAATGTTAGAAAAGTTAGACATGGTTGATCTCAGGGGGAAAAACTGAATGGGAATAGAAGGGGACAGACTTTACTCTCAGAAGTACATGTCACTTACACAAATATTGACTGTGTATTAGGGCATAAAAACCTCGCAATGCAATGTTCAAACGTAGAAATATTAAATTCATCCTTGGCAGATCATGTTGCAATCATGTTACATATAACAAAGGGCCATGGAACGAAAGATTCAGAATTAATTGGAAACTATATAATATAGTCCTAAAGAATGAGTGAGTCAAAAACGAAATCATAGAAACAATCAACAATTTTTTTTCCAAGGGAATGAAGATAATGGAGCACATACCAAAATGTAAGGGATTCAATCAAAACAATTGTTAGGGAAAGTTTTATATCTCTAAATGCTTACATGAAAAAACAAAATAAAGACGAGACCAAAAAATTGGGCATGCAACTAAACAAGCTAGAAAATGAACAAATTAAAAATCCCCTATTAAACACCAAACTAGAAATTCTGAATATCAAAGGAGACATTAATGAAATTGAAATGAATAAATCTATTTATCTACTAAGTAAAACTAAGCTGGCATTAATGAAAAAACAAAAACAATTTTAAACCAGTGGCTAATTGTCAATACAATATTGAATATGAGAAGAAAAAGAAAGAAGATGGAATGTGGACTAGAGCTGATAAGCAACAGGTTTTGGACATGTTGCTTTCATCTTCTGAAAGACATCATTACTGCAACATTCAGGATTTAGTGGACATCATCAAGCACCCTGTGATATACCTGAAGGAAATATTAAGAGGAATAGGAATTTACAATGTTAAGGGGACCTACAAAAATGCCTGGCAACTGAATCCAGAATACAGACATTACCTAGAAAAGGATAAGAGTGATTAGGAAGACTTTGTCTGTCTGTTGACAAGGAGTTTATGGTACAGTGACATGGGACTGTACTAAGCAAACCCTGCAGCTGTTCTCAAAATTTTGAACTATTAAGAGAGTGAAATCATTAAGTATTTTTTAACTCTTCCAGCTTCATTTTTTTGTTTGTTTTTTGAATAAAGTTTCTAAAGTTTGAGGGGGAGGGCAGTTATTTATAAAAACAAATTTGTAATAAGCTCATGTAAGGCATTGTTTCACTTTGCAAATGGTTTTATTTTCAAGTATTGACTTTAGAATGTAAGATAAGGAAAAGTTTTCTAACACCATAGGAAGACTTGAATTAATAGCAAATGTTTTGGTGAATGAAGCCTTGCCTTTACCTGCCCACAGTGCACAACTGATAAAAAATGAAGACAGGCGTAACCAAGTTAAAAGGGAGGCAACCAGTCTCCCGAATGAAAAAAACAAAAAACAAAAAAACAAAACAGCAACCAAAAACCAAAAACATGACTTCTCCATTCTGAAACGTGGTGAAGGACAAAGTTACTTGTTAAGGGGTTTTTAATGTGGTCATGTTTTAAGTTTAAATTTGTCAATTAAAGAGACTTTTAATTTGCAAAAAAAAAAAATCCTTATTCAGTGTCATACCAATTAAAATGTGAAAAAGCATTTTTAAAAGCTAGAAAAATAATAACAAAATACATCTGGAAGAAGATAAGTCCCAGAATATCAAGGGAATCAATTAAAAGAAAAACAAGGGAAGGTGGCCTAGCCATATCAGATTTTAAATTGTGTTATAAAACAGCAATCATCAAAACTACTTGATACTGGCTAAGAAATAGAGCAGTGGATCAGTGGAATAGCTTAGGTAAATAAACCAGAGTAGTCAATGACTATAGTAAAGCACTATTTGGTAAACTCAAAGACTTTAGCTTCTAGGATAAGAACTCAATATTTGACAAAAGCTTCTGGGAAAACTGGAAAATAATATTGTAGGAACTAGGCATGGACCAACATATCACATCCTATGTGAAGATTAGGTCAAAATGGTCATATGATTTAGACATAAAGGGTGATGCCTTAAATTAAGATGGCAAAAAATAGTTTAGCTGTCAGATCTATTGAGAAGGAAGAATTTATGACTGTGAAAAGCAAAATGGATAAAGTTTTATTACATTAAATTTATTACATTAAATTAAAAAGTTCTTGCACAAAGTCTATGCAATTACAAGGGAAGCAGAAAGCTGAGAAAAATTGTTTATCTCTGGTATAGGCCTCATGTCTGAAATACATAGAGAATTAAATCAAATTTATAAAAAAGAAGTCAGTCCCCAAAAGCATATGAATTCAGATGAAGATATTAAAGTTTTCTATAGCCACATGAAAATATGCTCTAAATCACTATTGATTAGAGAAATGCAAATTAAAAATATCTCTGTAGTATGATTTGCTAATGTAAAAAAATAAAAATGATAAATGTTGGAGAAGGTGTGGAAAAATTGGAGCAAAAACGCATTGTTAATGGAGTTGTGAACTGATCCAACCACTCTAGAGAGAAATTTGGAACCATTTATAACAATTTTATAACTAATAGTTATAAAATTGTGAATACCCTTTGATTCAGCAATACCACTAATGGATCTGTATCACAAAGAGATTTTTTTTAATGGGAAAAGAACCCAAATATACAAAAATATTTGTAGCAGTTCTTTGTGTGATAATAAAAAACCTGGAAATTGAGGGGAAATTGGGGAATGACTGTGGTATAGGAATATATTGCAAATCTATTTTCTACCATAAGGAATGATGAGTAGGTGATTTTCAGAAAAACCTGGAAATGCATACATGAAATGATACTGAGTGAAATGAGAAGAACCTGCAGAATATTGTACAGAGTAACAACAATTTTGTGGGATAATGAACTTTGATAAAATTAGCTTATCTCCACAATGCAATGATCTAGGAAAATTCTTAGATTTCCATGATGGAAAATGCTATCCACATCAAGTAAAATAAGTATAGGGTCTGAATATAGATAGAAAATAGTATTTTCTCTTCTTTTCACATTGTTTCACCATTTTTCTGATTCTGCTTTCACAACATGACTAATGTGGATAGATGTTTAATATTTTTGTACGTGTATAATGTATATCAGATTGCTTGCTATCTTGGGTATAGGTTTGGAGAGACTGGAAGGGATTAAAAAAAGAATTGGAACTCAAAATCTTACAAAAGTGATTATCAAAAACTACCTCTACATATCATTGGAAAAATACTTCTCAGTCAGGGCACCAGAGAAATTCAGTACTAACCCTCTCAGTCAGTCACATGAACAATTTTTCTGTCTTCCTTGACTCTAACTTTCACCTCATCCAACTTACCTAGACAGTCATTTTGTTTTGTCAGATCACTCCAACGATATTTCTTTCATTTATTTCTTTTCCTCTATTCACACAGCCAATACTCTGGTTTCTCACCAAAAATATAGCATCCTACATCATATTCTTACATCCTCTGTTCTCTTTAATCCTTTCTCCACATAATAAATTTACCAAAAGTTCTGGTCTAACTATACCATTTTCTCCTCCTTAAAACAAAACAAAGAAAATCAACAAAACCTCTCTGTTACCTCTAGGATCAAATATAGAAAGCATTTAAGGCATTTAAATTTTTTCACAAACTGGCCACTTGTTAATATTCCTAATTCTTTATATGTCACTTGCCCCCAAACAAGATACACTCCAGTACCCTAAGTCTACTTGTTGTACCTCAAATACAGCACTCCATGTTGATACTCTACATCTTTGATCAAGTCCAAAATTTTCTCCTTTTTTAAATCCACCAATTGGAATTTGTCTTCCTTTGCTATTTACACCTCAAGAAGAAGTCTTTCCTAAGTAGTAAGTACTCAGAAATACAGTTCTTAATCCAATTAAAACCGGCATCCAAGATGACACCATTCATTCTTTGCTATGATACGCTTAATAAACAGATGTAAATGAGTACAAATCATCCCACAACCATAAGCTCACAAATCTTCATCATACCTTTTAAAATTAATTTATGTTTTCAGTTTTCTGCAATCACCTCTATATATCTTATATTTTCTCACCCTCTGTCCCCTTACCAATGTCCCTCCTTACCCCTCCCTCCCTCCCCGAGATGGCATGCAGTCTTAATAAGTTCTACACATACATTCCTACTTACAATATTTTCAGCTCAGTCATGTTGCAAAGAAAAATTCAAATTAATGGGAAAAACCATGAAAAACAAAACACAAAACAAGCGAAAATAGTCTACTTCATTCTGCCATCAAATTCCATGGTTCTTTCTCTGAACGAAGAAGGAATTTTTCCTTGAGTCCATTGGGAACTTTTTAGGTCCCTACATTGTTGTGAAGGGCTGAGTCTATGAGAAAAAATGTTGCACATTGTGATTGTTGCTGTGTAGAAAGTCCTCCTGGTTCTGCTCCTTTCATTAAGCATCAGTCCATGTAAGTCCTCCATGACTCCCTGAAGTCTTCTTGTTTGTCATTTCTTACAACACAATAGTGTTGCATTGTATTCATAAAGAATAACTTGTTCAGCCATTCCTCAATTGATGGATATACCCTCAATTTCCAGTTTGTGACCACCACAAAGAGAGCTGCTAGAAATATTTTTCCGCAGGTGAGACCCAGTCTAATTTTTATGAACTTTTTTTGGATACAATCCTAGAAATGATATTGCTGGGTCAAAGGGAATGCATATTTTTGTAGCCCTTTGGGCACAGTTCCCAATTGCTCGCCAAAATGATTGGATCAACTCAGAGCTCCGCCAACAATGGATTAGTGTTACAGCTCTCCCACACCTTCTCCAACATTTTTCATCTTCCTGTTTTGTCATGTTAGCCAATCTGATAGGTGTGATGTGGTACCCCAGAGAGGTTTTGATTTGCACCCCAATAATCAATAATCAATAGTGACATTTTTATTATATTAGCTCAGCCTAACCAAGAGCAAGTGATGTTTTCCCGCTCATAATGATCTGACATTGTTTGTGTGAAAAGTGTTTTGTAATTGTGTTCATATAATCCCTGAGTTTGTTTTGTCAGGTAGATTCCCAGATATTTTATAGTGTCTACTGTAGCTTTAAATGGAATTTCTCTTTCTATCTCTTGCTGTTGGACTTTGTTAGTAACATACAGAAATGCAGATGCTTTAGGTGGGTATATATTGCAAACTGCAACTTTGACAATGTTGTTTGCTATTTCAAGTAATTTTTTTTTTTTACTGGATTCTCGGATTCTCTCAGTACATTATCATATCATCATCAAAGAGTGATAACTTAGTTTCCTCTTGGCCTATTCTAATTAATTCAATTTCTTTTTCTTCTCTTATTGCTACAGCAATAAGTATCATATTGAATTTCTAGTATCATATTGAATAGTAGTGTTGATGATGGACAACTTTGTTTCACCCTTGATCTTACTGAAAATGCATCTAGCTTGTTTTCATTACATATCACATTGCTGATCGTTTTAGGTAGATACTGCTTATTATTTTATGGAAGGCTCCATTTATTCCTATGCTCTCCAGTGTTTTCAGTAGGAATTATAGTGCATTTTGTCAAAAGGTTTTTCTGCATCTATTGAGATAATCATAAGTTTTCTGTGAGTTTTGTTGCTGATTCGATCAATAATGCTGATAGTTTTCTTTACTTTGAATCAGCCCTATTTTCCTGGTATAAATCCTACGTGATCATAGTCTATTATTCTCATGATATGTTGCTATATTCTTTTTGCTAATACCTTATTTAAAATTTTTGCATCTCTATTCATTACAGAACTTGGTTTATAATTTTCTTTCTCTGTTTTGGCTCTTCCTGCTTTAGGTATAAGAATCATATTTCTATCATAAAAAGCATTTGGGAAGACACTTTCCCCAATTTTCCAAAATTGTCTACAGAATGTTGGAATTTATTGCTCTTTCAAAGGTTGATAGAATTCATTTGTAAATCCATCCAGTCCTGGAGAATTTTTCCTAGGGAGTTCATTGATGGCTTGGTCAATTTATTTTTATGAGGTGGTATTATTTAAGAATTCAACTTCCTCTTCCATTAGTTTAGGCAATTTGTATATTTTTTGAATATTCACGCACCTCACATAGTCAAATTTATGAGCATACAGTTGGGCAAATTAATTTCTAATTATTGTTTCAATTTCCTTCTCATTGGAGGTAAGTTTACCCTTTTCATTTTTGATATTGGTAATCTTATTTTCTTCTCTCTTTTTTAAATCAAATTGATCAAAGGTGTATGAACTTTATTGTTTTTTTCATAAAACCAAATCTTAGTTTTATTTAGCAGTTCATTAGCTTTCTTAATTTTAATTTTATCAATCTTTCCTTTGGTCTTCAATATTTCGAATTTGGTATTTGCTTGAGGATTTTCAGTTTTTTATTTTTATACCTTTGGCAGCTGCATGCTCAATACATTAATCTCCTCTTCCTCTATCTTATTAGGGGTTAAATGATATAAAACTTTTCCTAAGAACTGCTTTTGCAATATCCCCTATGCTTAGTAGGTTGTTTCATTACTGTCATTCTCTTGAATAAAGTTCTTGATTCCTTTTTTTTTTAAATCAAATTAACCAAAGTTTTATCAATGTTATTGTTCTTTGCATAAAACCAACTGAATTCAACAGTTTTCTTAATTTCAATTTTATTAATCTCTCCTTCGGTCTTCAGTATTTCTAATCTGATATTTACTGGAAGATTTTCAATTTGTTCTTTTTCAAGCTTTTTCAGTTACATGCCCAATTCATTGATTTCCTCTTTCTCTGTTTTATTCATGTAGGCAATCAAAGCTACTAAACTTCTCCTAAAAATTTGTTTTGCCATATATCATAAGATTTGGTAGGTTGTTTCATTATTGTTATTCTCTTGAATGAAGTTGTTGATTGTTTCTATAATTTGTTGTTTAGCCCACTCACTCTTTAGAATTAGGTTGCTTTGTTTCCAATTATTTTTGGTTTACTTTTCCATGGTCTTTGATTACATGTATTTTATTGCATTATGATCTGAGAAGGATGCATTCACTATCTCTGCCTTTCTGCACTGGATTGTGTGGTTTTTATGCCCTCATACATGGTCAATTTTTGTATATGTGCCATGTACCATTGAGAAAATAATATATCCCTTTATATCTCCACTCAGTTTTCTCCAGAAATCCATCATGTCTACCTTATTCAGATTTTTATTCGTCTCAACTTCTTTCTTCTTTATTTTGAGATTTGATTTATCAAGGTCAGATAGGGGGAGGTTGAGGACCCCCACCAATGTAGTTTTGCTGTCAATTTCTTCCTGTAATTCCCTTAACTTATCCTCTAAGAATTTAGATGCTATATCACTTGGTGCATAAATGTTTAGTAATGATAATTCCTTGAGATCTATGGTGCTTCTTAGCAAGGTATAATTTGCTTCCTTATCTCTTTTGATTAGATCTATTCTGCCTTTGCTTCATCTGAGATTAGGACTGCTACTCCTTTTTATTACATCAGATGAAGCATAATTCATTCTGCTCCAAACTTTTATCTTTACACTGTCCTTATCTCCCTGGTTCTAATGTGTTTCTTGGAAGCAACATGTTGCTGGATTTTGGTTTTTAATCCATCCTGTTGTCTGCCTCCATTTTCTTGGAAAGGTCATCTGACTCACATTCATAGTTTGAATTATTATCTATCTTTCCCTCCATCCTGTTTCCCCTCATTTAGGCTTTCACTTCTCCCTGCTCCCTTCTCCACGACTATAGTTTTAATTTTTAACCACCACCTCCCTCAATTTTCCCTCCTTTCTTTCACCCCTGTCCCTTTTACTCCCTTTTTCCCTTACTACCTTTTTCCTCCCTTTTAGCGTCCCCTCCCTTTTCTTTCTCCTTTCCTCTCCTACTGTCTATTGGACTAGTTACATTTGCATACTTGAACGAGTTTGTGGTTCCCTCCTTGAACCAAATAAGAGTACAGTAAATCTCAAACAGTTCTTATCTCCCCTATTCCCTCTACTGTAATATGTTTTGTGCCTCTTCCTGTGATGTAATTTAACTTTTTCTGCCTGCTCCTTTTCACATATCCCATTACAATCCCTTTGCAAACTTAAATCACATTTTCATTGTCACATCAATTAGCTTGTACTCACTCCCTCTATGTATATCTTTTTTTTTAAAATATCATAATAAATAAACAAACACTTGTATATTTTTCATTATTAACAATTATCATCTTCCCTTATAGGAAGGTACACTATTTGCCCACATTGAATAACATTTTTCTCTTATTTATGTTTTTATGCCTCTTTTGGAACTTGTGTTTGAAGATCGAATTTTCTATTGAGCTCTGACCTTTTCATTAGGAAGGACTGGAAATCCCTTATTTCATTGAGTGTCCATCTCCTTGCCTGAAACATTATGCTCACTTTACCTGGGTAATTGATCCTTGATTTTAGTCCCAGCTCCTTTGCCTTATGGAATATCATGTTCCAATCCCTTTGATCCTTTTAATGTAGAAGCTTCAAGGTCCTCTGTGATCCTGACTGTAGTTCCGTAATAGTGGAACTTTTTCTTTCTGGCTGCTTGCAGTATCTTCTAATTCACTTGTTAGCTCTGGAATTTGACAACGATATCCTTTGGTGTTTTCAGTTTGGGATCATTTTCAAGAAGTGAATAGTGGATTCATTCCATGACTATTTTGCCCTCTGGATCTAGGACCTCAGGGCAGTTTTCCTTGATGATTTCTTGGACGATATTGTACAAGCTGTTTCTTAGATTTTCTCTCCTGAAGCTATTTTACAAGTCAGTTCTTTTTCTGATGAGATATTTTGCATTTTCTTCTACTTTTTCATTCTTTAGGTTCTGCTTTACTGATTCTTGATGTCTTATAAAGTCATTAGCTTCTAATTACCCAATTTCAATTTTAATAAGTTGTTTTCTTCCATTAACTTTTGCTTCTCTGTTTCTATTTGCCCATTTTTTCCTTTTAAGGAGCTATTTTCTCCAGTTAGGTTTTGCAGTTCCTTTACCATTTTTTCTAACATACTCAGGTTTTTTGCTTTATTCCCATTTGTCCAATTTTCCTTTAAATTCTTCTCTGATTCCTTTTTTTTTTTTTGTATTTTTAAAATCATTGCTCAGTTTCTCTTTTATTTCTCTAATTTGGCTTTTAAAATCCTTCTTGTGCTCTTCCAAAACAATGATCTTTGGGCTTGACACCAATTCATATTCCCTTCTGAAGTTTCAGATGGGAGTACAATCTCAATGCTGCCCTCTTTGGTATTCGTGTTTTGTTCCTTGACCCCATAGAAAGATTCTACTGTCCTTTTTTTCTGGTTTGCTTCTTGTTCATGATGATTGCTCTTTTCCTGGATTTTAAAGCTCAATCTCAGCAGCTGTTGAACACCATCTGTGCTAGTGTCTTCTTGTTTTGCCTGCCTGTGCTAAGGCACCCCTTGGGTCCTAGTGTTGGCAATTATGTGCTCCACTCCCTTCATGATTACTGAGGTGGGACTGTCTGGGACAGCTCTGGTTCTGCACTGGTCTCCTTCAGCCACAGTAAGAGGGGATCCCCTTTGTGATTTTCTTAGCCTCACAGGGTAAAAGACTGTTTACCCTTTTGGCTAATGCCACTGTTCCAGGATGTTTTCTGGGGAAATGTTCCCTGGGTTTTTTCAAGGTCAACAAGGGGAAGAGGATAGCATTTACAGATCAATCCTCCATCCTGCCTTCTGCAAGTTCAAGTGATTGACTTTCAGGCATTTAATCTACAGGATGATAATCTCAGTAGCAGCTGCTTCAGTTACCAGGGGTTCTGTGGTTATCTCTTGCTCAGTCCTGCTGGATTCCCACCCTGGGCTGATATGTTTGGGAATCCACAGAGCTATTGTTGCTTCACACCCTTTGTCATGCTTCAATAAAATAATTTCTATGGCATCCATAAGATGCCATAAGTGAGCATAGACTTATAGAAATATGGTAGGAAGGCACAGGAAGAGAGAAATCCATGTTGCCTGAGGCAACTCATGACTCTGAACTTCCAGCACTTATGTTCTCCTTTGGGAAAATATTCGGTACTGCAACTCAGTTTCTGAGTAAAAATGTTTCTCTGCTGGCTGTACTACTCAAATAGTTGTTTGGTTGAGCTCTATGGCAGCACAGCACTTTAAAATAAAACAACAAAACAATAGTAACAAGTTCTCTCAGCCTGAGATGTGAAATTACATAGTTCTATTATCTTTGATAAACTCTGAAATTTCTTCTTTTCAGGTAGCAGGGAGTAGAAACTGATAAGCGAAATTAGTACATCCATTCCCCAGAGAACTATGTTAAATAGCACAGTGACCCTGGGAAAGTCACTTCATGTCTTAGAGCTCTAGGCAATTCTCTGAGATTCAAAGTTGCACAGAATGTGTTGACCAATATTTGTAGGAGAAGGCTTATCATTTAGGTGTTCTCTACATCTGAAAAAAAAATAATAGCACTGCTCTCCCCTTATCCTTACCCCCATATGCTATTGGTAATTCAGCTTTCAAACCTAGCTTTTTATTTTGTGGAAAATAATTCCATAAACAGAGTTTATTTACTTCAACATCCATTCTTTTTCTCTTAAAAATAAAGGGAAGGTGCTCCCCTCCTAAGAATGCTTTGAAAACACTACACAATTGCTTTGATTTGCTACTTAATTTACTCCTGAATCAATCAGGTCAGATGTAAATTCTATTGCTGATAAAGTTCCAAAATTCTCAGAGAAACGCATATTAAATTGGAAAAGAATTATTTCTCTAACACATCTTGAGGGCTTACTCACTGGGTTTCTGAAAAAAACTATTGTCAACAGTAGTGAATAAATCTTACTGAAGTGATGAAATCTATAGGTTTGATTATTTTACTTTGAAAGATGAATTCCTCTATTGTTGTAAATATTTACCAATTTTTAAAGGATTAAGTGAATAATAATTTCCTTTAGTTACTGCCACAATCATTGGAGTGGTTATCTAGGGTTAATCAGGTTTAATGAGTGACTGAGTGGTTTTCTAACTCTCTTAGGCAACCTGAAATTTATTAAATTTATTTCACATTCTGGAACCCTGTTGATATGCCCACAAGTACACTAAATGCCTTTAATTTACCAAGATCTAGAGTGGAATCTAGGCAGTTCATTACAAAGACAAACCAAGGTTATAATAACATATACCAAATCTCAGTGGTTTAGAAGAAAAAAAATAAGGATATGTATTCAACAATTATTTACTGCCACTAAAATATTTATTAAAATGGTCGATCGTGATGTTTTTCTTTTTTATTTGTGTATGATATATATATATATATATATATATATATATATATATATATATATATATATATATATATATATGTATGTATATATATATATATATATATATACATATGAAAGGAAAATTACATATAGAATTACAGAAAAAAACATATCTGTATCTTGAAAATTTTCAACAGCAAACATATTGACTTAAATTGGTGTCCTGCTGAAGGTGTCAAAACCTGCTACTAAATGGCCCCAAATATCTAAATGAGGAAGAAGGGGCAGGTGAAATCATTACTTTCATGTACTCATGAAACTTGATTCTTTTTATCTCTCTAACCATCATATAGCTAGCTAGTTCGCATCTAACTATTCAGATAAGCCAATATGAAATTTATTTCTCCTAATGCCTATTTTTTAAAACAAATGTGATTTTTTTGGTCAATTAAACTAATTTTTTCAATTATTTTTATTTTTCCCCATGTATTTATTGGCATAGGTTTAGAATTTATCCAAATCTTAAAAGATGTTTGTTTTATTAATACCCATTTTAATTTTGTTGAGAAAATATAAGAACATTCCTTAATGACTGAAATATTACATTTTACATTTAGTTTGATTTTGTGGATAATACAAAATCACATGCAAAACTTCTTAGATGAAAGCTTAACATATATTTTCATGACATAAGTTCTCATTTCAACATTATCAATTACAATTGATATGAAATAGGCCATAAATAATTTCTACTTGGTAAATGATGTCAATATATTTTCATTTTTTTTTCTATTTGAATGCCTCATAGTCTATAACTCACCAGTGACACAGGAATGAATTATTTTAAATATGTTTGAGATATCATTTGGCAGCAAAAGAAGAAAAGTGGTCCTGTCATTGTTACTCAGTTCCTCCATGAAAAACGAAATCTACCAAGTTTAGAACAACAACAATAAAAACAACTCTGTCCTTTTTTCCCAGGAGTCACAATCCCTATGAAGATATAAACATATTTTAAGTATTTAAATCAAGAGAAAATTTATGACAAACTCCTGCAGATATATCTCTGTTTTAAAAGCAAGAAATGACCATCTCAGAAATATCATCTTTATTTGCATCTGAATAATAATTGAGCTTAATTTTTTTTAAGTTGTAATTTTTACCAGGGATATAATATCATCCTGATATTGCTGGCAGTGGTAAAATGCACAAGTTCATATTGGTAAACACATATAAAAAGTTTGTCTTACAAGGTACTGCTCATCTCACTAATAAATGCTCATCTTCAAATCTCTAGAAGTTCACCATATCAGCTAATACCTTTATTAACTGGTTAGGGATATAAATATATCAATATAATGAAAAAGCATCCAAGAATACAGGAACAAGGGACCTGTGTGGTAAAAATTGAATGATAGTGTTCAACAGTCCCCAAAATGTCTATGATACACATTCACTCTTCCTACTCAGTGTTTTTTTTTTTTGTTTGTTTGCTTGTTTTTTTTTGAGAATAAGAAAGCAAATCAATATTTCAATGTGTTTTCTACACTGGCTACTTGATGACATCACCAAAAGAAAAACTGAAATGAAATTGAAAACAATGGATTCTGTTAAATATGTCACTTTAAATTTGTGTTTACATAAGCTTAAAATTTAATATATATTTTTGCCAGTAAATCTAACTTTAGCTAATTAATGAAATCAAATTAAATAGTCAAACTTTATGGAGTTTACTATGCTCACTTATCCTAGATATTTTGTTTTCTCTGGCCAATTAGAAGTGTTTATTGGTATTAGAGTTTTAAAGTGAGAATAATTACATTTGCTAATTATTTGTCACTTATAATGTAGGCAGTCCTACACTCTCTAATTGAAAGCTGTCTGCAGTTATATTAGAAATTATAAATAAAATATCTGAGTGATTGACAAGTATCACTTGGAGAATAATGTGTGGGATATGATTTATTAAAGGTCTTTTCTAACCTAATGCAGCTAATTGCAATGTATTATGCCAGTTCTGAGCCAAAAGAACACCTTAAATTGTGGTTGGTTATTGTATCATCAAGACAAGATTCACAGCACTGGTGAGTGAGGTAACCCCATTCAGTGAATAGGCCTCTTTAAGAAGTAAGTCAAGGAGGCATGTAAGTCACTTAAGACTTGCCTCAAAAGATGTTCCTTAGCCAAAGTGAAATTATGATCATATTTGAAAACTGGTTATTGGAACTTGACATTTTTAGATGCTATAGGACTATTAAGTGACTGTTCTTCTGAGTCTAACTCCAGGTATGGGTAGCAAGAAAGGTGATCTGAGCCTCCCATCCATGATGCCAATAAGCTGGTGAGATCCTGGTATGAATTGCAAAACATGATCTCATGGGAATGGTGGGAGAGTGGCTGTTCAGCCTGGGCTGAGGTAGGATTCTCCTGACTCAATTTCCCCACTAACACCTGGCAGACTTACTGAATGCAAGTGTACAATCTAATCCTTCCTGGAACAGACATGAAGTTGGGGATATATTGTATCCCTGCAATGTCCCTACTCTTGGTAACAATTTCTTATAGTCAAAAGATTTGTAAGCTTAATATCAGATCTATTGAATTATAGGTAATTGGTAGAGGAACATATGAGGTTAAGTCTAATATTAACCTATTAGGCATAGGATGTTAGACCAACAACAATAAGTTAGGGTCCTTTAAATCTTAGTAACATTGTGGAGACAATTAGGTCATAAGCTTGTTAAGCTAGCAACATAAATATTATTTGTGTCTCAGCTGGTTAATCTTTAAAAAAATTCTTTTGTGGTCCATATTTTAAATGCTTTAAAAAGAAGTATCACTTGACCAAAAGCTTGAACTGCTTTATCTGTTATAAACTGTGTTAAAAAAATAAAAATAAAAAAAATTAAATTAAATTAAATAATAAAAAAAAATTATAGGATAGGATTACCTGAAAACCATGACAGAAAAAAGGAGCCTGGACATCAATTTCATGAAATTATCAAGGAATAGTGCCCTGACATTTTAGAATCAGAGGGCAAAATAAATATTGAAAGAATCCACAAATCACCGACTGAAAGAGATCCAAAAAGAGAAACTCCGAGGAACATTGTAGCCAAATTTCAGAGTTACCAGCTCAAGGAGAAAATATTGCAAGCAGGTAGAAAGAAACAATTCAAGTATTGTGGAAATACAATCAGGATAACACAAGATCTAGCAAGTTCTACAATAAGGGGTCAAAGGGCATGGAATATGATATTCCAAAAGTCAAAGGAACTAGGACTAAAACCAAGAATCACCTACCCAGAAAAACTGAGTGTAAAAATTCAGGGGGAAAATGGTCATTCAATGAAATAGAGGACTTTCAAACATTCTTGATGAAATGACCAGAGCTGAAAAGAAAATTTGACTTTCAAACACAAGAATCAACAGAAGCATGAAAAAGTAAACAGGAAAGAGGAATCACAGGGGACTTACTAAACTTGAACTCTTTACATTCCTACATGAAAAGAATATGTCTGTAACTCATGAAAAACTTTTTAGTATCTGAGTAGTTCGTGGGATTACACACATACAGAGAGAGAGAGCGAGAGAGAGAGAGAGAGAGAGAGAGAGAGAGAGAGAGAGAGAAAGCACAGGGTGAGTGAAATAGAATTGGATCATATCTAAAGAAATGAAATTAAGGGTTGAGAGAGGAATATATTGGGAGGAGAAAGGAAGAAATGGAATGGGGCAAATTCTCTCTCATAAAAGAGGCAAGAAAAAGACTTTTCAGTGGAGGGGGAAAGAGGGAGGTGAGAGATAAAACGTGAAGCCTACTCTCATCACATTTGACTCAAGGAAGGAATAAAATGCACACTCATTTTGGTATGAAAACCTATCTTCCAATACAGAAAAGTGGGGGAGAATGGGATAAGCAGGGTGGGGGAGATTATAGAAGGGAGGGAAATGGGAGGAGGGAGTAATTAGAAGTTAATGCTCTTGGCGGGGGGCAAGGTGAAAAGAGAGCATAGAAGAAATGAGGGGGCAGGATAGGATGGAGGGAAATATAGTTAGTTTTGCACAACATGGCTATTGTGGAAGTCATTTGCAAAACTACACAGATATCGACTATATTAATTGGTTGCCTTCCCAATGGGGATGAGTGGGGAGGGAGGAAAGAAGAGAAGTTAGAACTCAAAGTTTTAGGAACAAGTGTAGAGTATTGTGCTTGCATACAACTAGGAAATAAGAAATGGAGGTAACGAGGTACAGAAATTTATCTTGTCCTACAGGATAAAAGAGAAGATGGGGATAAGTGAAGGGAAGGATATTAGAAGGGAGGGCAGAGTGGTGGTGGTGGTAATTAGAATGCTCAGCATTTTGACGTGGGAGCAGAGGAGAGATGGGGAGAAAATTTAGAACTCAAAATTTTGTGGAAACACGTTGAAAATTGAAAATAAATAAATAAATTTTATGAAAAGAAAGAAAGAAGGAAAGAAAGGGAAAAAGAAAGAAAGAAAGAAAGAGAGAGAGAGAGAGAAAGTCAGTTGGAAAACAGTTGGACCTGTGTGGGGAAGGAGTGGGGTCCTGTTGTGGTCTTTCCCCAGACATGGGGTGGAAGGAAAAATGGTGCTGGTAGTGGATGCAGAAGTAGTAGGTCCTAGAGCTCTGGGATGGCAGAGAATGGGTGATCAAGAAGCTGATGGAAAATCCCTGAAGCTTGCCCATCCCCAGCCTCAAGCCCCTGGAAGCATAGTACCACGTTGACAAAGGGTTAGAAAGTGAGGTATTTATCTGGAAAGATGAGCAAACAGAGGGGAAAAAGGCAAACAATATAATATTGTTTTGGTGACAAAATCAAAACATACAATCAGAAGAAAGCAAAGTCAAAGCTCCTAAATCTGAAACCTCCAAGAAAAAATATGAATTGGTCACAGGCCATGGAAGAGCTCAAAAATGGGTTTTGAACATGAAGCAGGAAAAAAATGGGAAGAGTAATGAGAGTGATGCAAGAAAATTGTGAAAAATAAGTCCACGGCTTGCTAAAGTAGAATTTAAAAAAAAGCTTGTCAGGCCTAGAGGCCTAAGGGCTACCCGAGCCTTACCTTACCTATCGCAGGTCTTCGGCTGGCCAAACCGGATAAACGTATGAAAGAAGAGACTTTCCGGAGTCGAACAAGGGTTAGGCTTTATTCAGGGTGTTGGTTACATGTGCAGGGGGAATTCTTCCTGAGGAGAGAGGAATCTCCCAAGGAGGCAAAGATGCTACAGTAAGAGATTGGAAATGGAAGTGGAAGTGGGGAGAGAGGGGAGAGGGAAGAGAGAAGAGAGGAGAGAGGGAAGAGGCGCCTTCTGTCCTCTAAGGGCCCCTCAGCGCTAAGAGTGCCTTCAGGCTTTCCTGACCCTACTTAAGCTCTCCTGCCGCATAGTTTGCACCTGAATACCGTGCCTGTTAGACAACAATAGGTGTGCTCAGACCCCGGGCCAATCTCAAGGGCAGGGATGCTCTCTCCCAGCACGTTTCCCACGGGAAGATGCGGAAATGCACGAGATAGCCCAGTCTCACACCTCAATTCCCTGCTGTTCCCTGGGGGGCTTCATGAGAACTCTAAGGTTTAGAAGTCCTCACCTTTACCCGCCCGAGACTGTCCACATGGAACTGAGCTTACACCCCCAACAAAAGCTGAAGAAAATAAGACTTTAAAACATAGACTAACCTGCATGGTGAGAGAAGTACACAAAGCCCATGAAGAGAAGAATGTGTTAAAAAGGAGTATTGGACAAATGGAAATGGAGGTCCAAATGTTGACTGAGGAGAATAATTCCTTCAAAATTAGAATGGAGCAAATGGAAGGTAATGACTTTATGACAAATGAAGAAATTATGAAACCAGAAAAAAAGAATGAAAAAATGCAAGACAATGTGAAATACGTCATTGGAAATACGACTGATTTGGAAAATAGAGTCAGGAGAGATAATTTAAAAATCATTGGAGTACCTGAAAGCCGTGATCAAAAAAGGGGGGGGGGGCGGAGATGTGGTCCTTCAAGAAATTATCAAGCAGAAACAACCTGTGGAGGTGGAGTCAAGGTGGCGGAGTAGAAAGATGCATATACACTAGCACTTCCCCCACAGCCCACAAAATACTTTCAAACAATTTCACTCAACAAATTAAGGAGCAGCAGAAGCTACAGAACGACAGAATGAAAGAGATTTCCAGCCAAATGTAACCTGGAAGACCGACAGGAAAGGTCTATCCCACAGGATAGTGAGCAGAGCAGATCTCAGTCCTGGCCTCGAATCATCAGGAGGAACAGCACTTCATCAGGCTTCCATGGTAGAATGCCCAGTAGGAAGGGTCCCAGATCCCTCAACTCACAAGCAACAAAAACATCTTCAAAGGTCACTGTGGGAGGGCTTTCCCAGCTAGGTGAGACAGGAGTAGAATTCCTCTCACACTAGCTCCAGGTGGCAGCAGCAGGTGGCAGGCAGCTAAGGTGGCCGCTGAAGCAGTCTGGGTCCATTGTCCAAGCTGCTCAGCTTAACACTTCTGGGGGAATTGAGCGGGGGATCTCAATGTCAGCCCTGAGAATGATCCTGCTGGGAGGAGAAGCACTAGGACCCTCCTTTTGACAAAGGATTCAGAAGTCTGGCTGGTAAAATGCCCAAGAAAGGGAAAAAAAGTAAGACCATAGAAGGTTACTTTCGTGGTGAACAGGTATCTCCTTCCATCTTTCAGATGAAGAAGAACAATGCATTGTGTCAGAGGAAGTCAAGGCTTCTGCCTCCAGTACCTCCAAAGCAAATAGGAAATGGGTTCAGGCTATAGAAGAGCTTGAAAAGCGAGTCAGCAGCTTGCTACAGGAGAATCAAAAAAATGTTGAGCAAAATAACACCTTTAAAAGTAGGCTAAATCAATTGGAAAAAGAGGTCCAAAAAGACAATGAGGAGAAGAATCCTTTAAAAAGCATTATTAGCCAAGTGGAAAAGGGGGTTCAAAAACTCATTGAACAAAATATTTCTTTAAAATTAAAGCAGGGTTCAGGGAAGCTGATGACTATATGATAAACCAAGAAGTTACACACACACACACACACACACACACACACACACACACATACACACAGATTGAAAACATAGAAGATAATGTGAAATATCTGATTGGAAAAACAGCTGACCTGGAAAATAGATCCAGGAGAGACAATTTAAAAATTATGGGACTACCTGAAAGTCATGATAAAAAAAAAAATAGTATAGACATCATCTTTCATGAAATATCAAGGAAAATTGCCCTGATATTAGGGAGTCAGAGGGAAAAATAAATATTGAAAGAATTCACTGATCACCTCCTGAAAGAGACCTGAAAACAGAAACTCCTACGAATACTGTGGCCAAATTTCAGAGTTCTCAGGTCAAGGAGAAAATATTGCAAGCAGTTAGAAAGGAACAATTCAAGTATTGTGGAAGTAACATCAGCATAACACAGAATCTGGAAGCTTCTACATTAGGAGATCAAAGGGCTTGAAATAGGATATTCCAAAAGTCAAGGGAACTGAAATTAAAACTAAGAATCACGTACCCAGCAAAAGTGAATATACTACTTGAGGGGAAAAAATGGTCGTTCAGTGATATAGAGGACTTTCAAGTATTCATGATGAAAAGATCAGAACTGAATACAAAATTTGACTTTCAAACCACAATCAAGAGAATCATGAAAAGGTAAACAGGAAATAGAAATCATAAAGGACGTTCTAAAGTTGAACTGTTTACATTCCAATATGGAGAGATAATATTTGTAACTCTTGAAACTTTTCTCAGTATTTGGGTAGGTGGAGGGATTACACACACAGCCACCCATCACTCCCCCATCCCACCCACCCCCGCCACACACACATGCACATGCACACACCCACACACTTAGATAGAGAGTACAGGTTGAATTTAATCAGAAGAGATGTTATCCATACAAGAATAAAATTAAATTAAGGGGTGAGAAAGCAATATATTGGGAAAAGAAAGGGAGAAATGGAATGGGGCAGACTATCACTCATAAAAGAGATAAGAAAAATCGTTTTCAATGGAGGAAAAAAGGGAGGAGGTGAGAGGGGGAAAGTGAAGCTTACTTTCTTCACATATGACTTAAAGAAGGAATAACATGCTCACTAAATTTGGTATGAAAATGTATCTTACACTACAGGAAAATAGGAGATAAGGGGACAAGTGGGGTAAGGGGGAAGATAAAAGAAAAGGTAAATGGGAGAAGGGAGCAACTGCAAGTAAACACTTTTGGGGAGGCACAAAATCAAAAGAGAATGGAAATAAAGCGGGGAGACAGGTTAGGATAGAGGGCAATATAGTTACTCTTACACAAGATGACTAATATGGAAATCTTTTGCAAAACGGCACATATATAGCCTGTATTGAATTGCTTGCCTTCTCAGGGGGATGGGTGGGGAGGGAGAGAGGGAGAGAAGCTGGAATTCAAAGTATTAGAAGCGAATGTTGAGAATTGTTATTATATATAACTGGGAAAAAAGAAATACAGGTAATGGGGTATAGAAATCTCTCTTGCCCTACAAGGAAAGAGAGAATATGGGGATAAGAGAAGGGTGGGGTGTGATAGAAGGGAGGGCACATTGAGAGAAAGGGTAATCAGAATGCAAAGTGTTATGGAGTGGGAAGAGGGAAGAGATGGAAGATAAATTGAAACTCAAAATTTTGTGCAAATGAATGTCTAAATCTAAGAATAAATAAATAAAACTATTTTTAAAAGTGCCCTGATGTTCTTGAACTGGAACAAAAAATAAAATGGAAAAAATCCACTGATCACCTCTGGAAAGAGATTCTAAAAGGAAAACTTCTAGGAGTATTGCAGCCAGATTTCAGTGTTCCTAGGTAAAGGAGCAAATATTTCAAGCATTCAGAAATAAACAATTCAAGTACTGTGAAAATACAATAAGGATGACAGAACATCTAGCCCCTTGGCTATTAAGGAATCAGAGGGTTTGGAATATGATATTCTGGAGGTCAGAGGAGCTAATATTAACACCAATAATCACATGCTTAGAAAAAATCGAGTATAATCCCTTGGGGTAAAAATGGACATGCAATGAAATAGAAGATTTTCAAGCATTCTTTCTGAAAAGACCAGGACTGAATAGAAAATATAACTATCAAATAAAAGAATCAAAAGAAGCATGAATAGGTAAAGAGGGAAAAAATCATTAAAGAGGTCAGAGGAGCTAGGTTTAAAACCAAGAATCACATACCCAGCAAAACTGAGTGTCATGCTTCAGGGGGGAAATTGAATTTTAATGAAAGGGAGGACTTTCAGACATGCTTTTTTTTTGAATGAGGAAAATATTTCTATCAAATAGCTCCAATAAATACTTAAGCTATATAAGGAATTGACATATTAATATAATACTGAAGGCCATTCCAATGTATGTGGGCAAAAAAAAGATGAACAGATTTCAAACAATCAACTACCCTATGAAAATATGCATATAGAAATCGTGAATAAAACTACAATGTCATAATTCAAATCACTAATAAAAAATTTCAAATTAAATTAACTCTGACTTCACTTTAAATCCATTAAATTGGCAAAGATGTTGAAAACTGAAAATTACCAATGTTGGAGAGGCTTTGAGAAGATAGGCACAATGATATACTTCTGAAGGAACTCTGCTCTAACTTTTCTGAAAACACTTGGGAATTTGTTAGGAAAGTCATTAGTTCATTCCTCTAATCCAACAATAATGGAATCCCAATTGGAAGTCAAAGACAGAATGAAAGCCTGATATAGACTCCTATACACACACACACACACACACACACACACACACACACACACACAACAGCATTGTTTTGACTTATAGAAACAAATTGGAAACACATTGAATGGGAAATGGTAGAACAAGCTGTGTTATATGAAGATCCCTACATCAATGATCCTATGACTTAATTATTAACCTACATCTTCCTTTCAATAACCTGACATTTCCTTCAGATGTACATATATGTATATATATATATATATATATATATATGTGTGTGTGTGTGTGTGTGTGTGTGTGTGTGCGTGTATGTATGTGTGTGTATGTATGTATGTATTGTACAGTGAGTCTCAAAGTATTTTATAGGTAAAAGCATACACACACACACACCTTTACATATTAAGAGACACAAATTTTCATGGAATGTACCTATATATACTATATACATGTAGGTACACATATATGATATCTATAACATTTTGCAAACTGCCAAAATACTCTGTATATGTTTATTATTATCATGACCTCTTACTAAATAACTGCAGTATATTTATTATTGTCTCACTTTCAACTTATGCACAAAATATTTTTAAAACCTTTAGATTTCAGCCAAAATTCTGTTTTCACATGTTTTATATGGTATATTTTGTTTGATAGCTCAAGAATTCCATCTTTAAGCATCAACTCATAGAGAAAAAATTCCAATGTTGTACTCAGTATTTTGCTTTGTTTTGTTTTTTTCTGCTGCATCTAAGTTTTCATGGGAACTTAAAACACATTCATGATATGAGCATTTCAAGGGACAACATTTTTTATTTGCTAATTTTTAGTGTTTTAATAACACTATCTTACATTTATGAAACACTTACATAGTCCTCAAAAGACTTTCCCATGCATTATTTCACTGGATCCTGGCAACAGCTCTGAAACATTTAAAGGGTCAGAATTATGAACCACATTTTATTGATGAGGATGTTGATTTTCAGACGGATGAAACGAATGACTCTGGTAACACAGCTATTAACCAGATACCTGCCTGGACCTAGAACACAACTCTGTTGATTTTTTATTCTTTTTTCCCACATAAGTTAATTAATGAAAAGTAATTTATTAATTAAATATTCGTTATGTTCCAGGTACTAGGCATATGACCTATTAGTCAGACAGTACTTATCACCAATCAGTTTAAACAAAGAAAACGTTCACTTTATTCAATGTCCTGCTTTTCAGTGACTGAATTTAACTGTCCTCTTTTCTTGGAAGATGTATGCTGGCTTCAGTTCTGTAATGATTTCTTGTATTTGTCTTAATATATCATTTATCCAAACTAAGTGTTGAATTCAGCCTGTGGACCAAATAGCAAGGAGACAGACCAGTGTTGTACTTTGTTTTCTGGATCTCAAGTTCGGAAAACCTGAGCTCCAACTCTGCTTCTGGCACTTACTGGCTGTGTGACTATGTACAAACCGCATAATCCCTCTAAACCTCAGATAACTCCTTAAGACTATGCTTCAGACAAGCAATTGATAGGGAAAGAATCATTATCACACTGATAAAATCACAGGATTCTGACTCCTGACCAAGCTGCATGCCTGCTCATCCCTGGAGCTATTCCAGTTCTCTCTAAGGATCCCTTGTGATTGATGAGTAGCATGCAGAGGGGATGCGTTTTTGCAGTTATTCATTCTCTCTCTGCTCCAGAGAGAATATGCCCTGAAGGACATGTTTTTTGTACTCTTAAACTCTCATATCAACTTAAAATAAATGAATCAATTAACAAACATTTATTAAGCACTAACTCTGTGCCACGGATCATGCTAAATTCTAGGAATACAAAGACAAGCAAAGGTTCCCCTCCCCCAAATAGGGTAAGGAATCAAAAAGAGGCTAGCATTATTGAACCCCAGGAGGTGTTCCAAGAGAGGTTTGAGAATATCTTTTGAGTAGAAGATGCTAATTTGCCTGGAATTCGCTGTTTGTAAAGCCTACTAGCTAATGGGGCAGGATCGAGGGCTGTCAGGCCTCAAAAGTCACATAATTTTACTGAGTATGAACATGAGGGTATGGCCCAACGTAACAGACAATCTAATCCAACAACTTTGTTTTACAGTTTAGAAAACTAAAGCATGGAAAAGTGAAGGAATTTGGCTAAGGCCATTAATAAGTTGATAGGTAAACAGGCAAAGAAAAATACAGTCCTTACCCTCAAGAAGCTTAAATTCTAGCAATATAAAAAGCCAACTGAAAAGAGGCAGCAATGGCACTAGACAGGACATAATAGAGAACCACAAAGAGCAGCCTGGTCAGATATGAAGAGACAGTTGTTCTTGATATCATCCTTAAATAAGGGAGTCATCCAATATGAAGGAGGGACATCAAAAGTGGATAGTAATTCTAAGGTGTACATTTCCCTAGGATTATTGGAGAAGGCTGCCTGGTGAGAAATGAATAGTTAATTGAGGGCAGAGATACCTGTAGAGCTCATATTTCTTAGATTCAAGTCCAGGGGTCTTTTTCACTATACTATGCTGAAATTATGAAATAATAACATATCAAACTGATATTTCCATAACACAGATATGAGTATGTTACTCCATCTAGCATATTAAAAAATGTTCCTTATTTCCCTTTTGCTTCTAAGATAAGACAGAAAATCTTCACTCCAGGTTGAACTAGGCTTTCTAGGTTTATTTCCTATTGGTTTCCCTTATATGCTCTCTATTGTACTCAAACTGTCCTATTAGTTGTTTTCTGGAACATGACATTCTAGATCTCAAGTTCATCCTTTTGCAAATCCCAAGTCTGGGATGTCCTCTCCACTTATATCACCAGAACCTCTTAAATTCCCCAGTTTCCTTAAAAGCTTAGCTCATATTTCACAGTTTTTGTTTTTGTTTTTGTTTTTTACATTTGCAAGTTAGTCATGTTGCATAGAAGAATTAAAATAAATGGGAGAAATCATAAAACAAATCAAAACATAATACAAAAGAAAATGATATGCTATATTCTGTAATTGAAATCCACAGTTCTTTCTCTTGATGTGGAAGGCATTTTGCCTTAAGAGACCACTGGGAGCTTTTAAGACCTTGCATTGCAGTGAAGCACTAAGTCTACCAGAAAAAATCCTTGCACACTGTAGTTGTTGCTGTGTACAATATTCTCCTGGTTCTGCTCATTTCACTCAGCATCAGATCATATAAGTCTTTCCAGGTGTCTATGAAGCCTTCCTGTTCATCATTTCTTATAAGAAAATAGTATTCCATCATGTTCATATACCACAATTTACTCAGCGATTCCCCAATTGATGGGCATCCCCTTGATTTCCAGTTTTTGATCACCACAAAGACAGCTGTCTTTGAAAATTGTCCTTAGGACACTGAATAAGTAAATTAATTTAGGTAGAATTGCCACTTTCATTATATTGGCTTAGCCTACCCACGAGCAAGTGATGTTTTTCCACTTGCTTAGCTGTGACTTTATTTGTGTGAAAAGTGTTTTGTAATTGCATTCATATAGTCCCTGGATTTGTTTTGGCTGGTAGACTCCCAAATATATTAAATGAGATTTCCCTCTAAATGAGATTTCTCTTTCTATCTCTTGTTGTTAGGCTTTGTTACTAATATACAGAAATGCAGATGATTTATGTGGGTTTATTTTGTAACCTGCAACTTTGCCAAAGTTGTTTAATATTTCAAGTAATTTTTAACTTTTTTCTCTGGGATTGTCTAAGTATATCATCATATCATCTGTTAGGAGTGATAACTTAGTTTCTTCTTTGCCTATTCCAATTATTCAATTTATTTTTCTTCTCTTATTGCTTCACTTAGCATTTCTGGAACCATATTGAATAATAGTAGTGATAATGGACATTTTTCTTTCACCCTGATCTTATTAGAAGTGCATCTAGCTTATGCCCACAGAATATAATGCTTGATGAAGGTTTTAGTAGACCAAGAATCCTTAATTTACTCTCCTGAATCTATTTTCCAGTTGTTTATTTCAATTAGATATTTTACATTTTCTTCTAACTTTTTGTTCATTAGATTCTATTTGATTGATTGTAGATGTCTCATAGATTCATTAGGTTCTACTTGCTGTGTTCTAATTTTTTATTAAATTGTTTTCTCCAGATAACTTTTGCATCTCTTTTTCCATGTGTCCAATATTTGTTTTTAAGTAGTTATTTTCACCATCTAGGCTTTGTACTTCCTTTTCCATTTGTTCAATTTAGCTTTACAAGGAACTGTTTTCTTCCATGAATTTTTTTTCATATTTTTAAAATCATTGGGTAGTTTTTCTTGTGTTTGTCTAATTTGGGTTTTAATATCCTTCCTGAGCTCTTCCAAGAAGGCTCTTTGTGCTTCCGACCAGTTCATATGACCATGTGAAATTTCAGATGGGAGTACAGTCTCAATGCAGATTTCTTTGGTATTTGTGTTTTAGTCCTTGTCCCCATAGAAAGATTCTATGGTTTTTCTGCTTTGCTTTTTACTCATGATAATAACCCTTTTCATAGATTTTAAAGTAAAGCTCTACATCTGTGGCACAGGGAGCTCTGTTGCACAGTTCTTGTGCCTAAACCTTGAGACTTTGTTTGTTGCAACATCTAGTTCTTTCAGGTAGAAACTAAAATGTTGCAGATCACCTGTTGATGAGCTGGCTAGTGTTTGAAAGCAGAGGCCAGGTGGGGTCTTTTTAGGTTTTCCCCATAGTTATCCTGGAGCTAGCTCATTAAGTATGGGGGAAGGGTCATCTGTACAACTGAGGCTCCTCTGCTGAACTACAGCATAGGCAAGCTAAGCCGTCTGTACTAGTGTCTTCATGATTCCACTGGGATGCTGAGACACCCCCGTGGTCCTGGTGCTGGCAGTTCCTGGCTTCAAACCCTTGGGGTTCAGGATCTTCTTCCAGTTTGTTGAGGTGGGGCTGTCTGGGACAGCTCTGATCCTGCACTAGTCACCTTTGGGGACAACAAGAGGAACCCTCCTTAGTAGTCTTTCTAGCCTCCTGTGATGAGAGTCTATATGCCACTTCTTTGGCTCCCAGTTTTTCAGGGTTTTCTGTGGGGAGGTATTCTCTAGGTTCTTCAAGGTCAACAAGGGGATGGAGACAACAATTACTGATCACTTCACTACATTGGCTACCAGAACCAGAAATTGCTGAAGGTTTTAGGTAGATACTGCTTGTTATTTTATTTAAAGTTCCATATATTCCTATGTTCTCTAGTGTTTTCAATAGGAATGGGTGTTACATATTTTCAAAAGTTTTTTTCTGCACATGGTCAGATAATCATGTGTTTTCTGTTGGTTTTGTTATTGTTATGATCATTAATGCTAATAACTTTCCAACATTGAACCAGTCTTGCATTTCTGATATAAATCTCATCTGATCATAATATATTATTTTCGAGTAAGCTGCTATTTTCTTTTACTAAAATGGTATTTAAAAATTTATATCTATATTCATTAGAGAAATTAGTCTATAATTTTCTTTCTCTGTTTTGACTCTTCCTGGTTTAGGTATCAAAACCATAATTGTATCAAAAAAAGTATTTGAGAGGACTCTTTCTTCTCCAATTTTCCCAAATAATCTATAAACTATTGCAATTAACTGCTCTTTAAATGTTTTATCGAGAGGGGCGGAGCCAAGATGGCAGAGTGAAAGCAACGACTCACCTAAGCTCCTGGACAAACTCCTCTGGATATCTCTGAAAGGAGAATCTGACCAAACTTTGGAGGTGTGGAATCCAGTGGGTGACAGACTTTGACAGATTCAGAGCCCAGGTTAGACTGGAGGGTCCACGGGAAGGATCTGTTCCGCAGGGGTAAGCCACCAGCACACAGCGCAGAGTGGTCATCGCAGCAGGGTGGAAAGGACCTGAGAAGCCCAAGAGTGGCGGGCAAAACCAGCGGAGCAGGAGACCAGCCAAACCGAGCCGGTGAGAGCTGCTGAGTGCCAGATTTCAGCGCAGCAGCCCTTGAAACTTTCAGCCTGAAGACTAAACTTCGGTAAGTCACCTACTTGAACTTCTGGGAGCCAGGATGGCGGAGTGATCAGTAAATGCTCTCTCCTCCCCCCTGATGACCGTGAAAGAACCATAAAATATTTCCCCAGATAAATCCTGGATCAGCGGGAACAGCAGAAGGGGGCAAATAGTCTCATAACACCAGAGGCTAGAAAAATAGCAAAGGGGAATTCTTCCTACTGTGGCGGAGGTGATCTGAAAGGACAGACGACTCAGGGCAGAGAAAATTCGCACTGAGACCCAGGCAAGCCTCAGGGCCAGGAAACGAGCCCCAGGAGGGGCGGGAACACGCATTAGCATCTAGGTGTGCCCGAGCACTTCAGGGGAAAAGGGAAGACAATAGGGAAGCTGGGATCACCATCCCCTGACCTTGCCTTTGCCTCAGGTCAGCTGAGGAGATCTCCTGAGACCAGACCACCCCTCCCACACACCTAACAAGCTAACCCCAGGGCTGATCTGGGAAACAAAAAACAAAAACCTGCTTTTAGCCTCAACACACATCAGCTCAACACAAAGGTCTGTACCTTCTGACTGAAAGAACCAGAAGCTACAACACTCAGCCAACGTCATGAATCGGAAACAGCAGACAAAAAGTGAAAAAAATCATAGAATCTTTCTATGGGGATAAGGACCAAAACACAAACACCGAAGAGGTCAGAGCTGACACTGTACTTCCATCTGAAACCTCAGAAGGGACTATGAATTTCTCACAAGCTCAACTAGATTACCTGGAACAGCTGAAGAAGGAAATAAAAGAAAAACTGGCCAATGATTTTAAAATTATAAAAAAAAGAATTCACTGATGAGAACATCACTCTGAAAAGGAAAATTGAACAAATGGAAAAGGAAGTTCAAAAATTAACTGGAGAGAATAATTCCCTAAAAGGAAGAGTTAATCAAACGGAAAAGGAAACCAAAAACCTAATTGGGAAAATTGATCAAATGGAAAAAGAAACACAAAACCTAACTGGGAAAATTGGTCGAATGGAAAAAGAAGTACAAAAATTAAATGGAGAAAATAGCTCCTTAAAGGGAAAAATTGGTCAGATGGAAAAGGAGATGCAAAAGTTAACTGAAGAAAACAATACGATGAAGATTAGAATTGGGCAAGTAGAAACTAATGACTCAATGAGACAAGAAGAATCAGCCAAACAAAATCTAAAGAATGAAAAGATAGAAGAAAATGTAAAATATTTAATTGGAAAAACAATTGACCTGGAAAATAGATCCAGGAGAGAAAATTTAAGAATTATTGGCCTGCCAGAAACCCATGATGAAGAAAAGAGTCTGGACAATATCTTCCAGGAAATCATCAAGGAAAACTGCCCAGAAGTACTAGACCCAGAGGGCAAAATAGTCATCGAAAGAATCCACCGTTCCCCTCCCGAAAGGGATCCCAAACTCAAAACCCTAAGAAATATAGTTGCCAAATTCGAGAGCTATCAAGTGAAGGAGAAAATGCTACAAGCAGCCAGAAAGAAACAATTCAAATATCAAGGACATACAGTGAGGATCACACAGGACCTTGCAGCTTCTACATTAAAAGATCGAAAGAATTGGAACCCAATATTCCGTGAGGCAAAGGAGTTGGGACTTCAACCAAGGATCAACTACCCAGCAAAGTTCAGCATAACATTTCAGGCAAGGAGAAAGTCATTCAATGAAATAAGGGATTTCCAGAGCTTCCTGACCAAAACACCAGAACTCAATAGACAATTTGATCTTCAAATGCAGGTCTCTGGAGAATCATAAAAAGGTAAACAGGGGGGAAAAACAAAAACAAAAACTTGCTACTCAATTAGGGCAAACTGTTTACCTCCCTATAAGGGAAAATGATACCTGTTAATCTTGAGAACTCTGCAGCTATTAGGATAAAAGGGCTATATGTAGAGGGAACGGGTATAAAGTAAATGATGTCATGTCAAAAATATGATTTAAGTATGAGAAGGGATTGTAATAGGAGGTGTGGAAAGGGGGAAGCAGAAAATGGCAAATTATATCACAGGAAGAAGTACAAAACTATAGTAGAGGGAAGGAGGGGAGGGAGATGAGCATTGTTTGAGAGGTACTCTCATCTGATTTGTTTAAAGGAGGGAACAATAATCTTAAGTAGATAATCCTAACTAGCTCTATAGGTAGTAGGAGGGGAAGGGGGAAGAAAGGGGAGAGTGGCTAAAAGGGAAGAAAGAAGCAATAAGAGTAAAGGGGAGTAAAAGGGAGGGGGGCTAAAAGAAGGAGGGGAAGGCTGCAGGAGGAGGGGGAGAAAAGTGAATACCATTGAGGAGGGGAAGGGAGAAGTGAGAGCTAAAAGCACAAATGGTGGGAAAGAAGTTGGAGGGAAATACACAGATTGTAATCATAACTGTGAATGTGAATGGGATGAACTCTATAAAACGGAGACGGATAGCAGAATGGATTAAAAGCCATAATCCAACAATATGCTGCTTACAAGAAACACATTTGAAACGGGGGGATACACATAGGATAAAGGTCAAAGGATGGAGCAGAATATATTGTGCTTCAGCTCATGTAAGAAAGGCAGGAGTAGCAATCCTAATCTCAGACAAAGCAAAAGCAGAAATAGATCTAATCAAAAGGGATAAGGATGGAAACTATATCCTCCTAAAAGGCACCATAGACAATGAAGCAATATCATTACTAAACATGTATGCTCCAAGTGGTATAGCATCCAGATTCTTAGAGGAGAGGTTGGGGGAGTTGAAGGAAGAAATTGATAGCAGAACTATACTAGTAGGGGACCTCAAACTCCCCCTCTCTGAACTCGATAAATCCAACCTCAAAATAAACAAGAAAGAGGTTAAGGAGGTAAATAAAACTCTGGATAAGGTAGATATGATAGATCTTTGGAGAAAATTAAATGGGAATAGAAAGGAATATACCTTTTCCTCAGCGGTACATGGAACATTTACAAAAATTGACCATGTACTAGGACATAAAAATCTCACAATCCAGTGCAAAAGGTAGAGATAATCAATGCATCCTTTTCAGATCATAATGCATTAAAAATTACATGTAATAAAAGGCCATGGAAAGAGAAACCAAAAATCAATTGGAAACTAAATAATCTAATTCTAAAGAAGGGTTGGGTTAAAGAAGAAATCATAGAAACAATCAACAATTTCATTCAACAGAATGACAATAGTGAGACAACATACCAAAACTTATGGGATACTGCAAAAGCAGTTATTAGGGGAAGTTTTATATCTTTGAATGCTTACATAAATAAAATAGAGAAAGAGGAGATCAATGACTTAGGCTTGCAGTTGAAAAAGCTAGAAAAAGAACAAATTGAAAATCCCCAAGTAAATACCAAATTAGAAATACTGAAAGCCAAAGGAGAGATTAATAAAATTGAAATTAAGAAAACTATTGAATTAATAAATAAAACCAATAGTTGGTTTTATGAAAAAACTCATAAAATTGATAAACCTTTGGTCAATCTCATTAAAAAAAAGAAAGAAGAAAATCAAATTACTAATATTAAAAATGAAAGTGATGAACTCACCTCCAATGAGGAGGAAATTAAAACAATAATTAGAAACTACTTTGCCCAACTTTATGCCCACAAATTCGATGATTCGATAATCTAAATGAGATGGATGAATATTTAAAAAAATACAAATTGCCCAGATTAACAGAAGAGGAAGTTGAATACTTAAACAACCCCATCTCAGAAAAAGAAATTGAACAAGCCATCAATGAACTCCCCAGTAAAAATTCTCCAGGGCCTGATGGATTCACAAGTGAATTCTATCAAACATTTAAAGAACAGTTAATTCCAATACTATATAGACTATTTTCGAAAATTGGGGGAAAAGGAGCCCTCCCAAATTCTTTCTACGATACAAATATGGTTTTGATACCCAAACCAGGAAGAGACAAAACAGAGAAAGAAAATTATAGACCAATTTCCCTAATGAATATAGATGCAAAAATTTTAAATAAGATTTTAGCAAAATGAATACAGCATCTTATCACGAGATTAATACATTATGATCAGGTAGGATTCATACCAGGATTACAGAGCTGGTTCAATATTAGGAAAACTATTAGCATTATCGATCACATCAACAACAAAGCTAACAAAAACTACATGATTATCTCAATAGATGCAGAAAAAGCTTTTGACAAAATACAACACCCATTCCTACTTAAAACACTGGAGAATGTAGGAATAAAGGGAACTTTCCATAAGATAATGAGTATCTATCTAAAACCTTCAGCAAGCATTATATGCAATGGGGATAAGCTAGATGCATTCCCAATAAGATCAGGGGTGAAACAAGGTTGTCCATTATCACCACTATTATTCAATATGGTATTAGAAATGTTAGCTGTAGCAATTAGACAAGATAAAGATATTCAAGGAATAAGAATAGCCAAAGAAGAAACTAAGTTATCACTCTTTGCAGATGATATGATGATTTACCTAGAGAATCCCAGAGATTCAAGTAAAAAATTACTTGAATTAATAAACAACTTTGGCAAAGTTGCAGGTTACAAAATAAACCCACACAAATCTTCTGCGTTCCTATATATTAGCAACAAAGTCCAACAGCAAGAGATAGAAAGAGAAATCCCATTTAAAGCTAGGGTTGACAGTATAAAATACTTAGGAGTCTAGCTGCCAAAACAAACCCAGGGATTATATGAACACAATTACAAGACACTTTTTGCGCAAATAAAGTCAGATTTAAGTAAGTGGAAAAACATTAGTTGCTCATGAAGAGGCCGTGCTAATATAATAAAAATGACAATTCTGTCTAAATTAATATACTTATTTAGTGCCATACCAATTAAACTATCAGACAATTATTTTCTAGAGCTGGATAAAATAATATCAAAATTCATTTGGAAAAACAAAAGGTCCAGAATATCAAAGGGACTGATGAAAAGAAATGCTTGGGAAGGTGGCCTAGCGCTACCAGACCTCAAACTGTACTATAAAGCAGCAATTATCAAAACCACTTGGTATTGGCTAAGAAACAGAGAGGTAGACAAGTGAATAGACTTGGCACTCAAGATGCAGTAGGCAAGCAATATAGCAACCTTCTGTTTGATAAACCCAAGGACCCCAGCTTCTGGGATAAGAACTCATTGTTTGACAAAAATTGCTGGGAAAACTGGATAACAGTGTGGCAGAAATTAGGCATAGACCCATACCTGACACCGTACACAAGAATAAAGTCCAAATGGGTACATGATTTAGGTAGAAAGATTGATACCATGAATAAACTGGAGAAGCAAGGAAGAGTGTATTTATCAGATCTATGGAGAAGGGAAGAATTCTTTACTAAAGGAGAGATAGAAAGCATTATGAAATGCAAAATGGATAACTTTGATTACATTAAACTGAGAAGTTTTTGCACAACCAAACCCAATGCAACCATAATCCAGAGGGATGTAGTAAATTGGGAAAGAATTTTTACAGCTAAGCTCGGGGATAAAGGCCTCATTTCTAGAATATATAGAGAACTGACTCATATGTATAATCACACAAGTCATTCCCCAATTGATAAATGGTCAAAGGATATGAACCGGCAATTTTCAGAGGAAGAAATTAAAGATATCTATAATCATATGAAAAAATGCTCTAAATCACTATTGGTTAGAGAGATGCAAATCAAAACAACTCTGAGGTTCCACATCACACCTATAAGATTGGCAAACATGACAGAACAAGAAAATGATAAATGCTGGAGAGGATGTGGGAAAGTTGGAACACTAATTCATTGTTGGTGGAGGTGCGACCGCATCCAACCATTCTGGAGAGCAATTTGGAACTATGCCCAAAGGGCTACAAAAATGTGCATACCCTTTGACCCAGCAATATCGCTACTAGGACTATATCCCCAAGAGATCATAAAAATGGGACAGGGTCCCACGTGTACAAAAATATTTATAGCAGCACTCTATGTAGTTGCCAAAAACTGGAAGTCAAGGGGATGTCCATCAATTGGGGAATGGCTGAATAAATTATGGTATATGAATGTAATGGAGTACTATTTTGCCATAAGAAATGATGAACAAGAAGACTTCAGAGAGGCCTGGAAGGACTTATATGACCTGATGCTGAGTGAAAGGAGCAGAACCAGGAGAACTTTGTGCACAGCAACGACCACAGTGTGTGAGAGTTTTTTCTGGTAGACTTGGAATTTTGTAATAACGCAAAAACTTCTTATAAAAAAAAAAATCCCAAAGGTGGTTCTCAAGGCAAAATGCCTTCCACACTCAGAGAAAGAAATATGGAAGTCATTCACAAAATGTAGCAGATCATGTTTGTGTATGTGTATGTGTTTGTGTATCATGTTTTGATTTGTTATATGATTTCTTTCGTTTATTTTAGTCTGACTACATAGCATGACTATAGTGAAAATATACTCAATAGGAAAGTATATGTAGAACCTATACAGAATTGTATGCAGTCATGGGGAGGGAGGGGGGTAGTGGGGGGTAGGTGTGGGGGGGATAAAATCTCAATTGTATGGCAGTGATTGTTAAACATTAAAAAATAATAATAATTTAAAAAATAAATGTTTTATCCAATACACTTGTGAATCCATGCCACCCTGCAGATTTTTTTTCTTAGCAAGTTCATTGATGGCTTGTTCAATTCTTTTTCTGAGATGGGGTTAAGTACTTACCTTCCTCTTCTGTTAATCTGGGCAATTGATATATTTTAAAATAGTCACCCATCTCATTTAGATTGTCGAATATATGAGCATACAGTTGGGCAAAGTAGTATATTATTATTCTCTTAATTTCCTCTTCATTGGAGGTGAGTTCACCCTTTGCATATTTGATATTTGTAATTTGGTTTTCTTCTTTCTTTTGCTTTTTAATTAAAGGTGTATTCTTATCTATCCCCATTCAGTTTTTTCCAGAGACCTATGATATCTACCTTATCCAGAGTTTTGTTCACCTCCTTCATTTCTCTCTTCTTTATTTTGAGGTTAGATTTATCACTTTGAGAGATGGGGAAGTTGAGCTCCCCCACTAGTATAATTTTGCTGTTTACTTCTTCCTATAACTCCCATAATTTCTCCTCTAAGAATCTGGGTGCTAATCCACTTGGAGTATATATGTTTAGTAAAGAAATTGCCTCGTATTCTATGGTGCCTTTTAGCAGGACACAATTTCCTTCCTTATCTCTTTTGATTAGATCTTTTTCTACTTTTGCTTTGCCTGAGATTAGGATTGCTATCCCCACTTTTCTTACATCAGCTGAAGCAGAAACCCTTCTGCTACAATCTTTTACCTTTACTCTGTATTTATGCCCTGGTTTCAAATGTGTTTCTTTTTTTAATGTTTATTTGTTTATTTTTAGTTTTCAGTATTCATTTCCACAAAATTTTGAGTTCCAAATTTTATCCCCTTTTCTCCCCTCCCCCATCCCCTGGAACTAGCTCCTTATGTGTGGGGGAGGGTTGGTCTGGACACCAGAGGTCTCCTCTGCTGATCTAGAGCATAGGCAAACTCAGTGGTTGGTGATCCCGTTTGCATTAGTGTCTTCCTGATTCCCCTGGGGTGCTGAGGCATGCCGGGGTCTTGGTGTTGGTTGATTTCACCCACCTGGGGCTAAGGATCTTCTCCTGGTGTGTTGAAGAGGGACTTTCCGGGACAGGTCTGATTGGGCACTGGTCCCCTTCAGTCACAGGAAGAGGAACCCTACTTAGAGATCTTTCTAGCCTCATGTGTTGAGTCTGTTTACCCCTTCTGCTGCTCCCACTGTTCCAATCAAGCATAGCATGGAAAGGTAAACATGAAAGAGAAATCAGAACAGACTTATTAATGTTGAAATCTTTGCATTCCTACATGGAAAGGTTATATTTATAACCCGTGTGAACTTGCTTAGTATTAGCATATTTGGAGGAAATATAGATATCTATTGATAGACAGAAAAATAGATTGATAGATAGATAGATAGATAGATAGATAGATAGATAGATAGATAGATAGATAGATAGATGACACAGGGTGAGTTAAAAATGAAGGAATGATATCAAAGAAATAAAATTAAGGGATGAGAGAGGAATATATTGGGAGGAGAAGGAGAGAGAGAAAATGGAGTAAATTTTCTCACATAAAAGAGGCAAGAAAAAGATTTTACAATGGAGGGAAAAGGGGGTGCTGATGAGAAGTATTGAGCTAACCTTACCCTCATCATATTTGGCTTAAGGAGGGAGTAACATACAGATTAAATTGTTTCTTTCCATGCAGGAAAATAAGGGGGAAGGGGAAAAGGGAGGTCAGATTAGGGTAGGGGGTAGTCAGAAGCAGACACTTTTGAAAAAGGACAGGCTCAAATTTGAAAACAGAAATGGTGGCAGGATTATTAGTGGAATAGAATGGAAGGATATTTCATTAGTCTTTCACCACATGATTATTATGGAAGTGTTTTGCACATCTACACATGCATAACCTATATTAAACTTCTTGCCTTCTTAATGAGAGTGAGTGGGAAAGGAAGAAGGAAGAGAGTTTGGAAATTAAAGTTTTTAAAAGCCTGTGTTAAAATTATTTTTACATGTTGTTGGTAAATAAGATAATTGGCAATGGAGTATAGAATTGTATCTTGCCTGACAAGAAAGTAAAGAGGAAGGGGATAAGTTGGAGACAAGGAGATAAAAGGAAAGTGACACTTCACAAGGAGGTAATCAGAATACATGCCATCTTGAAGTGGGGGTTAGGGGAGAGATGGGGAGAAAATTTGAAACTCAAAATCTTTTGTAAATTTATTGAAAAGTAAAGCAGATTACATACCAGGAAAGTATAAGGGAGGTAATCTGTTACAAATTTCTCACTTTTTTTTATTTAGAATTCTATTTTCCCTAGATACATGCAAAAACAATTTTAAACATTCACTTTTAAAATTTTGAGTTTGGAGGCAGAGCCAAGATGCCTAAGTAGAAAGACACACATACACAGGGTCTCCCCACACAGCCCGTAACATACCTGTAGAAAGGGACTCTCAACAAATTTTGGAGCAGAAGAAGTGGAAAACAACAGAGTGGAGGAGATTTCCAGTCCAGGGTGACCTGAAAGGCACACGAGAAACATCAGTTGCAATGGACTGGAATCTCCTGTCGCAGAGCCCCAGTCGCAGAACCCCAGTTGCAGAACCCCAGTCACAGCAGAAGGTCCGAAGATCCCTCAACCCACAGGCACCAAAGGTCAGTGAAGGGGTTATTTTCAGCTAGCCGTGAAGGGAGAAGGGCCTTCCCAAAGCTCTGGCCTCACACATCAGGAAGGCGGCAGGAGTTATCACAGCAGCCACTACAGCAGCCTGAGACCATTTGTGGATCATAAAAATCCCTGGGGACACTGAGGGAGCTGGTCTTTATCTCACACTGAATGGTGCCCCTGCCCCTAGGGCTTGACTGAATCCCACCTCCCCCAGTGCTAGCTTCGTGGAACTGGAGGTCAGGTGCCTTTGGAAAGGAAACTCTGCTAAAATTCTGGCCACAAAAATCCTTCCTGTGCCCAGACCAGTACACACTTGATTGTGCCACCTTGGAGGAACTGATATCTTACAGATAACTAGAGTATACCCTACTCTTGAAAAAGGACCCAAAAGTCAAGTAATTGGTTGGGAAAATGCCCAAAAAAGGGAAAAAAATAAGACCATAGAAGATTACTTTCTTGGTGAACAGATATCTCCTCCCATCCTTTCTGATGAGGATAAACAATGCTTACCATCAGGGAAAGACAAGAAAATCAAGACTTCTGTCTCCCAAACATCCAAAGTAAACACTCAAGGGGCTCAGGCCGTGGAAGAGCTCAAAAAGGATTTTGAAAATCAAGTTACACAGGTGGAGGAAAAATTGGGAAGAGAAATGAGAAAGATGCAAGAAAAACATGAAAAGCAGGTCAACATCTTGCTTAAGGAGACCCAAAAAAATGCTGAAGAAAATAACATCTTGAAAAATAGGCTGACTCAACTGGCAAAAGAGGTCCAAAAAGCCAATGAGGAGAAGAATGCTTTAAAAAGGAGAATTAGCCAAATGGAAAAGGAGGTTCAAAATCTCACTGAAGAAAATGGTTCTTTCAAAATTAGAATGGAACAGATGGAGGCTAATGACTTTATGAGAAACCAAGAAATCACAAAACAAAACCAAAAGAATGAAAAAATGGAAGATAATGTAAAACATCTCATTGGAAAAACAACTGACCTGGAAAATAGATCCAGGAGGGACAATTTAAAAATTATGGGACAACCTGAAAGCCACGATCAAAAAAAGAGCCGAGACATTATTCTTCATGAAATTATCAAGGAAAATTGCCCTGAGATTCTAGAACCAGAGGGCAATATAAGTATTCAAGGAATCCACAGATCACCTCCTGAAAGAGATCTAAAAAGAGAAACTCCTAGGAACACTGTGGCCAAATTCCAGAGTTCCCAGGTCAAGGAGAAAATATTGCAAGCAGCTAGAAAGAAACAATTCAAGTATTGTGGAAATACAATCAGGATCACACAAGATTTAGCAGCTTCTACATTAAGGGACTGAAGAGCATGAAATATGATATTCCAGAAGTCAAAGGAACTAGGACTAAAACCAAGCATCACCTACCCAGCAAAACTTAGTATAATACTTCAGGGGAAAAATGGTCTTTCAATGAAATTGAGGACTTTCAAGCATTCTTGAAGAAAAGACCAGAGCTGAAAAGAAAATTTGACTTTCAAGCACAAGAATGAAGAGAAGCATGAAAAGGTAAATAGCAAAGAGAAGTCATAAGGGACTTACTAAAGTTGAACTGTTTACATTCCTACATGGAAAGATAACATTTGTAACCCTTGAAACTTTTCAGTATCTGGGTAGTTGGTGGGATTACACACACACACACACACACACACACACACACACACATATACACACGCACACACACACATGCAAACACACAGTGACAGAGAGCACAGAGTGAACTGAATAGGATGGGATCATATCTTAAAAAATGAAATTAAGTGGTGAGAGAGAAATATATTGGGAAGAGAAAGAGAGAAATGGAATGGGGCAAATTATGTCTCATAAAAGAGGCAGTCAAAAGATTTTTTAGTGGAGGGAAACGGAGGGGAGGTGAGAGAAAAACATGAAGTTTTGTTGTCATATTCGACTAAAGGAAGGAATAAAATGCACACTCATTTTGGTATGAAAACCTATCCTACAATACAGGAAAGTGGGGGAGAAGGGGATAAGCAGGGTGGGGGGGATGATGGAAGGGCGGGCAATTGGAGGAGGGAGCAATTTGAAGTCAACACTCTTGGGGAGGGACAGCATCAAAAGAGAGAATAGAAGCAATGGGGGCAGGATAGGATGGAGGGAAATATAGTTAGTCTTACACAAGACGACTGTTATCTAAGTTATTTGCAAAACTACACAGATATGTACTATATTGAATTGCTTACCTTCCTAAAGGGAATGGATGGGAAGGGAGGCATGAAGACAAGTTGGAACTGAAAGTTTTAGGAATAACTGTAGAATACTGTTCTTGCTACTAGGAAATAAGAAATATAGGTAAAGGAGTATAGAAAGTGGACAAAAGAAGAGATGGGGACAAGGGAAGGGAGGAATGATAGAAGAGAGGGCAGATTGGTGATAGGGGTAATTGGAATGCTTGGTGTTTTGGCATGGGGGGAGGGAACAAATGGTGAAAACATTTGGAACCCAAAATTTTGTGAAAATGAATGTTAAAAGTTAAATAAATAAATTTAAAATAAAGTAAAATAAAATCTTATTTTTCAAAATTTGTATTTATAGATATGGGGGAATGTGTGTTTCTTTTGTTGATACTTTATATGACCAGTTTGTAATATTTAATTCCTTTTAAGGAATGTCTCCTAAATAATGTCTCCTAAAATTCTTGGCATTACTTTCTCTGTAACACTGGTTACTTCATTTTAGAAGAAAATATAGAAATTCAACAATAATTTCTCCAACTCCCCAGTTAAATAATAATATTTTGAATGGAATTGTAATTTCTGACTACATTTATGCTTATATCTTTACTTAGTTACCCACTGGTCTCTTTGTGGCTGCCATAAAATTCACATGATTGGTGACATTTGAATAATCAAACAGCAGATTATTTTCTCATCTGTAGGTGGATAGACACATAAAAGGGAATATTGAAATTTCCTCATTCCCTAAGGAGGTGGACACACTAATGATATCCTTTCACTTCTTCTACTCTGAGATATTGTAAAGCTGATAGCACTCCTCATCTCCCTTTTCTTACATAATGGTGTTACCCTCTATTTCTTCTTTGGGGTTGCCTCAGGGCTCCTGATTCTTTGTCAGCTTTGTATAACTACACTGTCAGCATCTAGCACTTAAAATCTCTCAATGTTTCTCCTACTTCTTCCCTTTTATATCCACGTAGAAATCGACAAAATCATTCACCCCATATTTTTGATTGATTCATGGATATGTAAAGACTCTGCTCAAATTCACCTATAATTGATACAATCAAGAAGTATTCTTATGTAACAGTTTAATTAGTTTTAAGTAGGTGGGATAATGAATGGAGACCCATCCATACGCTGTTCTATAATTTTAATATTTGCTATCCTCAGCAAATGGACTGACATTTTGCAAATCAAGAAGTTTCATATTGAACATGTCTTGGTGAGTTAAAGAAATTATGCATTGCACGTTTTGAATGATCTCATATTCTTCTACAGAAGAAATTCAGAAAATATTATTTGGCACAGTTTGAAATAAATATGACAAATTTGATTCTTCTCTTTCCAGAAGATTTAAATTTTCCCTTGACAAAAAAACATTAGCCTCAAATTTTTAATCCAAGATAGCTTTCTCTCTCTTGAAGTTGAGAAGAAAAAACACCTCCTTTCATCTTTAGCAATTTAGCATGCTCCATTCCCAAATCTAAGCATTTCTATGATAACATTGACAAGACATTAATGTCAGAAGATACACAAAATACACAGATCATGTCTTCATAGTTAATAATGAACTAAGAGTAATAAAACTACCGAGTACTTGCATATAGAGAGATGATAGAAACATGATTCAATTAAAATTAGCATCAATGAACACCTCAGTTGCCTGCAAAATATAAGAGTAAGGATTAGTATTACCTGCTTTATATGTGAAGGTGTTTCCTTAATTTCACGGGATTATGTTTTGCATTTCTTCACATGTATACTTGGTATCACTTTACTTGATTTCTTAATGGGTAGGAGAAGGCCTGGAGGGAGGGAGAGAATTTGAAATGCAAACATTTTTAAAATGATGCATAATAAAAAACAATGATGGTTATGTAATGCATTTGATGATTTTTTTGATTCTCTTTGATTCTTTAACAATCCCACCACATCATCTACAGAGTGATTGTTTTGTTTCATCATTTTCTATTCTAATTCTTTTAAGATTTCTTTCTTTTGATATTTCTATAACTTTCATTTCTAGCATAATGAATATTGAATAACATTAATAGGCATCCTTGTTTAATCTCACATTTTATTGAGTAGCCTTCTAGTTTATCCCCATTACAAAAAATATTTACTTTCCATTTTCAATAGATATTAGTTATCATTTTAAGGAAACACCCACTTATTCTTATGCTTTCTTTTTTTAAAAATTTTAATAAGTATTTAATTTTCTGAAAGGACTATTCAAATCCATTGAGTTTGTCTTATGCTTTCTTTAAATTTTGTTACTGATATGGTCAATTACGCTCATAATTTTCTAATACTGGAGCAGCTTGGCAATCATGGTATAAGTCCTACCTGGTCATAGTGTTTGATCTTTGCGATTTATTGTTGTAATGTCCTTGCTAATATTTTATTTAATATTTTTGCATTGATATTCATTAGGAAATTAGTATATACTTCTCTGTCTTTTCACTATTACTGGTTTAGATATCAAATATTAGATTATCAAATGTTTGTACCATAAAATGAATTTGATAGGACTCCTTCTTTGCCATATCTCCCAAATAGTACATATAATTATTGGAAATAATTTGTTCTTTAAATATTGTAGAATTCACTTATGAATCCACCTGCTCCTGCTGATTTTTTCCTTAGGAACCCCATTGGTGATTTGTTCAATCTATTTTTTAAATTTAGTTACTTAAGTGTTATCTTTCCTCTTCTATTAATCTGGACAATTTTATATTATTTTTTGCAAATATTCCGCTAATCCACTTAGATTCTTAGAATTATTGCTTATAATTGGGTAAAATAGATCTTAATAGTTGCCTTAATGTTGGAACATTCATTATTTTCATTTTTGATATTAATAATTTGGTTTTCTTTTTGTTTTAAGTAAATTAACCAATGCTTTATCTCTTTTATTAGCATTGTCATGAATCCAGACCCTAGTTCACCGATTTTCTTACTTTCCACTTTATTGGAAATTTGCTTACTTGCCAAGTGTTTTCTGTACTGAACTAGGTTCCACTTTCACACCAGTGAGATAGTTTTGCTCACCAAGGTCACTTGGGTTTACCTTCCCTTCCTAGACTTATGTTTTTGACTAGGTAAAAGAAGACATTTTTTTGCCTCATTTCTTACCAAACCTCAGTCATGAGAAACACACATTTGAAAACATCTCCAGTTCAAATGCTTATGTGGACTATCTTTGCCCAACGTTTGCTATAACCTTCTTTTTACACATTGGTCTGATCAGCCACAGTCAGTCACAATGTACTACATTGACCCCAACATAGTGATATCATTTTGTTGAGGTCTGAGGGGTGCTTGGAGTCCCAAAATACTGACACTCTGGTCTGATATCGGGTTGCCTGTTAAGAAGCCTAAGCATTTGTAATGCTTGTTTTAACAAGCAGGCCAGATAGAATCTCAGCTAAACAGAGTCTGAGATAGATTGAATCTGAGTTCCCTCATGGAGAGGAGATGGAACCTATATACAGAAAGTCTGTGGAGAAAATATCAGGGGTGGTCTTGATGAGACTGGGGTAAGTAGTGATGTAATCAGTGGTAGGAGACAGCTGGAGACAATTGAGGGGTATCTGACAATGGAAGGCTTGGGTAGGAAGCAGGTGAGGCAATTTAAAGGAACAGACAATGGAAGATCAGGCTAGGCCAAGGGCAATAGATTTCAAAATAAAAGGCCAGGTTAAGTGGAAAGATTCAGGAGGACCTGGCTATAAATTTGAATATGAAAGGCCAGGTTAAGTGGGGAGATTCAAGGGGAGTACAGGGATGTTCTCAGAGTCTGAAACCCATCATTCCCCCCTCAAACAGATAAGACCTAAATTCTTTTGAGGCAAGGGGTAAAGTTCTCAGCTTCCGAAACTCCTTCCTGCTGGCAAGAGGCATAGAGCTGCCCCTGCCTCTCTGGGTCCTGTTCAAGGGGTATGAAGCCTAAGCAGTCATCTTGATTGCACTCTGGAAAAGACTAACCTGGCAAGGATGTTAGGCAAACCTGTATCAAACAGGCACAAAAGGAATATAAATAAAAGACAATTTTCCTGGCATAAAAGACAATTTCTTTGGAGAGAATTAAAGATGACTATGGCATGGCCAAATATAGAAAAACATGTTTGATAGGGGAGTTGTTTTTTTTTGCTGTCATATATCCTCTTTCTTTCCACACTGCTATATGGGCATGTAGAACAAGGAAAGCACATTCTGAGTAAATAAAAACATCAACTGGCCTGGGGTGAGGTCCTAAGGAATGTGTTAAGACTCCCAAAGTCTGTTTCATTAACATACAGAATGAAAGGTTTTTTTTAGATTAGGCTTAGTTTTCAAAATCTCAAAAACTTTAGCCTGATCTGAGTTAGGGCCTTGAGTAGAGTCATAAAGGTGTTTAGCAATAAAACCAATATCAGGAACCCAGAGTCTACAAAATCCTGCTATGCCTAAAAAACTTGAAGCTGTTTCTGACTGTTTGCAACAGTGATAGTCCTTTTGCTCTTGAAGTCTTGAAGGTTAAGGAGAGAGAGGTGGATGTGAGTTTATGGCCCAGACACTTTATGAACTGACATGCCATCTGAACTTTATTCAAAGAGATTGTATAGCCTCCACTGCCAAAGAAATTAAGGGCTTCTGTAACAGCAGCCAAAGAAGCCTCCAGGGTGGGTCTACAAATAAGAATACTGTGCACATACTGAATTAAACTACTATATGCTAGTTTCAGGTCCCTTCCCAAAGCCTGGTCAAATAAATGAGGGTTGTTTAGAAACCCTTGGGACAAGACTGTCCTTGTTAGCTGACATGGACTTGATTCCCCAGGAAGAATCCATTCAAAGGCAAATATAAATTGTGAATATTCTCCATTAGACTTTTTTTGGGGGAAGATTGTAGTGTTGCATGGAGATGAACAAGGGCAAGGATTTTATTCTTAAATAATTTTTTAATGAAAGGTTGTAACCCTTCCCATGTCTCAGGCTGAATCAGATACTGGCTGAGATGGGGGAACATTTTAGGGTCTGTGAGGCAAAAAATAGCTGGGGTGGCAGAAATAGCTAACCTAGGAATCTTCATATCCCAAGCAATTCACCCAACTGTCTCTCACACTTTCAAGGGAACATGGGGAGGTCTGCTAGATAGAGGGAAAATAGAAATGGGAAGTTTGACTAGAGAAAACTGGTTTCCTAATTTCACCATCAGGTCCCTTCCCAACAAGGGGCTAGGACAAGAGAAGATCATAAGGAAGGAGCATTTAAACGACAGATCCTCAACTAGGCTGGGGAGAAGGTATGTCTGGAGACATCCCTTAATTTCCCCATCAATGTCAATGATCTGAGGAGTCAAGGGACAGGTAAGGTCAGAGTAATTAACTAAAACAGAGAATTTAGCCATGTTTAAGTAGGTAACCTTACATTCAGCCTTGATTTTTGCCACTGGCTTGGCAAGAGAGGTGGAGAAAGTGGGAATACTGCCAGCATCCAGGCTTTCCCATCATTCCAAGTCTTGAGAATACTGGAGGACAGGGTACTGGGGAGTGGCTCCAGTGTCTTTCCAAACTGAGGGACAATCTTTCTTCCAATGTCTCTCCTGATCACATGGGCACAGTTCCACCAACATTGGTTCTTGCAGTTTCCTTCTAATATCTTGGGCAGACTGAATAATAAAATATATGTGAAGAATTGCTACCCCTTCTATGGAGTCAGGATCCAAATTTCTATGCTTTTTAATACCTTCAACTATTCAATCTTGAAAAAAAGGCAGGATTTTTCTTTTCTCCTTGAGTAATTTTCCTAACTTTTTGAAAATTTGCTTGCTTTTGAAATCCAGATGTCAGAGCTTCTAATAGGCAAATTACCAAATGATCTCTCTTTCCCCTTTCCTCATTTTTCTGATAACCCCATTGGGGGTCACTAAGGGGAACAGCAGCTGTTGCAGGGGGCTATTTTGTGGGGTCATGACTAGCCAAACGATCTCCAAACTTCTGGCCTTCTCCCAAATTCTCTTCTTCTCTTCAACTGGATAGCAGGTAGAAAAAAGAATATGTAGGTCATTCCAAGATAGTTGGAATTGTAGGAATATGTACCTAAAACTCTCAGTAAACTTAGTGGGGTCTTCTGTGTATCTCCAGTTTCTCTTTAACCTGAGTGAGATCCAAAATGGAGAACAGAACAAGCATTCTGATTGTATCCCTAGGTGAGGCAGGCACTTCCCTCAAGGGAAAAAGCCCTGATGGCCCAGTGGGGACAGGGGCTTGTGGAGGAAAATAGGAAGTCCCAATTCTTGTGAGAGAGGGACTGGGGAATGTCTCCTGAACTGGATTAGGCTGCAATACCAGGGAATATGGCTGGCAAAGGGAAAGATCTGTTGGTACCTAAGGAAGAGTAGGGGTCAAAGAGCTAGATTCCTTAGAGAGTGTTCTGGGAGCAGGGCCTGAGGTTAGAGTGAATGTTGCCCAACAGGGAGGGGCTGCAGAGGGAGGCACCTCAGCAAGACTTGTGACTGGGAACTGAGCAGGAATGGGGGGGAGAGTGTAGGATGAGATACAGAATAAGAGAAGTGGAAGATAAATGAGGCAGGAACTGAGGGGGATTGAGGTACAGGAAAAGGGAAGGGAAGCTAAGAAAAAGAAGGGGTGGTCAAGGAGCAGGAGGCGAGGGTTGGGGGAGGTAAGGGAGTGGCAGGAGGGGTTGTGGAAGATTGGGATGAGGAAAGGAGTTGAGATGGTGGGAATGGAGACAGGGAAGGAAGTGAGGCCAAGAATCTAAAGTCCAATTCACCCTCATTGTCTTTTTGTGGGACAGCTCTGGATACAAGCATTTTACAATCTTTTCTAAGAATGGGTTTCTCAGAGAGCTTGACAAAGGCCATTATGTAGGCTATTTCTATTCATATTCCTTTTTAGTGACAATATAACTGTAATTGTAAAAGAGTCTGAACAATGGGCCATACTGTGTGGTCCTCCAGGTGATACTGAGACCAAACTATGTTGCAGAAGAACACCAACTTTTTCTTTTAAAGTTCTTTAAGACAGGATAGGATGGAGGGAAATATAGTTAGTCTTATACAACACAACTAGTATGGAAATCATTTGCAAAACTAAACAGATATGGCCTATATTGAATTGCCTGTCTTCCAAGGGGAAGGGGTGGAGAGGGAGGGAGCTAAAGAAGTTGGAACTCAAAGTGTTAGGATCAAATGTAATGTTCTTACCACTGGGTAACAAGAAATACAGGTTAAAAGGTCAAGAAAGCTATCTGGCCCTACAGGACAAAAGAGAAGACAGAGACAAGGGCAGGGAGGGAGGATAGAGGAGAGAGCAGATAGGTCACAGGGGCAATTAGAAAGCTTGGGTTTGGGGGGGGAGGGGATAAAAGGGGAGAAAATTTGTAACCCAAAATTTTGTGAAAATGAATGTTAAAAGTTAAATAAAAAAAAATAAAAAAAAATAAAGTTCTTTAAGGAAGCTAAATTTTTGCCAATTTGGTAAAACGCAACCCAAAGGTGAATTTTGGGGGACTGAAGAAGATTGACCCATAACAAGCATGGGGCTGAAAGTCCCTCCCTCTGTAAAACAGAGTGTCGGAGTAAGCCATGAAAGAAATACAAGAGGAAAAAGGCAACTAACTTTTCCCTAATTCCCTAGACCCGAGAGAATTCAGAGAGTTGGGCACACACTTCCCAATAGAGCATCTGTTCTCTATGCTTTGGAACATGTGCCCAGGTCCACGGCATCAGATGTAGCCACTTGACTGAAACCTGAGTGCAGAACAACGTTTTAGCTGCCTAACCTACTGGGACCTGAGATTAGGTCTGAAAACCCCTTCCAAGGTGCTTGGAAAGCAAGACTGGGATAGGGAGAGGGGCAGACTTACATACCTTCCAATTTGGCAGAACAACTTGAGATTAGCAGTTCTTCCCAGTCAGGGAACACTATGCTGATATCTGACGGGTGTTGGGGGCCCCAAAATACCAACACCCTAGGTCCTGCTCGAATGAGTTTGACACAAGCTTTCTTAAAATCAAAGAAAAACAAAATTTATTAAAGATTCGCCATATTGGGTTGGCTCTTAAGGAGCCTAAGCGTTTGTAACACTTGTATTAACAAGCAGGCCAGATAGAATCTCAACTAGACAGAGTCTGAAGTGGACTGAATTTGAGTTCCCTAATGGAGAAGAGATGGAACCTTTATACAGAAAGTCTGTGGGGAAGATCTCTGGGGTGGTCTTCATGAGACTGGGGTAACTAGTGATGTAATCAATGGTGGGAGACAGCTGGCGGCAGTTGGGGGATATCAGACAATGGAGGGCTTGGGTAGGAAGCAGGTGAGTCAATCAAGAGGTGACAGACAATGGAAGACCAGGCTAGGCCAAGGGCAACAGATTTGAGAATGAAAGGCAAGGTTAAATTGGAAGACTCAAGAGAACCTGGTACAAATTTGAGTATGAAAGGCCAGGCTAGGTGGGGAGATTCAAGGGGAGTTCAGGGAGGTTCCCAGAGTCTGAATCTCATCATTTTCAGTCCTTTTTGACAACCACAACAACAACAATAACAACAACAATTTATAGGTTTTTTAATCATATGAAAATTTGGGAAATATTATTTTAAAAAAGAAGTGCCATATTCAGAGAGACACTTAGAAACACTATATAATTTCCTAAAGGAAATTCAACCATTTATCCCCTCAACTCCAAATATTTGATATTAATTCCACTTGATTCTCCACATACACTGACAAAGATACATTGTACACATACATACATACATCTATAAATGGGTGTATAAAGACATTTACATATAAATAATAATGATGATAAATTTTGTAGCACCTACCAAAGCACCAAGCACCGTACTAAGTACATTAAAATTTTAGCTTATTGAATTTTCATAATAGCACTGTAGAGGAGGTGGTATTATACTTATTTTAGGGATGAGGAGGTTGAGATAAGGTAAGTTACTTACCCAGAGTCACACAGCTAGCACTGAGCACAGGCTTGATACAATATTCCATGCTGTTTCAAATATTTACCCAAATATTAGAATAAATTATAAATGATAACATCCCATGACAATAGAGCTAGAAGGGACCCTAGACAAAATCCAGTCTCCTCATTTTATAAATGATTAAACTAAGTCTTATAAAGGAGAATTTAAAACCTTGTTGAAATGATTTGCCAAAAGGCACATGAGTTAGAGGGAAAAAAGCAGAACTGGAACCAATATATTTTGGTTCGATTTGAAACTCAGCCTTCTTTCGAAAATAATGGGCTGCTTCTTAGCTATGTGGCAGAAAATATTCATGTTGTCATTGGGATCATAGAGCTTTACAACACAGATGAAAATGAAAGTCATTTCATCTCAAACTCTTTTTGCAAATGATCAAAAGTAAGTTAAAGTTTAAGTGACTTGCCCAAGATCTCACAGAAAACAAAGAAAGGCAGTATTCAAAAAACAGCATCATAGAATCTTAGAATACACAAGGATTTCAAAAGTTGTTAAATTCCACGTGTATCTGAATAAGTGTCTTGCACACTACTGCCAGGAATATGCTGGCAGTTGATTTCCATCATTACTTTAATTACTGTTTACTTTATTTAGATTGGATAACAATAGATACCTGAACAAGAAACAATTAATGGTTATTTTTTGGGCCGTACTGGCTCAGAGTGAATTGTGTGTGTGTGTGTGTGTGTGTGTGTGTGTGTGTGTGTGTGTGTGTATGTGTGTGTCCTTCATTGGACAAAGAAGACCATGCCATCAGAGAAATAATGACATGACTTGCACTTGACTTTGTTTTGAGTGAGGGAGGGCTGTGCAAGTCATCAGCCTCACTCACTTCTCCTCCACAGCTATCTGAATCCAGTGACCAGATATTCATCAAGATGACTGGAGATGACCCAGGATGAGGCAATTGGAGTTAAGTGACTTGCCCAAGGTCACACAGCTAGTGAGTGTCAAGTGTCTGAGATGAGATTTGAACTCAGTTCCTCCGGACTCCAGCACTGGTGCTCCATCAACTGCACCACTGCCCAAGTGAATGTAAATAGTATTTGTCTTTCTTCTGGTCATCAGTCCTGAGGATCTTCTCCTCATAGTTTGATGGTTTTCTTTGTTTGATTGTTTTTTAGTTAAAGGACCCTCCCTCTACTCAATTCTTAATGTGGTACATTCACAGAATGGGTATTGTCTCACTCAAGACTCGAGAAGAAAGTACAAGCCATAACTAGTGAGTTTCCTTAGTGTATCAATGTTTTGCGATTAGAAATATTATTTTGTATAACATTATTGAAATTCCAGATTTCCTAGAATTTAGTGAATTGTGGTAAATTTTAGTCCATTTTTAGTACAACTTTTGCAAGCTACTTATTTTTATACAATATATCCTTGTACTGGAATATTTCTAAATGAAATGCATTTCTTCTTTCCTCCTTAGAAGAAGGGGTCCTTATCAGACAGTCAGTCAATCAACAAATACTCTTCTGTGCTTATAGTATGCCAGGCATTATACTAAGCTCTTGATTGTACAGGTTTTTTTTAGAGTATTTTATTATTTCTCCAGTTATGTGTAAAGAAAAAATTTAGTATTCACTTTTATAAGGTTTTGAATTCCACTGTTCCCTCCCTATCCTCTCCCATCTTCTGAATTGGTAAGTAGTTTGATATAGTTTATACATGTGCTATCATGTAAAAATATTTCCATTTCATTCATATTGGTGAAAGAAGAAACATTAAAAAAAAGTGTAAAAGAAAAAATAAGTAAAAAAGTATGCTTCAATCTGCATTCAGAGTTCATCATTTCATTATCTGGATTTTGAAAGCATTTTCCTTTGTGAATCCTTTGTACTTGTCTTGGAAAGCTGTGCTGTTGAGAATAACTGAGTCATTCGTTGCTGATTATTACACAATGTTCCTGATACTGTGTGCAATATTTTCCTAGTTCTGAAGGATCACACATATTAATGGTGGCAAAAACATATGAATAACTAGACACTAGGCATAAACAAAGTAGATGGAAGGTAATCTGAAAGGAGAGCTATAAGTAGCAAGGGATATCTGAAAATCTCCTTTGGAACACAGCTTTTCAAGCTGAGCCTTGAAGCAAGCCTTGGAAACTAAGGGTAGAAACTAAGGGTGAAGGGACTTAGCATTCTGTAGTGCAAAAATACAGGCAGTGGGAATGAAGTATCATGTTCATGGATTACAAAATCAGTAGAGTTAGAGCATAGGGAAGAGAGAAGAATGTAAAAATCTTTAAAATATAGGAAATGACAAAGTTTTGAAGAGCTTTAAATGCCAAAACAAGATTTCTTTTTAATTCTAGAGGAAATAAGAAATGTTTAGCAGAGTTCATATCTATGCATTGGGGAAAAAAATCACTTTTGTAGTTGACTGGAGAAACAATAGAAATGGGGACACTTGAAGTAAAGAGATGAATTAAAAGGCTAATGTAGTAGCCCAGGTTGGAGATGATAAGAGCTTGAATTAGATTTATTTCTCTATGAGAAGAGAGAAGGGGATATATATACAAGGTTTCATAATGGATTAGAAATTCAAGATGAGAGAGATGATTTGAGAAAGACACTAAGATGGTAAGCTTGGGGGAGTAGGAAAATGGTGGTGTCCTAGAGTGAGATAGAGATATTTAAAAGAAGGGAGAGTGTTTTTGGGGTGATTAATGAGTTTTGTTATGGAAATTTTAAATTTAACATGGTTATGAAAAATCCACAAGATAGTGAATATATGTGGCTGCAGCTTAGAAGAAAGCAAAGAATTATAAATATGGATTTGAGAATCATCTATATAGAAATGATGACTAAATCCAAAGAGCTGATGATATTACTAAATAAAACATCAATGAGAGAGGGCGACCCAGTACACAGTCTTGAACAACATCTACAGTGTGTGGGATTGAAGTGAACAAATAACTAAGACAATAGAGAAAGTGTGTGTGTGCGTTTGTCCTTTTTACCTAAGAAGATCATGCCATTAGAGAAATAATGACACTTCTCCTCCAGAGCCATCTGAATCCAGTGACAAGATATTCATCAGAATGACTGGAGATGGCCCAGAATGAGGCAATTGGGGATAGGTGATTTGCCCATGGTCACACAGCTAGTGAGTATCAAGTGTCTGAGGTGAGATTTGAACTCAGGTTCTCCTGTCTCCTGCACTGGCGCTCTATCCACTGCACCAACTAGCTACCAATAGAGAAAGACGATATAGGAGAAGATCCAGAAAAAGCTGTAATAAAAAAAAAAAACAGTAAGCTAAACTAATGTAAAACTCATAAGGAGAAATGATTCATCCAAGTCCAAGGATTCATCAAAGGATTTATTTCTATAGGAATTCTATTAATTTCAACTTGAGAGTTGCATTGAATATTTCCTAGAAAATTTTATTGGAAAATCATCTGAATAGCAATGGTGTGAAGTATTTTCTCCCAAGTGATACTAGGAAGCTTCTAAGTCCATCACCAGCAACATTTTCTGTTAACTCTGAATGTGTCAATTTTCTCTGCATTACTTCAGAAACATGTTTCTCCTCTTAATTTATTCTTATTTAAAAGAAAAAAAAAAACAAGATCTAGGATGACATTCTCCACAAAAGAATATATATTCTGGGAAAAGAGATTGTGGAGTAAGCAGTAAATCACAGTTTCTTTATTAACCTGCAGCAAACCTCATAAAATCGTGCTCTAAATGAAATCCTGGAAAACAACAACCACCAGAAAGACATGGTAGAGAAGTCTTTTAACCCCAAAAATTTGTATTTCTAGAATGATAGTTATGATATGTTATGAAATTCTAGAAGGAAAAGGAGTTTGGATTACATCCAACAATCAATCAATAATCAAAACTGAGCATAATCTTTCAGGGGGCGAGTTGGACATTCTGTAAAATAGTGGACTTTCAGTGATTTCTGATGAAAAAACAAAACAAAACAAAAAAAATTACCTGAACAAAAAATTTGAATCAACTAAAAACTACTTGAAATAACCAAAAACTTGAGTAAAGTTTTAGGATAAAAAATAAACTCACATCAGTAATCTGCATGTCTGTATATTACTAACAAAGCCCAGCAGCAAGAGATAGAGAAATTCCATTTAAAGTTACTGTAGACATTATAAAATGTTTGGGAGTCTACCTGCCCAGACAAACCCAGGAAATAAATGAACACAGTTATGAAACATTTTTCACAGAAAAACGTCAGATCTAAGTCATAGAAAAATATTACTTGCTCATGGATAGTCCGAATTAATATAGCAAAAATGACAATTCTAACAATTTACTTATTCAGTGTGAGAGCAATCAAACCACCAAAAATATTTAGTAGAACAAGAAAAAATAATAAAATTCATATATAAGAACAAAAGATTCCAAATATGAAGGTAATTAATGAAAGAAATGCAAGGTCAGATGAACCAGTCATTTCAGATCTAAATCTGTATTACATAGCAGCAAGCATGAACATTACTTGGTATCAACTAAGAGACAAAGTGGTGAATCAATGGAACAGTCTAGGTACAGAAGACACAGTAGTCAATGACTAGAGAAATCTCCTAGCTAATAAGCCCAAAGACTAGCTTCTGAAAGAAGGACTCAGTCTTTGAAAAATCTACTGGGAAAACTGGAAAATGGTATGGCAGAAAGTGTGGACCAACATCTCACTCAAATTGCATTAGAGAATTATTTTTATCCTACTAAGTAATTATTATGGAATAGATACATACATACATATATGTATATATATATATATGCATATATACATATATATACATACTATATATGTACATACATAGGTGGGGGGTGTTCTTAATTTGTTTAAGTCTTCAATATTCATTTCCACAAAAGTTTGAGTTCCAAATTTTCTCCCCATCTCTCCCCTCCCCCCACCTCAAAAAACGCTTTGCATTCTGATAATCCTCTCTACCAACATGCCCTCACTTTTAACACTCCTCCCTTCCCTTATCCCCATCTTCTCTCTTGTACCATAGGGCAAGATAAATTTCTATACCCCGTTACCTGTATTTCTTATTTCTGATTCGTAGGCACAAACAATTCTCAACATTTGTTGTTAACCCTCTGAGTTCCAATTTCTCTTCCTTCTTCCCTTCCCACCCATTCCCACTGAGAAGGCAAGAAATTCAATATAGGCTATATATGTGTAGTTTTGCAAAAGACTTCAAAAGTAGTCATGTTTATATGACTAACTATATTTCCCTCCATCCTATCCTGCCACTATGTATTCTATTCTCTCTTTAGACCTTGCCCTTCCCCAACAATGTATACTTCTAATTGCTCCCTCCTCCCATTTCCCCTCTCTTCCATCATCCTCTCACCACCCTGCTTATCCCCTTCTCCCCTGCTTTCCCATAGTGTAAGATAGGTTTTCATACCAAATTGATTGTGCATGTTATTCCTTACTTGAGCCAAATGTTATGAGAGTAAGTTCCACTTTTTCCCTGTCATCTCTTCCTTTTCCCCCTCCATTGGGAAAGCTTTTTCTTGCCTCTTCTAAGAGATAATTTGCCCCATTCCATTCCTCCCTTTCTCCTCCCAATATATTCCTCTCTCATTCCTTGATTTTATTTTTTTAGTTATGATCCCTTCCTATTCAACTATGCTGATCTGTCTGTCTCTGTCTTTCTGTCTCTCTGTCTCTCACTCGACACATGTGTGTGTGTGTGTGTGTGTGTGTGTGTGTGTGTGTGTAAAATCCCTCCAATTACTCAGATATTGAGAAAAGTTTCAAGAGTTAGAAATATTACCTTTCCATTTAGGAATGAAAACAGTTCAACTTTGGCAAGTTCATTGTAATTTCTCTTTCCCATTTTTCATGCCTCACTTGATTCATGTGTTTGAAAGTCAAATTTTCTTTTCAGCTCTGGTCTTGTCATCAAGAATGCTTGAAAGTCCTGTTTTTCATTGAATAACAGTTTTCCCCTGAAGTATTATACTCAGTTTTGCTGGGTAGGTGATTCTTGGTTTTAACACAAGTTGCTTTGACTTCTGGAATATCATATTCCAAGCCCTTCTCTCCTTTATGGCAGAAGCTGTTAAATTTTGTGTTATTTTGATTGCATTTCCACAATACTTGAATTATTTCTTTCTAGCTGCTTGTAATATTTTTTCCTTGACCTGGGAACTCTGGAATTTGGCTACAATATTCCTAGGATTTTCTCTTTTTGTATCTCTTTCAGAGGGTGATCAATATTAATTTTCCCCTCTGGTTCTAGAATATCAAGGCAGTTTTCCTTGATAATTTCATGAAAGATGATGTCTAGGCTCTTTTTTTTTTTGACCATGGCTTTGAGGTAGTCCCATAATTTTAAAATTGTCTCTCCTGGATCTATTTTCCAGGTCAGTTGTTTTTCCTATGAAATGTTTCACATTATCTTCTATTTTTTCATTCTTTTGGTTTTGCTTTGTAACCAATTTCTCGGTTTCTCATAAAGTCATTAGCTTCCATCTGTTACACTCTAATTTGTAAAGAACTATTTTCTTCAGTGAGTTTTTGAATCTGCTTTTCCATAGATGGTGCAGTGGATAGAGCACTAGTGCAGGAGTCAGGAGGACCTGAGTTCAAATCGTACCTAAGATACCTAACAATAACTAACTGTGTGACAAGTTGCTTAGCCCCAATTTCCTCATACTGGGTCATCTCCAGTCATCCTGATGAATATCTGGTCACCGAATTCATACAGTTCTGGAGGAAAAGTGGGATTGGTGACCTACATAGCTCTCCCTCACTCAAAACAATGTCAAGTTCAAGTCATGTCATCATTTCTCTCATAGCATGGTCTTCTTTGGCAATGATGAATGAACACACTCACACACACACACACACACACACACACACACACACACTTCCTACTTCAGTCATTCTGATTTTTAAAGCTTTCTCCTCATTGGATTTTTGAATCTCTTTTGTCAATTGGGTGAGCCTATTTTTGAAGGTGTTACTCTTGAGCACTTTTTGGGGTCTCCTTTAGCAAGCTGTTGACTCACTTTTCATGATTTTCTTGCTTTGCTCTCATGTCTCTTCCCAATTTTTCCTCCACCTCTTTTACTTGATTTTCAAAATCCTTTTTGAGTTCTTACATGGCCTGGTACCATTGCTTATTTATTTTGGAGATTTTAGATGCAGAAGCCTTTACTTTTATATCTTCCCCTGATGGTAAACATTGTTCTTCCTCATTTGAAAGGATGGGAGAGAAAACCTATTCACCAAGAAAGTAACCTTTTACAGTCTTATTTTTTTCTCCCTTTTTGGGGCATTTTCCCAGCCAGTTACTTGACTTTGGGGTCCTTTTTCAAGAGTAGGGTATATTTTCGGGACTTGTAAGATCTCAGTTTGTCCAAGATGTCACAATCACAGGAGAAGAGTTTACTCCTTGGCCAGTCTCCCAGTTGAGGTTAAGATCAGCTACTCAATTCCCCCAGGCCTTTAAGTTAAGTGCTCCAACAATGGAATAATGAACCCTGGCTGCTGCCTGCCTGCTGCCTCTGCCTCAGTCCAGGGCTAGGATAGTACCATGCTCCCTTCTTGCTCTGGTTGAAAAAGTCCTCTCACTGACCTTTGGTGCCTGTGGGTTGAAGAATCTTCCAACTGCAGCTTCTGCTGGAGATTTTCCTGAAGCCTGCTATGGTCCTTCTCCTCCCATTGTCACTTGGCCAAGGCTAGCCTGGGCTCAGCTCCATGTCTGGTGTGACAGACCTTTCCAGTCAGCCTTCCATAGCAATCTGGGCTGGAAATCTCCTCCACTCTGCGTCTTTCTGTACAGGTGTTTTATGAGCTGTGGGGGAAGAGCTAGAGTATGAGCATCTTTCTACACTGCCATCTTTATTCTACCCCCAAATAGATATATTTTCCAAAAAAAAAAAAAACTTTTATTGTTGACTAAATTTCAATACATTCAAAATTGTTCTAATATTTAAAGAGATGTTGATTAAATACTCATTTGCTTTGACTAGTCAAAATCAAATGTTATCAAAAACATACCTTAATGGTACTCCAGCCAGCAAAGTTATGTACACAAATGAAGTTATTCCTTTCTAAAATTGCCGAACTTAGAAGATATTATTTGTTGCTAATTAGAATTATTTTGTAATAAAACTGGACTAATTTCCATCAATTTCATTCTAGGAAGTGACGTACCATATGTAAAATACTTTCTTCTGAGAAGAACAAATCTGAATTTAAAGACTTGATGATCTGACTCCACATGAATCATGTATGAAATGCTATGAGAAAACATTAAAAATGATAGCACCAAGAATGATATGGACTGAAGAAATTATGACATGATGTAGCTGGTAAACATTCCTTATATAGGATTTATGAGTTATATACCAGAGATTTAAACCTGGAAAATAAAAACAAATCCTCTGAGCTTGAAAGCTTTAGTATGTCTATCATTTTCCACTAAGCTTGTGATAAAGAGTGATCTGAAAGTCATACAACTGAGCCACAAGGTCCAAGACAATTTCGAAATCGACCAGCTGTGGAACCTGCTAATAGTAATGTGCAATGTGATGTCTGCCTCTTGATTTTTTTTTGAGACTTAGCATATTTGTATGGTTTTGAAAGAACAGGGAAGCTGGAAAAGGACACTGAGGCAACAAAGGAGAAAAAAGAAAGGGGAAAAATGAGTCTGAATACTGACAAAATAAGTACTGTAAAAGGATATCTTACGTTTGTGTGTGTGTATATCTGTTCATTCAAATATTGGTTTTGTGATTGTTATTGTCCTCTCTATATGACAAGGTCCTCTGTTTAGTAGAAAGTGTTAGCATAACCAAAAGAATATTGGGTTCAGAATCAGAATTTATTATTCCTAACCTGCTCTGTGAGTATTCTTTCTAATTATACTATTTTGAGCCCTATTACATTTATTAGTCAGACCTTTGATATTATTAGGACCCCTGTCCTTCAGAGACAGCATGGTAGAGTGAAGAGAGAACAGACTGTGGAGTCAGGAACACCTGAATTAAAGTCTAATTTTTATACATACTGTCTATGTGACACAGGGCAGCTCACTCATCTTCTCATTTCTTTAGTTCAGATGTTACAAAAATGTAATTGGGAGATATTTAACAAATAAATAAAAATACAACTAAACCAATAATTTTTGAATTGGTAATTTATGGAATCAAAAAAATATGAGCAAGCACACTTTGTTCTTTGGGGGCTTTCCAAGAAAAGTCATGATAGAGAGTAGGAAATGGGGTAGCAATCATACATTAATAAGCTTAATAACCATAAAGTATGTGAGGATAAACAGCACAGAAAATGTGGAGATAAGGAAAAAAAAAGTGGTCACACAAAGACAGATGACTCAGGGACAATGAAATGAGATGATAAAGTTAAGCAGACAGAATGAGAAAGAGGACTGAGGAGGAGCCATAACACAGTGCTTGGAATATAGTAAGCATTTAAAAGCTTATTGACCAACTGGTTTACTAGTAGATGTGAACAGGGTAGAATATATAATATCCAAGGAACTTTAAAGACCAAGAATGAAGGCTATATTAAGCACAATGTTTGATTGAGAAAGGAGGTGTACTGTTTATGTGGTAAGAGATAAGGACAACCACTGGAAAGTCCATGTGCACCACTGGTATTTTCTTAATATCAGGAGTGATACTGCTGCTGGTTCCATAGAAACAATAATGAAACACTAGTCAGATTTCATGTTAATATATTTATTTATTTATATTTATTTATTTATTTATTTTTGTGGAGAGGGTAAGGCAATGCACTTGGAGTTAAGTGACTTTCCCGAAGTCAGACAGTTAGGAAGTGTCAAGTGTCTGAGCCTGGATTTGAACTTAAGTCCTCCTGACTCCAGGGCCAGTTCTCTATTCACTGTGCCACCTAACTGCTCCTTTTACATAGATCTTTAAGATTTGCAAAGCATTTTTACAATACCATTTAATTTTATCCATACAACAAACCTTAGAGGTAAATACTATTAGTGTTTACATTTTACAGATGAAGAAATTAAGACAGACATAGGTTACATGAAGTACTCGTGTTTCCACAAGAAATTAATGACTGAGGCTGGATTGGAACCCCGGTCTTCCTAATCCTAAATCAAGCTCTCAATTAATGAATCAATCAACATTTATTAAGAACCTACTGTTTAGTCCCTGGAACTGTGCTAAGTACCAGGGATACAAGAAGACACAAAAGATGAGCCCTCCCCTCAAGGAGTTTACAATGTAATGAATGAGATGCTATGCAAACAAATCCATAAAATAAGATTTATACAGGATAAATATGAAATAATCAACAAAGAATGGGTGTTAGAACTAAGAAGAATTGCAGAAATCTTCTTGTAAAAAGTGGGATATTAGGTGGGACTTAAAGGAAGCCAAAGAGGTCAAGAACTGTGAAGAAAAAGCCATCCAGATACAGAGGACAGACAGAAAGAATGCCAGGAGCCAAGAGATGGAATGTCTTGTTCACGGACCAGCCAGGAGGCCAGTGTCACTGGAATACATGTTAAGGATTAAGGTATAAGAAGACAGGAAAAGTAGGAGGAGGTTAGGTTATAAAGAGCTTTGAATGTCAAACAGAAAATTTTGTATTTGCTTCTGTTTGCAGTAGGAAGCCACTGGAGTTTATTGTGTATAGGATGACATGCTCTTACCTGCATTTAGAAAAAAATCACCTAAGTGACTGAATGAAGGATGGATTTAAGTGAGGAGAGCTGAAGGATGACCCACTAAGGCTTTTGTGATAATCCAGGTGTGACATGATGTGGGCCTATACTGCAATGGTGGTAGACAAGAGAAAGGATTCTATTCAAGAGAGGTTGCAAAGATGAAATAGACAGGACTTGGCAATCTCTTGGATATGAGAGAGAGTAAATGATAGTGAGGACTACAGGATGACTCCTAGGATTGAAGCCTGGGGAACTAGGAAGATGGTGTTTTTCTCTAAAGTAATAGGGAAATTGGAGGGTAGATTTTAGGGAAAAATAATCATGTCCATTTTGTACCTATTGAGTTTAAGACGGCAAATGGATATAGAATTTGGGCATCTGAAAGTTGGTTGGAGATATGAGATTAAAAGACAGCAGAGAATTTGAACAGGCAATATAGTGTTGAGAATCATCAAAATAGAGAGGATAATTAAATCCATTGAAGCTGGTGGAGTGAAGTGAAGAAATTAAAGGAGAGAAGATGACCCAGGAGAGAACCTTGAGATAAAAATATCATTATCTGAAAGAGGATCTAAAAAAAAAAACTGCCAGGAATGGTCAAATCAGCTGAGGGAGAAGAGTGCAGTTAAGGATGAGACAGTGTTCAGCAGTGTCGATGACTAGAGTGAGTTTGACAAATGGAGACTAAGAACAGGCCACTGGATATCTCAATTAAAGATCATTAGTAACTTTGCACATAGAAATTTAAGTGAAATGATTAGGTTAGAAGCTGAATTGTAAGAGGTTAAAAGAGTGTGAAGAGAAAAAATCAAAGTTCTTATAGACTGGTTTGACAAATTATTTAGAAGAGAGATAAAATAAAATAGCAGGAATGGAAAGATCAAGTGAAGATTTTTTTTTAAGAACTGGGGAGGGGCATGAGAGAGTTTACAAACTTACCTATGGATAATCCATGAATAAAGTGGGGGAAAAGCAGCTACAGAATTATAACAGAGGGAACGATCTGTTGGAGGGGATAGAATAGAATGGAACTGCGTGAATAAATATAGGGTTTCACAGTGGTAAGTAGTAAGGGATTTAATCATGTGAAACACAGGGGAAGAAGAAGAGATTGACAGAAGTCATTTCAGTTATAAAACATAAGGCAGAGGGGGAAGTAGAAGCTCATGGCAAATGGCCTCATTTTTTCTGTGGTATTTGAAAAAGAAACATTCTTCTCTAAGACAGTGTGCTACGGGGAACTACAAGAGATTTGCAGAATGATGAAAAGGCTTAGAAGAGGTGTTGGGGAGAGTAGGATAGTGACATCCTTAGAGAGGCAAAGTAGAATTGCTTTGAAGTACTAAGGGCTAAGCTGAGTTATGCCACTTAAATTTGTAGTAGAACTAGTGAGAATGGTTATGTGATTTTTATCCATCTTCCTTCAGCATCATGTAGGTAGAAATGAAAGGGGCAAATGTTAAGAGTCATACAAGACTAAAGTTTTCCTAGGCATAGTCTAAAGCACTAGGAATTCAAGAGAAGAGGGCAGCGTAGAGTTGAATTTGTTAACCAAAGCGTCAAGATAAGACGAAGAGAAGAGAGAAGATGGTCTAGTGCCATCGGGGATGGCCTGGAAGAAATTTGAAAGGTCAAGAGATTTGAGGTCATGATGCAGATGAGGAGTAGTATTTTAAAAGGGAAAATAAAGGCAGAGGTGAAAAGTCAATAGACCATGATCAGATAAGGGCATTCAGATTATTGAATACGGAGGTGGTACATCTGTGGAAGATGACAAGGTCAAAGGCATGAACATTATTCTGTGGAGATGAGAGAAGTGAATAGGTTGATGAACTGAATGGTTAGGGTACTTGAAGGATGGTCAATATGCATATTGAAGACCTCTAATATTATTGCAGGATTTAAGGAAGAAGGAAAAATGATAAGAATTATACCAAACGCATTGTGGAAGAAAAGGGGGGGGGGTTACCTAGAGAGTGTGTAGACAACAACTACCATGATTTTGATTGTGTGGTAGGTATGGATACTATGAACTCCAAAGGAAAAGAGATTGCTGAATGATGGAGGAAAGGGGAGAACTTGAGAAGTGGAAATGGAGAGCAAGGAGTATTCTAAGTTTCTCATCTGAACCAGTGGACGTTGGTGTGGGCTGTCATGTAGAATTGCTCTCATATGGAAGAAAGCATGGTTTGAACGTCTTGTTCACCTTAATCCAAAAGGGCAGAACAAGGAACAATAGCTGGACCTTACCAACAGGCAGTTTATAAAGCAATGAATTAAGGGTCCAGGAAGAAGTAGGTAGCAATGGGGTTGAAGAGAGGGGTAAAGAAGATAAAAGCGAGCAATATGTAGAAAAAAAAGTAATATAAAGTAACAGGTACAAAGAATGTGACATTACCATAACATCATCATATTGCTAGGAAGACTAGTCATGCTTTTTCTCTGTCAATTGTCTTTTATTAATTCATCAGCAGAAAAGATGCATCATCATATCAACAAAGTGTACAATGTTTAAGGGGATGAACTATTTCATAATGAAATTGTGGAAACTGGCCCCTAATGTTGCTACTCAGCATATCAGCAATAATTTAGTGGCAAGAAAGTCCATTCTGTTTCCAGTATTATCTGTGGGGTTTTTCTCATAATAATACTAACAATAAGTCATTTTAAGAGAAGAGGAAGAAGCAAAATTATTTATTACAAAACGTTTAGTGTAATCTCTGCTTATTTATAAATACAGCTTAGATAGATACATTGATTGATAAGTGATTAAATAAGTTGATAGATTAATAGATGATAGATCAGTAGATTGAGAGATAGGATAATAGATTGATAGATACACACATACATAGAACAAAATTACTTCCAGAAAAATGTTTTTTTATGTCAACATAAAGAGTACCTTAATATTTATTTAGATAGTTTAATCAATATGTTTTAAATGGTAGAGAATAAAAGGGAAATAAATGTAGGCTGAAATGAATTATTTTATTGAGGAACACCATAGAATCACTTAAAGGAAATTGTGGGCTAAAAAAACTAGTACAATTTGAGCTAATGATTCTTTTCCACAGATGATCAATGGATAATTCAAATATATTTATTTTTCAATAAAAATGGAAAGAGACGAAAGTTGGAAATATGTATCTTCTTTTTCCATACCAGTAATAAAAAAACAAGAACAGATTAAGTAAATTTATTGATATAAGGTAATAATATAAATTGTGTTGCATTATGTCTTTTCAGTGGTTAATAGTTTTCTTTATCACAAGTTGTTTCGCCTAAGTTTATCATGAATCCTGCTTGTAGTTCATTTACCTATTTGGGGACAGAAACAAAAACTTGAAACCTTGGGGGGTATTAGAAACTGCTTGTTTCTTTAAAGCATTTGTCAGCCTTGATATTGATAAATTTTCTTTGTGCAAAAGGTTAACTGAACCTTAACTTGAGAAATACATTCTGCAACTGCAATAGGGTGTCTCTGTTGTTTTATTGCATTGATTCTAAATTGCTGACAGCCTGACTTCACTTTGCAAACAGGATAGGAAATTTAAGTTACAACATTCCACCCATTAAGTGGCTGCCAACTGGAAAATTTTATTTTAATGATGATGAATGTCTAAGAACACAAGTTAAAAACACTAAGTAAATGTCTTGTGGTTTAGTCTTCAAAGACAAAATAATGTTCAACCATTAGGTTGTGGTCAATATTTTATACACTGAAAGTTAAATTTTATTTTTCAATGAAATAATTTATCAGAAAAGAATGAAATATGATACATATTGGAGGTATTTAGTGTTTATTGACATGCTACATAATTCTCATTTTGGTTTTTTTTTTACTAAAAAACATTGTCCATATTTTAATATTATTTTTAGGGATGCAGGATGCTAGCCGTATCCACATGTCTGGTTTTAAAAAGGTGAATAAAGACATAAAAATCTTTGCACTGGTAAACACTAGCTCTCATTTTGAAGTCTTAGCCCACTCTTAGCAAAATTTGATTATGTATTCAGCTCTATATTTTAATGCTGTGTATAAAAGGAGTAGTCCCGGATGGCTAGAAGATCATAGCTGTGAGGAACACTGAGGCTCTTCCCCTCCTGGTTTGATTTTTTTTTTGATTAAAGGGGCCATCCCTTGAGTAACCTAAAGAAGCCCATTCATTGAATAGGTGTATCCCTCTTAAAGTGAAAATGTGATAAGACAGTATCCTGAAAGCGTCAAGGTCTCACATTGCATCCTGAGCCATCTCCAGTCATCCTGATGAATATCAGGCCAATGGATCCAGATGGTTCAGGAAAAGACATCAAGATTGGTGACCTTGGAAAGCCCTCCCTCACTCAAATAAAAGTCAACTGCCAATCATATCATCGTCTTGAATTCATGGTCCTCTTAGAGAATAAGGACAAACACAAGCTGTGAGAAATTAGTAGTTCCTCTCTCTCTCCCTCTCCTCTTCTCTTCTTCCCATCTACCTATTACATAGTGAATGTAATAACTAAAGAGCAATTGTTTCTCTTTGGTCAGGAACCCTGAGGGTCTTCCCCTCCTATTTCATTTATTTGTCATTGTTAAAGAGGCCACCCCTTGAGTAATTTAAAGAAGCCCATTGATTGAATGGATGCATCTCACTCAAAGTGAGAATGTGATAAAACCTGAGCCTGAAATGTGATTAAACCTTAGCCAGGATCGCACATTACATCCTGGGCCATCTCCAGTCCTCCTGAGGAATATCAGGCCACTGGATCCACAAGGTTCAGGAAAAGAAAGTGAAGTTAGTGACCTTGCGCAGTCCTCAGTCACTCAAATCAAAATCAACTGTAAGTCATACCATCATCTTGACAACCTGTGAGTGAGTAGTACCTCTTCTCCTCTTATCTCCTCTCTTCTCCTTTGAAGTATTAGCCAGGGAAAGGTACACTCCATATGCAAAAGCTGACTTTTGTTTCTTTGGGTTACTAGATACACTTCTTGCTGAAAGATAAAAGATTAAGCCCAATTCACTTTGGAGCTCATAAGCTTAACAACAAATTACCACCCACCTAGCACAGAATGAATGTAATAACTACATAATAATTGTTTCTCTTTTACCCAGGAACCCTGAGAATCTTCTCCTCCTAGTTTCCTTATGTTTTTTTATTAAAGAAGTCATTAATTGAGTAACTGAAAGAAGCTCATTTGTTAAGTGGGTATACCTCACTCAAAGTAAGAATGTGATAAGACCTTATCCTGAAAGGGCCAGGGTCTCACATTACATCCTGGGCCATCTCCATTCCTCCCGACAAATATCAGGCCACTGGACTCAGAAGGCGAAGAAAGTGAGGTTGGTGACCTTGCACAGCCCTCCCAAACTCAGATCATAGGTAATTGCAAGTTATGTCATCATTTTAATGTCATGGTCCTCTTGGGGAATGAAGGGCAAACACAACAGCAACAACCAATATAGATGCAAGATTATTTATCTGTTACCCTTCTTTGGCATCACAGAAAAAATAAGCCCCCTGCTTCACATCTCTCTCTTTCTCTCAGAATTTCTAAGCTTTGCCTTAAAAATTCCTGAATCTGAAGGGACTTTCTTATTTGTGAAATACTCATTAGCACCACATCTATGTGCTTTCCATTTCAAAAGGCAAATAGGACAGATGTTATTATATTATTACAAAGCAGATCTAGCAAAAAAAAACAACTGGATGCCCTGCATTCAAGAATAAAAGTTTCTGTTTGTTTGTTGTTTTTTTCTGCTTGGGATTCTACCAGCTTTTTTGATACCTAACTATCACCTTCTACTGCCCTAATAACTCTGATTCACAATTCGTAACTGTGCAGAAAAAAAAAATGAAACAAAAAATAAATCCTCTCACTTTTGATTTTACTTTGTACTTTCCATCCAACTCAACTTCAATGTTCTTCAGTCCATGTTCTTCCAATGTACAGTATTGAATCTCTAGTCATTGGTCAATAAACTTCCTATTGTCCTTACTCTTTTTTTTATTATCTTCATTTCATATTCTACTAATAACTGAAATCTGATTCCTCTCTACCAACAAAAACAACATGTTACTTGTCATAGTGTATCATGCCAGGCAAATATTCTCTTATTGCATGACTCACAAAGGACAACAAACCACAATATTATACTGTATTTATCTGTCCAAAAACTACTGCTGTCATCTGCAAGTCTCTAGGTTATCATTGGTTAATTCCACAATTAGCTGAGCAAGTTGGTTGAGGTTTTCATTTCCCTTATCCTTGGTAACAATAATATATTTTATCTATCATCCTTTCATCAACTCATTATTCTCATGACCTTTTTCTCCATTTTTCTTTAGCCACTCAAAAGAATACTCAAATCATATAAATTTTCTATCACCAAGATTTGTTCTGTTTCTATGTTAAGACTAAGTCTCTCCTGGTTCTGCTCCTTTCATTCAGCATCAGTTCATATAAGTCTTTCTAAGCCTCTCTAAAGTCTTCCTATTCAGCATTTCTTTTAGCACAATAGTATTCCATTAAATTCATGTATCACAACATGCCCATCCATCCCCAATTGATCGGCATCCCCTTGATTTCCAGTTTTTGACCCCCACAAAGAGAGCTTCTATAAAAATTTTTGAACATGTGTAACCCTTTCCTATTTTTATTGCCTCTGGTATACAATCCTAGAAGCGAAATTGCTGGGTCAAAAGGTATTCACATTTTTGTAGCCCTTTGGGAATAGTTCCAAACTGAACTCTAGAATGATTGGATCAGCTCACAGATCCACCAACAATGAAATAGTGTTCTACCTCTCCCACATCTTCTCCAATATTCATCATCTTCCTGTTGTGTCATGTTAGCCAATCTGAAAGGTGTGATGTGTTATCACAGAGTTGTTTTGATTTACATCTCTCTAACAAATTAGAGAATTTAGAGCATTTTTATACATGACTATAAATAACTTTAATTTCTTCCTCTGAAAACTGTTTGATCATTGAATTTGACTATTAATCAACAGGGGAATGACTTGCATTTTTGTAAATTTGACTAAATTCTCTATACATTTTAGAAATGAGACCTTTATCACAGACACTAGTTGCAAAAATTCATGTCCAGTTTAATGCTTCTCTCCTATTCTTGGAGGCATTGAGTTTGTTTCTACAAAACCTTTTCAAATTAATGTAATCAAAATTACCCATTCTGCACTTCATAATGATCTCTATCTCTTGCTTGATCAAAAAATTCTCCATTCAGCAGTGGAGCCAAGATGAGAAGTGAGAGCAACTTCTCACCTAAACTTTTAGACAAACTCCTTCAGATACCTCTAAAAAGAGAATCTGACCAAATTTGGGAGGTGCAGAATATAATAGGAGAAAGACTGTGGCAGATTCGCAGACCAAGACAGACTGGAAAGTCTACAGGAAGGATTTGTTCTGCAGCTATGGAAGAACCCACAGCATACAACACAGTGTTGAGGTATGCCCCATCATGACAGCCCTAGGGTAGCCTGAGACACCAGCAAGGCAGCAAGGTGGAAAGGCAGAGTGGCAGACCAGGGTGGGAGATCAGCAAAGCCTAGTGAATGACAGCTACTGAGCCCAGGTATCAGTCATTTACTTGAACTTCTGAGAGCCAAAATGGCAGAGTGATCAGTAAATGCTCTCTCCCTCTCCCCTTGCTGACCTTCACAGAACCATAAAATATTTCCCCAGAAAACTCATGGATCAGTGGGATCAACAGAAGGGGCAAACAGTCTCGTAGCACCTGAAGCTAGGAATATTCCTCTTGCTGTGGAGACAGCCCCACCTCTGCAAACCAACAAATGCAAGGACTATATGAATACAATTACAAGACACTTTTTGCACAAATAAATCCAAATCTAACTAAGTGGAAAAACATCAGTTGCTTGTGGGTAGGCTGAGCCAACATAATGAAAATGACAATTCCACCTAAATTAATTTACTTATTTAGTGCCATATCAATCAAACTATCAGATAATTCTTTTCTAGAACTGGAAAAAAATGATATCAAAACTCATCTGGAAGAACAATAGGTCCAGAATGTCAAGGTGACTAATTAAAAGAAATGCTAAGGAAAGTGGCCTGGCACTACCAGATCTCAAATTTTATCACAAAGCAACAATTATCAAAAGCACTTGGTACTGGCTAAGAAACAGAAGAGTAGACAAGTGGAATATGCTAGGTACTCAAGACACAACAAACAATGAATGTAACAATCTATTGTTTGATAAATCTAAGGACCCCAGCTTCTGCGATAAAAACTCAGTGTTTGACAAAAGTCCTGGGAAAACTGAATAACAGTGTAGTGGAAACTAGGTATAAACTAATGCCTGACACTGTACACAAGAATAAAGTCCAAATGGGTATACAATCTAGGTATAAAGATCAATACTATGGACAAATTAGTGGAAAAAGAATAGTGTATTTATCAGATTTATGGAGAATGGAAGAACTTTTGACTAAAGAAGAGATAGAGAGCATTATGAAGTACAAGATAGATAATTTTGGTTACATTTAACTGACCAGTTTTTGCACAATCAAACCCAATGCAACCAAGATTGAGAGGGATACAGAAAACTGGGAAAGATTTTTTGCAGCTAGTGTCTGTGATACATTACTAAGATATATAGAGAAGTGAGTCAAATGTACAAAAATACAAGTTATTCTCCAACTGATAAATGGTCAAAGGATATGAACAGGCAATTTTCAGAGCAAGAAATTCAAGATATCAATAGTCTTATGAAAACATAATCTAAATCACTATTGATTAGAGAGATGCAAATCAAAACAACTCTGAGGTACCACATCGCACCTATCAGATTGTAACAGCACAGAACAGGAAGATGATACATTGCAGAGGATGTGGGAAAGTTGGAACACTAATTTATTGCTGATGGAGCTGTGAACTGATCCAACCATTCTGGGGAGCCATTTGAAACTTTGCCCAAAGGGCTACAAAATTATGGAAATCCTTTGACCCAGCAATATCACTTCTAGGACTGTATCCTTACGAGACAATAAAAACGAGAAAGGGTCCCACATGTGCAAAAATATTTATAGCAGCATTCTTTGTGGTGGTCAAAAACTGGAAATCAAAGGATGCCCATCAATTGGGGAATGACTGAATAAATTATGGTATATGAATTTAATGGCATACTATTGTGGTATAAAAAATGATGAACAGGAAGACTTCAGAGAGGCCTGGAAAGATTTATATGATCTGATGCTGAGTGAAAGGAACAGAACCAGTTGAACTTTGTGCACAGCAACAACCACAGTGTGCAAGAGTTTGTTTGTTTCTTTTTTCTGGAAGACTTGGAACTTCTTTGCAATGCAAGAACTTAAAAAATATCCAATGGTATTTTAAGGCAAAATGTATTCCACATCCAGAGGAAGAACTATGGAATTCAATCACAGAATGTAACAGGTCATTTTCTTTTTTATTATGTTATGGTTTGTTATATGATTTCTCCAATTCATTTTAATTCTTCTACACAGTATGACTATAGTGAAAATGTATTTAATATAAATGTATGTGTGGACTTTATATAAAATTGTATGTTGTCTCGGAGAAGGAGGGGGAGGAGGGAGGGAGGGGGAAAATTTTAAGTTATATGGCAGTGATCGTAGAACACTGAAAATAAATAAAATTGATAAAAATATTTTAAAAAATTCTCCATTCTCCGTAAATCTGACAAATATACTATTCTCTGCTCCCCCAAATTGTTTGTAGGATCCATCTTTATACCTAGATCATGTATTCATTTGGATGTTATTCTTGTATAGAGTGCTATGCATTGGTCTCTGTTCAGTTTCTGCTACACTGTTATTCAATTTTTCCAGCAATTTTTGTCAGTGAGCTTTTGATGCCACAAGCTGAGGTCTTAGTGTTTATAAAGCAATAGACTGCCACATTCATTGACTATTGTGTATTGAGTATCTAAACTATTTCACTGGTCTACCCCTCTATTTCCCCATTTGATGATTCCTGATTTAAAATACAATTTGTGATTTGGGGTGGTTCGGCGACCATACCTAGTATTACTTTTCATTAATTCCCTTGATATTCTGGACCTTTTATGATTCCAGATGAATTTTGATATTATATTTTCTAGCTCTAGAGAATGATTATCTAGTAGTATGATTGGAATGCCATTGAATAAGCAAATTAATTTAGGTAGAATTTTCCTTTTCATTGTATTGGCTCGGTCTACCCATGAGCAACTCACTTAGTTGTAAGTTTGTAAGTAAGTTGTAAGTAAGTAAGCACTTTTAGATCTGACTTTATCTGTGAGAAAAGTGTTTTGTAATTGTGTTCATATAGTCCTGGGATTTGTTTTGGCAGATAGACTCCCAGACGTTTTATAGTGTCTACTGTAACATTAAAGGGGATTCTTTCTTCCATCTCTTGCTGATGAGCTTTGTTAATAATATATAGAAGTGCAGAAGATTTGTGTGGGTTTATTTTGTAAACTGCAACATTGCAAATGTTGTGTATTAATTGAAGTAGTATTTTACTTGAATCTTTGGGATTCGCTAAGTATATCATCATATCATTTGCAAAGAGTGATAATTTATATTCTTCTTTGCCTATTCTAAACAAACCAATTTCTATTTCTTCTGATTGCTACTGCTAACATTTCTAGCACCATATTGAATAACAGTGGTGATAATGGACATCTTTGTTTCACCGTTGATCTTAATGGAAATACAATTAACTTGGACCCGTTGCATATAATGATTGCTGATGATTTTAGGTAGATACTGCTATTTATTATATGGAAAATTCCATTTATTCCAATGCTTTCCAGAGTTTTCAGTAGGAATGGGTATTGTACCTTGTCAAAAGATTTTTCTACAGCTATTGAGATTATCATGAGTTTTCTGTTAGTTTTGTTATTGATATGATCAATAATTTTAATAGTTTCCCTAATATTGAATCAGCCATGCATTTCTGGTATAAAATATACCTGATTTTTTTATTATTTATTTTTAACACAGTTTATAACAGATAAAGCAATTCCAACTTTTGGTCAGGTGATACTTCTATTTAAAACATCTACAATATAGATCACAAAAGAAATTTTTTAAAAATATAAACCAAGTGAGACACAAATAATATTTATGTTGCTAACTTCACAAACTCTTGACCTAATTGTATCCACAGTGTTACTAAGAATTAAAGGACCCTAACTTATTTTTGTTGGTCTAAAGTCCTGTGCCTAATATCTTAATTTTAGACAACCTCAGATGTTTCCCTACCCATAATCCATAATTGAATTGATCTTGTATTAATGTTACAGACCTTTTGACTATAGGAAATTGCAACCAATAGTAAGGACATTGCAGGGATACAATATCTCCCCAACTTCATGTGAATTCCAGGCAGGATTAGATAACCCACTTGCATTCAGTCAGACTTAAAGTCTGCCAGGTGTCAGTGGGGAAACTGAGTCAGGACAATTCCACTTCAGCCCATGCTGTACAGTCACTCTCCCACCCTTCCCTTGAGATCACCTATGCAGTTCATACCAGCATCTCATCAGCTTACTGGCATCATGTATTGGAGGCTCAGATCGCCTTTCTTGCTACCCATATCTAGAGTTAGACTCAGAAGAACAATCACTTAATAGTCCCATAGCATCTAAAAATGGCAAGTTCCAATAAGCAGGTTTCAAATAGGATTATAATTTCACTTTGGCTAAGGAACATCTTTTGAGGCAAGAGTTAAGTGGCTTACATACCTTCTTTTTTTACATATTAAATTTATTTATTTAACTTTTAACATTCATTTTCACAAAATTTTGGGTTACAAATTTTCTCCCCTTGTATCCCCTCCCCCCCAAACACCAAGCATTCTAATTGCCCCTATGAACAATCTGCTCTCTCTTCTATCATCCCTCTCTGCCCTTGTCTCTGTCTTCTCTTTTGTCCTGTAGGGCCACATAGCTTTCTATACCCCTTTACCTATATTTCTGGTTTCCTAGTGGCAAGAACATTACTCGACAGTTGATCCTAACACTTTGAGTTCCAATTTCTTTACCTCCCTCCCTCTCCACCCCTTCCCTTTGGAAAGCAAGCAATTCAATATAGGCCAAATCTGTGTAGTTTTGCAAATGACTTCCATATTACTTGTGTTGTATAAGACTAACTATATTTCCCTCCATCTTATCCTGTCCCCCATTACTTCTATTCTCTTTTTATGCTATCCCTCCCCATGAGTGTCGACCTCAAATTGCACCCTCCTCCTCATGCCATCCCTTCTATCATCCCCCCCCCACCCTGCTTATCCCCTTATCCCCCACTTTCCTGTAATGTAAGATAGGTTTTCATACTAAAATGAGTGTGCATTTTATTCTTTCCTTTAGTGGAATGTGATGAGAGTAAACTTCATGTTTTTCTCTCCCCTCCCCTCTTTATCCCTCCACTAATGAGTCTTTTGCTTACCTCTTTTATGAGAGATAACTTGCCCCATTCAATTTCTCCCTTTCTCCTCCCAATATATTTCTCTCTCACTGCTTGATTTAATTTTTTTTTAAGATATGATCCCATCCTCTTCAATTCACTCTGTGCACTGTCTCTATGTATGTGTGCATGTGTGCATGTGTGTGTGTGTAATCCCATCCAGTACCCAGATACTGAAAAGTTTCAAGAGTTACAAATATTGTCTTTCCATGTAGGAATGTAAACAGTTCAACTTTAGTAAGTCCCTTATGACTTTTCTTTGCTGTTCACCTTTTCATGGTTCTCTTCATTCTTGTGTTTGAAAGTCAAATTTTCTTTCCAGCTCTGGTCTTTTCATCAAGAATGCTTGAAAATCCTCTATTTCATTGAAAGACCAATTTTTGCTCTGAAGTATTATACTCAGTTTTTCTGGGTAGGTGATTCTTGATTTTAGTCCTAGTTCCTTTGACTTCTGGAATATCCTATTCCATGCCTTTCAATCTCTTAATGAGAAGCTGCTAGATCTTGTGTTATCCTGATTGTATTTCCACAGTACTTGAATTGTTTCTTTCTAGCTGCTTGCAATATTTTCTCCTTGACCTGCGAACTCTGGAATTTGGCCACAATGTTCCTAGGAGTTTCTCTTTTTGGATATCTTTCAGGCAGTGTTCTGTGGATTCCTTGAATATTTATTTTGCCCTCTGGTTCTAGAATCTCAGGGCAGTTTTCCTTGATAATTTCATGAACGATAATGTTTAGGCTATTTTTTTGATCGTGGCTTTCAGGTAGTCCCATAATTTTTAAATTGTCTCTCCTGGATCTATTTTCCAGGTCAGTTGTTTTTCCCATGAGATATTTCACATTATCTTCCATTTTTCCATTCCTCTGGCTTTGTTCTGTGATTTCTTGCTTTCTCATAAAGTCATTAACCCCCATCTGTGCCATTCTAATATTGAAAGAACTATTTTCTTCAGTGAGCTTTTGAATCTCCTTTTCCATCTGGCTAATTCTGCTTTTGAAAGCATTCTTCTCCTCATTGGCTTTTTGAACCTCTTTTGCCAATTGAGTTAGGCTAGTTTTTAAGGTGTTAATTTCTTCAACATTTTTTTGGGTCTCCCTTAGCAGGGAGCTGATCTGCTGTTCATGCTTTGACTTCATGTCTCTCATTTCTCTTCCCAGCTTTTCCTCCACCTCTCTAACTTGATTTTCAAAATAGTTTTTGAGCTCTTCCATGGCCTGAGCCCATTGGGTGGTCTGGGACACAGAAGCCTTGATTTCTGTGTCTTTGCCTGATGGTAAGCATTGTTCTTCCTCATCAGAAAGGAAGGGAGGAAATGCCTGTTCACCTAGAAAGTAACCTTCTATAGTCTTATTTCTTTTCCCTTTTCTGGGCATTTTCCCAGCCAGTGACTTGACCTCTGAATATTCTCCTCACACCCACCTCGCCTCCTGATCCTCCCAGCCAGCATTTAGGGTCTGAGATTCAAATGCTGCCTCCAGTCTCAGGGCTTTTGGTGGGGGCAGGGCTGCTATTCAGTGTGAGATTAAGTGCAGGTGCTGAGGTTGGGTCAGGGCGGCCTCTCAGACTCAGTTCCCTCAGGGGGTTTATGCACAGACCTTCAACAATGGATCCAGGCTCCTGCCCACCCGGGGAGCCCCGGTCTGCCACCACCCCTCAGCTTCTGCCTCCCGAGGGGGCCAGAGCCATGGGGGCACCCCACTCCCCTCTCGACCCGCCAAAGAGACCCTCTCACCGACCCCCCTTACCTGTGAGTGGAGGGACTTGTGCGGCCGCTGGAGATCCTGGCCCTGAAGCCTGCTCGGGTCTGTTCCTCTTGGTGCCTTGCCCGCAGCAGGGCTGGGGCTGGGCTAGGCTCCACGTCTGCAGCGGGACAGACCTTTTGCGAGAGGTTTGCAGGTCCCTCTGGAACAGAAATCTCCTTCACTCCACTGTTCTGTGGCTTCACTGCTCCAGAATTCGCCGTGAGTTACTTTATACCGATGTTGTATGGGTTGTGGGTTCGGAGCTATGTGTATTTGTGTCTTTCTACTCTGCCATCTTGGCTCCGCCCCCCGACTTCATAATTATTTTGATCATACTGATCAATATTTTATCTTAATACAGATGTCTATTTAGCAGATAACCTACTAAAAAATGGGGGTTTAGGATGATAAGTCTATCAACTAGAGATTTAGCCATAAGAAAAATCAAGAACAGATTCATAAATTTACAGCTTCATTTTAGAAGATTCAGATTTCCCAAAAATCATGAAGAAAATAACTCCAAAGGAAAAAAAGTGAATTTTGAAAGGTTGCCCAAGACTCATGTCATGTTATATTTATGTTGTGGAAAATAAGAAGGAAAATTCATTGCTTCAGTTCTATAGCCAAAGGGACCAATGCAAGGTAGGCCAACTAAATTGAAAGCTAGGCTATAGAGCACACAGGAATGCCCGTGTTCAGGGGATTGGAGCAGGGAATCTGGGTTCAGACATTCAGAGCTAATCATTTCAGATAATATTCAGGAACATTAAGCAACTAATAACCTTGGAAACTGAATTAATGTATCAAGAAGTTCGAACTAATACCAGAAAACAACAACAACAGTCCCTTAAAGCAATAACAACCTTAAGGAAACATAATTATCCAGTAACAAAAAGACAGCTAAAGAAGCATAAGTCTTGACTTGATGTACAATAGCACAATTAACTATTAAGGTGTCTATAACTTGTATAGTACTTAGTAGTCTCACCAGGCACACATATACACATATAAATAGAGACCCATACATCCCTACTCATTTAATTGTACCTTAATTTATGGTTCACTGTTCACTTAGAATCATATTTCTGGAGCCATACTATGCTTACTTTTACATAGTCAGATGCTACAATGTTTCAAAGTAAAATATACTGATCAATAAATCAGCAAAAAAAAAAAAAAAAAATGAGTGCCAGGCCCAAATTAGTCCATATCAGTACTGGTGGTTAAAGGAAAACAGGTCATAACAAGAGAGTATAGAATGTCATGTTTCATAAATTTTGGACCACATATGAAGAGGGTATATTTATAAGTGACAGATAACTTTATTAAAATATTTTTTATACACTATTACTATCAACTTTTACTTTTTGCATTGTCAATCCTCATTTTTCACCTGGTTGCCCTGCTTTAGGTTTCCTTAATCAAGCCTTAGATAACCTCATCATCTAGTAAGATCAAAGCAGCCTTGATACTTGTATCTTGTTTGCCTCAAGGGAATCCCAGAACAGTTCCTCAAAAAAAATCCACTTAAGGAGTGTCAGCAGTCTAACCACCTCTTTATTTTTCACCTATCTATACTTTTTTTTTAACTACATCACTCTGCACCCCAGGATAGGGATTTCCTCCCTTAATATTTTTTAAATCTTTTATGTGCTATTTTATTCCATTGGATTGCAAGCTCTTGAGGGTAGGGGCCACTTTTTTCATAGTTGTTTCTACAGGCTTAGCACAGTGTCTAGCATATAACAAGTTTCTACATGTTTATTGACTGAATTTGTTAACTATTTTTTCTGGACAAATCTATTTAAGTTGTTACTTTTAGGAAATATTTACAAAGAATTTTTACTCATTAAAAAATAATAGGTCTGTATTATGCACTATTTTGTCAAACTGGGATGTAGGTGATGTTCAGGGAACACTAGTCCCTGTGGTGTGAGAACCCCTGAGCCCTTTTCAAGACTTCATTCAACCTTTGCTGTTCATCTAATTCACCCAACTCTCACCCATGTCTCCAAGAAACTGTAACATGCACTGCAGCCACACCCCAATAAAACGTTTCAGCAAATGGGCTACACCAGGTTGAAAATAAATGAAGGGTCGCTACTCCAACCACATGAAGATTTATCCTGGTAGAATAGGTGAATGAAAGAAAAAAAAAAAACTTTGCTCCAGTGGCATGAATGAAGCTGAAGTATGTACAGCAGAACACTCAGAGTTTGGTAAGAAATCAAAAACACCAAGGTCATCCACTGCATCCTAAGCCATCATCAGTCATGTTGAGTTTTGTCTTGCCACTGGACTTCGATGTCCATGGAAGGGAAAATGAGGTCTATGGCTTCTCACAACTCTGCCTCACTTAAATCTATTTCATGCATGAATTAAAAGACATCCCTAACAATATTTTACCATTTTTACCTCCCTCAAAATCCTGTGGTAACAGGCAAATGATAAAGCAGAAGACATGAATACATTGTGAGTTGTAGTCACAATTTTTCATATAGGTGGTGGAGGCCATAGGTTCATCTTCTCATGAAACAGAAGCAGCAGTAAGATTCAGCGTCCTCATGGATTTCTGAGCAACTTTTTTAAAGGACAAAACTACTCACCTCTTAGCATGAGAAAAAGAGCACGAAAAGACCTTAAATATTGCCTGCTTCACCCAGTCGTGATCTGCTTAGTGCAGCAGGCTGGGATCCCACCCTACAGTTGAGACACATACAAAAAAATGTATAAAAACTTTGGCAAAGATGATTCCACTCACCGTTGTTACATGGAACATTTTCACGTACATATAAAACATGCAATTCAGTTGACTTAAAAGAAGAACTTCTTTTATTGCAAGAGAACTCACGAGATATCACTTCCAAATAGCAGCCATATGTTAAACAAGGTTGTCAAATGAAGGTCAGTTTACCAAGTCAGAGGTGGATATACTTTTGTTTTCTGGAGTGGTGGCAGTGATTGGGAGCGCCAAAAGCTGGCATAGGTTTTAATTAAATCTAATCGAGTCAGTAAGTTAATAAGCCCACCAAAAGGAGTGAATGACAGGCTTATGATAATGCCACTTTCCGGAAAGCACTACACCACTACCATCATGATGTATGTATGCTCCCATCATGACAAACCCTATTGAAAGCAAAGAAAAATTTTATAAAGATCTAGAGACACTCAAGATCAATGTCCTCAATTGTAAACTATATCAAACTGCCTACCATTTTCAGAAGAGGGGAGGGGAGGGAGGAAGGAAAATTTAGAATTCAAAATCTTGCAAAAGTAAATGCTAAAATTTCCTGGTTATGTAATTAAGAAAAATAAAATGTTGTTTAAAATTATCAGTGTGTGAAAAGAGGAAAAGCTTATAATTCTGGATGACTTTAATGCAAGAGTAGTGCACAGATTATCATATATGGCATAGAGCCCTTGGGAGTAATGGAGTGAGAACCAGAAACATCACTTACTCTTGCAGATTTGTGCATCTCATGACTTCTAGTCACCAAGACTCGTCCATTTACCAAAATACAATAAAAATTCCTGGATGTACCTTTGCAGCAAACTCTGGGATTTAATAGACTATGTCACTGTAAGGAGAAGAGACAAACAGGATATAAGAGTAATGAAGATGATGTGTGATGTAAAGTCCTGAACTGATACATTCATAGACTAATTCTCTTCAGGCTAAATATTCGTAGTCAATAAAGTGGTGTCTCCAAGTCAAGATGACTACTACAAGCAATGTCAAGAGATTACAGCCCTGAATTCAGTGAGAAGTTACTTGCTAACTTAGAAGAGAAGAGCCAAGACACAGTTGTCAACACTTGAGCAAAAAAGGAGTAAGCAGCTTTCATAGATATAGAGTAGAACGATGTGTTTATTCATCAGGGCCAGAGAACTGGTAAACATCAAGGTTGATTTGATGAAAATTATGGGGAAATTAAGAAGCTACTAAAATGAAAAATGATAACTTCACAGGCTTTACCAGCCAGAAAGTTCATCTATCTCTAAGAAGGCAATGTTTAACTGAATCAAATATAAAGATTAAGTTAAATTTAGAGAGTTTCAATATTCTTGGCTCAGTAAGAAGACAGATGAAATCCAGTTTTATTATTATATTAAAAATAAAATTTATGATGCCTTGAATGCTATTTGTGGGCCAAAAACCTATGGTGCATCTCAACTTCTCAGTGCTAATGGAGCCACATTGATTGGTGATAGGGATATGATCTGGGAGGGATGAAATGAACACTTGCATAGTGTTCTCAATGGACCATAAGCAGTCAATGCTGAATCCATTGACTGTGTACCTCAAGTTGAAATCAATTCCTCTTTAACCAAACTTCTAATTGAAGAAAATGTTTTGCATGCCATACGTCTCCTCTCATTTGATAAATTTCCTAGTATTAATTCTATTTCATTTATGATTTTCAAAGCAGAATGTTGACTGATCAAACAAAAGCTGACTGAAATTTTGTGGGTGCCAAAGCAAGAAGAGGTTATCACCCAGGAGTTGAAGGATGCCTCCATTCTCCTTCTCTGTAAAGATGAAGTAAATTTATTGCCTTGCGATAATCACAGGAGGTTTCTGGCTTAGTCATTGCTGACAAAATTCTTGCCAGAATCCTCCTTAATGGGCTATCCCTTCACTCTGAAGATGGTTATCTACTTGAAAGCTAATGTGGCTTCAGAACAGGGCCATTGAAGGGTTGACATGGTGTTTCCTGCCCAATAATATCAAAAGAAATGACAAGAGCAGAACATATTTGTATCAACATTTTGTTGATCTAACCAAAGCCCTTGATAATGTCAGTCATTAAGGACTTGTGGAAAATTATGTCAAAATTCAGGCGCCCAGAGAAATTAATCGGCATAATCTGTCTCCTTTCATGCTTAGACAGATTCTGGAAAATGGACAATGCTCTTGTGATTTGCTGATCACAAAAGGAGTGAAACAACGTTGTTTTTGCCTTGATGCTTTTTAGTATGATATTTTCACAATGCTGCCAAATACTTTTGGCAAGGATGTAAATGATAGCAAGGTCAGCTACCACACTAATAATAGTGGAAAGAGAATTGGTGCATGATTTTTTGTTTGCAGATGATTGTGCACTCAATGCAGCTTTTGAGACTGAAGTGTAATAGAATTTCAATTTATTCTTGGCTGTTTTTGCTGTTTGGTCTAATTAGCAACAAGAAAACAGAGCTACTACACCAGCTAACATCACACCATCTATATGTGGAACCATCATTTACAATAAATGGAGAAATGTTGAATACTGTGGAAAAGTGCACTTACCTTGACAGCATACTTTTCAGGGACATACGCATAGATGATGAGGTTGATGCATGAATTTGCTAGGATATCTCAGTGTCTTGGAGGCTCCAGAGGAAAGTGTGGGAGAGAAGAGGTATTAGACTGACCACCAGAATGAAGATTTACAGAGCTGTTGTGCTGACCTCATTGTTGCATGCCTGCAAAACCTGTACAGTATACCAGCACCATTCCAGCAAAGTTAATTACTTCCATTTGAACTATATTTGGAAGATCTCCTGACAAGATAACATACCAGACACTGAGGTCCTTTTTCAAGCTAAACTACCAACTACTCAAACTCTACTGTAGAGTGTAACGCTGACAGGCTGATCACCTTGTTTGAATGTCATATGTGTGTTTGCCTAAAAGACTATTTTACAAAGAAATCACACAAGGCAATGGCACAGATGAAGGTCTGAAGAAGTAGTATAAGGAAATTCTCAAGGCCTCTCTGAAGAACTCTGGAATTGATTGCATGACATGGGAAACACTGCTAATGGATTGCCCAGCATTAAGTGCCTCCATCAAAGAAAATTCCTTGTTCTATGATCAGAGCAGAATTGTAGTAGGTCAAATGAAACATAAATTATGTAAATTTAGAGACATCTCTACTCTCAACTTTCATGTGGGCTATTTGTTCCTGACGTGTTGTAGAGCTTCCTCAACCTGTATTGGTCTGCTCAACCACAGTTGAACACACTGTATTTAACACACACCTTGATGTAATAACGATATTTTGGTCATATTCAAGAAGCGAAGAGAGCAATCAACCAGATTGGTCTAACTACTGTCAATTTTTGCATAAAGTTTAAAACAATGAAAAAACTTTCTTTAAAACTTTATGTAATAGCATTGTCACAAAATTAAAATCTCTTTTTCTACTTCTAAATTAGTGAACTTTGATTTCGAGATGTAGATAATGCCATAAATATGGTTTCTCTGATAGACAAATCATTTTAGTTTTATTCCACCTATTTCATTATAAAATAAATGATAACTGTATAATATTAAAAATACAATTTGTTCAGAAATTGTGTTGTATAATTTGAAGGGATACTGAAATGTTTTTCATGATTATACCTATCTTTACAAATCTGATTTTTTTTTGTATTTTTTGTTTTTCCAAAATAAAGTTTCCTATTTTACTGGAGATCATATATCATATTTTACAGGCTTTTGCACTTTCAATAAAAACATGAATTTACTTGCATTTTAAAGAAGCAACTATTTGACATTCATTTGATTTAAAAGCCATGCTAAACTGTAAGATTTAATATGCACTCTGAACTTCATTATGCCTTTTACAATGACAAGCAAAAATATTGAATAATATATTTATATTATCCATTAATAACCAACTATTCATTTAAAAGTTTCATCATAATGCATTCTGGAAATTTGAAAATTAATAATCCAAAAGCCAGAATGACTATAAAATTTAAATCCTTAAGAATTTAAACAATACAATTAAAAGCTATTATATAAGAACTGGTGATATTTTTCTAATTTTGTATACATCCATGATAATTTCAGTATTAGCACTTGGAAGATATATCAACTTTCATATATTGTCAAAATATTGGCACTTTGAAAATTAAGTGATATTTTATTCCTTTAATTAATCCATGCTTTTCCAGTTTGTAATTTAGAAGCTTATTGAAATAGAAATGAATTCAAAAAGTGTACAAAATTAAAGGAATATGTAAAAATATCATGATTTAATATTTATAAAGCATTTAAATCTTGAAAACTCTATACACAATGAGTTCAATATCAATATTAATATTAAGAGAAATTGAAAGGAGAAACCAGTTATTAACAACTTATTATTTTTCAGGCACTATGAATATACTTTTATCAATTTTATCTCATTTAATTCTTAAAGTGACGTTGTGAGGAGAGTGCTAGTATCTCCACTATAAAATTGAAGAAACTGAGAAAGGCAGTTTGAGTGACGTGCCAGGGTCATATAGACAGTAAATGTGTGAGAGTGGATTTCAACTTAGGTTTTCCTAAATTCAGATCTTAGGATACTGTCTACTGCTCCATCTTGATGTCTATGTAAATGTCATCTTACATGATCATATTGAAATCTTAAATCAATCCTGATAGGTAGCTGCAATTATTATTCCCGTTCTGAAGATGAGGAAATTAGCGTTTTAATTGGTGTAGTGATTTTTTTTTCCTGTCTTTACAAAGCTCAATAGTATCTGAGGAAATATCTGAATCCAAATGAGAGGTCATTTGATTCAAAGTCCTCTTTTTACAGATGAGGAACTTGAAGTTCAAAAAGGTTAAGCCACATGCATACAGTTCCAAATATATCTGAAACCAGTTTAAACTCAGATCATCCTGAATACAAGCCTTATATTTTAAGCACTACACAAACCTGCTTCATGGGAAGGGAGTAAAAGAGGAGTAATTAATAATAGTAATAATAGATTATGATGCTTAGTATTCAGCTGACTAAACACTAGAAATGGACGTAACAGCTGACAGAATGGACCATTGTGTATTTTGTATTATACACTTGAGCTGTATTGCATATTTTGTATTATATACTGGAGCTGTATATCACAATGAGTCAAAGGTAGGGCGGGGCTAGCTACTGCAATGTTTTCAATAATGGGTTTAAATGGACATGATATTAGAAGTAGATTACCTTTGACTGTGGTATATTAATGTACATAGTGAATACCACTAGCAATGTATGGTTAAGGAATGTGTGACATTTATTTCTAAGCTTCCCTAAAATATTATATCTAGGCTCTTCTTTTGTCCATGGAATTTAGTTTATTCAATGATTTCTAAATGTATCCTCCTTTATCAGTTTTTCTAGTCATTTGGTTTAATATCATTTACCTAATATTTTGGTGGCACAGTGGATAGGATACTGAGCATTGAATCAAAAAGACTTGAATTTGTATATGGCCTGATAAACTAACTGTGCAACACTGGGGAACTTTCTCCTCAGTTTCCTTATTTATAAGATGAACTAGGGAGAATAACGGGAAACGGCTCTATTGTTTTTGTAAAGAAAACCCCCAAACTGGTCATAAAGTGTCAGACGTGACTGAAATGACTAAAAAAAAAACCACTTGTATTTTCTTGTATTTTTTCGATCTTTTGATTTTGTCATGGTATTTCTTTCTTATTATCTTCCTTTCTGACTCTGCGTTCATGACCTAATCCACTACAATATAGTACTTCTCATTTGTAGACTAGTATATCTATCTTTTTTCTTATAATACAGATTCATAATAAGTTGGTCATAGAAATAAAGATACATAAGAGAATTGGGCAGATTGTGTATAATACATTGAAAAGATTCTTTACTGACCCTAAACTTCCTATTAAATCACAGTCTCATTTTTAAATGCCACTGTTTTATATGACAGTGAGGATGACTATAGCTGTCTTAAGATATTTTTTATTATGTCACATAAAGAATGGAGATGTACGTATCAGGTATGAGCAAGCTGTCATATACCCTTGAGAAAGTCCAAAGAAAAGGAAAAAAAATTATCATAAAAATAATACTTTAGAAAGAGGAGTGTAACCATATGGCACATGTTAATGATGACAAGTGAAGAAGCAAATCACTCTGCTCGTATATTTGAGATATCAGGAGAAAATTAGGAAGGTCTTCTGCATGTTGGATGAACTCCCTATGACCACCTTATGGGGAGGATATCATACAGTCATGTATGAATTGTTGTCTACCTCTTTGTCAGGAATTTCTAAACAGATGATAAGTCATAACTATTTGAAGATATGAGGGTATGTTCAGCCTTCAAATCCCATATACAGAGTAGTGATTATGTTTAGACTATATAAATACTATACTATTCATGGTTTGGTCAGATCAGTGCTGGTGATAATGACGTTGATGATGATACCTTTTAAGTATTTATTACTTTAAGAAGTTTGCATCACTTAAATAGATTACCTTATTTGAACTTAAAAATAAGTTTGTGCTTGCTCTCTAAGGTTTTTTTACTAGTTACCTTTGATATAGGAAACCAAGGAGTCCCAAAGCTAATAAGTGTCCAAGTTGGAGCACTGATGAATCTAGCAATGGATTGTTTCCTTATGACATAGTTCCAGAAAATGACACAGTGAGAAAGTGGAAGACACACCTACATGTCTTGGGGAGTCGATGTTCTAATGATGAATATTTTACAACTTCTTTGACCAGTTCTTAAACTAAATCATAGATTCTGACTCTCACTCTGACTCTAATCTTCCCACCCTATCCCTTTGACTCTAAACCTAACAAACTCTGTTATTGCCTCTGACTTATTGGTACAGGGAACTCCCAAGTAAGGAAAATTTCACTACAGTGTAGTTCATCTTCTCTGCAACTTAGCCTTTGAGGGCTATCTAGAGTGCTAACAGGTTGGGTGACTTGCCCAGATTCTCATAGAAGATGTTCGTGAGAAATGGGTCTTGAATTCATGTCTTCCTGACCATGAGATTCACTCTCTATCTATTTAATACAGTGCATTGCCTCATATTTTCCCCATCTGACTCACGTACGAAGTTTTTAATAAGGATTAGCCTTAGTTGACATTATCTTTGAGAACTCATGACCATCTCCATAGCATGATGAGGACATTGTAGGTTCAAGGTTTTAGTGGAAGACAGTTCTAACAGTGAAATTAAATTTTGAACGTGAGGAAGACATACAAAGACTTCTGACATTCTTAGCCAATTTTGTTTGTTTTATTGAAATAAAGTGTGCCAAACAAGAGAAAGAAAGTATTAAAGTGTATAAAAATCATTATTTTTGATGACAGCAAATGAAAAAAGTTTTGGACAAACTAAACCAATGCAGCAAAGAATAAAACGAAAACAGAAAATTAGGGAGCAAAGTTACAACAGGTTTCTCTAATAAAGGACTCATTTTTCAAATATGTGGAAAACTGAAGCAAATTTATAAGAATATTAGTCATTCCTTAATTGATAAGTGGTCACAAGACTTGAACAGGAGTTTTCAAGTCATATGTTTAAAAAAGTCTCCAAACCACACTTTATTAGAAAAATGAAAATTAAAACAATTCTGTGGTACCATATTTGTCAGACTAGATAATATGACAGAAAAAGAGAATGACAGATTTTGAAGAGGTTGTGAAAAAACAGAGACATTCATATACTGTTGCTGGAATTGTGAACTGCTCCAACTTTTCTTGACAGCAACTTAGAACTATAAACTGTTTTACAGCCCATTGGGGAGGAATACTACTATCAGATCCATATCCCAAAGATATTAACAAAAAGGCAAAATAATCTATATGTACAAAAATATCCACAATAATTCTTCTTTGGGGTAGCAAGTAATTAGAAATTGAGGGGATACCTGTCAGTTGGAGAATAACTGAAGAAGTTGCCATTTATGATTGTGATGGAATAATTTTATGCTATAAGAAATCATGGGTAGCAAGGCTTTCCCCCAAAGAACAACCAAAAACTTGGAATTACTTGTGTCATACAAAGTGAACCAAGCATAACCAGCAGGACACTGTACACATTATTTACAATATTACCACTGAACCACTGTGAATGACTTAGAGCATTGTTTTAATTCTCTAATACAATCCTGAAGGACTTATGGGGAAAATTCCCTCCCCCTCTGGAAAAATTACTGATGGAATCTGAATCCAGTTTGAAGCTTTTTAAAAATTTTTCTGTAGAACTCATTTTATTTTTTGGTCTGTTTTCTTTTGTCACACAATTTGTATGGAAATGATTTATATGACTGCATATGTATAATCTACACCAAACTTCTTGCCTTACCAATGACTGGAGAGGACAGTGAGGAAGTAGATAATTTTCAATTCAAAAATGTAAATTTTTGTTTACATATTCAGAAAAAATAAAATTAAAAAGATATTATTTACATTTAGGAAATCTAAAAGAAAAAACATAAAACTAAATAAAGATATTACTTCTGAACATAATATATGTTAAGATCAGATTACTTCCATTACTTGTTCAATAACTATAAACACTAAGAATTTCCTGTATTTACTATCTTAAAATCATTTCTTAATACTCTCTCACTATTTCCACTCTAAAATACTTCCAAGATTCTACATTTTCGATTTTTATGTAACCTTGTTATTTCTCATTCTTTCATTTTCTACTATTTTCAAATGATTGGCTCATTAAATAACAGGACATGCTATCCCCCTGGAAATCTTCTCTTTCATCTCCATCAACATCCACCTCAAAATTTTGATCATTCAGGAATTTTTTTATAATACTTATTCTATATCTGGTCACTTATCTATCTGTAAGCTTTTCCTTCAGCATTCATGCACATATATTGAAGTAGGCTAATCTGTACTCAAAAAAGACTGGTTACTGTAATCTTGGTGCAACTTGAGATTTAAGGACCATTTGCATAAGACTTTTGTCAGTGGTGAAGACAGGTTTTTCAATATCCCACACACAAGGGAGGGCTGAAATTGATGAATGTTTGAATAGGAGAGATCTTGATCTTTTTCCTTCTAGCTGTGAGAAAGAAGATGCATAATTTAAACACAGAGAGACAGAGAGAGAGGCAGAGAGGGAGAGAGGGAGAGAGAGCAAGAGAGCGAGAGAGAGCGAGAGAGAGCGAGAGAGAGCGAGAGAGAGCGAGAGAGAGAGAGAGAGAGAGAGAGAGAGAGAGAGAGAGAGAGAGAGAGAGAGAGAGAGAGATGCTGTAAAGGAACTAGTATGTCGAGGAACCAACACCTTGATCAAGCTGCATTTCCGGTTCATTACAATGGACATGTCATGGAATTTGCCCTTACATGAGTTGTAAGACTCTCTTTAAGTTCATCTGAGATATCGTACTGCCACGGTATGAATTCATTCCCCCTGTGCTTTATCTGTTATGCATTCGTTTGTTTAATTTCTCTGATGTGTCTTTGATACTGTCTTAATCAAATTAGCCATTCTCTATGTGTAGATTTCATAACTGACATTTGCTGAGAAAGAATATTATTGGGGCATTCTTTTCCCCTTGAAGGATAGCAATATAGAGCTTAATTTGAATTGAGAAATCATTTCCCCAGACTCACAATATTTACAAATCTATTTCTAGACTTGTACTTCTATTCTCTAACACAGTGCTGGGAGTCTCTGCTTCCAACCTCCTTATTCCTTTTCTAGCAGGATTCTATTTCTCTCTTAAAGAATGACGGGTTGAAGAAACACTAATGATATCTATTTATGCTTCTGGAAAGCCATGTCTTGACAAACCCATTGGAAAACACAAAACCTATCCCCCACCAACACACACACAGTCCTAAGAATGGAAAACACCATATTATGGTTTTAGAAGTAGTACAAGCAAATTCATCATGGAACTCTACAAATTGCCATATGTACAACAGTGGCCAAGTTCACTAACTTCACCTTTTACAATCTCTTTTTCTTCTTGACTGGCTATTGTTTTTCCACTCCTGCTCCTATCCTAGGTTCCCATGAGCTACTCTGAAAATTATGAATACAAATTCTTAACTGACTCCCATGTCAATTTGAGTTTGGATCAAATAATAGGTATATAAGGGTGTAGGGTGTGCTCAGGGAGGACCAGTACTTTTGGCGTGAAGGCTGTTGAACCTTTTCAAGGCTCTTTCCACCTTTCTGTCCAACTGCTTCACCTAACTCTCACCTGTCACTCCAAGACGCTGCAGCATGCTCAATGGCCACACTCCAGTAAACCATTTCCAGCAGATGGGGTTGAAGGTAACCAAGGGTTCTCAAACCCATTGGTGAGGTAGGGGGTTGTCTACCCCAAGCATGTGAAGAGTTCCTCTGGTGGAGTGGGCAGATGAGAACAATTTGTTCCAACGTCCATGAAGCCAGATGAAGTAGGCGATGTGCGGTGCTTAGAGCTTGCTTAGACACTGAACAACACCAAGGTCATTCACTGCATCCTGAGGCATCTCTAGCTGTCTTGACGTTGTCCTGCCACGGGACTATGATGACTGTGGAAGAGTGAGGCTGACTACTTCTTGCAATTCTGCCTCACTTAAATCCAATTTAAGCACAAATCAAAAGAAATCAGCCATACCATTTCACTATTATGCCTCATAGTCCAGGTATAGTCCATCAAGTGATGGAGCAACAGTGTGGATACACTGGGAGGTGTAGTCACAACCCTGCACACAGGCAGCCCAGGGCATAGGGTCATTTCTCACTGGGAGCAGCAATGGGACTTGGCAGCCCCTTGGGTGTCTGAGCAGCCTTTTAAGGATCTCACTGCTCACCTCCTGGTGTGAGGAAAGGGGCTAGAAAAGGTGCCCTAATTATTGGCTTCTTACACAACCATGAGAGGATTACTGCTGCAGATAGGGAATGCTCCTACATGGTTGGAACACAAAAAATGTACAAAATGTATGAAAACATCTGCAAATATGATTCCACTCACCAGTAGCACATGAGACTTGAGCACACTAATCACCAACACAAAATCCAGTACACCTGAAAGAAGCACTGCTCTTGTTACAAGAGCACTCAACAGGTATCACATCCAAATAGCAGCCCTGAGTTAAATCAGGTTGGCAAATTAAGGCCAGTTTATTGAAGTTGGACCCGGATACACCATTTTTCTGTACTGGGTACAATGAAGGGGAGCTCCGTAAAGTTGGTGTGGGTTTTGCAATCAAAACTAATCGAATCAGTAAACTGGTATGCCTGCCAAAATGAGTGAATGACAGGTTCATGACAATGTGGTTGGCACTCGCAGGAAAACGCCATACCACCATCATCAAGGCCTATGCTCCCACCATGACAAACCCTGATGAAGTCAAAGAAAAATTTTTTGAAGGCCTAAAGACCCCTATTGTCAATGTGCCAAAACAGGACAAGCTTATAATTATGAACATCTTTAATGTTAGAGTAGACTCAGACTACTAGACTTGGCAGGGAGTACTAGGGAGGAATGGAGTTGTAAATAGCAAAACAATGGTCATTTGCTGCTCAAAACTTGTGTATCATATGACCTTCTCATCACCAACACTATCTACTTTTCACCTAAACACAATAAAACTTCATGAATGCACCCTTGCAGCAAACACTGGCATGTAATAGACTATATGATTGTAAGGAGAAGAAACAGACAAGATGTGAGAGTGACAAAAGCAATGTGTGGTGCAGAATGCTCGACTGATCATAACCTTATTCTTTCCAAGCTAAATGTTTGCATTCATCAAAAGCGCCACTCCCAAGGCAAAATGACTTCCAGAAGAATTGATGTCAACAAATTAGAGCTCTTCTCTGAGCATGAACAATTTGTTGCTGACTTGAAGGGAAATTTGAACCAACACACAGTTGCCAACAGTGGAGGAGAAAAGGAATGAGCAGCTTTCAAAGATTTGTTGTACAGCACTGCACTGGTTCATCTGTTTCAGAACACTCGCAAATAACAAAACTGGTTTGATGAAAATGATGCGCAAGTTCAGAAGCTGCTAAATGAAAAACAAGAACTCCACAGGATTTACCAGCAGGATGGTCCATCCACCTCTAAGAAGGCAGCATTTAATTGCATGAAAAGTTAAGTACAAGCAAAACTTAGAGAGATACAGGATTCCTGGATCAGTAAGAAGGCAGATTAAATTCAGTTTTATGCTGATAGTCACAATCCAAAGTACTTTTATCATTCCCTGAAAGCTATTTATGGACAAAAAGCCTATGGTGCATCACAACAACTCAGTGCTCCTGGAGTCACGTTGATTAGTGATAAGGACATGACCCTAGAGAGATGGGCTGAACACTTCTATAGTGTTCTCAACAGACCATAGTGATTCAATGCTGAGGTCATTGATCATTTAGCTCAGGTTGAAGTAAATCCTTCATAGCTGAACTTCTAACTGAAGAAGAGGTTTTGAGGGTCATAGGGTCCTTACATATGGCAAAGGAAAACACTGATTCTATTCCAGCTGAGATTTATAATGTAGGGGACCATTTCTCATACTAAAGCTGACTGAAATTTTCCAGATTATGTGACAGGAGGAGGTTATACCCCAGGAATTAAAGGATGCCTGCATTGTCCATCTCTATAAAGGTAAAGTGAATAGGCTGTCCTGTGACAATCACAGGGGCATCTCTCTTAATCATTGCTGGCAAAATTTTTGCTAGAGTCCTCCTAAATAGCCTGATCCTTCACCTGGAAGATGGTCATATACCTGACAGCCAGTGTGGCTTCAGAAAGAGCTGAGGAACACTTGATATGGTGTTTGCTGCCCAACAACCCCTGAAGAAATGCCAGGAGCAGAACAGAGGTCTGTACACAATGTTTGCAGATCTGACCAAGGCCTTTGACACTGTTAGTCGTGAGGGCTTATGGAAAATTATACAAAATTTGGTTGCCCAGCGAAGTTCATCAACATTGTATGTCAATTTCATGACGGCATGTTTGCCTGAGTTCTGGATGATGTACAATGCTCTTGGGCCTTCCCAGTCACCAGTGGAGTGAAACAGGGCTGTGTCCTTGCTCCCATGCTTTTCAGCATGATGTTTTCAACCATGTTGACAAACACTTTCAATGATGATGAACACAGCATCAAGGTCAACTTCCATACTGATGGCAAGTTCTTCAATTTGAAAAAGTTACAAGCCAAGAAAAAAGTAGAGGGAATGTTGGTACATGATTTTCTGTTCTCAAATGACTGTACATTCAATGCAGCCTCTGAAGCTGAGATGCAACAAAGTATGGATCAATTCTCTGCTGCCTGTGTTAATTTTGTCCTTTATTAACACCAAGAAAACACAGGTGCTCTGTCAATCACCACCACACCATCCATAGGTGGAAACATCAATTAAAACGAATGGAGAAGTTTTGAATGCTGTGGATAAGTTCACTTACCTTGGCACTGTACTTTCCAGGGATGTACACATTAACAATGATGTTGATGCAAACATTGCCAGAGTTAGTTCAGTGTTTGAGAGGCTCCAAAAAAAAAGTTTGGGAGAGAAGAGATATTAGACTGACTTTCAAACTGAAGGTCTACAGAGCCGTTTTGCTGACCTCATTGATATATGCCTGTGAAACATGGACAGTCTACTAGTGCCATGCCAGAAAACTAACATTACATTTAAACTAACTCTTACATTTAAACTGCCTTAAAAAAATTATGAGGATCAGCTGGCAGGATAAGTTACCAGACAGTGAAGCCTAGCTAGAGTTGAACTGTCAAGTATTCAAACTATGTTTCAGAGAGCACAACTCAGATGGGCTGGTCATGTTGTTCGATTGCAAAATATATACTTACTAAAAAGACTATTTTTATGGAGAACTCACATGGGGCAAGCGATCACATGGTGTCCAGAAGAAACTATACAAGGACACTCTCAAGAACTTTGGATTTGATTGTGCAACATGGCAGACACTGGCACAGGACCGTTCAGCAAGGCATGCCCATATCCAAAAGTGCGCTGTGCTCCTTGAGCAAAGCAGAATTGAGATAGAACAAAGTAAATTCAGGATGCACAATTTGGGATATCCACTCCAAATATTCACTTGGACTATCTGTTCCCAACCTCTGGTAGAGTATCCCTAGCTCATATTGGTCTGATCAGTCACACTCAGACATTTGCATTTTATTATGGTGATGTCATTTTGGTCCTCTTCAAAGACAAAGTACAACAACCAAGTGTATAGGATAGTAAATGTATGTATGTATGTATATATATATATATATATATATATATATATATATATATATATATATATATATATATATATATATATATATATGTGTGTGTGTGTGTGTGTGTGTATATGTATATGTATGTGTGTATGTATATATGTGTGTGTATGTATATATATATATATATATATATCTGAAAGAAAGAGCAAAAATTAAAATGGTATTATATTTTGATGATATTCTGGTTGAAATAATAGTAATTGTTTTAGTTTGGAGAAAATCAGGGTGATGGCTGGAAATGAGAAGATGAAGTATTAAAATTGTTCAGGATATAGCACTTTTCTCCCCTTTATTAACTAGGTTTTACTGATATTTACTTTTATTGCAAAATATATTTTACAGATAGAGATAAAAACATTCACATTTTAATAAATGTTATTCTTCTGTTATTTCAATCATTTCTGACTCTTTTTGACCCCATCTGGCCTTTTCTCAGCAGATATACTGGAGTGGATTGCTATTTCCTTCTGCAAGTCTTTATATCCATTACAAAAGTGAGGTAGACAAGGTTAAGGAACTTTCTCAGTGTCACACAGTTAGTAAGTGTCTGTGCTCAGATTTGTACGTAGGAAGGTGAATATTTCTTACTCTAGGCTCAGTACTCTCTCCATTGGAATAAAATGTATATATTTTAAACAAATAAATAAAATCTAGGCTCATTAATTTCATAGTTTTTAATAACATTATAAAATCTCTTCTGGAGCTTGTTAGTCAAATTATAAGTCAATTATTATATTGAATGAGCCTAATTTTCTCTTGTAATTTTAATTGAGTATGATGTTCTGCTATACTTTCTACCCTAAAACATTTTCTTATTTGTCTGTTGGAAATCTTGTGAGCCTTAATTAATATTTCCAAAAGGTTTCAATTCACCCAAATGCAAAGAAAGTATAATTGCATGCCATTTCATCTCAATTAGAGAAACGTGTAAACATAGTGAACAAGAAAAGCTCATTTAAAAAAGATACCTCAAGTTCCATTACTTGAAAAGAGTCATGGTTTTTTGGGGGACTTATTTTTTTATTGTTCTTGTGAATGGGAATTTTTCATGTCTGAGTACATGGACAGGATGCATGTGAAAAGGAGTTACTCACTTTTTATCTGTTGTTTGTTGTAAAGAATGTATATATACATTTTAGACCAATACATATGTTCCAAAGGAAAAGGATGGGGTGATTTTTTTAAAAAAATTGTTGTATTTCAAAATAGCCATATTTGTTTGAGGGTCCTCAGAGACAGGAAACATACCAGGGTAGCTTTATATCACAAAGGAAATTTTTTATTGCCATTAAGTTGTATTAGTATATGTTCTACATCCAATGTTTTCTTCTGTATCATAAGGATTAGAACTGATATTCTTCATATATAAATCTAGAGTGTTTATTTTTCAGAATTAAATCCAAGATTCTTTAACAAACCTTTTCCCAAATGATATTCATAGAAAATTTATCTGGGATTTCATATTACCTTGAATGTCCTGAGTTTAACTGGGATGAATAAATACTAGAGTCCTAATCAATTGATTAATGAGTATGTCATATAGGCAGAGTAATACATTGAATGTCTGTCATCTGAAGACTGGACTAGATAAGGTTAGAGATAATGACATTGTCCATCAAGCCATACATTGTTTTTGCCCCAAAGTCAGTTCAGAATTGTGCTGGTGGAGGGAATACCAAAATGGATAAACAAACAATCCTTCAAAACTTGAGTCACACAAAGATGGGCGGGGTAGTTAGCACATTATAAATAATAGCTATGATGCAAAAACATGTAGAAAGTTTGGAACATTAGGCTTAATCTAATTTAATGGCATTTAGCAGGAATGTAAAATTCTTACCTGAATTCAAAAAATGCAATTTAATTTTAAAAAGATAGGGCAAGTTTAGGTTTAAAAAAATAAATTTCTTTTTTCTTCCATCATTATAAGAACAATAAAATGGAAAATTCAAATCAAATATAAAACCTTTTCCTTCAAAAATAATATGATCTATTTTGAAAGACATAATTCTCCTTGACAAATCTGAAACTTGGAATTAAGGTAAAAATGACTTGGTGAAATGGATTAATTCAGGAGGCAGTGTGATGAAGATTGAGTGAAGCTCTCTTGAAGGAGAGGCGAATTAAAATGCAGCTTTAAAATGATAGATATTTGACAAGTAACATAAAATTAGGACAGACCTTCTGAAGTGTCATAGCCTTACAAAATTAAAGAGTTTTAAATGATTAACATGGGACCATGGGAAGAGATTTATATTAAGATGTGAAAAACTTTGTTTACTTCAGAGTTCTGCCATGCATTTTTTAAATATTTTATTTCATTAAATATTTTCCAGTTACATGTTCAAAAATGGAGAATTTTTCTTTGGCATTTGAGTTCCAAATTCTCCCCCAATCTTCTATCAACTTCACCTCCTGGAGGAAGCATAGACTTTCATTTTGATTATACATGTGAGATCATGCCAAACATGTCTACATTAGGCATGTTGCAAAAGAAAACACAAAATAAAAGAATAAAAATAAAATTTATATTCAAGTATGTTTCACTCTGCAGTCAGAGTTTATCAGTTCTTCCTGTGGACATGGCTAGTATTTTTTCATCATGGAATCACTTTGGATTATTGTCTGGATAAGAGTAGCTAAATCTTTCACAGCTGATAATCAATACAGTATCGTTCTTGTTGTGAATGACATTCTCCCAGTTCTGCTTATTTCATTTTGCATTAGATCATATAACCCTGCTAAGTTTTTTGTTTTTGTTTTTTGGTTTTTTGCTGAAATCATCATGCTCACCATTTCTTATAGCACTATGGCATTTGATCACAATAATATACCACAACTTGTTAAGCCATTCCACAGCTGGTAGGCATGAGCTCAATTTCCAATTCTTTGCCACCACCAAGTGAACTGCTATATTGTTTGTACAAATAGCCGCTTTTTCCTTTGTTTTGATCTCTTTGGAATTCAGACCTACTACTGCTATTTCGAGGTTTAAAGTTGCAAAATTTTATAACACTTTTGCCATAGTTACAAATTATTCCCCTGAGTTTGTGAAAATCCTATCTCATGTTTTCCCCTTCTGACATGATACAAATCTAATTGGTGTGAAGTTGTGTCCAGGAGTTGTTTTAATTTTCATTTCAGGAAGATGGTAGAGTGGGTCATAAAATTCCAAGCTCTCCAGATTTCGTCCACAATCAAGAAGAAATAAAATCAATAGTGCCTCAGAGTGAATGCAGAGCAGCCAAAACAAGCAAGATTTGGAGTAAAACAGTGGTCCTCCTGAGATAACTGGAGAAGATCCAAAGAAAGACCTCAGGACAGAGGTTCAGCCTGAGTGAAGTGCAAATACCTCCAATCTACCTTCATTGAAACAAGAAACAACAAGCCCTGCAGGCATCAGCTTTGGCAGTTAGCCTCAACCCTAGCCATAGAAATTCTCACTTCATAGGCATGTAAGGGACAGATATTGGAGGAAGGGAAGATTGAATAAACCTCTACTGCAGAGGGATGCCAGACCCAGTTGTGCTGCCCAGACATGGAGAGGGGTGAGAAGGAACTTGGACATGTCATGTGAGTACAGAAGAATATTGACACAATAATAAAATCTATAATGAAAATTTCCTTGCAGTTTGAGAAAAAGAGGGGGAAGTAGAAAAAAAACAGAATAGAAAAGAAAATGAGCTGCTTCATTCTGCGATTGATTTCCATAGATCTTTCCCTGGATGTGAAAGGCATTTTGTCTTAACAGACCATTGAGAATTATTTAAGACCTTGCAGTGCAATGAAATACAAATCTACCAGAAAAATTCAAATCGCACTGTGATTGTTGCTGTTTACTGAGTTCTTCTGGTTCTACTCCTTTCACTTAGCATCAGTTCATATAAGTCCTCGCAGGCCTCTCTGAAGTGTTCCTGTTCATCACTTGTTATAGCACAATAGTAATCCATTACATCCATATACCATAATTTATTCAACAGTTCCCCAATTGTTGGACATACCCTTGATTTCCAAGTTTTGGGCACCACAAAGAGGACTACTATAAATATGTACAACTGCAGAAGTTATGTATGGGTTTATTTTGTGACTTGCAACTTTGCCAAAGTTGTTTATTATTTCAGGCAGTTTTTCACTTGAATCTCTGGGATTCTCTAAGCAGGTCATCATATCATCTGCAAAAAGTGATAACTTAGTTTCTTCTTTGCCTGTTCTAATTCCTTCAATTTCTTTTCTGTTCTTATTGCTACAGCTAACATATCTAGTATCATATCGTATCATAGTGGTGATAATTGACATCCTTGTTTCACCCCTGATCTTATTGGAAATACATGCAGTTTATCCCCATTGAACATAATGCTTTCAAAAGGTTTTAGCTAGATACTGCTTATTATTTTATAGAAAGTTCTATTTATTTTTATGCTTTCCAGTGTTTTGAATAGGAATGGGTGTTGCAGTTTTTTAAAAGATTTTTTCTGTATCTATTCAGGTAATCACATGGTTTCTCTTAGTTTTGTTGTTGAAATGATCAATACTGATAATGGTTTTCCTAGTACTGAACCTGTCCTGCATTCCTGGTATGAATCTTACCTGATCATAATGTATCATTCTTGAGATAAGTTGCTGTATTCTTTTTGCAAAAAACTTATTTAAAAATTTTGCATCTGTATTCATTAAAGAAATTGGTCTATCATTTTCTTTCTTTGTTTTGGCTCTTCGTGGTTTAGGTATCAAACCACATTTGTATCATAAAAAGAATTTGGGAGATATCTGTTTCCCCAATTTTCCAAAATATTCTATAGAGTATCACAGTTAACTGTTCTTTAAATGTTTGATGGAATGCACTTGCAAATCCATCTGGCCTGGAGAGTTTTTGGAGTTTATTGATAGCTTAACTCCCTTAACTTCTCCTCTAATAATTTGAATGTTATACCACTGGTAGAATATATGCTTAGTAATGCTATTGCTTCGTTGTCTATGGTGCCTTTTAGCAGGATATACTTTACTTCCTTATCTCTTTTGATTAGATCTATTTCTGCTTTTGCTGTATCTGAAATTAGAATTGGTACTCCTGCTTTTTTACCTCAGAGGAATCACAATATATTCCACTTCAACCTTTTCCAATTACCTTTTTTGTATACCATCATTTAAAATGTGTTTCTTGTACACAACATATAGTTGGATTACGGTTTTTAATCCATTCTGCTATCCCACTCTGCTTTATGAGAGTCCATCCCATTCACATTCACAGTTATGATCACTATGTGTGTCTTTCCCTCCATCCTCTTTCCCACCATTTTTGCTTTTAGTTATCCCTTTTCCCTTCCCCTCCAAAATAGTTTTAATTTTTGACCACCACCTCCTGCAGTCTTCCCTTCCTTCTTTCAGCCCCACCTCTTTAACTTGCCTGTACCCTTCCTACTTATTCTTTCCCTTTTAATCTCCCTTGCCCTTTCTTTTGCCTTTCCCCTCTTACTGCATGTAGAGCCAGTTAGATTTATATACTTAATTGAATTTGTTTTTCCATCTTTGAACCAAATCAGATAAGAGTAAATATCACACAATGCTCATCTCCCTCCCCTCTTTTCCTCTACTTTAATATAATTTTGTGCCTCTTCCTGTGATGCAATTTGCCATTTTCTGCTACCTCCTTTTCATATCTCCTGTTACAATCCCTTCACACCTTTAAATCACATTTTTATCATCTGGTTATTTACTTTATACCTGGCCCTCCATACACACACACACACACACACACACACACACACACACACACACATATCCCTTTTAGGTTTCACAACAAATATACAATTCTCAAAATTAATAAGTATCATCTTTTCTTATAGGGATGTAAATGGTTTGACCATATTGAATAACAAGCTGTTTTTCCCCCCTGCGTATGTTTTAATGCATTTCTTGAGACCTGTGTTTGAATATCGAATTTTTTATTGAGTTCTTTTTTTTTTTTTTTTAATCAGGAAGGTCTCAAAATACCTTATTTCATTGAATGTCCATATCCTTGCCTGAAATATCATGATCAAACTTTGCTGGGTAATTGATCCTTGGTTATAGTCCCAGCTCCTTTGCCTTATGGAATATCATATTCCAATTGCTTTGATCTTTTAATGTAGAAGCTGCAAGTTCCTGTGTGATCCTGACTGTAGCTTCTTGATATTTGTATGGTTTCTTTCTAGCTGCCTGTAGTATTTTCTCATTCACTTGATAGTTCTGCACTTTGGCAACAATATTCCTTAGTGTTTTTTGTTTGGGATCCCTTTTGGGAGGTGAACGTCAGATTCTTTCTTTGACTTTCTTTGACTCCCTCTGGATCTAGGACTTCTGGGAAGTGTTCCTTGATGATTTCTTTGAAGATATTATTCAAGCTCTTTTTTTTTTAATCATGGCTTTCTGAGTACACCAATAATTCTTAGGTTTTGTCTCATGGATTTATTTTCCCAGTCAATTGCTTTTCCAATTAGATTTTTAAAATTCTTTAATATCTTTTCATTCTTTAGATTTTGTTTGACTGATTTTTGATATCACATAGAGTCATTAGATTTTACTTGCCAAATTCTAACTTTTTTCACATTGTTTTCTTCAGTTAACTTTTGAATCTCCTTTTCCATCTCTCCAGTTGTTGCTTTTAAGGAATTATTTTCTCCAGGTAGCTTTTTTACTTCCTTTTCTGTTTGGCTAATTATCACAGTTAACTGTTGTGCTTCCTTTTCCATTTTTACAATTTTCCATTTTAAGGAGATCTTCTCTTCAGTGATTTTTTTCGTACTTTTAAAATCATCAGCCAGTTTTTCTTCTATTTCTCTAATTTAGCTTTGAAAATCCTTCTTCAGCTCTTCCAATAGTGTTCTTTGTGCTTGCAACCAGTTCACAGACCCTTCTGAAGTTTCAGATGGTTGTATGGTCTCAATCCTGACCTCTTGGTTGTTCGTGTTTTGGTCCTTGTCCCCATAGAAAGATTCTATGGTCTTTTCTTTCCTGCTTTGCTTCTTACACATGATGATAATGCTTTGTGTCTTGTGGCTTCTGGTTCTTTCAGCCAGAAGCTGAAGTGCTGCAGCTTACATGGTGCTGAGCTGGCTGGTATGAGAAAGCAGAGGCCAGGTCATTGTGTTTCCCTGGATTTGTCCTGGAACTAACTTGTTAAGTGTGGTGGAGGGTTGTTCTGGCCACAGGAGGCCTCCTCTGCTGAGCCACAGCATAGGCAAGCTCAGTGGTTGGTGATCCCAGCTGCCCTAGTGTCTTCCCATTTCCCCTTGATTGCTGGGGCATGCCTGGGTTCCTGTTGTTAGTGGTTGTGGGGCTCCACCCCCCGGTCTCTGAATATCCTCCCATTTCGCTGAGGTGGTGCTGTCTGGGACAGCTCCTGTCGTGCACTGTTCCCCTTTCTTCACAGCAACTGTGATCTTCCTTGGAGATTTTCAGAGCCTCAAATGCTATAAGATTGTTTGCCCCTTCTGCTGATCCCATTGACCAGGAGATTTCTGAGGAAATATGTTCTGGTTCTTTCAAGGTCAACAAGGGGAGAGGAAGAGAGCCTTTACTGGTCACTCCACCATTTTGGCTCCCGAAAATTTAAGCAGGTTTTTTGCAGAGCTTTAAAGCTGTGGATTGATAGCTTCAGGAGCAGCCACTGCAGATATCCGGGGCTCCATGACTCTCACTCCCTCAGTTCCAGTGGAATCCTGTGCTGGGCTGATATGACTGAGATTGCACAGTGTAATATTTATTCTTGATAGGTACATAAAGCCAATATAAATGTGACAGTTTTACCTAACTAATCTATGTTTCTAATGTCAACATAATTAAATTGCTAAAAAAGAAAATCTTACTTAGAAAAAATAAAAGAGTTCATTTGATTAGGAACTTCAAGGAAACCAGGTGGGAAAGATTTGAAAGAACCAGTTTAGATAGTTTCAGATTTCAAACTATATTATAAGGACAGAGCATTATTGAAGTATACAATGAATATTTTTATTATTTCAAATTAAAATTTTATTTTATAAAGAAAATCTATGTAACCAAGAATAGAAGGAAAGCAGAAAATTTGAGAAATCTATTATAAATGAACTCTGAATGAAATTCGGTTGCAATATTGCTGTGGTGTAGGAAATAATGAGTTACTTCAATTAGAAAAAATATGGAAAGTTACTATCAGAGTGTATATTTGTAGATATGCTTGCAATATGCATATCTCTGCTTAACTGTTGTGTTTGCGGTGGGGGAATGGAAGGAAAATAAAGGTGAAAGGGCGCTGCAGAGAAAAAAAAAAGAAAGCCTACAAAGAATTAAAGGAAACCTGGATATATTCAAAAAAAAATGTGGAGAATGTATTGTACAGGTTTTTGTGAAATGGAAATGTATTGCTGTAAAATTGAATCTTTTGTTCTGCTTTGTACATGACATTTTTTTCTCTTTCTTTCTGTTTTTGCTTATATATATGTATATATATACTCACATACATGTATATATATACATATATGTATACACACATATATTTTAAATATATATATTTATAAATATGAATATATATACAACTTATTTTTAAGTTTTCAACATTCACTTCCACAAGAATTTAAATTACAAATTTTCCCCACCTCTCCTCACCCCCTTCCCAAGACAGAGAGCACCCCATCTTGCCCTTCTTCAAATCTGTCCTCCCTTCTCTCATTCCCCTTCTTCAATCACCCTCTTTTCTGTTTTTCTATAAAGAAAAACCGATTTATGTACCCGATTGCCTATACACCTTGTTTCACACTTGCATGCAAAAACAGTTATTAACATTAATTTTTAAAGCTTGAAGTTCCATATTCATTGCCTTCTTCTCTCCCCACTCACCATCATTGAGAAAGCAAGCTATTCAGTATAGGTCATACATGTGTAGTCATGTAAAGCACTTCCATAGCAGTTATGCTGAGAAAGACAAACCACATATCCTTCTGTCCTCTCCTGCCCTCCATTTATTCCATTCTCATCATTGACCTGTCTCCCCAAATTAGTGTTTGCTTCTGATTATCGTTTTCCTATTTTGCGGTCACTCCTAATATCTTCCCTCTCCTATCTCTGCTCCCCTTGCTTTCGTGCATGGTAAAAATCGATTTCCATAACAAATTGAGTGTGTGTTTTTCCCTCCTTAAGCCAAATTGCATGAGAGTAAGGCTCACTTAGTCACTTTTATCTCCCCCTTTCCCTCCATGGTAAAAGCTGCTTCTTGTCTCTTGTATGTGAGATGATTTGATACATCCTACTTCTGCCTTTCTCTTTCTTTTAGTATATTCCACTCAACAGTAAATTTTATTTTTTTAGGCTTTCTCCCTCCATATTCACCTCACTCTGTGCCTTCTGTCTATGTATATATACATAAACACATACACCTATGTACATAAAACTACCTACACATATACATACACATATGTAATATACACATATTTACATACCCATAAAATACTAAATATCTCTCCATATATATGTATAGATAGATACACACACATATACATCCATACACATACATACATATATACATATACACTGACATGTATGTGTATATATGTACATATATATGTGTATATGTATAATCTATATTCTTTCTAAGAATCTTAATACTGAAAAAAGTTCCCATAAGTTAAAAATATCATCTTTCCATGTAGCAATGTTAACAGTACAACTTTCATGAGTTCTTTATGGTTTTCCTTTTCTGTTTACCTTTTCATGTTTCTCTTGACTGTATTTGAAACCCAAATTTTCTACTTAGTCCTGATCTTTTCAACAGGAATGTCTGGAAGTCCCTTATTTCATTGAAATTCCATTTTTTTCTCGGAAGGATTATACTCAACTTGACTGGATAGGTGATTCTTGATTTCAATCCTACCTCCTTTGAAGTATGAAATGACATATTCCAAGCCCTAAAATCCCTTAGTGTAGAAATTACTCAATCATGTGTTTTCCTGATTGTATTTCCTCAATACTTAAATTGTTTCTTTCTGGGTGCTTGTAATATTTTCTCCTTGATATGAGAACTCTGGAACTTGGCTACAATATTCCTAGGAGTTTGCTTTTTGGAATCTCTTTCAGGAGGTGATTGGTGGACTCTTTGCATTTCTATTTTACTCTCTGGTTCCAGAATATATGGACAGTTTTCCTTGATAATTTCTTGAAAGATGATGTCTAGGCTCTTATTTTTTGATCATGGTTTTCTGGTAGATAAATAATTTTAAAATTACCTCTCCCTGATCTGCTTTCCAGATTAATTTTTGTTCCAATGAGAAACTTCACATAGTCTTCCTTTTTTATTCTTTCGGCTTTCTTTTACAATTTCTTGATTTTTCATAAAGTTATTAGGTTGCATTTGCTCCACTCTAATTTCTAAGGAATAATTTCTCCACTGAGCTTTTAGACCTCCTTTTCCTTTTGATCAATTCTTCTTTTTAAGGCATTCTTCTCCTCATTGATTTTTTTTGACCTCTTTTGCCATTTTGGTTAGTCTATTTTTAAGGTGTTATTTTTCTCTTCATTGTTTTGGGGGAGGTCTCCTTTAGCAAGCTGTTGACTCATTTTTCATGTTTTTTTTTTTTTTGCATCACTCTCATTTCTCTTCCCAATTTTTGCTCTACTTCTTTTATATGATTTTCAAAATCCTTTTCTAAGGTCTTCCATGACCTGAGATCATTTCTTATTTTTTTTGAAGGCTTTGAATGTAGGAGACTTGACCTTGCTCTCATTCTCTGCTTCTATGCTTTGGTCTTCATTTGTATGCTTTGATCTTCCTCATTTGAAAGGATAGAAAAAATACATTTTCACTAAGAAATTAGCATTCAATGTCTTATTTTCCTCTTTTTGAGCACTTCCTTGACGATTCCTTGGTTTTTTGAGTCCTTTGTCAAATGAAGGGCATACTACCCAAAGCTTCAGAGTTTTGTGCCACTGTTATCAGAGGTATCTCTAGGGACTTCTAAGATCTCAGTTCTTCCAAAGTGCCATAGTCATGGGAGAGGTATTACTCCTCTCCTGGCCTGCACTTTGGTCTGTGACAAACCAAAAGCACTCTCTTCTGTCCTAGAACTCTGAGTAATATTCCCTCTCCACCACCAGTCACCACCATCTCCACCACATGAACCTTCTTCCTCAACCCAGGACTGCCACTCAGGACTTCTACACAGATCGGCCACTAGATTTCTCCACTGTCTGTAGGCCACAATATTCCTAAGAGGTCACTGCTGAAGCAGTGGTTCCCACCACCTTGAGCCTGGGACTGGGACTTGGGCTGGATCATGCTCCCCTCTCACCCAGATGAAAGAGCTTTTTCAGTCTTTGAAAGAGAAACAACTTTTTGAAGTTGTCTTTGGCATTTGTGTATTGAGAAATATGGAAACCACACCATCTGCCCATGATTCAGCACCCTGAAACCTGCTCCAGTCCTGTCTCTACCAGTGTGGCAAACAATGGATTATATCCCTCTCTGAGTCAGGTGCAATTCACACTTCTTGTTGACCTTTGAGATTTTCTTGAACAGGACATCTGTTTCACTCTGTCATTTTTGTGGCTTCTGCTTCTATAGAATTCGTTTAAAGTCATTTCTTACAAGTATTTTAATGACTTTGTGGGGAGACCTTGAGTAGGTCCATGCTTCTGCTATGCCTTCTTGGCTCCACACCTTATTCTTTCCTTGTATTGTTTTTGTTTAAAACAAATTTAGAAACAGAAAAATCATTTCTCAAATCAGTAATGATTGAGATCTTTTTTAAAAAAAATCCCCCCAATTTCTTGTTTTCCTGTTAATTTTGGTTGCAGTAGTTGTCTTTGGGCAAAAGCTTCTTTTTTTTTTTTAATTTCATCTAAACAAAATAATGTGTTTTGCTTCCTATATTATTTCTAGCATCCTCAACTTGGTCATTAATATTTCCCATATCCAAAGATGTGAATTTTTCCAAGTTTCCTTATGTAACTTTTGATACCATACTTTGTCTAAATTATTTATTTGTTTTGACCTTTTATTGGTATACATGGTCTCTGCCTATTTTTTTTTTCAAAAATGCTTTTCTATTTTTGCAGCAACTTTTGTCAAATGTTGACCTATTATCACAAAAATTCAAATTTGGGGATTTATGAAACATTTATTACTATGATAATTATTACTATGAATTATATACATAATATATTCCACTGATCCACCACTTCATTTCTTAGTGCATACTAGCTTGCTTGAGTGATTATTACATTACAATGTAGTGTGAAATATGCAACTGCTAGATTGCCATAAAAGCAAGCACCCTGATATACACAGGAGGACATACACAGGTCCTTAGATCTGCATTTCTAAAAGGAAACCAACATTTGAATCATCAAAAATCACTTTAGTCAAGCACATGTATGTTATTCACTTAGTTCCAGGGAAAAGTTAGCACCCTGAGCTTCAGAAAAAATACAGAGAAATCAAAATAAACATATAGTGCTTCCAAGTATCTGAAAGTAAGCAATGCATATATCACAAATCAGCAGACAGACTACTGTCTGACCATAAGTAAATAGTTACCAGAGAGAGAAGCACTAACATCTGGTTTTCCAAAGCTGCGAGAGGGGCTGCTTAGCGGCTTCCTATGGTCTCATCTGGCAACCAAACCTTCTTCAAAAAACTAAGCCCCAAAATAAAACCTCATTTCATAGAATTTATATGTTTTTTAGAGCCAGAGTGTACTAAAACACTTGAGAAACAGTGCCTCATTAAGAAAAGGTGTGGGTCGTCTTCCACACTCAGAGAAAGAACGATGGAATTCATTTGCAGAATGTAGCAGATCATTGGTGTGTGTGTGTGTGTGTGTGTGTGTGTGTGTGTGTGTGTGTGTGTGTGTGTGTATTATGTTTTTATTTGTTATTTGACTTCTTCCATTTATTTTAGTTCATCTATACAGCATGACTATAGTGAAAACATATTTAACGGGAAAGTATGTGTAGATCCTGTATGGAACTGTGTGCCGTCCTGGGGAGGAAGAGAGGTGGGGGACAGGTAGGGGAGGAAAATCTAAGCTTTTTGGTAGTGATCATAGAACACTAAAAATAAAAAAATAAAAAATAATAATAAAAAGAAAAGGTGTGGATCTTCCTCCAAATCTTCCATAATCAAATTCTCCTTAATGGCAGACCCATTAATGGGTGGGAAGATGATCCCATTAAGAAGTAAAATTATATTAACAATAAGAAAAATTCATTATCAATAGCACTGTCTTCCTTAATTTTTTTAAATGGAATTCCTTAATATTCTCAGCTTTTATTTTTCCAGATTAATTTTATTTTTTCCAGCTTTATAAAATAATTATTTGTTGACTTAATTGTTATGGCACTAAAGGAGTTTATTAACTTTGAGAGAACATAAATTTTTATTATATTGGATCAGAATATGTATGAGCCATTGACTTTTCTGCTTTATTTCATTTATGTGAAAACTGTTTTATAATTGTGTCCAAATAATTCCTTGGTTTGTATTACCACATAGACTAATGGGTATCTTACAATTTCTACAGTTATTTTAAATGAAATCTATCTTTCTCTTGCTCCTAGACTTTGTTGGTAATAAACAAAAATGTCAATGATTTATGTGGATATATTTTATATCTGGGAAGTTTGCTGATGATATTAATCATTTCAACTATTTTTTTCTTGATTATCTAGGGTTCTCTAAGTATACCACCATATTATCTTCAAAGAATGATAGGTTTGTTTCTTTGTTGCCTATTTTTATTCTTTCAATTTCTTTTTTCTGTCTTATTGGCATAAGTAGTGTTACTAGCACAACTTTAGTAAAGTTGCAGGATATCAAATAAACTCACATCAATCATCATCATTTCTATATATTATTACCAAGTGCTGCAGCAAGAGATAGAAACAGAAATTCCATTTAAAATAAGTATAAGCAGTATAAATTATTTGGGATACTACATGTGAAGACAAATCCAAGTAATATATCAGCACAATTACACAATAGTTTTCACACAAAAAGTCAGATGCAAGCAATTGATGAAATATTAATTATTCATAGGTCATTCAAGCTAAAATAAAATCAATGACAATTTTAAATTAATTTACTTATTCAGTGTCATACCAATTAAATTAATAAAGAATTATTTTTTTAGTGTTAGAAAAAATAAAATTGCTTTGGATGAGTAAAATGTCAGGCATATCAAGAGAATTAAGGGGAAAAATGTGAGGAAAGGAGGTGTATAAGTTCTATATTTCAAACTATATTATGAAGCAATAATCATCAAAACAGTTTGGTATTGGCTGAGACATAAAGTGGTGCCATGGGTGGCCTGCATCCATGGAGTTGTTTGGTACGTGGTGAAAAAGAGAGTTGTGGGGCAGTTGGGATGCAAGAGAGCAGTCCCTTTATTAATCTAAGGGTGAGGATTTATATGCATTTTCTACAGGCAAGGAAGTAAAGTTATTCCCCTGAGAACATTCAAGCAAACAAGGTTGTAACCTATGGAAACATTTTTAGTTTGCTTCTAATACTTCCTAATCTAGTTCCTCTGGAGAGACAGTCTCAGGATACACAGGCAGGGTCAGGATGTTCTCATCCTTCCATATCAGGAGTACAAGTCTCAAGTAAAATCCAGACAGTACTTCACATTCCAGAGTCCATCGGTACTAGCCCCCTACAGAGTGGTGGATTAATGAAATGGATTAGATAAAAGATAAACAGTAAAAATGCCTATAGTAATATAGTGTTTGATAAACCTCAAAATCCAAGCTATAGGTGTAATAACTTGGCATTTGAACTTAATAGCTAGATAAATGAAAAACACTTGGCAGAAACTATGAATAAAGCAGTGTCTTACAATATATAACAAGATAAAGTCAAAATAGATAAATAGCTTAGATATAAAGAAGTTTAGATATGGTAAGTAAATTAATGAAGCTTGAAAAAATATACCTATCTGGTCTAGGAATAAGGGGAAACTTTATGATAGAAAAAGAGATAGAAAGATTATGGGAAATGACATAGATAATTTTGATTCCATAAAACTATAAATTTTTTCTTGTAGCCAATATTAGAATCAAGACAAAAAACTGGGGGAGGGTAGAGTTTGCAACAAGTTTGTCCGATAAAGGACTTATTTCTCAAGCATCTAGGAAACTGATACAAATGTAGAAAGTTAAATCACATTTCTCCAGCTGATAAATATTCAAAGCGTATGAACAGGAAAGTTTCAAAAAGATAAATCAAAGCTATCAATAGTTGCATAAAAATGCTCTAAATCAGTACTGATTATAGAAATGCAAATTAAGACAAATCTTAAATACCACCTCATATTTGACAGATTAATTATCTTGACAGAAATGGGAAATGAGGGGATGTCCAAAAATTGGGACACTAATGAATTATTCTTGAAATTATGAATTAGTCTAAGATTGAGATTTTAGTCAACTGAAGTTGGTTGATCTTAAAAAAAAAAAGCCTCAAGTGATTCCTATTCTTTTCAAACTAAGTTTTCAACTCAACACAAAATATTGTGACTTTACATTTTTCACTTCTAAATTTCATATTATTACATGTACATCGTATTCTATCCCAGTGATGATGTTTTGGGTCCTGATGTTTTCAACTATCAGATTTGCTACTATATTCCCAGTCCACAGATTTGACATTCATGTCACAATCCACTTACATTCATTCAATATCTGTGATTTTCTTTTTCAAAGGGCAGTCTGACTCCAAGGACGTATTTGTGGAAAATTTGAATAGAAACTTACCATACAATTATATATTAATCACTGTCCAGTGGGTGTGGTAAATCAGTTCTTAAACCTGCAAATTATAAAAATTCTGGCCCAACTTTTCTATTTTACTCTGCATCAGGTGGTAGTCATGAAGCAAAGAAATTAGTAGTACTGATGTAAAAACAATCAAGTGAAGATGATAGAGTATAGACAGCTATCCAGCTGAATTCTGCCAATGTTTCCTTTCAAACAACTTTAAAGCAATTTTTAAAATCAAATTTTGGAGGAATAAAGCCAACAAGATATGAAAGTGATATATTTTTCCCCAGCCTAAAACAGTTTAGAAGGCCAGCAGGACATGTCTGTGAAAGTGAGGTTGACACCAGCCCAGAGTGCAATACAAACAGTTGTAGCACTAACAGTGCATCTAGGAGGTGGCTGCACAGAAGCAGCAGCAGCTTTGTAACTTCTCAGAGAGATACTGGGGGAAGGAGTTAGTGTGTCAGAACACTGGTCAGAAAGAGATTGTAGAGAACCTTTTGCTGGCAGTGAGTGCAGCTAGTACTGACTGACAACTCTATTGATCATAAGCAATTCTGGTCACAGTTCCAGGGTGTAAAGGAGCACTTGTGCACAATAGTAATGGATCTGGAGCTTGGATAACAATCCTATGCCCAGTACAAGTACTAGTGTGTGTAGGAAAGCAGAAGTCCTGGTTAAAGTTCCAGGAAAAAGATGTACTCTATTAGTTGAAGGGGAACACGATCCCTTTCTGGGAAAAGAACAGAAAGGAGACCAGAAGAATTTGTAGTCACTGCACTTCTCCCCACATCACATCAACTTGGAAGCAACAAAAATTTGCACTACCTTTGAAATAACTCAGAAAATAGCAGCAAGCAAAACCTAAAGCATGGGCCAGTTTATATCCACACCCAAATGAGCAGAGTCCAACTTTTGCATAATGCTAAATATTGACAAATTGATTGGAGAAATGAACAAAGAATGAAAAAAGAACTTAATCAAAAAAAGCTACAATGGTGGCGTGGAAAACCATGACATAAACTCAGGAAAAGACAATAATATAAAAAGCAAATAAAACCAAAGGTTCAAAAAATGCTAAGATGACTCAACCCCATAAGAATTCCTGGAAAATTAAAAAAAAAATAAAATTGGTAGAGAAAAATTGGGAAAAAAATGAGATTGATATAAGAAAATTATGAAAACAGAATTAACAGCTTGATAAAAAAGGCAAAAAATCCTGAAGAAAAGAACTTTAAAAGGCAGAATAGGTCAAATACAATGACTGCTACAAAATCTCACCGACTAAGATTTTAAAAATTGCAGTTGAGCAACTGGAAGCTAATGGTTTCATGGGACATCAAGAAACAACACAATTTATGAATTATAAGACTAAATAAAGCTGTAGCTAAAATGACAAAGTAGATAAACACTTTGCTGAGCTTTCCCAAATTCACTCCCAAAAAACTCTAAAGTAGCATCATAAATCAAATGCTAGAATAACATAAAGCAAAGAGGGCTGAGTGCAATAATTTTCAAGCCTAAGACATAGTAGAGAAAGCATTCAGCTGCGTTCTCCTAGTATCTTCTCCCAAACAGCTTTTAAAACTATACCAAAGATTAAATCCTGAAGTGGTAGATTCAACAAAAGATTAGAAGAAAATACTCCTCTGCCTGAGGTAACTAAAGAGTTTGTAAACAGAAATGTGTAAGAAGGTGTAGAGGCTGACCTGAAGCCCACAAGAAATTCTTCTGACAAACAAAACTAATAAAGTCAAAATAAGAAGGAAACAAGGAAATTGAGAAAAAAAGACGTGAAAAGTTTCTCTAATAAGGGTCAGATTTCTCAAACGCAGAGAATTGAGGCAAATATAAAAAAAAAAAAAAACAACAAAAACATAAGAGCCATTGCCCATTTGATAAGTGCTGAAAGGATATGACTAAGAAACTTTCAGAAGAAGAAATCAAAGTTACAATTAGTTGCATATAAAAGCCTCAAAATCACTGTTGATTAGAGAAAACCAAATTGAAACAACTCTGAGGTACCACTTCAAACTTGTCAGACTGATTGACATAACAGAAAAAGAAAATAGCAAATACTGGACTGGTTGTGGAAAACTGTATCCTAATGCATTGTGAGAGGAGCACTCTCCATTCAGGAGAGCAATTTGGAACCACACCCAACGAACTATAAAACTGCACAAAACCTTTCACTGAGCAACAATAGTACTAGCTCTAGATCTCTAACAGATTTTAAAAACGTGGGAAAGAACTTAAAGTATAAAAACAGTTACGGAATATCTTTTTGTGATGACAAACAATTAGAAATAGAAGGAATTATGCTCAGTTGAGGAATAGCTGAATAAGTTGTGGTACATGTTTGTGATTGAATTGCTTACAAAATATATATTAAATATGAAGAGGGGCTTATTAAAGGGAGGGTGCATTAAGGAAGTAAGGGAACAGGAGCAAAGCAGACTTTTAAAGAGGGACGAGATAAAAAAAAGAAGAGAAGAAAATAGAATGGAGGAAAAGTAATAATTTTAATTTTCATAACTGCTTGTGAATAAGAGGAACTCACCTGTAAAGGAGAAGTAGGTGCCAGGAAGGATAAGAAATCAGAATCCAACAATATGTTGTTTATAGGAGACGCACTTGAAATAGATACATAAACAGATTTTCAGTAAAGGGCTGAAACAGATTCCATTTTGCTTCTATTGATGTAAAAAAGGCATAATTAGCAATGATTATCTCAGACACAACAAAAGCAAAAAAGAAAGAGATTTAATTTAAATAGATAATCAGAGAAACTACATTTTGCTAGATTTGTTTAGTTGTGTTTTTAAAATATATTTATTTATATTTAGTGTCCAACATTCATTTCCACAAGATTTTGAGTTTCAAGTTTTCACCCCATCTCTCCACTCTCCCACCCCAAAACACCGTGCGTTCTAATTACCCCTACCACCAATCTACCCTCCCTTCTATCACACCCTTAGCTTCCCTTATCCCCATCTCCTCTCTTTTCTTGTAGGACAAGATTGATTTCTATACCCAAATATGTGTATTTATTTCCCTGTTACACGCAAAAACACTTCTCAGCATTCATTCCTAAAACTTTGATTTCTAATTTTTCTCCCTTCTACCCTTCCCACCCATCCCCACTGAGAAGGCAAGCAATTCAATACAGTCTATATATGCGCAGTTTTGCTAAAGACTTCCATAATACTCTTGTTATGAAAGACTAAGTACATTTCCTTCCACCCTATCTTGATCCCTTATTTACTCTGTTCTCTCTCCTGATCTTATCCCTCCCCAAAAGTATTTATTTAGAATTACTCCCCTCCATTCATTTGCCCTCCCTTGTATCATATCTCCCACACCCCACTTGTTCCCTTCTTTCCTACTTTGCTATACTGTAAGATAGATTTCACACCAAATTGAGTATGCATGTTATTCCCTCCTTAAGGAAAATGTGATGACAGTTAGCTTCATTTTTTCCCTCTCACCTCTCCCTTTTCCCATCCATTGTAAAAGTTTTTCTTTGTATTTTTATGAGAGATTATTTGCCCCAATCCAATTCTCCCTTTTGCTCCTAATATATTCCTCTCACCCCTTAATGTAATTTTTTGCACATAATTCCTTCCTATTGAACTCACCCTGTGACTTCTGTGTATATATATGTATGTATGTATGTGTGTATGTATATATATATATATATATACATATATATATGTATATATATATACATATATATATAAAATATGTGTGTATAATCCCTCTAACTACCCAAATCTGAGAAAAGTTTCAAGAGTTACAAATGTTACCTTTGCATGTAGAAATGTACACAGTTCAGCTTTAGTAAGTCCATTATTATTTATCTTTTATGTTTACCTTTTCATACTTCTCCTGATCCTTGTGTTGGAAAGTCTCTGGGCTTTAAAGAATGAATTTAAAGAATTCATAAAGAATGCTTGAAAGTCCTCTATTTCACTGAATTACCATTTGTTGCCTTGAGTTATTATATTCAGTTTTGCTGGGTGGGTGATTCTTGGTCTTAATCCTAATTCCTTTGACTCCTGGAATATCATATCCCAAGCCCTTCGATCCCTTAATGGAGAAGCTGCTAGACCATGTGTTATCCAGATTGTATTTCCACAATGCTCCAATTGTTAATTTCTGAGCTTGACCTGGGAACTCTTGAATATGGCTGCAATATTCGAAGGGGTTTTTCTTTTCGAACCTTTTTCAGGAGGTGATCAATGAATTCTTTCAATACTTATTTTACCTTCCTGTTCCAGAATATCAGGGCAGTTTTCCTTGATAATTTGGTGAAAGATGATGCCTAGGCTCTCTTTTTGATCATGGCTTTCAGGTAGACTTTTAAATTGTTTCTCCTGGATCTTTTTTCCAGGTCAGTTGTTTTTTCCAATGAGATATTTCACATTATCTTCCTTTTTTTCATTCCTTTAGTTTTGTTTTGTAATTTCTTGGTTTCTCATAAAGTCATTAGCTTCCATCTGCTTCATTCTCATTTTTAAAGAACTGTTCTCTCCAGAGAGCTTTTGAACCTCCTTTTCTATTTGGCCAATTCTGTTTTTTAAAGCATTCTGCTTCTCATTGGATTTTTGGCCTCTTTTGACATTTGACTTAGTCCATTTTTGAAGGTGTTAATTTCTTCAGCACTTTTTTGAGTGTCTTTCAGCAAGCTGTTGATTTGCTTTTCATGGTTTTCTTGCATTGCTTTCTCATTTCTCTTCCCGATTTTTCACTCACCTCTCTTATGTGATTTTCTAAGTCCTTTTTGAGCTCTTCCATGGTCTGAGACCATTGCATATTTATTTTGGAGGTTTTGGATGCAGAATCCTTGAATTTAGATCTTGCCCTGATGGTACACATTTTTACTTCTCATCTGAAAGGACAGAAGAAAATACTTGCTCATCAAGAAATTTACCTTCTGTTTTCTTATTCTTTTTCCCCTTTTGGGACATTTTCCCAGTCATTTACTTGATTTCTGAGTTCCTTATCAAGAGCAGGGTATACTCGGGGGACCTGTAAGTTATCAGTTCCTCTAACGTGGCACAATCAAGCGAGAGAAGTTTACTCCTCTCCTGGCCTGGACTCTGCTCTATGAACAGGATTCCCTCTCCAGAGTCTCCAGCAAGCCATCCAACATTCCTCCTCACCCCAGGGCCTTCACTCAGGGCTGAGATCCAAATCAGCTTCTCAATTCCCCCAGGGTGTTTAGGCCAGTGCTCCAACAAGGAAAGCTGCCACTGCCTGGGGCCAGGGCTAGACTGCTGCGTTCCCTTCTACCCCAGGTGAAAGAGTTTCTCACGAACCTTTGAAGCTGTCTTTGGTGTTTGTGAGTTGAAGAATCTGGGACTCGCAGCTGTTGTTGGTGGCACCTTGATGTACTTTCCAGTCCTGTCTTGCAGCAGCATGGCCAAGACTGGGCTGTGCTTCACTCCATGCCCAGTGCGATAGACCTTTCTTGTCTGCCTTCCAGTCTGCCTTGGGCTGGAAATTTCTTTCACTCTGTAGTTTTGTGGCTTCTGATGCTCTAGAATTTTTTAGAGTAATTTTTGCAGGAATTTTATGGGCTATGGGAGAAGAGTTTCTAGAAGTGTATCCTTCTACTCCACCATCTTGGCTCTATCCCCCTAGCTAAAAATTTATAATAGACAATGAAGCAATATCAAAAAATGTACATCAGATTTCTCAGATAAAGGCCTCATTTCTCAAATATTGAAAGACTTTGGCCAAATTTATTAAGAGAAGTCATTCCCCAAATGATTAATGGTCAATGGGTGTGAATAGACAAATTTCAGTAATAAGTAATCAAAACTATGTAAAGTTATACGAAAAATAAATCTAAATTACTGTTTATTAGCGAAAAACATATTAATATAGCTCTGTTGAGGAAGATGATTTCAGAAAATGGAGTATGTTGATACCCATATGACCTGATGTAAAGTGAGAAAACCCAGATGACTTTGCACCATCACAGCAATATTGTAATGACGATCAACTGCAAAACAAAAACAAAACAAAAACAGAACAAATCGTTATTCCAATCAGTTAGTGATCCAACACATTTCCAAAGGAGTGATGATCAAAACAAATTTCTGCCTCCAGAGAGAAGTGATAAACTCTGAGTGTAAATTAAAGTAAAATTTGCATCTTTCTTTATACTCTTTCTCTTTTTTTGTAATATGGCTAATGTGGATGAATGTTTTGCATGATTTCATTTGTATAATTGACACAATTTATTGTCTTCTCAATACAAAGGTGAGCGGTGAGAGGGAGAAATTATGAGACTCAAAATTTTAAAAAATACAAAATGTAAATCATATATTTAAAAAAAATTATTTTCAGTTTTCAACATTTACTTCCATGAGTTTTAAATTTTCTCCCTCTACCTTCCCTCAAGTCCTCAAGCCACCATGTTCTCCAATATGGGTTTCATACATAAATTCAAGCCAAATACATTTTCACATTAGCCATGTTGCACAGAAGAATTATAATAAATGGGAGAAACCAGGTGGAAAAAAAAAACAAAGCAAAACAAAAGGGAAAAGAATCTGTTTCACTCTTCAATTCAAATCCATATTTCTTTTTATGGATGTTGATGGTATTTTTCATCATGAGTCCTGCAATGCTGACAGGGACTAAATCTATCAAAATCTGTGCTTGCAAACTGTGGCTGTTAACTGTATATAATGTTTTCCTTGTTTTTCTCATTTCACTAAGCACCAGTTCATAAGAATATTTCCAGGTTTTCCTGAAGTTTACCTGCTCATTATTTCTTATAGCACAAGAGTATTCCATTACATTCATATACTACAACTTGTTCAGCCATTTCCCAATTGATGGACATAGCCTTGATTTCCACTTCTTGGCCACCACAAAAAAAAAAAAAAACACAACATACTTTAAATATTAGTTTTATTTTGGATTTTTCCTGGGGAGTTCATTGATGGCTTGTTCAGCTTCTTTTTCTGAGAAGGTATTATTCAAGTAGTTTATTTACTTTTCTGTTGATCTTGGCAATTTATATTTTTGTAAACATTCATCCATTTCACTAAGATTGTGGATTTATGGGCATACATTTCGACAAAATAATTTCTAAATGATTTCTGGTTCCAGGAGCCAAGATGGCAGAGTGTTTGGTAATTGCTCCATCCACTTTTTGACCTTGACAAGCCCAGGGAATATCTCCCCAGGAAAGAACCTGGAATAGTGGGAGCAGCAGAATGGTAAACAGACTCTCAGCACATGAGGCTAGAAATATCTCTAAAGAGGGTTCCTCTTGCTGTGGTCAAAGGTGACCAGTGCAGGATCTGAGCTATCCCAGACAGCCCCACTTCAAGAAACAAGGAGAAGATCCTGAGGTGGTGAAACCAGTAACTGCCAACATCAGGACCCCAAGCATGCCTCAGCATCCCAAGGGAATCGGGAAGACACTAGGGCAGACTGCTGAACTTGCCTATGCTCTTGCTCAGCAGAGGAGGCCTGATGTAACCAGACCACCCCTCCCCAACACTTAGCAAGCTAGCTCCAGGGTAATTGCAGGGAAACTCAAAAATACCTCACATGGCCTCTGCTTTCAAACATCAGCCAGCTCAGCACCTGGTCATCTACAGCACTTAATTTTTAGCTGAAAGAACGAGAGACCACAACACACAAAGTCTCAGGTTTTAGGCACAAGAACGAAATACCGAACAGAACTCCCTGTGCCACAGACTCAGAGATCTACTATAAAAGCCCGGAAAAGACTTATTATCATGAATAAGAAGCAAAGCAGAAAGGAAAAGACCATACAGTCTTTTGGCGGGGACAAGGACCAAAACACAAATACCAAAGATGTCAGCATTGAGACTGTACTCTCATCTGAAACTTCAGAAGAGAATATGAAGTGCTATGAAGAACAAAGAGCCATCTTGGAAGAATTCAGGAAGGATTTTAAAACCCAAATTCGAGAAATAGAAGAAAAACTGGCCAATGCTTTTAAAAATATAAACAAGGACTTCACTGAAGAGCACAGCTCCTTAAAAAGGAAAATTGGACAAATGGAAAAGGAACAACAAAATAATTTCTAATTATTGTTTTAATTTCCCCTTCATTGGAGCTGCATTAACTCTTTTCATTTTTTATAATGGCAATTTGGTTTTCTTTTTGTTTTTAAATCAGATTAACCAAAGTCTCATTTTCTTTCTCTTGAATGAAGTTATTGATTGTTTCTATTGTTTGCTGTTCTATTCATTCTTTCTTTCTGATTGAATTATTTAATTTCCACATAATTTTTAGTCTATTTTTCCATGACCCTTAATATCATATAATTTTTATTGCATCCTGACATGAAAAGGATGCATTGGCTATTGCTGCCTTTCTGCACTGCATTGTGAGGTTTTTATGCCCTAGTGCATGATCAATTTTTGTACATGTTCCATATACTGCTGAGAAAAATGTTTATTTTTTTCTATCCCCATTTAATTTTCTCCAGTTTTATCATATCTAGTTTTTCTAAAATTTTATTCACCACCTTAATTCATTTCTTGTTTGTTTTGAGGTCAGATTTAACAAATTCATAGAGGGAGAGTTTGAGGTCCCCCACTAGTATAACTTTGCTGTCTATTTCTTCCAGTAATTCCCTTAAATTCTCTTCTAAGTATATGGATACTATACCACTTGGTGCATATATGTTTAGTAATGACATTACTTCATTTTCTATGGTACTTTTAGCAGGATAGTTTCCTCCCCTATCTCTTTTGATTATATCCATTTTTGCTTTTGCTTTGTCTGTGGTTATTATTGCTACTCTTTTTTTTTTTCACTACAGCTGAAGCATAATATATTACAATGCAACTTTTACCTGTACCCTGTGTGTGTCTCCTTATTTCAAATGTGTTTCATTTAAACAATATATTATAGGATTGAGGTTGTTAATCCTATGGGAGAGTTCATCCTGTTCACATTCAAAGTTATGGTTATTATCTGTGTCTTTCTCTCCATCCTATCTCCACTCTTATTTATGCTTTTATTACTCCCTTACCCTCTTCAGAAGAATTTTGCCTTTGACCAAAGCTTCCCTCATTTTTCTCTCCTTTCTATCACCATCACTTCACTTTTCTATCATTTTTCCCTCATGCTTCTTGTGGAGCAAGTTACATTTGTATAATGAGCAGAGCATGTTATTCCCTCCCTGAACGAAATCCAATGAGAGTAAATTCATGCTATGGATACGGCATAGCTTACTGAGAGGAGCAAGTCTTATGCCTGGCCAGCAGGCTGCTCGTCCTCCTGTGGAGCTCGCGAGTAAGAGAATGAGGTGGGAAAGCGGGTCAGTGAAGCAACTCTGATTTATTCAAGCAAGCACTCTGATTATATAGTCTCACCCAGCTAGCCCAATGAACCATGGTAACACACATAAACAAACCCGAAACTATAGAAATGAACACAAACTGGAACTATAATGACAACAACAAACCAGGGGTGGGGTAGTCCCTTCCAGCACCATCTTGTTCACCCTTCCCTGCTCCGGACTCAGTTTACCTGATGTCTGTCAGTGTGGCATCCCAGATGGTGTGGCAGTCAGCGCCCCTTACAAATTCAAACAGTGCTTATCTCCCTCCCTTATTTCCCACTACTATAATATGTTTTGTCTCTGTTCTGTGATGTAATTTATGCATTTTTGCCTCTTCCTTTCTTCTTCTCCCATTATCATCACGTGACTCCTTTTAATTATGCTTTGGTATCATCACATCCGTCAATTTATACCCTTACACTCTATCAACGTATATTCCTTTAAAATGTCATAATAAATACATAATTCTCAAGATTAGCAAGTATCATCCTCCCATTCAGGGTTTGTCTTCATTGAAAAACAATATTTTTTTCTTTTTTCTTTTATTTTCTCACTTTTACCTTTTTAAAATTTTTTTTAAATTTATATTTATTTATTTTAAGTTTTCAACTTTTATTTAAACAAAATTTTGTTTTCCAAATTTTCTCCCCCCCCCTCTCCTTACCCCACCCCAAAACATCTTGCATTCTGATTACTCCTTCCATCTATCTGCACTCCCTTCTAACACCCCTCTCTTCCCTCATCCCCAGCTTCTCTGTTGTCTGGAATGGCAAGATAGACGTATTTCTTAGTTCTCAGTTGTACGCAGAAACAATTCTCAAAATTTGTTCCTAAAACTTTGAGTTCCAACTTCTCTTCCTTCCTCCCTTCCCACTCACACTCACTGAGAAGGCAAGCAATCCAATATAGTCTATATAAGTGTAGTTTTGCAAATGACCTCCATAGTAGTCATGTTGTATTAGATTAACTACATTTCCCTCCATCCTATCCTGCACCCCATTTATTGTATTTTCTCTTTTGACCTTGTCCCTTCCCAAGAGTGTTTACTTCTAATTGCTCTCTTCTCTCAATTGCTCTCCCTTCCATCAACCCCCCCCCCACCTTGCTTATTCCCATCTCCCCTACGTTCCTGTAGTGTAAGATAGGTTTCCATACCAAATTGGGTGTGCACGTTATTCCTTCCTTGAGCCAAATGTGATCAGAGTAAGCTTCACTTTTCCCCTCTCACCTGTCCCCTTTTCCCCTCCATTGAAAAAAACTTTTTCTTGTCTCTTTTATGACATATTATTTGCCCCATTCCATTTCTCCCTTTCTACTCCCAAAATACTCTTCTCTCACCCCTTAATTTTAGTTTTTTTAAGATATGATACCCTCCTATTCAATTCAACATGTGCTCTCTGTCTCTCTCTCTCTCTTTCTCTCTCTCTCTCTCTCTCTCTCTCTCTCTCTCTCTGTCACTCTCTGTCTCTCTCTGTCTCTCACTCTACATATATGTGTGTGGGGGGTGTATGTGTGTGTGTGTGTGTATGTGTGTGTGTGTGTGTGTGTATAATGCTTCCAACTACTCAGATATCGAGAAAAGTTTCAAGGGTTACAAATATTATCTTTCCATGTAGGAATGTAAACAGTTCAAGTTTAGTAATTTTCTTGTGATTTATCTTTCCTGTTAAGCTTTTCATGTTGCTCTTGATTGTTGTGTTTGAAAGTCTCTGGTCTTTTCATCAAGAATACTTGATAGACCTCTATTTCACTGAATGACCATTTTTCCCCTGAAGTATTATACTCTGTTTTGCTGGGTATGTGTTTTTTGGTTTTAATCCTAGTTCCTTTGACTTCTGGATTATCATGTTCCAAGCCCTTTGATCCCTTAATGTAGAAGCTGTTAGATCATGTGTTGTCCTGATTTTATTTCCACAATATTTGAATTGTTTCTTCCTAGCTGCTTACAATATTTTCTCCTTGACCTGGGAACTCTGCTACAATATTGCTAAGCGATTTTTTTTTTCTTTTCAGATCTCTTTCAGGAGATGATCAATGGATTCTTTCAATATTTATTTTGCCCTCTGCTTCTAAAATATCAGGGAAGTATTTCTTGATAATTTCATGAAAAATGATGTCTGGACTCATTTTGTGATCATGGCTTTCAGGTAGTCCCATAATTTAAATTGTCTCTCTTGGAACTATTTTCCAGGTTAGTTGTTTGTTTCCAACGAGATATTTCACATTATCTTCCATTTTTTCATTCCTTTGGTGTTGTTTTGAGATTTCTTTGTTTCTCATAAAGTCGGTAGTTTCCACCTGCTCCATTCTAATTTTTAATGAACTATTTTCTTCAGAGAGCTTTTGAACCTCCTTTTCCATTTGGTTAATTCTGCTTCTCCTGATTGACTTTTTGAACCACTTTTGCAATTGAGTTAACCTATTTTTAAAAGTATTATTTTCTTCAGGTTTTTTTGGGTCTCCTTTAGCAAGCTGTTGACTTATTTTTCATGATTTTCTTGCATTGCTCTCATTTCTGTTCCTAATTTTTCCTCCACCTCTCTTACTTGATTTTCAAAATCCTTTTTGAACTCTCACTTGGCCTGAGTCCATTGAATATTTATTTTGGATATTTGGGAAGCAGAAGACTTGACTTTTATGTCTTCCCCTAAAGGTAAACATCGTTATTCCTCATCTGAAAGGATAGGAGAAAATACCTGTCCACCAAGAAAGTAAACTCTAGAGTATTTTTTTCTTTTTCCCTTTTTTGGGGCATTTTCCCAACCAATTACTTGACTTTTGGGTTCTTTGTCAAGAATAGGGTATACTCTGGGGACCTGTAAATTCTCAGTTCCTCCAAGATGACACAATCAATGAAGAAGAGTTTACACCCTCGCAAGTATGGTGGCTGAGATCCTGATCTGGTGCTCTATTCCCCCAGGGACTTTAGGAAGGGGCAGGGACACCACTCAGGGCTGAGGTTCAAATCAGCTGCTTAATTTCCCCAGGGGCTTTAAGCTGAGGTTGCAAAAATGTAACCTGCCTGCTGTTGCTGTAGCTGCCACCTCCTAGGGCCACGACCAGGGGAGAACCCTGTTCCTTTGTCCCTGAGGTGGAAAAGCTCTCTCACTGACCTTTGAAGCCACTCCTGGCATTTATAGGTTGAGGTATCTGGAAACCGCTGCTGCTGCTGGAAATTCCTGAGGACTGCTCCTCACTGTGCCACGTGGCCAAGGCTTGGCTCCATGTCCAGTGTGATATATCCTTCCCATCAGCCTCCAGGTCATCCTGAGCTGGAAAACTCTTCCTCTCTATCTTTCTGTGCTTTCTGCTGCTCTAAAATTTGTTGAGAGTCATTATTTACAAGTATTTTATGGGTTGCGTGTGTCCCCATTTTTTAGATGAGGAGCTAAGGCAAATAGAGGTTAAGTGACATGCCCAGGGTAATGTAGCTAGTCCTTTTACCTTTTTATGTCTCTCTTGGGACTTCTCTTTGAAGACCAAATTTTCTATTGGGTTCTAGTCTTTTCATCAGAAAGATCTGGAAGTTCCTTATTTCGTTGAATATCCATCTACTTACCTGTAACATTATGCTCAGCTTTGCTAGAGAGTTGATCTGTGGTTGTAATCCAACCTCCTTTGTCTCATGGAATATCATATTCCATTCCCTCTGATCTTTTAACGTAACAGCTGCAATTTCCTTTGAGATTCTGATTGTAGTTCCTCAATATTTGAATTGTTTCTTTCTGACTGCTTGTAGTATTTTATCCTTTGGAATTTTCTCCTTGAAATTTTGCTACAATCTTCTTTGGAGTTTTAAATTTAGAATCTCATTCAGGAGGTGATCTATAGATTATTTTGATGATTATTTTGTCTTTCTACAACTATGGGACAATTTTCCTTGATGATTCCTTGGAAGATACTATTCAGTGTCTTTTTTTCTTCATGGTTTTCTGGTAGACTAATAATTCTTAGATTTTCTCTCCTGCATCTAATTTGCAGGTCAGTAGCTTTTCCCATGAGATATTTAATATTTTCTTTTATGTTTTTCATTCTTTAGATTTTCTTTGAATGAATCTTGTTGTCTTATATAGTCATTAGCTTCTACTTGACTAATTCTAACAAGTTACTTTCTTCTTTTAGCTTTTGTACCTCCTTTTCAATTTATTCATATTTTCTTTTCAAGGAACTATATTCGCCACTTAGATTTTGCACTTCCCTTCCCCTTTTTGGCCAATTTTACCTTTTAAAGACTTGTTCTGTTCAGAGATATTTTTTAATTTTTTCCACTGTATTTTAAAAGGATGTTTTTTTTTCTTTTGCCTCTCTAATTTAGCTTAAAAAATTCTCCTTCAATGCTTTTTGAGTTCAAGACCAGACCTCCATCCTGTTTAAAGAGATTTGGGAATCTCCATTGGTGCAGGTAATTCAGTCATCCTATGGCTTCTCCCTCTTCCCTACGATTGGGTATAAACCCATGCACTCCGCACTTTCCCAGCCTAGTCTAACAGATCCTTCCCGTCAACGTTGCAGATTCTCCTGAGCTGTAAACTTGCCACTCTATGTGTCTTGGTGGATTCTGCCACCCTCAACTTTGGATTCACTTTTTAGAGTTATCTAAAGGAATTTGTGAAAGGGCTCAGGTGAGTTCCTTCCTCTTGACTCTATCCCTGAAGCATGTTTTTCAAGAAGCAAAATAAAACTTTAAAAACAAAGCTGTCTCCCTGTTCTAGAGATAACGCCTGAAAGTAGACTGCCTAATACAAGGCAGCCTGTCCGCAATTCTACTTGTGCCATATTCACAGCTTTTATTGCCCCTCAGAAGTGGCCAGGGTAAGAAGGTGGTTACATTTACATACCAATGGATTAACTAAAATTTTACCTGTCTAACTGCATGCCCTAATCTTTTAATCAGCATTATTCAAACTTTTCCTTTTTCTCCAATGGATGTTTAAATCAATCTCTTTTTATTAGCTTTTGATTTCAGAGCTTTCATGAATATCTGAATAACCTTACTCTAAGTAAAGTGTGTCTCTTTTATTTGGGCTTACCTTAGGACTTCATGATGATTGTGTTTACCATTGATGGGCCCTCTGCTAAGTTGTTCTCAAATTACAGGTTCCTTGAAAAAAGTAAGCTAGGTAGATTACTGCTGGATGAAAATAAAAGTGTGCACAGAAGTATATTTTAAACTTTTGCAGATATGTTGAAATTTGTAATTAAAATTGAACAAGTATATATTCATCTTTTAGTTTTGTTTAATACATTCTTGCTAAACTATTTCCTCTTTGTCAATAAATTGTATAACATCTGTACAATCTAGTTCAAGAAATATTTATTAAATATCATCTACATAAAATTAATTATTTTAGATACTGCCAATTTAATAATAAAAATGAAATTTTCTGATTTCAAGGATTAACATTCTAATGGAAGATCACAGAAAGGAGGCATTTCCTTGAAAAATATTGTTTTCATCTCTAGAATGTGTACTATATATTTATTTGAATATGCTTGTTTGGCTATTTTTATAAATCTAGATCAGAGAGGCTTCGTGAAAATCATTTTAACCCAACTTCTGTGAGGACAGGTACTAAGTCCCAAAGAATACAAAAAACTCGGCCAAAGTCACATAAAGTGTGTAACTTCTATGCAAATTAAGATCTTATGATTTTAAGCATAATGCATCTTTATGTGATATCACATTGCCACATGGTTATAGGTCTTCAATGAATTAATTGAATTTTAATTTAATACCTTAATACTAAAGACTAATTCTCATGTCTAGAAAAGGCTCTGACATGGTTTAGAAATTAGTGATTTATTAACTACTTGGTCCTTTGAAGTATATTTTTCAGAGGTTAAGCTTATATGGTTCTCATGGTCAAAAGTAATCAGATCAACCACTCAGATTTTTTTTTACATGCTCTATAAAGCAGTTCAAATCAGTGTAAAGATGAATCTATCTTTTGTTTGTTTGAAAACAATTAAAAAAAGAAAGGGACTCAATTGAATCTGTAAGCAGTCAACACATCTAAAGCTTAAAATATTAAAAAAAATTTCTTCTGCAGTTTAGCACATATGTTTCTATAGCATTATCTGTATTAATAAATACTATCACAACAGTCAGGTATACTGCAGTAGAAATCAGAGGTCCAGATTTGAAATTCTACCTCTGTCACTTTCTATGTACATGAACTTGGGGAAAGCAATTAAGCTGTATTGAGATTCACTATTCTCATCTAAAATTAAGATGTTGAAGTAGGTGGCATCAAATGATTATTGTGTTCTAAATCTGTGATGAAACATTTTCATTAATTAGTTACAGTATATATGTGTTTGTTTTGTTTCCTGTTCTTCCCAGGAATTTTGTTCTAATCTTGATTGTTATCATTCCCCAGCTGTGCTTATACAAAATTCACTTTAACCTATTGTTCCCTTCAAAAGAGAAGTCTGATTAACCGTGATCCTTCTTACTGCACAGGATTATTCTTAAGCTTTTATTCAATTCCACAAAAATTAACTGAGAGCCTGTCAGGTTTCAAGGGCTTTGCAAGAGATTTTAATGAAATAATATATGTGAAAGTGCTTTGAAAATTATAGAGTACTATCCAAATCTTTGAGATCATTACCGAGTTTAAATTTGTATCATTTAATAGTTTTAAAGATATTACAAAACTGTATTATCTGATTTCTTCCTAGAAAAGGAAATTAGAAGAAAAGTTTCCTCTGACTCAAGGATTAAGTTTGCTAGAATTTTCACCTCTGAGCTATCCTTGGTGGCTCTTTGTGTTCTGGGAATCAAGAAATGTTTAGAAATGTTGTTTCTCCTTCTTATTCCTTTATTACAACATAAGTTAGAAAGTGGGAAATTGCCCAGCAGCCTGTATTCATGGGAGATTATTGCCATGGGCAGATGGATTTTTCATTACTGGCTGTAATGAACTACACATTTATAAGAACAGCAGCAACCATGCAGTCTATCTTAAAATTGGGGACCTATCCATCTACAGAGAGCACGTTTTCCAGCCAGATGTTTTCCCAAACAAGAGTGAGAAATAACTTTCTGATAAGTAAGAAAGTTTGGCTGGTAATCTGATGAATGTTACATATGGCTACAACCATGTAGCAAAATTACCAAAGTCTTAGCAATGCATTCAGTGTAATATGTCTATGCATGGTTTATACAGAGTATTTTTATGATTTCATGTATTTAAATATCCAAACTATCTAAAAGAGACCCATGTATGGAAGAAACCTATAAAAAACATGACGTTAATTTTGTTTTCTTTAATGTAGTCATGAATCAAATAGAGCACTAGAGAAAGTTCATTAAACACACGGAGAAAATGTATATTTGATGGGATCAAAAATCTGAATTCATTTTTCTGACTTGACCTGGCTTAGGAATTTGTAAGTGAGATTTGTGGAGTGAGAGTTATGTGATCATCTAAAAGCAATGACATCTACTGATTTCAAAAGCAGTAGAAGGGATCTATAATTAGAGTACTTGAAGCAATTTCACTGAACGTACAATTGATGCTTAATTTAGTATTAAATTACAACAAAAGTTTGCAAACCACTTTGTATTGCTATAGAATTTTGATGCTTACAACTCTGAATGCGAAGTTTCTTGTGACTTCACTTGGCTCCATACGTCATTTATATCTTTTATTTTTTAAATCCTGAAACACATTTTCCAACAGACTTATCACTGTACTTCTTCATAGTCATCTTTACAATGCATTAGCCAAGTATTAACAATTACATTGATTTAGTTTCCATGGTTTCAGTGAATTTTCCAAGGAATTCCCCTGACTCCTAACTCATCATGACAAATGTTGGTATATAATTTTATCACTGATTTTATTTATTGTTGAAAATGTCCATCTGAGCACTGTAATAGTGGGAGACTAATGCCTCATGAAGTAATTTTTTCTTGTCTTTTTTCTCTATTATCTAAAAATGTTTTTATTTCTTTATTATCAATGATCCTGCAATACTATGTTATCTATTTTTATACCGAAAAACCTATCTCGAAATAAGGAGGACTTTTTTAAAATTATGAAGTCATTATTTTCTTTTCTTCACATTTCCATTACCCTATGTCCATTTCCTCCATTAAGTAAAAAATAATTTTAAAAATTTTATAAGATATATGAGTAGTCATAAAATTCATTCTAATGAAATTCAACTTTGTTATATTTGTTAATTGTTTCAACAAATTTAGTTGATTCTATAGGGATGTTTATACTATAATTTCTTCTTCAAACAGAGGTTATTGTGTTTCCTCATTGATTGTTTGTATTCCTTCAGTTATATCAGATTTAAATTTTCATGTAACAATTCATTGTGGATAATAGAAAATTATCAGAAGACTAAAATTACATGAGCTATGAAAGATATCTTTTGCAACCATCATGTCTAATTGCATTTATTCAGAATTTTAAAAGTGTCCAAAAAGCTGTGCGTGCATGCATGTGTGTGTGTGTGTGTGTGTGTGTGTGTGTGTGTGTGTGTTTGGCCTGAAACAATCACTCAGTATTATTTATTAGTAGATTCTGTGCTAAACACGAAGATTTTTTTTAAAGCAAAAGACATTCTTTACCCTCAAGAAACTCAAACTCTATTGGGGTATACAACAACATTGTATATGTGTCTGTAGAGATCCTTGAGCATTAAATATGTAGACAGACAGATATCTAGATAAATGCATATTTTAAAAAAATTGATCGGTTTCTTTTGTCATCCTGTGTACTCTTGAGCCTATTCTGAAACATAAAGTGTCCCAAGAAACTTCAGGGTGTCAAATTTCTGTTTTTTAATTAATTTATTTGTTTTCAGTTCTCTACAATCACTTCCATAAAATTTAGATTTTTCTACCCCTCCCTCCCTCATCTCTCCCCAAGATGACATACAAACTAATATGGGTTCTACCCATACATTCTTATTAAAAACATTTTCACATTAGTTATGCTGCATTGAAGAATTAAAAACAATGGGAAAACTGGTGAGAAAAGCCCAAACAAAACAAAATATAAGAGAAAATGTTTTGCTTTATCCTGTGTTCCATTTCCATAGTTTTTTCTCTGGATGTGGATGATATTTTCCCTCAAGAGTCGATTGGGAATGTTTTAGGTGCTTGCATTGCTGTGAAGGGCTCAGTCCACCAGTAAAATGCCTAGGACCCTGTGGCTCTTACTGCATACAATGATCTCCTGGTTCTTCTAGGTTCAGTCAGCATCAGTTCATATAAGTCCTTCCAGGCCTGTCTGAAGTCTTCCTGTTCGTCTTTTCATATAGTATAATAGTATTCCATTATATTCATATGACACAACTTTTTCAGCCATTCCACGATTGAGAGCGTCCCCTCGATGTATAGTTCTTGATCACCACAAAGACACCTGCTATAAATATTTTTGTACACATAGGACGTTTTCCATTTTTTATAATCTCTTTGGGATACAGTCGTTGAAACTATATGGTTGGGTCAAAGGGTCTGCACATTTTTATATCCTTTTGGGCATAGTTGCAAAATGCAGTCCAGAATTGTTGGATCAGCTCACAACTCCATCAACAATGAATTAGTGTTCTAACTCTACCACATCTTCTCCAATATTTATCTTCTTACTGTTTTGTGATGTTAGCCAACCAGATAGGTTTGATGTGGTATCTCAGAGTTGTTGGATTTGTGTTTCTCCAATCAACGGTGATTTGGATCATTCTTTTCGTATGACTATAGATTACTTTAATTTCTTCCTCTGAAAATTCCCTGTTTGTATCGTTTGACTATTCATCAATTTTGGAATGACTTGCATTCTTTACATTTGACTCTATATATTTCTATATATTATATATTTCTCTACATATTTTAGAAATGAGGCCTTCATCACAGACAATAGTTGCAAAATTCCTTTCCCAGTTTTCTACTTCCTGCCAAATCTTGTTTGAATTGGATTTGTTTGTGCAAAACTTTTCAAATTAATGTAATAAATTTTGCCCTTCATAATGTTCTCTATTTCTTCTTTGGTTATAAATTTTCCTATTCTCATATATATGACAAATGCACTATTCCTTGCTCCTATAATTTGTTTATATTATCAATCTTTATATCTACATCATGTATCCACTTGGACTTCATTATTGTGCATGGTATCAGGCACTGATAGTGTGGCAATTTCTGCCACACTATTATCCAGTTTTCCTAGCAATTTGTGTCAAACAGTAAGTTCATATGGCAGAGGACGGGGTCCTTGGGTTTATCAACCAATTGATTGCAATACTGAGTCTCTACTGTGCCTTGGGTACTGAACCTATTCCACTTGTCTACCCATATATTTCTTTGTCAGTAGCCAATGGTTTTGATGATTTATGCTTTATAATACAATTTTAAATTGGGTAGGGATAGGTTGCCTTCACTAGCATTTCTTTTCATCAATTCCCATGGTATTCTGGACTTTTGCTATTCCAGATGAATTTTGATATTATTTTTCCTAGCTCTAAAAATGTATTTCTGGTAGTTTAATTGATATGACACGGAATAGGTAAATTAATTTAGGTAGAATGGTAATTTTTATTATATTGACTCGGCCTAGCCATGAGCCACTGATGTTTTTCCATTTACTTGGATCTGACTTTATTTGTACAAAAAGTGCTTTGTAATTGGGTTCATATATTCCCTGGGTTTCTTTTGGCAGACAGACTACCAGATATTTTACAGTGTCTACAATAGCTTTAAATGGAATTTTTCTGTCTCTTGCTGTTGGGCTTTGTTATTGATATACAGCAATTCAGATTATTCATGTGGGTATGTTTTGTAGCAATTTTGCCAAAGCTGTACATTATTTCAAGTAGCTTTGTAACTGATTTTTAAGGATTCCCTAAGTATATCATCATGTCATAACATCTGCAAAGAGTGATAATTTAATTTTTTCTTTTCTAATTCTAATTCCTTCATTTCTTTTCTTTTAATATTGCTAGAGCTAACATTTATAATACTATAATGAATAACAGTGGTGATCCTGGACATCGTTGTTTCACCCCTGATCTTGTTGGAAATGCATCTAGTTTATACTCATTACATATGATGCTTCTGAGGTTTTAGGTTCTGAGGTTTTACTTATTATTTTATAGAGAGTTCCATTTATTCCTATGCTCTCCAGTGTTTTCAACAGGAATGGGTGTTGCATTTTGTCAAAAGCTATTTCTGCATCTATTGAGGTAATAATAGGTTTTTGTTAGTTTTTTTTGTTTTTTTTTTTTTTGTTTTGTTGTTGTTGTTTCTATTGATATGCTGGTAGTTTTCCTAATACTGAACCAGCTCTGCATTCCTGGTATAAATCCTACCTGATCATCATATATTATTCCTATGATAAGTTGCTTTAGTCTTTTTGTTAATATCTTATTTAAAAATTTTGCAAGCATTATTCATCAGAGAAATTCATCTATAATATTCTTTCTCTGTTTTGGCTCTTCCTGGTTCAGGTATCAGAACCATATTTGTATCATAAAAGGAATTTTTTATGTTTCCTTCTTCAACAATTTTCCCAAATATTCTATATAGTATTGGAATTAATTATTCTTTAAATGTTTAATGGAATTCACTTGTAAATTCATCAGACCCTAGAGGTTTTTGGCTAGGGATTTGATTCATGGCTTGTTCAATTTCTTTTTCTGCGATGGGGACAGTTAAGCATTCAACTTCCTCTTCAGTTATTCTGAGCAATTTATATTGTTGAAATATTCATCCACCTTACTTAGATTGTCAAATTTATGGGAATACAATTGGGCACAATTGGGCAAAGTAATTTATAATAGCTATTTAAATGTCCTCTTCCTTGGAAGTGAGTTCACACTTTTCATTTTTTATACTAGTAATTTGTTTTTCTTCTTTCTTTTTTTTTAACCAACTTGACCAAAGTTTGATCAATTTTTCTGGTTTCTTCATAAACCAACTCAATTATATCTATTCATTCAAAAATTTTCTTAATTTCAGCTTTATTAATCTCTCCATTTGTTTTCAGTTTTACTAAGGTGGAATTTAGTTGAGCATTTTCAGTTTGATCTTTTTCTAGTTTTTCCAGCTTCCAGGTTCAATTCATTGATCTTCTCTTTCATTACTTTTATTGGTGTAGACATTTGGCACAGCTAGTTGATGCAGTGGATAGAGTACCAGTTCAGGAGCCAGGAAAACCTGAGTTCAAATCTCACCTCAGATACTTGACACTCACTAGCTGTATGACATTGGGCAAGTAACACAACCTCAATTTCCTCATCCTGGGTAATCTCCAGTCATCCTGATGAATATGTGGTCACTGGATTCAGAACACTCTGGAGGAGAAGTGAGGCTCATGATATGAACAGCAATCCCTCACTCAAAACAAAGTGAAGTGCAAGTCATATCATTATTTCTGTGATGGCATGGTCTTCTTTGGCAATGAAGGACAAATGCACATGTAGGCATTCAATCATAAAAAAACTTCTCCTAATAGCTGTTTTGCAGTATCCCATAAGTTGTGGTATGTTGTTTCGTTATTATCTTTCACTTGAATAAATTATTGATTGTTTCTGTAATTTGTTGTTCTCATTCTTTAGGATTAGATTATTTAGTTTCCAATTAATTTATGGTCTTTCTTTCCATGGCCTTTGATTACATAAAATTTTTATTGCTTTATGATCTGTTTGGGATGCATTGTCAATCTTTGCCCTTCTGCACTGGATTGTGAAGATTTTATGCCAAAGTATATGGTCAATTTTTGTATATGTGCCAAGAATTGCTGTGAAAATGTTATATTCCTTTCTATCCCCATTCAATTTTCTCTATCGATCTATCATATCTACCTTATACAAAGTTCTATTCACCTCCTCCACTTCTTTCTTGTTTATTTCGAGGTTAGATTTATCAAGTTCGGAAAGGGGGAGGTTGAGGTCACCCACTGGTGTGGTTATACTCTCTCTTTCTTTCTGTAACTCCCTTAACTTCTCCTCTAAGTATTTGAATGATATACTACTTTGTGCCTATATATTTAGTAATAATATTGCTTCATTGTCTCTGGTGCCTATTAGCAGGATATAGTTTCCTTCCCTATTTGTTTTGATTAGATCTAATATAGCTTTTGCTTTTTCTGAGATTAAGATTGCTAACCCTGATTTTTTTTTACATACACTTCAATATAATATATTCTGCTCCAAGGTTTTACTTTTACCCTGTGTGTATCCCCCAGTTTCAAATGTGTTTCTTGTAAACAATGCAATGTTGAATTATGGTTTTTAATGCACTCTGCTATCCAACTTTTTCTTTTTTTCCCTCCCTCCCTTCTTTCTTCCTTTCTTTCTTTCTTTATTTAACTTTTAACATTCATTGTCACAAAATTTTGGGTTACAAATTTTCTCCCCTTTTGTACCCTCTCCCCACCCCAAAACACCGAGCGTTCTAATTGCCCCTGTCTGCCAATCTGTCCTTTCTTCTATCATCCCTCTCTGCCCTTGTCTCCATCCGATACCCCTTTACCTGTATTTCTTATTTCCTAGTGGCAAGAACAGTACTTAACAGCTGTTCCTAAAACTTTGAGTTCCAACTTCTCTTCCTCCCTCCTTCACCACCCTTTCCCTTTGGAAGGCAAGCAATTCAATATAGGCCAAATCTGTATAGTTTTGCAAATGACTTCCATAATAGTAGTGTTGTGTAAGAACGAATTATATTTCCCTCGATCCTATCCTGTCCCCCATTACTTCTGTTCTCTCTTTTGATCCTGTCCCTCCCCATGAGTGTTGACCTCAAATTGCTCCCTCTTGCCCCTGCCCTCCCTTCCATCATCCCCCCCACCCTGCTTATCCCCTTATCCCCCACTTTCCTGTATTGTAAGATAGGTTTTCATACCAAAATGAGTGTGCATTTTATTCCTTCCTTTAGTGGAAGGTGATGAGAGTAAACTTCATGTTTTTCTCTCACCTCCCCTCTTTATCTCGTCACTAATGAGTCTTTTGCTTGCCTCTTTTATGAGAGATAACTTGCCCCATTCCATTTCCTCCTTTCTCCTCCCAATATATTTCTCACTGCTTGATTTCATTTTTTAAAGATATGATTCCATCCTCTTCAATTCACTCTGTGCACTCTGTCTCTATGTGTCTGTGCATGTGTGCATATGTGTGTGTGTAATCCCACCCAGTACCCAGATACTGAATAGTTTCAAGAGTTACAACTATTGTCTTTCCATGTAGGAATGTAAACAGTTCAATTTTAGTAAGTCCCTTATGACTTCTCTTTGCTATTTGCTTTTTCATGCTTCTCTTCATTCTTGTGTTTGAAAGTCAAGTTTTCTTTTCAGCTCTGGTCTTTTCATCAAGAATGCTTGAAAGTCCTCTATTTCATTGAAAGACCAATTTTTGCCCTGAAGTATTATACTCACTTTGGCTGGGAATGTGATTCTTGGTTTTAGTCCTAGTTCCTTTGACTTCTGGAATATCCTATTCCATGCCCTTCAATCCCTTAATGTAGAAGCTGCTAGATCTTGTGTTATCCTGATTGTATTTCCACAATACTTGAATTGTTTCTTTCTAGTTGCTTCCAATATTTTCTCCTTGACCTGGGAATTCTGGAGTTTGGCCACAATGTTCCTAGGAGTTTCTCTTTTTGGATCTCTTTCAGGCAGTGATCTGTGGATTCCTTGAAGACTTATTTTGCCCTCTGGTTCTAGAATCTCAGGGCAGTTTTCTTTGAAAATTTCATGAAAGATGATGTCTAGGCTCTTTTTTTTGATCATGGCTTTCAGGTAGGCCTATAATTTTTTAAATTGTCTCTCCTGGATCTATTCTCCAGGTCAGTTGTTTTTCCAATGAGATATTTCACATTATCTTCCATTTTTTCATTCTTTTGGTTTGTTTTGTGATTTCTTGGTTTCTCATAAAGTCATTAGCCTCCGTCTGTTCCATTCTAGTTTTGAAAGAACTATTTTCTTCAGTGAGCTTTTGAAGCTCCTTATCCATTTGGCTAATTCTGCTTTTGAAAGCATTCTTCTCCTCACTGGCTTTTTGAACCTCTTTTGCCAATTGAGTTAGCCTATTTTTCAAGGTGTTATTTTCTTCAGCATTTTTTTGGGTCTCCTTTAGCAGGGTGCTGACCTGCTGCTCATGCTTTGACTGCATGTCTCTCATTTCTCTTCCCAGCTTTTCCTCCATCTCTCTTAACTTGATTTTCAAAATCCTTTTTGAGCTCTTCCATGACCTGAGCCCATTGAGTCAGCTGGGATACAGAAGCCTTGACTTTTGTGTCTTTACCTGATGGTAAGCATTGTTCTTCCTCATCAGAAAGAAAGGGAGGAAATGCCTATTCACCAAGAAAGTAACCTTCTATAGTCTTATTTTTTTTTCCCTTTTCTGGGCATTTTCCCAGCCAGTGACTTGACTTCTGAGTGTTCTCTCCACCCCCACCTCGCCTCCAGATTGGCCCAGCCAGCACTTGGGGTCTGAGATTGAAATGCTGCTCTCCAGCCTCAGGGCTTTGGGCAGGGGCAGAGCTGCTATTCAGTTTGAGATTAAGTTCAGGTGCTCAGGTGAGGGCAGGGCCGCCTCATGGGCTCAGTTCCCTCAGGGGGTTTATGCAGAGACCTTCAACAATGAATCCAGGCTCCTGCCTGCTTGGGGACCCCCTGTCTGCTGCTGCGTCTGCAGCTGCCTCCTAGGGGGCTTGAGTTATGGGGTCACTCCACACCCCTCTCGACCTGCCAAAGAGATCCTCTCACTGACCCTTGTCACCTGTGGGTGGGGGACCTACGTGGCCACTGGAGATTCCATCCCTGAAGCCTGCTCGGATCCGCTCCTTTCAGTGCCATGCCACAGAGGCAGAGTTGGGCTCTGCTCCTGGTCTGGGGCGCGAGGTACCTTTTGTAAGAGGTTTTCAGGCTCTCTGGAGCTGAAATCTCCTCCTCTCTTTTGTTCTGTGGCTTCTGCTGCTCCAGAATTAGCCAGTGGTTCTTTTTTTACGGGTATTTTATGGGCAGTGCGTTCAGAAGTAGTGTATGTGCGTCTATCTACTCTGCCATCTTGGCTAAGCGCCCCCCCCCCCCCCCGCCACCTTTTTCTTATGGGAGAGTTCATGCCATTCACATTCACAGTTATGATCACTATCTGTGTCTTTCCCTCCATTCTATCCCCCACTCCAGTTAATTCTTTTAGTTCTCCCTTCTCCCTTTCCCTCCATATTGGAGCTTCAAATTTTGACCACCACCTCCCTCAATCTTCCTTCCCTTCAATCAGTCCCCCTCTCTTTATTTAACTTTTTCCCTTTCTATTTATTCCTTCCCATTAAACCTCAACTCCCTTTTCTTTTCTCTTCCTGCTCCTAGTGCCTATTGGGCTTGTGATATTTCCATATTTAACTGATTTTGTTGTTTTCTCCATGAACCAAATCAGATGAGAGTAAACCTAAAACATGTTCATCTCCCTCCCCTCTTTCCCTCTACTATAACTTTTTTGCCTCTTCATGTCATGTAATTTACTTTATTCTGCCTACTCTTTTTCACATCTCCAATCACAGTCCCTTTGCACACTGAAAGCACATTTTTAATCATCACATCATTTAATTTCTACCCACCCTCTACATCTGTGTGTATCCCTTTTAAATATCATAGTAAATATGCAATCCTCAAGATTAACGATTATAATCTTCCCTTATATGGATGTAAACAGTTTGCCCATATTGAATAACAAACTCCCCTCTCTGTTTACTTATTTATGCCTCTTTTAAAACTTGTATTTGAAAATCAAATTTAGTATTTGGCTCTGACCTTTTAATCAGGATGGTCCTTGATTATAGTCCAACCTCCTTGGCCTTAATATCATTTTCCAGTCCCTCCAGTCTTCAAATATAGTAGCTGTAAGGTCCTGTTTGGTCCTGACTGTAGTGCCTTGATATTGGAAATGTTTCTTTCTGGCTGCTTACAGTATTTTCTTCTTCACTTGATATTTTTGGAATTTGTCAACAATACGCCTTGGTGTTTTCAGTTTGAGATCTCTTTCAGGTGATTATCAGTGGATTCTTTCAATGATTCTTTTGCCCTCTGGATCTTGGACCTCAGGTTAGTTTTCCTTCAGTGATTCTTGGAAAGTATTTTCCAGGCTCTTCTTTTTTTCATCATGGTTTTCCCAATAGAACAATAACTTAGATTATCTCTCCCGGATCTATTTTCCAAGTCAGTTGTTTTCCAATGAGATAATGAGATATTTTATATTTTCTTCTGTCTTTTTCATTCTTCAGATTCTGTTTGATTGGTTCTTTTTTTTGAGTTAAGATTTTTATTTAATGTTACAAAAAAATTTAGTCAAACAGACGAAAGCCCATGTCATCATCGGACTCCTCGGATTCTTCTCTTTTTTGCTTCCTCTTTCTTCTTTGCCTCAGCTGGGGCAGCTGTGCTAGCAGGAGCAGCCCCTCCAAGAGGGGCAGCACCACCAGCTGCTGAGGTGGGTTCACCAATATCTACGTTGTAGATGAGACTTGCAATGTTTACATTGGACAGGGTCTTTGCAAATAATCCAGACTAGAATGGTTCAACATTTACACCAGCTGCTTGGTGTAATCAATGTACGGGCATTGATTTTTTCCTCCATGACTGTAACCTCTTTGTCGTGAAGACTCAGGGCAGAATAGATGCAGGCGAGCTCAGAGACGTCCATTTCAGCAGTTGAATGAGGAGACATTTGCTTGTAGTGTGCTAGTCGCCGGCTGAAATGAGGGGTCACCCCAACATGGCCTTAGCTTCTGAAGAACCAAGCTCCTTACAGACAACTGAAGAGAAAGTTGTTAGACTGATTCTTGATGTCTCATAGATTCATTAGCTTCTATTTGCCCAATTCTAATTTTTTAAAATAAATTTAATTATTTTTAGTTTTCAACATTCATTTCAACAATACATTGAGTTCAATTTTTCTCCCTATATCTCCCTTCTCCCACCACTAAACACAATGCATTCTGCTTACCCCTTCCCCCAATCTTCTCTCCCTTCTTTCTCACCTCTCCCTTCCCTTATCCCCATCTTCTCTCTTTTATAAGGCAAGATAGATTTCTACATTCCTCAACCTCTATTTCTTATTTCCTAGTTGCATGGAAAATCAATTCTCAACATTGGTTCCTAAAATTTTGAGTTCCAACTTCTCTCCCTTCTTCCCTTCCCACAGACTCCCACTGAGAAGACAAGCCATTCAATATAGGCTATACATGTGTAGTTTTGCAAAACACTTCCATAATAGTCATGTCGTGAAAGACTAACTATATTTCCCTCCATCCTATCCTGCCCCCATTTATTATATTCTTTCTTTTGACCTTGTTACCCCAAAAGTGTTTATTTCTAATAACTCCCTCCTACCATTTTCCTTCCCTTCTATCTCCCCCCCCCACTCCACTTATCCATTTCTCCACTACTTTACTGTAGTGTAGAAGAGATTTTCATATCAAATTGAGTGTGCATATTATTGCCTCCTTGAGTCAAATGTGATGAGAGTAGGATTGACTTTTTCCATCTCACGTCCACCTGCTTTTCCTTCCATTGAAAAGGTTTTGCTTGCCTCTTTTATGAGAGATAATTTTCCCCATTCTATTTCTCCTTCTTCCTCCGAGTATGTACCTCTCTCACCCCTTAACTTTATTTTTTAGACATCATCCCTTCCTATTCAGCTCACCCTGTGCCCTCCATATGTGTGTGTGTGTTTGTGTGTGCATGCCCGTGTGTGTGTGAGTGTTATCTCTCCAACTACCGAAATACTGAAAACAGTGTCGAGTCACAATTACAACCTTTCCATATAGGAATGTAAACAATTCAACTTTATTAAGTCCCTTATGATTTCTCTTTCCAGTTTACCTTTTCATGCTTCTCTTCATTCTTGTGTTTGAAAGTCAAATTTTCCATTCACTTCTGGTCTTTTCATCAAGAATGCTTGAAAGTTCTCTGTTTCATTAAATGACTATTTATTCCCCTGAAGTATTATGCTCGGTTTTTCTGAGTAGGTGATTCTTAGTCATATTCCTTGTTCCTTTGACTTCTGGAATATCAAATTCCAAGTCCTTTGATTCCTTAATTTAGAAGCTGGTAGAATTTGTGTTATCCTGATTGCATTTACACAATACTCAAATAATTTCTAGTAGCTTGCAATATATTGTATTTCCTGAGAAATAACTGAGAATTCTCGAATTTGGCTGCAATACATAGGAGATTTTTTTGTATTTCTTTCAGGAGGTGATGAGGGGATTCTTTCAATGTTTATTTTACCCTCTGGTTCTAGAATATCAGGGAAGTTTTCTTTTATATTTCCATGAAAGATGATGTCTAGGATCTTTTTGTGATCATGATTTTCAGGTCGTCCCATAATTTTTAAGTTGTATCTCCTGGATGTATTTTCCTGGACAGTTGTTTCTCCAAAGAGATATTTCACATTGTCTTATATTTTTTCATTGTTTTGGTTTTGTTTTGTAATTTCTTGGTTTCTCATGAAGTCATTATCTCCCACCTGCTGCATTCTAATTTTTATTTTTTCTGTTGTTTTCTTATTTTTTTTTATTTTTTTTAAAACAGTTTATAAAGCAATTCAGACTTTTAGTCAGGTGATACATCTTTTGAAAGCATTTACAATATGAACCACAAAATAATTTTTTTAAAACATTAACCAACTGAGACACAGATAATATTTGTGTTGCTTACTTCACAAGCTCTTGACCTATTTGTCTCCACAGTATTACTAAGAATTAAAGGTCCCTCACCTAATGCTCTTGGTCTGAAGTCCTATGCCTAATAGCTTAATTTTAGACAACCTCAGATGTTGCCTTACCCATAATCTATAATTGAATAGATCTTCTATTAAACTTATAAACCTTTTGATTATAGAAAATTGCCACTAATAGTAAGGACTTTGCGGGGATACAATATCTCCCCAATTTCATGTCAACTCCAGGCAGGATCAGATTATCCACTTGCATTCAGTTAGACTTAAAGTCTGCCAGGTGTCAGTAGGGAAACTGAGTCAGGAGAATCCCACCTCAGTCCATGCTGTACAGCCACTCTCCCACCCTCCCCTTGAGATCACCTCTACAGTTCATACCAGCATCTCATCAGCTTACAGGCATCATGTATTGGAGTCTCAGATTGCCTTTATTGCTACCCATACCAGGAGTTAGACTCAGAAGAAGAGTCACTTAATAGTCCCATAGCATCTAAAAATGGCAAGTTCCAACAACCAGGTTTCACTATGATTATAGTTTCACTTTGGCTAAGGAACATCTTTTGAGACAAGTCTTAAGTGGCTTGCATTTCTTTCTATACATTTTCTAGTTCTTGATTAAATGGCAATCATTAAATCAAATTTACCATTGAAGCCTTCACTTTTCCATCAATGCCAAATTTTACCAGAGGTTAGCTTCCTCTAGGAAATTTAGACTGAAATTCTTTTCTCCAAACTAAACATGCCATTGATTTATTCTCAGTAATTAATTCAGTGTGTTGTTTTATTTATTTTTTAATTAAATTTAATTATTTAACTTTTAACTTTCATTTTCAGAAAATTTTGGGTTCCAAATTTTCTCCCCATTTCTCTCCTCCCCCCACCCAAAAACACCAAGCATTCTAATTTCCCCTATCACCAATCTGCCCTCTCTTTTAACATCCCTCACTTCCCTTGTCCCCATCTTCTCTTTTGTCGTGTGGGGCCAGATAACTTTCTATATCCCATTATCTGTATTTCTTATTTCCTAGTAGCAAGAGCAATATTCGACAGCTGTTTCTAAAACTTTGATTTCCAACTTCTCTTCATCCCTCCCTCCCCACCCATTCCCTTTGGGAAGGCAAGGCATTCAATATATGTCATATCTGCTTGGTTTTGCAAATGACATCCATAATAGTCGTGTTGTGTAAGACTAACTGTATTTCCCTCCATCCTATCCTGCCCCTCATTTCTTCTGTTCTCTCTTTTGATCCTGTCCCTCCCCAAGAGTGTTAACTTCATATTGTTCCCTCCTCCTACTGCCTTCCCTTTCATCTTCCCCCCTACCCTGCTTATACCCTTCTCCCGCACTCAGTTTATTGTTTTAATACAAATTGCTTTTACCTCACTTTGTATCATGGCCATTTTTTCTCCCCATCATTCCCCTCCCGCCACTTCCTAATATCTTGCATTCTGATTATTCCTTTCCTAAATGTCCCCTCCCCTCCATCACACCTCACCCCTCTCCTATCCCCATCTTCTCTCTTTTCTTGCAGGGCAAGTTAAATTTCCATACCACTATTCCTGTAGTTCTTATTTCCCGATCATATGCAAGAAAAATTCTCAACATTTGTTTCCAATACTTTGAATTCCAACTTCTCTCCCTCCCCACCTCCCTCCCCAGCCCCACTGAGAAGGGAAGCAATTCAATACAGACTAAACATGTGTTGTTTTGCAAAAGACTTCCATAGTAATCATGTTGTGTAATACTAATTATATTGCCCTCTGACCAACCCTATCTCCCCTTATTTTTCCCCCTACAATTGACCTTGTCCTTTCTCAAAAGTGTTTATTTCTACTGACTCCCTTCTCCCATTTGCCCTCCTTTCTAACATTCCCCTAGCTCCACTTGTCGCCTCCTGTCCTACTTTCCTGTGGTGTATATAAATTTACATATCAAATTTAGTGAGCATGTTATTTCTTCCTTTAACCACACGTAGGGAGATTAGGTTTATTACCCCCGTCCCCTTCCCCCTTATCTCCTCCATTGAATTAGATATTTTTTATCTCTTTTAAGAGTTATAGCCTGCCCCATTCCATTACTACCTTTCCCTTCCTGGAATTTTCCTTCTTCACCCCTTAATTTTTATTTTATTTTATTTTTTTGTGTGCGTATATGGATATTGTCTCTTCTGATATAACACACGCTGTACTCTCTATCTATGTGTATGCGTGTGTGTATGTGTGTGTGTGTGTGTGTGTGTGTGTGTGTGTGTGTGTGTATGAACAATCTCTCCATCTACCCAAATACTGAGAAAAGATTCAAGAGTTAAAAATATTTTCTTTCCATGTAGAAATGTAAACAGTTCAGCTTTAGATAGTCTTTTATGATTTTTCTTTTCTGTTTACTTTTTCATGCATTGGTTCTTGTCTTGGGAAGTCAAATTCTTAAATACAGATCTGGTCTTTTCCTCAACATGAAATCTTGAAATCCGACTATATCACTGAATGACCATTTTTTCCCTTAAAGTATTATATTTAGATTTGCTAGGTAGTTGATTCTTGGTTTCAGTCCTGGTTCCTTTGACTTCTGAAATATCCCACTCTAAGCTCTTCAATCCCTTAATATTGAAGCTGCCAGATCCTGTGTTATCCTGATTGTATTTTCACAGTATTCAAATTGTTTCTTTCTAGATGTTTGCAGTATTTTCTCCTCGATCTGGGAACTCTGAAATTTGGCCACAATATTCCTAGGAGTTTCTCTGTTCAGGTTTCTTTCAGGAGGTGATTGATGAATTCTTTCAATATCCATTTTGCCCTCTGATTCTATAACATCAGGGCAATTTTCCTTGATAATTTCATTGAAGATAATATCTAGGCTCTTTTTTTGATCATAACTTCCAGGTAGTCCAATAATTTTTAAATCATTTCTCCTGGATCTATTTTCCAGGTCCGTTGTTTTTCTAATGAGTTGTTTCACATTATCTTCTATTTTTTCAAATTTTTGTTTTTGTGTACTAACTTCTTGGTTTAACTCATAGTCATTCGTATCCCTGGACTCAATTCTCTCTTTTAAAGAATTATTTTGTTCAGTGAACTTTTGAAACTTCTCCTCCATTTGGCTAATTCTGCTTTTTTAAACTTCTTTCTCCTCGTTGGCATTTTGGACCTCTTTTTCCAATTTCTTTTTAAAGCTGTTATTTTCCTCAGCATTTTTTTGGTTTTCCTTTTGGAAGCTGCTAACTTGATTTTTAAGGTCTTCTATTGCCTGAGCCCATTTTAAGTTCCCTTTGGAGGCAGAGGCCTTGACTTCCTCTGACAGTATGCCTTGTTCTTCCACATCAGAAAGGATGGGGGAAGACACCTGTTCTCCAAGAAAGTAACCTTCTATGGTCTTATATTTTTTCCCTTTTCTGGGCATTTTCTCAGCCAGTTACTTGACTTCTGAGTTTGCTCTCCACTACCATCTTGCCTCCAGTTCTGCCCAGCCAGTGCTTGTGGGCTGAGATTCAAATGTTACTCTCAAGGTCGGGGCTGCTATTTAATGTGAGATTAAGTTCAGCTGCTCAGGTAGGGGTAGGGGCGCCACATGCGGCTTAGATCCCTCAGGGGCTTTACGAGGAGATCTTCAATAATGTATGGGGGCCACTGCCTGCTTTGGTAGGCCCTGTCTGCCACTGCCTCTGCTGCTGCCTCCTGAGGGGGCTTGAGTTATGCAGACACCTCTCTCTCCTCTTGGCCACCCGAAAAGACCCTCTCACTGACCTTTGGTGCTCGTGGGTTGAGGGTTCTATGCTGCCGCTGGAGATTCTCTCCCTGAAGCCTGCTCGCATCTGCTCCTCTTGTGGCTGCTTGGCCAAAGCAGGGCTGGGCTCTGCTCCACGTCTGGTGCACGACAGACCTTTTCCGTTGGTTTTTCAGGTCTCTCTGGTACATAAATCTCCTCCACTCCATTGTTCTGTGGCTTCTGCTGCTCTAGAATTTGTTGAGAGTTCTTCTTTACAGGTATTTTATGGGATGTGGGGTAAGAGCTAAGCATCTGTTTATCTTTCTACTCTGTCATCTTGGCTCATCTCCACTTTCTAACTTTTAAAGTACTATTTTCTTCAATAAACTTTTGAATAAACTTCTCCATTTGGCTAATTCTGCTTTTTAAAGCATTCTTCTCTTCATTGACTGTTTGGACCTCTTTTGCCATATGAATTATTCTGTTTTCAATGGTGTTGTTTTCTTCAGCATTTTTTCAGGTCTCTTTTAACAAGGTGTTGACTTGCTTTTCAAGATTCTCTTGCATCTCTCTCATTTATCTTCCCAATGTTTCATCCACCTCTCTTACTTGATTTTCAAAATTCTTTTTGAGCTCTTCCATGGCCTGAGACCACTGCATATTTATTTTGGAGGTTTTGGATGCAGAAACCTTCACTTTTCAGTCTTCCACTGATGGTATGCATTGTTCTTTCTAATCCAAGAAGATGCAAGAAAATACCTGCTTACCAAAAAAGTAACCTTCTACAGTCTTTTCCCCCGTTTTTTGGTGCATTTTCCCATCCAGTTACTTGATTTTTGAGTCCTTTGTCAAGTGGAGGGTATTATATAGAGACCTGTAAGTTCTTAGTTCCTCCAAGGCGGCACAATCCTGGTAGAGGTGTATACTTCTCATCTGACCTCTGGTTTGATCTAGCAGCAACCACAAGCTTTTCTACCCAGGTTCTACTAGTAGAATTTCCTCTCTAATGCCTCTACCAGTTCCACCAGACAGTGTTTCTCCTCACTCCAGGGCCACCACTCAGGTCTGAGACCCAAATCAGCAGATCAACTTTCCCAGGATCTTTTGGCTGAGGGCTCCAAAAATGGACATTTATCCTCTTCCTGTGGTTTCCTGGGGCTGCCTGGGGCTAAGACCAGATCGTTTTCCCTTCTCAACCAGGTGAAAGAGCTGACCTTTGAAGCTGTCGTTGGCTCTTGTGGGTTCAGGAATCTGGGAACCACAGCTTCTCGCTGAGGATTTCTATCTCTGCCCCCACCTGCCAGAAGCTTGCTCCAGTCCTTTCCTTGCTGCACCACACAGCCAGTGCTGGACTGTGCTGCACTCTGCTCTGTGCCCGGTGCAATAGACTTTTGCTGCTGGCCTTCCAGGTTGCCTTGGGGTGGAAATCACTTGAGATCTGAAGTTTTGTGGCTTCTTCTGCTCTAGAGTTTGTGTAGAGTCTTTTTTTACAGGTATTTTATGGGTTGTGGGGGGAGACCTTCTACAGGTCTGTCCCTTTACTCTGCCATCCTGGCTCCATTCCCCCCCCTCCCCAATTCTAATTTTAGTAGATTGTTTTCATAAATTAACTTTTGATTTTGATTTTGTTTTTGCATTTGTCCAACTTTTCCAGTTAAGTGTTGTATTTCTTTATCCATTTGTTCAATTTTCTTTTAAAAATTCTTGCATTTATTCTTTTTACTTTTTTACATATCACTAGCCAATTTTTTTTTTTCTGCATCTCCAATTTGGCTTTTAAAATCCTTCTTGGCCTCATCCAAAATGCGTTCTGGGTTTGAGACCAATCCACATTCTCTTCTGAGGTCACAGATTGGAGTACTTTCTTAATGCTGATCTCTTAGATATTCATGTTTTGGTCCTTGTCCCCATAGCAAGATTCTATGGTGATTTTTTTTCTCATTTACTTTTTCTCACGATGATTACCATTTTTCTGACTTTTAGAGTGGATCTCTGCTTCTGTGATACAGGGCACTCTGTCTCAAGCTTCTTGTGTTTAGAAATTGAGGCTTTATGTGTTGTGGTCTGTGGTTTTATAAGCTAGGAACTAGAATGCTGCAGTATACCTGGCAATGAGCTGGCTGCTGTACCAATGCATAAGCCAGGTGAAATCTTTCTGCGTTTTTCTGAGTTACTATGTAGTTTGCTTGTGATATGTGGGGAGGGGTGGTCTGGCTGTAGGAGGTCTCCTCTCCTGACCTAGAATACAGTCATGCTTAGCTGCTGGTGAACCCCTGCCTGCACTGGTGTCTACCCAATTCCCCTGGGATGCATGCCTGGGATCCTGGTGTTGGCAAGTAGGGACTCCACCCCTCTGGTGCTCAGGATTTCCTCCTACTTTGCTGAGGTGTGGCTGTCTGGGTCAGCTACGGTCCTGCACTGGTCCCTTTCAGTAATAGGGGAGAGTATTTAGAGATCACTCCACCATCTTGGCTCATAGTAATTTAAGTAGGTGACTTACAGACATTTAATCTGTAGGCTGATAGTCTCAGGAGTGACTGTTGCTGATATCTGGGTTTCTGTGCTTCTGTCTCACTCAGTTCCACTGGACTCCAGTCCTGGGCTGATATATTTGAGAATCAGCACTACTGCCTCTTCTTCATAATGCCTGTTGCTTCCTCTTCAGTTTTGCTGTGCCAGGGTTCATGCTAGTACAACCTGTGTGCTCTGAGCTCCTCCAGCCGCACGCAACAAATCCTTCCCTTTGATCTTCCAGGCGGACCTGACCTTGAAATCTCTCACACTTTGTCCTCTAGTGGATTCTGCCACTCTAAAATTTGTTTAGATTCCCTATTTAGAGGTATCTGAAGGAATTTGTCTTAGAGCTTAGATGAGTACGAACTCTTACTTTGCCATCTTGCCTCCACCCCTCCCTAGGGTCTCAAATTTCAAAGAAAATAATATTAACTTGGTTTCAGTCAGAAATAAATTAATTTTTCATTTATTAATTTATCCCTTTTTCACTCAGTCTCTCTGTCTTTCATTGAATATTGACTTTCCCTCATTATGCAGCCTCTGTGGCCACACTTTCCTATATTCTATGCACCATCGCACCTCCCCTTTTTCTCACAACTCTACAATTTAGCTGTATCTGTAAGTCTCTGGCATTTCCTAGACATCAGTGAAAAACCAAGACTATCTATTGACTCTTTTATGTGCTTTCAATATGTCTGAGATCCACCATTTTTGTTGGAAGAGGAGTTCAATTCATACTTCTTTTTAAAATTTTATTCTTAATTCATGGAAGGGAACAAGCATTTCCAAAAATAATATGCAATGAAATACAATAAAAAAGATGAATGCACAAGAAACTGCAAATCTAGTACTCAAAACTTACTATTCCTTTGAAATATACAGCAAGATTGTCATGTATGTTTTTTTCTTTATTTTCTTCTCCCTGCCACCTTCAAACATTTGACCTAAATAATTATATAGATGTAAAATTATTCTATGCATACTTCTACTTATGAGTTCTTTCTCTGAATAGCATCTTTCTTCATATGTCATTTATAGGTAATTTGGGTATTTATAGTTATCAAAATAGTTTACTCATTCAAAGTCATTCTTAGAAGAATATTGCTGTTACTGTATACAATGTTCTCTTGCTTCTTGTCATTTCCCACTTCATTAGTTTGTGCAAGTCTTTCCATGTTTTTTTTTTTTCTAAAATCACTGAGCTTGTCATGTCTTATAGCACATTAGTATTTCATCATAATCATATACCACAACTTGTTCAGTCATTAACTGATGGACATCACTGTGATTTCAAATCCTTCGTCACCACAAAGAGAGCTGCCACAAACATTTTAGAACACATAGGTTCTTTTCTTCTTTCTCCAATCATATTTGGAAATACATCAAGTAGCAGTTGTTGGTCCTTAATCCTCAAGAGAACCATGATATCAGGAGGGTGATGCCATAACTTGCTATGAATTAGGTTTAATTGAGGGATGGCAGTGCCAAGTCATCAGTCCCACTTTCTCCTGTGGAGCCATCAGGATCCAGTGACAAATTCAGATCAGAATGACTGAAGATGGCCCCAGATGCCCTTTTAAAGGTCTTTTACAGGTCTCAGTTTATTTCTGAGTCAAATGGCATAAGCAGTTTAAGAATTCTTTGGTCATCATTCAATATTTTTCTCCAAAATGGTTGAATAATTTCAAAATTCCACCACCAATGAATTATTGTTATAATTTTCCCATATCTTCTCCAAGATTTTTCACTTTCCCCTTCTATTATTTTAATCAGTCTGGTAGGTGTAAAATAGATCAACATCATTTTAATCCACAAATCTCTAATCAATAATTATTTAGTGAAGTTTCATATGAATATAAATTGTTTTGATTTCTTCACTGGAAAACTTCCTATTCACGTCCTTTGACCATTTATCAATTGCATAACTTTTGACTCATTCATATTTTGTTTAGCTCTTTTCTGAAGCTTATGTTTATCATTGATTCTATAGGCAACAGCTTGAATCCCACTTGTACTTTTGATTAACTTCCATTTTGCCTTTAAAGAAGGTGGTTTTCCTCTTGCTCAATGGCTCACAGACAATATTGTTATCTAAATATCGTTGCCATTGACTGCCATGTATATCCTTTCTTCTAGAAAATAAAGTTTTTGTCAACATCTAGGAATAGCTAATAGTCAAGTTTGTCTAAAATCCAGAGTGTTAGAAAAGGAAGTATTATAAATTAAGGTTGGGCATAATATGAAATACATATGTCGAAGCAGTTTGTGAAATGTCTTACATTCCAAGCTGGTGGGAATATAACCTAGGAAACATTGAAAGTTTTTGAGTAGAGAGGTGCACATGATCAGAACATGGACTTTGGAAGAAAATATTGGCAGCTTGTTCATGGTGAATTAGATAAAAGGAAGAACATAAGCGAGGAGAAAATTTAGGAGGCATTTGGGTAAATATCAAACCTCTGATTCATTGAAACTAATAAAATTCATTAATTTGAGATCAAAGGAAAAATAAAATTTTTTTTTGAAATACCCATAGCACCAAGTTTGACTCCCCACACCCAGTTTTCTATTCCCTGGTTAAATACAAAATGGTGTACAAACAATCTTAGATAAACTCCTCTCAATGTTCTCCAAAGGTGGATGAACCAAAGAAGATTTCAGTGAGTCTATAGAAGTCTTCATTCTGCACTCTGAATTTCTATGGACTATAAGATACTAATTCATAATAATTTGGCCAGACAGACAGACAGACCCCATCACATTGTTGACTCTTTATGGATATGAAGTTTTGCAAAACTTTAATAACTTTGCTTATGGACCTTTAACTTAACAATGACTCCTCAATTGTATCCCTATGAAGGTACTTTTTTGAACTAAAGCTCAAATTTAATGTTTCTCTTTATTGAGTTCCATTCGGCAATTAACTTAAAGATATATTACATGCAAGCAATATTTAATACTATATTCTAAAATTTTACCAAGAATCAAGCTCACTAGTTATCAAGGGTAAACTTTGGGACCAGTATTTTAATTTTCTCTTACTGCCTTAGGTCTCTTCCATGGTATTAGAAATAGCTGACTTTTCTTTTGTAGTACACCCAGAGGAAGTGAAATATATATATGCGTGTGGGGTTGTGTGGGGTGTGGGGTGTGTGTGTCTATAAAAGAATTTCGCAAGAACCATAAATGCTTTCCACTGATGCGAAGTAAACAACTTATGTGTGTATATTGACATATTTCTTGCTTGCTATAAGACTGTACGGGGATTGTGAGGAGACTGTTGAATTATGCTTTTAATGATAGGAGAGATATCTCACCTTCCTCAATGGTTTTATTTATCTTTTTTTGTGTTATTCCTCATGCATGTGTGTGCGTGTGTCTGTATGACATTTCTTATCTATGTATGGTGACATATGTTTCTAAATACACACATACAGTGCCGTCATAAGAGTATATTCCTGCTTAGTACATTTCAGAGACAGAGATGAGCTGAATATAAAAATATTCACGCACATATATGTATATATAAAAGCATGCACATGTGTATAAATGAAGGAAGTAAAATCAGCCTTCAATACTGATTTTAAAACCATTATTAAACATATGGAGTTGCAAAGTAACTAATAATTAAACACTAAGGTTAATCCAGTTCTTTTTGCATTCTTTACAAGTGTGAAACTCAAATATTCCACATTCTATTCATGAAGTAAAGGTGAGGGAGAAAATACTTTGTCCCTGCAACAATTATGTGTGAATATATGCGTTTTCCTGTACATATATGCAAAGTTGCAAGTATAATCACATTATACATATCTTTATCACATCCTAAATTTTGTTTCTATTTTTACAATATCACTCACATAACCTCCTCTTCAGTCACATAGCCATTGCCCTTGTTTGGGTCCTCGCTATTTCACAGTTGAACTACTAAAGGACTCCTTTTTGGTTTCCTAACTCATGTCTCTCCTACACTGTAATCCTCCATACTCATAGACACGGAAGGGATTTTCCTTAAAGCATAAGGCTGATTATGGCAAACCCCTGTCTTAATTGCCTTGCCCATAGCATACACATTCACATCTTGTGGTTTCCTTTGATATCATAATTTGATGTTAAATAAAAAAAATTTGGTATTTATGTCTCTTCATGAGCTGAATCTTTCTGCCTTCCCAGTGTCCTTACCTTCATGCAGCCTTCGAGATTTTCCCCTATATTCACGCTGTACACTTAGAGTCACCTATTCACTTTTAATCATTTAAAGAAAAATTTATTAACTGCTATACGCAGTAGTCAGATATTGTGTTAAGATTTGGGTACACAGAGAAAGCAAAAGGAAAACAGTTACTGCTCTTGAAAAGCTTATAGTGCAACGAGGGAGACAGTGTAAAAATATGTTTGTGAAACAAGATATATACAGTATAAATTAAAGGTCATCTCAGAAGACAGCCACTGTGAGTAAAGAAGACAAACAAAGCTTTTTCAAAGAAGCTGGGATTTTAGCTGAGACTTGAAGGAATCCAGCTAAATCAAATGTCATAGATGAAGAAAGAGAGTGGGAGAGAGAGAGGGAGAGAAAGAGAGAGAGACAGACAGACAGACAGAGACAGAGTGCAGCAGTTAATAAAAACGTCAAAACTTTAAAAAAATAGTCATATGTGAGTAACAGCAAGGAAGCTACAAGCAGTGGATAAGGGTACGTATACATTATTAAGAAGACTAGAATTGTATGAAAGGGCCAAATTATCAAGGGATTTAAAAGTCAGGAGATTTTCTGTTTAATCCTGAGGTAATAAACAACACTTTTCATATGCCACTCTATCTTCTTGCCGCTGACTTGACTGTCTCCCAAGCTTTCCATGTTCTACATTTGTAACTCTGCCCATTGGATTCACAGACTTCCATCAAGACCTATTCCCACTACTATATTTAAATATTTTTACCTATCCTTATTATTTAATATTCTTCATACTTGCAAAGCTAGCATGTTTGCACTTTTTGTGTGTATTATTATGCCTACCCTACTCAACTGCATTCCTCCAATGATCTACTCAAACAATACAGCCTTTTATTTGTGCCCTCCAATATTCTTGTGTCATAACGAACAAATTTCTCTTGATTATGGATGAAACTCTTCCTCTCAAACTTATTTTTCCATTCTCTTGATCTCACTAAGATCTGGCTTCCTCAATGCAATATGATGTCCCTGGCCATCTTCTCAAATACTGATCGAATAATACTCATAATACATACTTTTGGACAATTTTCTTGGTGGGGCAGTTAAAATGATGGTTTTCTTGCTGTTTTCAGATTCTCCATCCCTTTGATGCCATCACTTGGAAAAATCATCCATTGAATTTCACTCTGTTATATATTTCAATCCTCATCTACTTAGAGTGGCTGTTGTCTAGTATTTCCCATATCAGTCATCCTTTTGCTTAAAACAATTCATTACGTGACTTGTTATCTTCTTCTGATCCCCAGCTCATGCCTTTATAATACTGGACATCAGTGTTTATATTGCTGTCCCCTAAAACCTAGGTATCATTTTATTCTTCCGTGTTTCCTCATATTATTCCATCTAGAAATTATCCCCCATTTTTTTTAATCCTTCCTCAAGCCTTTGACAACTTCCCCTTTCCTTACCAATTCATATCAAGAATTTATCTCTAACATTATTAAAAAGTTAAAAATCATTCACCACGAGCTCCCTTTTATTTCCTTCTCTTAATCTCAAAGTCCTTTGACATCAACTTCTAGTATCTCCACTTTTCCACAACTGTATTTCAATGAAGAAGTTCTTTTCCTTGCCAAGGTCAAAATCTCATTATGTGTCTTTGTTCCTGTATCTTCCATCTCCTCCAGTAGCATAACCACTAAATTACTTACTTTCTCTCTAAGTTTCAACCACTTACATCTACTTTTCCTTCTCTTGTCTTTAAAATTCCCAAGTCTCACTCATTCAAATAGGAAAAAAAAATCTTCAAGAAACCCAACCATTCTCACAAGTTATCAAATCTTTAACTTCACTGAAATGGATTTTAAAAAGAAATTCATTTGAATATTTCCAGTTTTCTCTCATCTATATAAAACAGCAGCTTTGGCCTCCATCTCTTCAAGATGTTATCTTTAAATTTCTTTTCCATTGTTAATCTCCTAGCAACAGCTGTACACAAGCATTACATTTAGTTCCTCATCCCTCATTACTCAGAGCCTTACCCTTTGAATTTATTGACTTGCTTACATACTTTTACCCTACTGCTCACTCTATTCCTAGATATTCTCTTCTCAGTAGGCTCTCTTGAATTTGTTCTCTACTATTCAATCTCTTACTCATATGACTATTAGTATTTAATCTACTATTCCTCCAGGTCATGGCAAATAGTTATGGATCTTCTCCAAAGGTATGCCCTAAACCCTTTTTATACATCTATTATTCTCCTTTGATAAACACATCAGATCCAAGATCAATTACTGTCTCTATGTAGATAACTTCAATATACATTTATTCAACATTAACATTTCTCCTGATATGAATTTTCTCATCTCAAAATGAATTCTGTAGTAACAGAATGAAGAAAATAATTGGATGAAGCAATTTTCCAACCTAAAACAACAAACAAGGTCAGAAGAAAAGATCTGCTTACTCTTGTGAGAGAGGATTTTAATCTAGCAAAATCCATGACAACAGAGATCATGACCTGCGAACAGCAGGTCTTGGATAACTGAATCTGTAGCAGTGGTTTCCTGAACTTAAAGTCACATGTCCGAAGGAGAGGACAGGGGATCCTTTAGTGATTCTGGGAGCAGGATTCTTTTGCATTGTATATAAGCACTTCTGGGTCCCAGTCCCAGAGAGAGGAAGAGCACTATCAGGAGTGGGGGAAAAGGACAGTTATGCTGGCTCAAAATCAAAGCACAATCAAAGAGAACAGTTTCCACTTCTATCCTTAGATCCTACTACTTTGGAAGAAATGAAAACTATCAGACTACCAGAATTAGCCATGAAAGCAGAAGAAAGAAAGCTTGGCATTTTCTCTCCTTCACCCCAGGGACAGAGCTGAACTGTAACACAAAATTTAAAATTAAAAATATTCGCTGAAAAAATAAGTAAATAGAAACAAGGAAAAAGAGCCAGAACATAAAAAATTTTTGTGATGACCACGAAGATCAAAACACAAATTCAGAAGAGGACAGCAATGTCAGCACCTCAACAAAAAATGTGAATTCATCTCAGACCCAAAAAAGAATGACTCGAACAGCTTGAAAAGGGGCTAATATGGACGTATTTTACATGACTGCAAATTACCTGCCGTCTCAAAGAGGGGATCTGGAGAAAGAGAGTGAAAAATAATTGGATCTCAAAATTGAAAAAAAAAAGTTAAAATTCTGTTTACTTGTAGTTAAGGAAAAAATAAAATGTAAACAAAGAAACAAGGTCATAAAATTAATGCTTATTTAAAAATTTCTAATGGTTCCTTGTAACAATTACTATGAAGGTTTTTTCCTAATCTCATAAATATCGTTACATAAATGTGAAAAAAAAATAATTTATCCCAATCATTACCAGGATTATAAAGTTAATGCATTCCAACTACTTTAGGAACAATATAAGACCCTAGCTGTTTGAAAAATATCTGGACCAAAGTTTTTGACATTCCTAGAAGGCCTCTTTGTTTCCCTTATATTATCTATATGAACCACAATGAAATCTTTGAATCGAGGGTGGAAATCTCCAAGATTTCCAAATACTGATACTTTATGTTGTCCATTACAGAAAACACAAATAATGTTGTAATCAATATGTGACTAGCTTTTAAACTGGTGGAAGTGTACATGTCCCCCCAAAAAAGAAATTATATCCTGAAGGCATATGTCTGACTTTCTTATAATTTTCTATAACTATATTTTTGTTTAATGACTAGATTTCACTTATAATTTTTATCAGGCATAAATATTACCACTCAGAATCATCTTACCACTAATTAACTTTTCCAGATAGCATAATAAAACTGCATTATGATTTATTTTTATAAGAAATATACAAGAACCGTGAAAGTATGACTTTTGCATGTTGTAAGTTTTTTAATGTACTTAAAACAAATATTATCATCTAAGTATGTATTTTTCTACATGTATAAAATATATTTTTGATAACATTAAATATCAAACATCATCCAGAGAAGTATATTATAACCTCTTTTTAAACTAATTAACCTCTTTCTGTTTGAAGTTGCCTTCTTCTATCTACTTCAAAGAAATTTATATTGTTTGCAATGCTTTCTTTCAAGTTACTCTGAAGAATAAAGAGATTTTTTTCTCATCTAAGGCCAGCAACTCTGAAACAAATTGCTCAAGGTGAAATATGTGAAAATGCCGCTTTTTTTTTTAAATTAGGAGTGAAAACTCATGAAAAAAAATTACGTTTTTAAAAAATAAGGCAATGGTTAAAACAATCAACTACCAAATTATGATGAAGCTAAAACTTAAGAGTTTCTAGATAATGAACAATAAATTTATTAATTAATCTAGCTAACAATCAACAAATTAATATTCAGTAGTTTCTCTTTGTAACCAAAGACAAGCCCATATAGAGCCTAAGAGTTTTAAATACTTTTTGAAAGTGAATGCCCCTGATGAGTAAAGACAAAACAAACCAAAAAAAAAAAAAAAAAAAACAGCCCTTTTTGGTGGACATTTCACGAGTGGCGGAAGGAGGGGGGGGAGCTAGAAGAAATCTTCAGCTTCTCCTGCTGAGAATGTGGTTTGGTCTTGAGATTCAGCCATCTTCACCAATCTGTACAGGGGAACTTATCTCCATTTGAAACACTTCTGTATTGGTTTTCTCCCTCATGTGATGGGCCACTTAAAATTATAATGGAGGGGTAAAAGAAAAGTAGTTTTTTTTTTTTTTCCAGGATAAGAACTTGGTGAGACTAGATTGTGTTCACATTCTAAACAGAATTTGGATCTCCCAGTTGTGTGAGGTCCCACCCAGAATTGTAGAGCAGGCTTTTTGAGGGCTAGGACAATCTCAACAATTAGTCATGTAATTCAAAGATTGAACTTTTACAGGGAAAGAGAAACAAAGGCAAAAAGTCTGGATCCAAAAGTAATAACTGATTAGTAATATAATAGTAAAATAATTTATCTCTCTTTATTGATTGCAGGGCTTCATGACTGACACATGGGAAATGCAGCTCAGAGAATATCCTGTTCTGGTGTGGTAAAATTCTGGGATTTTGCTATGACTGTGTACATCCACAGGGTGAGTATGAAGGATTGTTGTTATGTCAAGCTCAAGGCATAGGTGGCTTGCTGTGCCGTAGTTCTGGAAAACAGGTTGTCCCCTAATGGTATCTTGAAAATTAAAAAAAAAAAAAAAACAAAACCCTGATCCTTAGGATGACTATTAATTGATGAGAAACAAAGGCCTTGAGAAAGGAAATGAGTATGTATTAAGCAATAGAAAAGGCACAATTGTATGAAATATATGAAAGGAACAATTGTGAGACATAGGTGGTATTGTTATCATCATTTTACTTAGGTAGGAACTGAGGCAGAAAAAGGTGAAATGACTTGCTTTAAGGTTTTGTCCAACACTGGATTTGAACTAGGTATTCCTGTGTCCAGATCCACCCATTTTTCTGTCCACTTTACTACCTAACTGCCTCCATTAGAGGAAGGGACAAAGAATTACTTCTTGAATAATTGATAAAAGCTCCTTTCCAGCTTCTTCCCTCAAGGAGCTTAGAAATAGTTGATCTTAACAGCATAGCTCTACAATAGAAATGAGAAACAGGGGAAATATTACGGTTATCTTTTAGGTTCAAAAGGATTGGGCAAGGGGAAATAGCTCAATAAAAAGGCATCTTAATTTTTGTTTGTTTGTTTTGTAAGGGATCTCTTTGGCAGTCTAGTAAAGCCTGTGGAGGTACCTATCAGAATCTTTTTCAACTAAAAAAAATAAATACATAATATTAGAAAAGAAACAAATTATAATGAAATCGTTATTTTATACTGTAAAAGAACATCAAGTGTTACTTAGGAAAATCAAGACTAATTAAAAATTTGATTGTATTTTAAAATATCTGAATATAGCTGCTAGGTATTGAGGTAGATAAATTTCAGGATTTACAGTCCACAAAATGCAAAATCAAATCTTGCCTCTGACACTTATTAGCTGTGTGATATAGAGCAAGTCACTTTAACCTCTCTCAAAGTCAATTTCCTGATCTGTAAAAAAAGGGAAGTAATCACATCTTCTTTGCTGAGAATTAATAATAAAACATATATAAACTACTTTTCAATCCTTAGAGAAGCATATAAATTATATTCATTAATTATTGACAGAATACAATGGGAACTTTGGACTCTGGTAGAGAGTGGTCTGTCACATTATATATTTATTTTATCTTATACTCAAACCTCCTTGAGTTACTTATAAGTAACACCTTGCAAGCTTATTTTAATAAATAGAATTTCCTAGCAAATGGAAACAGTATTCATTTGAATTGACAAAGATAGAAAATTTAAATTTTATACATTTTAACTTGGCTGGAAACAATACTGATGCTTTTTTTTTCCTTATTTGGACAAGTACCCTCTTGTTTCTACAGCAATAATGAAATGATAAACAATGCGATTATATTCAGCTATGAAATATCTTCCCAAAAGTGACTCATAATTTTTCAAGAAAATATTAAATTGAATATAATAATGACTGAATATTCACATAAAGATGGTATTTTCTTTCTTAGACACCCACTTCTTATATCTCTTCAGAATTTTACGTAATTTTCTGTAATATGCTCATGCTTCTTTTATTGATGAAGTGATCAAATCAAGTTATCCGAATTGCAATTGTTTTATGTCTTCCATTCTCATTCAAAGGTTTTCAGTGTTTTTGTTTTCCTTCCAAAATTTCTTAAATATGCATTTGTACATTTCTATGCTCTTCATATGAAGAAACCGAACTTCTCCTCAAACTCACATGGGGATCCTTTTCTCCCTACAACATTTCTGCCCCTACTCCCTACACGATATATCTAACCCTGATTTTTATTTGTGTTGGGATCATAGGAACTTATTTCACTGCCTGCCAAAAACAAACAAATTTGAGATGATATATGTAAGGAAACATAAGGATGTTGTGCATAGCATTGATTTAAAAGCTCATGTGAAGTCTGTAAGAGTTATATTTTGTATTTCTTTAAGAATCACTCAGAATAACTTAACAGATACTGATCTGGGAAGAGGCAAAATTTTTAAAAAATCATTTTTTTAAATTTTACACATTATATGAGACAAAATAAATACTCTCATGCTTAGGAATTATAATTTTTATTTTTCTGATCAGAAAAATAAAACTGCTTTCATGCATTTGGGAAATTCATGACCCAGGCTTGATCTTACATGGTAAGCAATGCATAATAAATTTATGGAAAGACAGATACCTACACAATCCTTTACATATTCAAAAAATGGAAGAGAGGCATGAAAATACAAACTGTAAAAATAAATTGGTTCATCTATCCTTGTCTACATAGTGAAGACAGCCTCTAGCACTATAATTATATCATGCATAAAAAATCTTACATTCAGATAATTACACACTTATTCAACCTTGGTATAATGCGTAAGCCTATCACGATTAAATTATAGGATTAGATTAAATGTGAAATGCACACTTTAAGAGGAATCAGCAAACTATATTGAAGCATTACTTTATATGTCTAAAATCATAATAAACCATTAGATTCTATAATACAAATTCTTCTGTGTAATTTGTTGCTGCTGCTTGGTATTTTTTCCTTCACAATACTAATCATTACTACCTGCCTACAAATAAATAAATAAAAACCATAAACTGAAAAATAAATAAATGAATTTTTCAACTGGTTGAAAATGCTTACAGTGAATCTTTAGATAAGTTTAAAGAGAATATTTTCAACAAAAAGGAAGGAATCATTGTCAGCCCATCAAACAGGACATTACTAACAAACACTGTCATTTAGAGGTTCACATTTTATGTTTAAAAAAATGGTGAACATAATTTATTCAGAGCTAATATTAGTTTGATTGACACTATCATTTCATGATAAGGTAAAGAAAGTTTTCTCATTCTTTTCTTTTGGTTTCCTAGAAAGTTTACAAAAACTGCTGATGATTTAGAATTTTACAAAGCAAACTTGTTTTATTTCCTTCCATATCATATTTCTTATTTTTCATTTGAAGTCTGATTAAAAATAAGACATAAGTCTATATCTAACACTTCAAAATTTCTTATTAAGCTAAGTTTCCCAAAAATTAGAATTTCTATACAGAATCTTGTTATAATTGCTTCTCTGTGCCACAGAAAAATTACTTCCACTCCTACCCACATTTATTATATTTAAATAGCAGCAATGTTAATAATTTAGATCAATGCCTAAAAATTCAAATATCCACATAGAACCAATCATATATATATATATATATGTATATATATATACATATATATATACATACATACATACACACGCACATACATATATATGCATGTATATATATATATATATATATATATATATATATATATATATATGCATACAAATCTCTACATAATTAAGAACTTCAATGAGTCTTGGAGAGGTTCAAATTTATAATCCTAACCCTTCATTTTATAGGTATTATAAATTGGAAAACCAAAAACTAGAAAGTTTTGAAATAATTGCAAGAAGGGTACAGGGAAATAGATGGAGTGACAACACTAATCAGGAGAGAGTTTAATCGACAGGTCATTAAGTACATAGAAAGTGACATAAGATAGCTGAGAAATGATTGACAATGAAATATGGTCCCAAAGTGTAGTCCAAATTAAAGAAGGATTTCAATAGCCTGGAGCATTATTCAGACTTGGATACAGAGTGAATATAAATTGATGCTCTTTGGACTTCAGCCACCTGAATTCAAAGAGCAGTGGTGATAATGGTATTGGGAAATGTTTTCAATTTAATGAGTGAGGACAGTAGTCAACCTGACTACCTCAGTGTTAGAATGAATGATGTTCTCTCAATGTTGCTCTCACCAAATAGAAAATATCACTCAAATATTTTAGTACAAGATAATATGATCAAATGAGATGGGAAATCAAGGGAACCATAGACCTTAAATGCATAATTATACACAAGGAAATTAATTTACTGTTTTAACTAACAAAGGATGCTTTAAAATGGAAGGCAAACTGATTGGTGAGGTGAAGCAGTTTTTAAAAGTAGGTAATTTTATTTGTAGAATATAAAACAAATGGTGATGAGTCTTTCTTTAATCCCAAGAGAAAGAATTACTGCCCAGGTTAAATGATAATACTTTGTTGAAAATTATATATTGCATAATTAATTAATTTTTGTTTGCCACAAAAGGCAAACCAAATTTATGGAATTTATGAAATATATATGTTCCTAGTAACATAAAGTATGACTCTTCAAAGTACTTGAGTGAAATTATATGCAGAAGTTATCTACATATACTAAGCAAGCTGTGTAATTCAGCCAAAACTTAACCACTGAACAGAAAACATTTCGAAATAGGTTCTTTACATAGTTTGAAATAATCTAGTAATTGTTGAAAATTATGCTTCATTTTCCAACAGAGAAAAAAGCACTTTATATTATACGATAGAGCAATTTTTCTCTGTAGTAAGAACACAAAACTGAGGAAGGAAGGTCCATGCTGTTGTGTCAGTTAATAAACATTTATAAGATACTCACTATTTACTGAGCACTGCGCTAAGCACTGAGGATACAAAGTCGGGCAAAAGCCAATCCTTGCTCTCAAGGATTTCACAGTCTAATGGGAGAGACAGCATGCAAACAACTGAATCCAAACAAGATTGAATAAAACACAAACTGCCTGTTATTCAAGGTGGTTGGGAAAAGATTCCTTTAGATGATTTAGCTGGGATGTGAAGGAATCCAGAGAAAGAAATGGATGAAGATAAGAAAGAACATTTAGGCATATGAAACAGCCAGATAAAGTGCACAGGGTAAAAAAATGCAATTATTTGTTAGGGGAACAACAAGGATGTGAGCTAATGAAATGCAGAGTATCTTAGAGGAGAGCAGAAAGAGTGTAAAGTGAAAGAAGACTGGAAAGATGTTTGAGGTGAGGGTTGTGAAGAGTTTTAGATTTCAAAGATGAGTGGTTGGTAATAGAAAGCCACTAGAATTTAATGAGGGTAACAATGTCAGATTTTACTTTAAGAAGATTACTTTGACAGTTGAGCAGAGAATGATTGCATTGAAGTCGGGAGATACTGATAACAGGGAGACTAACTAGGAGGCTATTGCAACAGTCTGTGAATGAGGTGAAGACTTGCACCAGAGTGGAGAAAATTTTAGAGGAGAGAAGGCACCATACACAAGCAATAATAAATATTAAATCTGAAAGACCTTATCCACATATAGAACATACAAGAGGGGTAATAGATGAAGAGGAGCAAAGGATGACACTTAGATTGAGATCTTAGGTGACTGAGAGGATAGTGGTACCCTTAAAAGTAAACAGAAGAAAAAGAAAGAGGAGGAGGAGGAAAGGAAGAAGAATTTTACAAAGAAGAGGATTTTGGAGGAAAGGTAATGAGTCAAATATTGAATATGTTGTCTTCACTAAAATTAAGCTGTAGATAGAAATGGGAAACCACTCTAGTTTCTTTGCCAACAAAACCCCAAATATGGTCATGAAGAGTCAGACATGATGAGAAAAATGACTAAATAACTTAAACAAAAAGATATATCTGTTCAAGATGTCCAATACAGAGATGGAAATGTGAGCCTGGAGATTAACAGAGATATTCAATCTAGATATATAGCATTGTGAATTGTCATATAGAGATGAAAATTGAATCCCCTGGAGTTGGTGGAATCATGAAGGGGAAAAAAAAAGAAAGTAGAGAATTATAAAAAAGATGACAGCACCTTGTGGGATACCAATTATTAACAAATATGACGTGAATTATGATCCAGAAAAGGAGAATAAGAAGGAGGACTAAGATAGACAGGAAGAGAAATAAGAAACAGTAGTGTTGAGAAGAAAGAGTATCAAGAGTATGAAGAAAAATATAATGGTCAAGAGTTACAAAGACTAGAAGGATGTCAAGAAAAATGTGGATTAATGAATGGCCATTAGATTGGCCAGTTAAGAGATTGTTAGCAACTTTGTATACAACAAGTCCAGCTGAAATATAAGGTTGGAATTTAGACTGTGGAGAATTAAAAAGGGATTCAAATCAATGGAACTGGTGACATGTATGCATCTTCAAAGAATTTAAAGACAAAAGTCAAAAGAAACATGTTATGGTTTCTGTAGGACCAGCTCTTGGGCCTACTCATCTCAAGTCATTAGGCTTCTAGTCCAATTGTTCTGGAAAAAAACAAATTTTTATCTCCTTTCTCTTTCATAGGAGGACTATAAAGATAGCTTATATCTTGTTTATTGTCAAAAAGTTATAATAATTAGTGTCCATCTGTATTTCATGTATATGTGTGTGGGTTTGTATGTTTCACAAAATCCAAGATCCAAGGGATAATCTGAAATTTTAAAATAATTTGTAGCTTCAAAAAAACCACATGTTATTAAAGGTAATTCACTATATAAATCTCAAGGCACAATATTTAGGGAGAGTTATTAAGTAAAATATTTTTAAAATTGCTAAATTAAGAATAAAATTCACTTGAAAATTTAAGATTAAAACAAACCTTTATATTATTAGTCTTGTATTAGAAGAAGCAATTTTACTTATTTCAGGAAATTTTGAAATTTCCTTGAATTTTTCTCCATCTTTGGAGTTTTTAATCCTATAATACCCCAATAAAAGATCTTTCTGAACTTCTATGTAAAGAAAAGACTAGTTGCCTGAATGCCAAGTTTGTTGTGATTGTTATTTTGTTTTGTCTTTTTGAATGCAGGAACTATTGCACTTTCTTCTCTTTGTTTCCCTATTACCCAAGAATTCCTGACACATTAGATTTGATTTATTAATTCTCATTGATTTGTTCAATTCAGTAGAATTGAATTAATTGAAATTTAATTGATGATGACCCTTTAAAAAGCTAATAAATTTGGCATGAAAATGTCAATCAATTAAGAAACATATATTAAATGCCTACTGTATGCCAGCTGATGCTATATACTAGGAGTCAGATATATGAAGGGAGAAAATGTTTATTGTTTGGCCTCAAAGAGCTTATCTTCTATCATAGGAGAGAATGGGTGCATATAAAAACATCAAGAAAATAAATGAGAGAGGAAAAACACTTGCAATCAGGGAATCAGAAAAATATTACTATAGAAGGTATGCTTGAGCTGTGCTTTAAAGAAAATTAGCGATCCGAAGCGGTGGAAGCAAGGAATGAGTGCGTTTCAGGCATAGGTTAGCACAGTACAGGGGGAAGGAGAGGCATGTGTAATAAAGAAGACATCCGTTGTTGCTGATCTGCTCAAGAATGTAGGAAGATATCAGTGACATATAAAGGGGAGAATGTACTTGACACTTTAGGTTCTCTTGGAATACCTTTGAGATTATGGAATATGAGGTAACAGATCCCCATAAAGGTAGTTAAGTGAGGATTAGCATAACAGGATTTAGAGCTGAAATGAACTTTTAGACAGCTCAGAGTTTAATTTCATGGTTTTACAGTGGAGGAAATTGATGGCCAATGACTTGTGCAAAGTCACCTCTTTCATATAAAACAGCAGAAGAATTTAGATGCATGACATGAACATCGTTTCTTCAACTTCTGTTCTCCATTCTCTCTGTCAAATTGCACTTGTTTTTAAAAATCATGTTTTGATAGACTTGTTCAACAAGTTAATGTAAACTTGCATATATGCATGTGCATAAAACATATGCACACATACATAAAAGTATCATATACATGTGTGTATATATATATATATATATATATATATATATATATATATATATATATATATATATGATGGAATCTAGATAGAACAATATATGGAGCATGAGTTTTAGAGTCAGAAAGACAAGTTGAAATCCTAACTCAGACATTAATAAGCTGTGTGACACTTGGAAAGTCAGTTAACCTACCTCAGCTTAAGTTTTCTTATCTGTAAAATGGACATAATCATAATGATTACATCCAAGGATTGTTGTGAGGATGAAATGAACCCTTGTAGAGTGTTTTCAAAACTCAAAACACTATAAAATGATAGTTTTTAATATTATATTTGAGTAGAACATACACACAAACATAAAACTGACATGTGGGTATATATTATCATGTATGGAAATATATTATCTATATTTATGAATATATTCATATCATGTAGGTACGAATATTTGTATACTAACATATTTATAGCTGCATAAACATCAATGTTTATATATATATTTAGCTATAGATATACATACGCATTTGAATATAGGAAAAACATAATATACATTACACATACAGGTGCAAAAATGTGTACATATGTATGTAAATGTACACATTAATATAAATCTACCTCCTTTAACCCACACTAGTTTTATGATCCTGGGCAGAGTTCTTAGTCCATCAATGTCTGAGCAAACTCTCTCCAGCAACATAAGCGACACAGAAGGGGCACTTCTGAATTGCTAGCAGAGGTTGGTTATCAATAGTATTTCAGATTTGCTCCCTAGTAACTTAAAATATAATACTTCAAAAGCTCATTGCAAGAGTTAGTGGAGTTTGCTTAAGAGCTCTGGTGCTTGTCAGGGGGAGTCTAGGAACCAGAAATTTGAAAACAACTTCCATCCTTTAAAAATCCTGAAGACATTTTTGATTTCTATTTCTGCCTCTATTTTTTTTAAGCCTGACTTATCTAGCAAATAATTTTCAATTCTTTCCATATATACTATGGCATAATATTGTTACCAAAAACTCCTCTTATGCCCTGTCGTTTGATACTTTTTTAAATCATCCAGCATCTTCCATTTTTCATGTGTTGAATGACAATGATTTTACTATACTACGAAAGAATAAATTTGGAATAATTAAGAAGATTCAGAGAAAGAATTGACCATGAAGAATTTTGGAGAAAATATGGGTGATAATTACACATATGTCAACTTGCAGAAGAACTTTGTGTCTTAGACCTGGGATTCAGGAAGGCTTGGGTCAATTTCTCATTTGGTACACTTAATATGCTACCATGTGCAAAGAACTGGTCCTCCCTGCTTCTTTCTTTCTTCCTATGCAAAATGAATATTATAGAAATATCTGCACTATCTAATTCATAGAGATGCCACAATTAAAAAATGATTCATAAAAATAAATTCCTAGAATTTCCCTGCTGCTGAAATAATTGTGCATTTAATTGAAAAGATATTTTGTATGTATATTGTAAAACTGGAAGATAAGAACTGACACACATATGTCCATATTTGTATCATCAGAATAAATATATTCTAACCCATAGATGGTCACAATCTATAGATACTTAATGTTCACTGATAGATTCATGTAGAAATTCAAGCTTCTTCCAATTTAATTGCATTCTCATGTTCATTTCACAACAAACTATTTGATTTAATTAGTGTCAAGTATTTAATTGTGCAATTGTAATGAGTCCAGGCAATGTAGCCTAAAAGCTTGGAATTTGATGTGTCATTTGTATACCTGGCACCCCTCTCTGGAATACTTCTCTCATTTATGCCCCCAATATGTACCACATTAAAAAATTAGAGGTAAGAAGGTGAACAATAAGGGAATTACTATTTCAGCAACCACTAATCTAAGTAATGTCTATGAGGAGAATGGATGCACAATTTTAGACACTGTGCCTTGGAGGAAGGCACATGAAGAGGTAACAAAACAAGGCAACTGAGTGCGCATTTATTAATTGCTATTTATATGCCAGGCAATGTACTGGACGTACAAATAAAAGAGAAAAAAAAAGGACAAAATATAGTCCCAACTCTGAAGAAGCTTACACTGTAACGGGATACATAAGGAAGCAAAACAAAAGAGATCTGAAAAAGGGGGAAGAAAAGAGAGACAGACAGACAGATAGACACAGACACAGACAGAGACAGAGACGGATAGAGAGACAGGGACAGAGAGAGAGAGAGAGAGAGAGAGAGAGAGAGAGAGAGAGAGAGAGAGAGAGAGAGAGAGAGAGAGAGAGAGACAGAGACAGAGAGAGAGAGAGAGACAGAGAGAGACAGAGACAGAGACAGAGACAGAGAGACAGAGAGACAGAGACAGAGAGAGACAGAGAGAGACAGAGAGAGACAGAGAGGACTACATGGGGAAGTTTGAGGAAAGCCAAATCCTCTGAAAAAAGTTCCAGAGAGAAAAATGGTGGAGTTATTGGTAAATTCTCTCTCACTTTATTCTTGTTGACCTGGAAAGAATCATAAAATATTACCCCAGCAAAATCCTGGACCAGTGGAATCAGCAGAAGGGACAAAATGTCTCTTAGCACATGAAGTAAGGAAAATAGCTAAGGAGCATCTCTCATGCAGTGGTGGAAGGGGATCAGTGCAGGACAAGAACTGTCCCAGACAGTCCCACATCAGCAAACCAGAAGGAGCCCCAGGGGGGTGGAGCTCCACAGCTAACAATACCAGGACCCCAGGGGTGCCCCAACAGCCCAGGAGAATCAGGTAGACATTAGGCAGCCAGCATCACCAACTGGTGAACTTGCCTATGCTCTAGCTCAGCAAAGGAGATGACGTGTGGGTAGACCACCCCTCCACCACACTTAACAAGCTAGCTCCAGGGTAAATTTGGGGAAACACAAAAAGACTTCACCTGGCCTCTGTTTTCTCATACCAGCCATCTCAGCAGCAGATAAACTGCAGCACTTTAGGTTCTATCTGTAAGAACCAGAAGCCACAACACACAAAGCCTCATCATCGTGAGTAAGAAGAAAGCAGGAAAGAAAACGCCATAGAATCTTTCTATGGGGACGAGAACCAAAACACAAATAACAAAGAGTTCAACATTAAGACTGTACTCCCATCTGAACTTCAGAAGGGACAATGAATTGATCTTGGAAGAGTTGAAGAAGGATTTTAAAAATCAATTTGGAGTAATAGAAGATAAACTGGCCAATGTTTTAAAAATATGAAAAAAAAGAATTGACTGGAGAGAACATCTCCTTAGAAAGGAAAAATGGACAAACAGAACAGGAAGAAAAAGATCTAACTGGGAAAATTGGGCATAGAAAAGGAAGCAAAAAATCTAACTGGGAAAATGAGACAAATGGAAAAGGAAGTACAAAAACTTACTGGAGAAAATATCTCCTTAAAAGGAACAATTGAACAGATGGAAAAGGAGATGCAAAAGTTAACTGAAGAAAACAATTTCATAAAAATTAGAATTGCACAAGTAGCAGCTAATGAGTCTATGAGACATCAAGAATCAGTGAAAGAAAATCTAAAGAATGAAAAATAGGAGAAAATGTTAAATATCTAATTGGAAAAACAACGACCTGGAAAATATACTTAGGAGAGAAAATCTGAGAATTATTAGCTTACCAGAAATTCATGATGAAAAAGGAGCTAGGACAATATCTTCCAAGAAATCTTCAAGGAAAACTGTACAGAAGTCCTAGATCCAGAGGGCAAAATAGTCATGGAAAGAATCCACTGTTAACCTGCCAAAAGGGCTCAAAAACTAAAAACACCATGGAACATCATTGCCAAACTCCATAACTATCAAGCGACGGAGAGAATACTAAAAGTATCCCAAAAGAAACCATTCAAATATCGAGGAGCTACAGTTGGAATCACACAGGATCTTCTTCTATATTAAAAGGTTGAAGACATTGCAATATGATATTCTATAAGGCAAAGGAGCTGGGACTACAACAAAGGATCAATTACCCAGCAAAGTGGAGCATATTATTTCAGGCAAGGAGACAGACATTCAATGAAATAAAGGATTTCAAGACCTTCCTGATAAAAAGGCCAGAAGTCAACAGAAAACTTGATCTTCAAACGCACATATCAAGAGAGGCATAAAAAGGTAAATGGGGAAAAAAATTATTTCTCAATATGGACAAACTGTTTACATCCCTACAAGGGAAGATGATACTTGTTAATCATAAGAATTGTATATTTATTATGGAACATAAGAGACATACATAGGTAGAGGGACCGTGTACAAAGTAAATGATGTGATGATAAAAAGGTGACTTAAAGGTGTAAAGGGATTGCAACAGGATGTGTGAAAAGGAGGCAGCAGAAAATGGTAAATTGCATCACAGGAAGAGGCAAAAATTATATTACAGTAGAGGGAAAGAGGGGAGGGAGATGAGCATTGCTTGATGTTTACTCTCATTTGAATTGGTCCAAGGAGGGAACAACAAAATTGTATAAGCACATAATTCTAAATAGCAATATGAGGGGAAGGGGGAAAGAAGGGGGAGGGGAAGAAAAAAGGGAGGAAAGAAGTAGTTAGGGTAAAGGTCAGTAAAATAGAAGAGGGGCTGAAAGAAAGAAGGGAAGACTGCAGGAGGTGGTGGTCAAAAATTAAAACTGTATTGTGGAGGGGAAGGGAGAAGGGAGAACTAAAAGTACAAATTTTGTGAAAGAGTGTGGAGGGAAGGACACAAATAGTAATCATAACTGTGAATGTGAATGGGATGAACTCTCCCATGAAACAGAGATGGACAGCAGAAGGGATTAAAAACCATAATCCATCAGTGTGCTGTTTACAAGAAACACATTTGAAAGGGGAGAGACACACAGGTTAAAGGTAAAAGGTTCCAACAGAATATATTGTGCCTCAGCTGATATAAAAAAAAAAAAGCAGGAGTAGCGATCCTAGTCTCAGACAAAACAAAAGCAAAAATAGATCTAATCAAAGGAAATAAGGAAAGAGACTATATCCTGCTAAAAGGCACCATAGAAAACAAAACAATGTAATTACTAAACATATATGCTCCAAGTGGTATAGGATCAAAATTCTTAAAGGAGAAGTTAAGGGAGTTATAGGATGAAGTAGACAGCAAAACTATACTAGTTGGGGACTTCAGACTCTCCCTCTATGAACTTGATAAATCTAACCTTAAAATAACCAAGAAGGAAATTAAGTAAGTGACTAAAACTCTGGATAAGGTAGACATGATAGATCTCTGGAGAAAACTGAATGGGGGTAGAAAGAAATATACCTTTTTCTCAGTGGTACTTGGCACATATACAAAAATTAACCTTGTACTAAGGTGTAAAACCCTGACAACCCAGTGCAGAAAGGCAGAGATAGCCAATGCATCCTTCACAGAACATAATGCAATAAAAATACATGTAATAAAAAGTCATGGAAAGACAGCCCAAAAATTTATTGGAAACTAAATAATGTAATCCTACAGAAAAAGTGGGTTAAACAACAGATCACAGAAACTATCAACAACTTCATTCAAGAGAATGACAATAACGAGACAACCTACCAAATCTTATGGGATAGTGAAGAAGCACTTCTTAGGGGAAATTTTATATCTTTGAATGACTACATGAATAAAATAGAGAAAAAAAAGATCAATGAATTGGTCATGCCGCTGAGAAAGCTCGAAGAAGAACAAATCGAAAATCCCTCAGTAAACACCAAATTAGAAATACTGAAAATCAAAGGAGAGATTAATAAAGTTGAAATTAAGGAAACTATTCAACTAATAAATGAAACTAGGGTGTTGGTTTTATGAAAAAAGCAATAACATAAACTTTGGTCAATTTGATATAAAAAAAGGAAAGAAGAAAATCGAATTATCACTATCAAAAATGAAAAGAGTGAACTCACCTTCAATGAGGAGGAAATTAAATCAATAGGTAGAAATTACTTTGCCCAACTGTATGCTCATAAACTCGACAATATAAATGGGATGAATGTTTATTTTAAAAACATATCATTTTTATTATTATTTTATTTGTTATCAGTGTTCCACAATCACTTCCATATATCTTAGATTTTCCCCTCCCTCCTCACACCCTCCCTGAGATGGTATACAATTTTATATAGGTTCTCCACATACGTTCCTATTAAATACATTTTCACCTTAGTCATGTTGCATAGAAGAATTAAAATGAATGGGAGAAATCATAAAACAAAACAAAACACAATACAAAAGAAAATGATCTGCTTCATTCTGAGATCGAATTCCATAGTTTTTCTTGGATGTGGAAGGCATTTTGCACACTGTAGTTGTTGCTGTGTACAAAATTCTCCTGGTTCTGCTCATTTCACTCAGCATCAGTTCGTATAAGTCTTTCCAGACCTCTCTGAATTCTTACTGTTCATCATTTCTTATAGCAAAATAGTATTCCATTACATTCATATACCACAATAAAAATGGGAAAGGGTCCCACACGTAAAAAAACATTTATAGCAGCACTCTTTATGGTGATAAAAAACTGGAAATCAAGGGGATGCCCATCAATTGGGGAATGACTGAATGAATTGTGGTATATGAATGTAATGGAATACTTTTGTGCTATAAAAAATGATAAAGGAAAGACCCATATGAACTGATGCTGAGTGAAAGGAGGAGAACCAGGAGAACTTTGTATACAGAAACAACCACAGTGTGTCAGGAATTTTTCTGGTAGACCTACTGCCTCATTGAAATGCAAGGGCTTAAACAATTCCAAATGGTCTCAAGGCAAAATGCCTTCCACATCTAGAGAAAGTTAATCACAGAATGAAGCAGGTCATTTTCTTTTGTATTATATTATGGTTTGTTTTATGATTTCTAACATCAATTTTAATTCTTCTATGCAACTTGACTAAGGTGAAAATGTACTTGATAGAAATACATGTGTATCACCTATATAAAATTTTATGCAGTCTTAGGGAGGAAGTGGGGACGTAAAGGGGAATAGGGGAGGGAGGGGAAAAATCTAAAATTTGTGAAAGTGATTGTATAACACCGAAAACAAATAACATAATAACAATAAAAAAGAAGTTTTCAATGGGAGATGAATCAGATATGGTCCACATTGTAGAGGAAAATCACAATCCTGCAAATCAGGCCTTGATATCTTTCCTCCCTTTAGGGAACAATCTACACTACATATTATGCTTGTCAAAATGCTTCACATTTGTCTATTTAACATCTGTTTCCCATTGGTTTGTTGTTATGTAAAGCCATTTCTTTATTATTACTACGACTGCTGCTGCTGCTGTTGCTGCTACTACTACTACTGCTATTATTGTTATTATTCCACTGTAAGAGTGTCAATTTCTTTTAATATGTAGCCATTTTTAGGACACAGAAAAAGTACTGTACCGTATTAATAAAAAAATCAATATTATATGCCAAGCCTGGGTTGTGAAGCCCTCTAAATCTGCTCCCTTAAATAAATATTGAAGAATACCATGAACTAGCCTATTTAGCCGTTCACAAAATGCTTCACCAAACCAGTTCCCAGCATCAATGCTCCTCTTCTAATCATTATACTTTCAAGCAAAATATTTGAGAAGTCTTACTTTCCCCTTTGCTTTACACATACTCTTAAGCTCTAGAAGCCTGTAAACGATAACATAGATAGCCCTTCAAAGTTTTTTTTTTGTCTCTGAAGCTATAGATAACAACAAAATAAAATAAAATATTTTCCCATCAAACCAGTTCTAATTAAAGGAATACATCTTTTTCAATCAGCAAAGCTCCCAGAGATGTAGCTGAGGATTATTTGTCTCCAGTAGTTGCTTTTCTTAAAACAGATGCTTTTCTCTCTGTCCTTGCTCTTTGACATCTGATGCCTTAACTTCCATGAGAAGCATCACCTCACTCTTGGTCTTCTGCTCCTGGCCTATTCCAGCTATACTTAGATTCAGTTTCTGACTTTCTCATAAGAAAGCACCTTCTTGTGTTTAATTTCTTATCTTTTTGTTATGATGAGGAAACCAAAAATCTGTGTTTCACATGTGATCCCTCCCCCTGCAGTCCTTATTTACTTTCCCCAATGGTACCGTAATAGATGTTTGATTAAGTGGTTTTCAGTTACAGGATTCCAAAATAAAAACAGTAATAGGCAAGCAAGATGGCGTAACAACACATATTCAAGTCATTCTAGACTTCCATCAGGGTTCTTACTCTATAACCATACTCTTCTCTCTCTGGTCCTCTACTCAAGAACTTTCATCTAATTGAATGCTCTCTCTCTCTCTCTCTCTCTCTCTCTCTCTCTCTCTCTCTCTCTCTCTCTCTCTCTCTCTCTGTCTCTTTCTCTGTCTCTTTCTCTTTCTCCTTCCCTTCCTCTCTCCCTCATCCACATGTGCACACATGCATGCAAATTGGAAAAGATCTTTCTCCTACCTCTTTCAGAAAACAAAATAGTCACATAATAAAACCTAGTACTGTACAAAAGAAAAACACATTGGCAAAGAAGTGTTCACTCAGAAGTGCAAGATATACTTATGTATTTAAGCAATAGAATGAAATACATTTATAGGTGGAATTAATGGAAGAGATATGTGAAAGGATTTCCTGCAGGTTGACTGTTCTTTTTAAGTTGTTTATTAACTGACAAGGAAGGGAATTGGGGCAATGTGCCTGGTACCATGCAAGTCAAGCAACATAATTGAGTTTGAAAGCTGAAGTAGAGGATGGGAAGTTGTGATTACCAAAGTATTTGATTAAGTATTAAAGTGAAAAATCTAAACTTGCAAAGTAAAGAAAAATATTGTATTAAAAATAGTAAATCAGAGGACGAGAAAATGTATGTACTACTGTATGAGTAAGATAAGGAATCAAATTGAAATAATTGTGAAAAATGTGACAGATAAGTTCAAAAACAAAGATTTTCCACTCTGTTCCTACAAGGATTAATTATAGTGTTGAATTATTTGCACAAGAATTATATAATGAAGAGTTGCCCTATTATATATAATGTGAAAACAAAACACAAATGTTGTGACTAGATGACCACAAAAGTGTGGATGGGGGACAATGTTTTAATGAAACTGCTCAGAGCTAGCATATGTCTTTTCCTGGAACTAGCAAAACAGGTGAGACTGGAAGTGTGTTGACCTGAAATTTCAATTATGTCTTATATCTGTTCACAAGAAAATGGTCAAACTCATTGTCTCCAAGATTATACATCTTGTGAAATGCCTAACTTTTATTGTCTTTTTTTTTTTTTTACCCTGGGCAATTTCCTTAATCCATGAAGCCCAGTTTCTTCCTCTTTAATTTAGAGGATTGAACCTCAATCCAATTGCTTCTGAAGTCGCTACGAGTCATATATCTATGATGTGTTGACACCCACAATTCCCTTCTGGTACCAATATTTCAAATAAAGGGAAATTATTTTAATTTCCCCTCTGTTGTTTATTTTCTTTCTTGATTTTTAGTGAGGATAATAAAAATGTCCTGCCCCATCATCAAACATAGTGGTAGGTAACACTTAAAAAGAAATCCCAAAATCCTCAGCAGTTCACAGCTATTAACAGAGAAGCCAATAATTTCTCTTCGTGTTATAACGCTGTTTTATCTTTTTGAGGCATGAATTCCCAGAAAACAGTTAGTATATTATTTTTTGCCAATCTGTTTCTTGGCCTTTTCTCTGGCATTTACCATTTGAATTTCTATCAGTTTCTATTTTATTTTCTCAATTATGTTAGTTGCTCATAACATTGCATTCATAACTAATAAGAATTATATTTCTTAGAATAACAATTGTTATTCTAAGACTATATATATATACTAAATATATATATACTATATATTCTAAAACTATATATATATATATATACTATATAAATAATTTGGGGAAAATAGACAAGGAAATGGCCTTACAAAATTCATTTTATGACACAAATATGATGCTGATACATGAATCAGGGAGAATAAGAACAGGAAAAAAAAGAAACCTACATTTTCTTAATGAATACTGATACAAAATTTTAAATGATATTCTAGTAATAACATTGCTGCAATACATCACAAAGATAATACTTTAACATCAAGTTAACATCAAGTAACATCTTTAACACTAAAGATGCAGGACTGGCTGATAATTTGAAAAGTTATCAACTTAAATGACCGTATCAATTTATAAGCAAGAACACGTATAATATTGATCAGAGAAATATATCAATAGATGCAGAAAAAAGTTTTTGAAAAATTATAATACCAATTCTCCTCAAAAACATAAAAAAGTTGAAGAATAAATGAAACTTTCATTAAAAAAGCAGGAACCATCTAAAACCATTAACAAGTACTACTTGTAATGGATGCAAGCTAGGAATATTCCCAACCAAGATTAGAAGGGAAGAAGAAAGGTGGGAAATATATTTTGCAACCAATGCCTCTGATAAAGGCCCCATTTCCAAAATATATAGAGAACTCAATCAAATTTGTAAAACGACAAGTCATTTCCCACTTGATAAAGGGGTAAAGGTTCAGAGCAGGCAGTTTTCAGATGAAGAGATTAAAGCTTTCCATAGTCATATAAAAATGCTCTAAATCGCTATTGATTAGATAAATTAAAACAACTCTGAGGTACCACCTCACACCTATCAGCTTAACTAGCATGATACAACAGGAAAATCATAAATGTTGGAGATGTGGGAAAATTGCAACACTAATACATTGTTTGTGGAGTTATAAGCTGATCCCACCATTTTGAGAATAATTTGAAACTATCCCCAAAGGGCATCCCCTTTGATCCAGGAGTGCCATTGCTAGTATTTTGGTATATTGCATATACCAAAAAAATCATAATGGAGGAAAAAGGACCCACATGTGGAAAAATATTTATAGCATCTCTTTTTGTGGTGGAAAAGAACTGAAAACTGAAGGGAGCCAAATCAATGAGGGAACGTTTGGAGAGGTTGTAGTATATAAATACAACGGAATACCATTGTTCCATAAAAATGATAAGCAAGATTTCAGAAAAACCTGGAAAGACTCACATGAACTTATACTGAGTGAAGTGAGAACTAGGAGAATGTTGTACAGAGTAAGAGCCACATTGTCCAGTGACTGACTCTGATAGAATTAACTCTTCTCAGCAGTTCAGTGATCTGACAATTTCAACAACAACAACAAAAAATCATCATGAAAAGTTCTGTCCACATCTGAAGAAAGAACTACGGAGTGTGAATGCAGAATGTAGCATAGTATTTTCTCTATTTTTGTTATTACTGGTTTTGTTTTGTCTTCTCATACTTTTCCTCATTCTTGTGATTCTTCTTTCACAAAATGACTCATGTGGAAATATGTTTGACATGATTGCATGCTGTCTTGAGAAGTGGAGATGGGAGGAGGAAGGCAAAATTTGGAACTCAAAATCTTATTAAATGGAAGTTAAAAACAAAAAGAAATAAATTTTTTTTTTAAAAAGAAACATAAGCATAGCAGGGGTTTTTTGTGGAGGCAAAGAATTGGAAATATGGACGATGCCCATCAATTGAGTACAGTTGAACAATGTTGTTACATAATTTTGGTGCAATAATGTTGTGGCATAAGAAATGATGACTGAAATGGTTTTTGAAAAACCTTAGAAAACATAGTAACTCATGAAAAATGAAATGAGCAGAAGCAGGAGAACATTATACACAGTAATAGTAATATTTTTAAAAGTTTTATTTCTCCTTTATTTCTTTTTTATTAAATAATTTGTTTACTTTTCAACATCTTCCATAAATCTTAAATTTTCTCCACCTCCTTCTCCTCTCCCTTCTCCAAGATGGCATGCAATACAATACAGGTTCTACATACATATTCTTATTATGAATATTTTCACATTTGTCAAGTTGTATAGAAGAATTAGAACAAATGAGAATAACAATGAGAAAGAAATGAAATGAAACATAACAAAACAGAAGAAAAGAGCAAATAACATGCTTCATTCTGCATTCAGACTCCATAATTCTTTCTTTAGATGTGGATGGCATTTTCAGTCATGAATCTTTTGGAGTTAGTTTAGGTTCATGGCTGAGAAGACCTAAGTCCATCAGTCAGTAGTCTCACAATGTGACTATTACTGCATAGAATGTTCCTCTGGTTCGACTCAGTTCATTCAGCATCAGTTCCTGTGTCTTCCCAGGCTTTTCTGAAGTCCACCTCCTACTCTTTCTTACCGTACAATTGTATAGAGAAGTCCATCAGTATTATACATCAGTTTCATGATGGCATGATTGCCTGCATTCTGGATAGTGGACAATGCTCTCATGCCTTCCCAGTCACCAATGGAGTGAAACAAGGCTGTTAGCTTGCTCCCATGCTTTTTAGTAAAATGTTTTCAGCCAAGCTGTCAAATCCTTTCAATGAGAATGAACATGGCATCAAGGTCAACTACTGTGCTGGTGGTAAGTTCTTCAATTTGAGAAAGCTACAAGCCAAGACCAAAGTGTTGGGAGTGTTGGTGCATGATTTGTATTTGCAAATGATTGTGCCTTTGAAGATGAGAGGTGAAACAACGTGTCGATCAATTCTCTGCTACCTGTGCAAATTTTGGTCTAATAATCAACACCAAGAAAACACAGGTGCTCCATCAGCTACCACCACACCATCCATTCCTGAAACCATCGGTTACAACAAATAGAGAAGTTTTGAATGCTGTGGATTAGTTCACTTACCTTGGTAGTGTAGTATCCATGGATGTACACATTAGCAATGAGGTTGATGCATGCCAGAACTAGTTCATTGTTTGAGAGGCTCTGAAAAAAGTTTGAGAAGAGTTATTAGATTGACTAACAAACTGAAGGTCTACACAACCATTGTGCTTACCTCATTGATATATGCTTGTGAAACCTGGACAGTTTACCAACACCATGCCAGGAAACTGAATTGCTTCATTTGAACTGTCTTAGGAAGATTTTGAAGATCACTTGAAAGGATAAGGTACCAGATACCGAGGTCCTTGCTTGAACTAAACTGCTAGGCATTCAAACTATGCTTCAGACAGCTTAACTCTGATGGGCTTGCCACTTTGTTAGAATGCAAATGTATACTTGCCCAAAAGACTATTTTATGGAGAAGTTGCATGGGGCAGGTGATTACATGGTGGTCAGAAGAAACAATATAAGGACATTCTCAAGGTCTCTCTCAATAACTTTGGGTTTGGTTTTGCCACCGGGGAGACACTGGCACAGGACTCCTAGCCCACATCAGAAATGGTGTTGTGCTCTTTGAGCAAAGCAGAATTGAGACAGTACAAAGGAAATGTAGGATGTCCAGATTTGGAGTATCCACACTAAATGTTCAAGTGGACAATCTGTGCCCAATCTGTGGTATAGCACTCTGAGCTCATATTGGTCTGATCAGCCACAGTACTACACATTGAAACTTCAGTTTGTCATGGTTATGCCATTTTGGTCCTCCTCGAGAATGAAGTACAGCCACCATACAATGCCATTTGTATAACAAAAGTTGTTCAGTCACTGCCCAATTGACGGGTATCCCCTCAATCTCCAGTTCTTGGCCACCACTAAAGGAGCTGCTTAAATATTTTTGTACATTTTTACTCCCATTTTTAGGATCTCTTTGGAATACAGTGTTAGAAGTGGTATTTCTGGGTCTAAATGTATGCACATTTTTATAACCTTTTGGACATAGTTCCAAATTGGTATCCAAAAATGTATGATCAATTCACAACTCCACCAACAATGAATCAGTATTCCACTTTTTCCACATTTTCTCCAGCATTTATAATTTTTCCTGTTTTGTCATGTTAGCTAATCTGATTGGGTAGATAATTTGGTGTGGTATCTAAGAGCTGTCTTGATTTGTAACTCTCTAATCAATTGTGACAGAGTATTTTTATATGACTATAGATAACTTTAATTTCTTCATCTGAAAACTGCCTTTTCATATCCTTTTACCATTTATCAATTGGGGAATGACCTGTACTCTTACTAATTTGATTTAGTTCTCTATATATTTTAAAAATTAGAATTTTATCAGGAATACCGGTTATAAAAATATTTCCCAGTTGTCTGCTTCCCTCTTAATCTTGGTTGGAATTGTTTTGTTTATACAAAAAAAATTCAATTTAATGTAATAAATTTATCTACTTTGCATTTCATGATGTTCTCTATCTTGTTAGGTCATAAATTCCTTGGTTCTCCATAAATCTGACAAATAAACTCTTTCTTAGTCTCCTCATTTTCATATACTCTCAGCCTTTGTATGTGAATTTTTTACCCATTTAAACTTTATTTTTGTATACAGGGTAAGATGTTGCTTTATGACCAGTTTCTGCCATACTATTTCCTAGTTTTCCCAGTAGTTTTGTCAAATAGTGAGTTCTTATCCTAGAAGCTGGAGTCACTGGAATTGTTAATCAGGAGGTTACTATAGCCAGTGACCACTGTGTCTTGTGTACTTAATCTATTCCACTGATTCAGCGCTTTTTTTCTTACCCAGTAAATTTTGGTAAACTACCCAAGTAGTTTTGATGATTGCTGCTTCAAATACCCTTTAAGATCTGGTGTGGCAAGGCCATTTCTGTAGTATTTCTTCTCATTAATTCCTTTGATATCTTGAACCTTTTGTACTTACAGATGAATTTTGATATTATTTTAGAGTTCTATAAAACCATTTTTGGTACCTCAATTGGTATGGCACTGAATAAGTCAATTAATTTAGGTAGAAATGTCATTTTTATTACATTATATTGTTCTTCCCATTAGCAACTCTTTGTCCAATTATTTAGATCTCACTTTATTTGTGTGAAAAACGTTCTGTAATTGGATTCATGTAATTTCTGAGTTTGTTTAGCAAGTAGATTCCCAAATATTTTATTATGTCAATAGTAACGTTAAATGATATTTCATTTTCTCTCTTTTAACCCTGGGTTTTCTTAGTTAAATATAAAAACGCTGATGAATTATGTGTTTATTTTGTATTCTGAAACTTTGCCAATATTTTTTGTTATTTCCAGTAGCTTTTTATTTGATTCTCAAGGATTCTGTAAGTATATCATCATATCATTTGCAAAGAGTGATAGCTTAGCTTTTTCTTTGCCTATTATATATGATTACTTCGATTTCTTTTTCTTCTCTTATTGTTAAGGTAACACTTCTAGTACCATATTGAATAAAAGTGGTGCTAACGGCATTATTTCACTCCTGATGTTTTTTGAAAATGCTTCTAGCTTATCCGCATTACATATGATGCTTGTTGATGATTTTAGGTAGAAGCTACTTATTTTAAGTAAAGTTCCATTTATATCTATGCTTTCTAGTGAGTTTTTTTTGTATAGGAATGAGTGTTATATTTTGTCAAATTTTATTCATTTTTTTAAAATCAAATTAACCAATAGTTTATCTATTTTGTTGTTTTTTTCCTAAAACCAGTTCTTAATTTTCTGTGGTGATTCAATAGTTTTTTTTTTTTAATTTCAATTTAATTAATATCTCATTTTTAGTGTTTCTGATTTGGTATTTAATTAGGGATTTTTAAATTATTCTTTATTAACTGTTCTACATGCATGTTCAATTCATTGCTTTTCTCTTTCTCTATTGTATTCGTATAAACTTTCAGAAATATAAAACTTCCCCTAAGAACTGTTTTCACTGCATCGCATAAGTTTTGGTAGGTTGACTCATTATTGTCATTCTCTTGGATGAAATTGTTGATTGTTTCAAGGATCTTTTGTTTGACACATTCGTTATTTAGGATTAGATCATTTAGTTCCAAATTAATCCTCAGTCTATGATTCCAAGGCCTTTTGTTACATGTAGCTTTTTTGTATCTGAGTCTGAAAAGCCATTAATACTTTTGCCTTTTCAGCACCGAATTGTGATTTTTTAATGCCCTAGTACATAGTCAATTTTTGTGTAACTGCCACGTACAGGTGAGAAAAAAAATTCCTTTCTATCCCCATTCAGTTTTCTCCAAACTCTATCATATCAAACTTTTCAAAAATTCTATTTAACTTCTTAACTTCTTTCTTGTGCATTTTGAGGTTAGATTTATCTCTTTCAGAGATGGGGAGTTTGAGGTCCCCCACTAGTATAGTTTTCTTGCCTATTTTTTTTTGCATTTCTTGTAGATCCCTTTATTTCTCCTCTTGGAGTCCAGGTGTTGTACCACTCGGTGCATACATGTTTAGCAATGATGTTACTTCATTGTCTTTGGGTCCTTTTAGCAAGATATAGTTTCCTTCCTTATGAGATCTGTTTGTTTGTTTGTTTTACTTTTGCTTTGTCTGAGATTAAGATGGCTACTCCTGCATTTTTTCTTTTTGCTTCAAATGAAGCATAATGTATTCTACTCCAGACTTTTGCCATTACCCTGTGTGTATCTCCCTGTTTCAAATGTGTTTCTTTTAAACTGTATGTTGTAGAATTATGGTTTTCAAACCATTCTGTTATCCACCTCTATTATATAGAAAAGTTCACCCCATTCACTTTCACAGTTATGATTATTGTCTGTATCCCCCTCTTTATACTTTTATTTCTCCTTTCTCCCTTTCCTCCCTCAAAAGCATTTTGCTTTTGGTAACCATATTCCTTAATATTCTCTCCCTTCCATAACCCCTCTCCATTTTCTTTGCATCTTCCCTTACTACTTCTGTCCTCCCTTCTAATCACCACCTCCCTTTTCTTTCTCTTTTCACCTCGTACTGTCTACAGGGCAAGTTAGCTTTCTGTACCTAAATGAGTTTGCTATTCCCTCTGTTAACTAACTCCAATGAGAGCAAAATCCAAATAATTCTCATCTCCCTCCCTTTTCCCACTCTACTGCAATATGTTTCTATGCCTCATCATGTGGTATAACTTACCCTTTTCTGCCTCCTCCTTTCTTCTTCTCCCATTACAATCCCTTTTACCCTTAATTAGCTTTTTTAGCATCACATCAGTTTATTTATACCCATACACTCTCTCTCCCTATCTACCTACCTACCTACCTATCTATCTATCTATCTATCTATCTATCTATCTATCTATCTATCTGTCTGTCTGTCTGTCTGTCTGTCTGTCTTTCTGTCTGTCTCTCTGTCTCTCTGTCTGTCTCTCTGTCTATATCTATTTATACATAGATATATGTAGGAAGTAAGAAAATTCTGTTTTCCACATTCCTAGGTGATAGGGGTTGTGACCTAGCATGGACAGGTTAGAGGTAAAAAACTAATGTGCATGCCCAAGGAGTTGTGTGAGGAAGGACCTATCAGAGAGGAGAACATGAAGTCACATGGCCAGGTGACCATATCATGGGAAATCCAAAGTTCAGAATAGTATGAGGGTCCTGCCTCATCCTGACTTGGTTATAGTCCTTCCAGTGACCATGCTGGAAGCTACCTATTCCTTTGGGGGAAGGAATATAGGACTTCGTTACTCTGAACTCCAGTTTAAATAAATTTTTCTTGATACCTTTTTTTGAGTGTCAAGTTCATCTCTAGCATATAGACATAAACAGACAGATATAGATGTAGGCATAGAAATAAATATAGATATAGATATCACTTTTAAAGTAGTAATAATGATATATTTATCAATATTTGCAAGTATCATCTTACCATGTAAGAATGCAAACTGTCTGCCCTGATTGAATAGCATAAGCTTGCCTTTCCCTTTTCCTTTCCACTTTTTTATGCCAGGCTTGATTTTGACCTTTGAAGATCAAATTTTATGTTGAGCTCTTGTCTTTTCATCAGGAAGATCTGAAAGTCCACTATTTCAATGAATGTCCATCTCCTTCCCCGAAAGATTATGCTCAATTATTCTGGGTAGTTGAGGGTTGGTTGTAAACCAAGCTCCTTCACCTTAAAGAATATAATATTGCAAGCCCTCTGATCTTTTAATGTAGAAGCTTCAAGATTCTGCAGTATTCTGACTCTAGTTACTTGATATTTTATTTGTTCCTTTGTGGCTCCTTGCAGTATTTTCTTTGACCTGATGATTCTGTAATTTGGCAACTGCATTCCTTGGCATTTTAAATTTGAGATCTCTTTTAGGAAGTGATTAGTGAATTCTTTGAATGACTATTTTACCCCTTGGTTGTAGGACCTCAGGGAAATTCTTGCCAATTTCCTGAAAAATGGTGTCCAGGCTCTTTTTTTGCATCGTGGCTATCAGGTAGAGCAGTAATTCTTAAGTTGTCTCTCCCAGATTTATTTTCCAGGTCAGTCGTTTGTCCGATGAAATATTTCTCTTTTTCTTCATTTTTTCCATTCTTTTGATTTTATTTGACCGATCCTTGATGTTCCATAGATTCATTATCTTCCAGTTGTTTAATGCTCATTTTTTAATGAATTGTTTTCTTCAGTTAGGTTGTGTACCTTCTTATTCATTTTCTCAATTCTATGTTTTAAGGAGTTGTTTTCTTCATTTTACTTTTTCCCTATTTTGGCAATTTTATTTTTGAAAGAATTGCTCAATTTTTCCTCTACCTTTCTAATTCGACTTTTAAAATCCTTCTTGAGCTCTTTCAAGAAGACTTTTTGAGTCTGAGATCAGTTCATGCTTGAGCTTTCAGATGTGGGTATAGGGATAATGCTGTTCTTTTCTGAATACTTCTAAAACACAGTTTTCTTCAGCATAGACTCTTACAGAGATCTTTGGGGATATTGTGAGAGTAAATAATGAGCTCAGAGCAACTCAGGCAATATCTGTCAAAAATGAACAGGAACATCAATTTTCCTGACACTTAAGTATATTGTCTATCTACTATTCTATGCTACCTCAAATTCTTTCATTAAGAGATTAAATTGTTCACTGAAATGACACTGTGTTTTAGTGTTTACATAATGGTTTTCATAATTTTGAGTATAAAAATGATGTACATTTCAGAATTAGCTCAAGTCCATGACTGAGAAATATTTATTTTTCTTATTGAGTCTCATTCATTTAATCAAATTCCCAAACTTAGCCTTATTGAGACTGATCCTACTTTAATTCACCACCACTTTAATTCATGTGGTAATTTCACTATCAACTTCAAATATTACCATGCCAATAATGATAATAGTAATACCAAATATTATTAATTCAATTCATGAATATTCATTAAATACTGATGACCTCACTGACATTTAAAATCATTCGACATGGCTACAGAATTAGAGAATTTGCCAGTGGATACTTGACCAATTTTGTTTCCTTTTTCCTTCCAAACAAGGACAAAATAAAACAAAACAATGAAAAAAAAAACATGTATTTGACCTCAAGGAACAACAGAAACTGAAAGGTTTTATATCAGGGTTCTGTTCATGACACATAAGACCATCTGTGTCCTATTGAGAAAATACCAATATAAACTATCATTCTCAGTAGTGTTCCATAAGATGAAGCATTGGCAGTCAAGATTAGTTACATACACTCTATACTACGTGACTTAAAATGCAACTAACCAAACAAAAATTAAAAGATCCTGAAATTTTTTTGAACTTGGGTTACAAATATTTTTATTATTTTTATTTACTTTCTCAAATGATATAAATCTATCTTATATCACCCTTTACAGCTCTTCTCTGTTACATGTGATAAGAACAGTTGTCTATAAGGAAATATATCTTTCCCTTCATGCAATGAAAATGATTATAATAAAATCAATTATTCACTAATATAGTAGATAAAACTAAACATATATATGTGTATAACTATGTTATAGTTATACACATATATCTATATATGTATAATTATATACAAATATAATTATAACATATATATCTATACATCTATAACTATGTGTCCCTATTTATGAGAGACAGACAAAGAAACAGAGAGAGAGAGAGAGAGAGAGAGAGAGAGAGAGAGAGAGGAGAACAAGAAAAACAAGACAATGAGTCAAATGTATTTAGTCTTTTAAAAGGCAGGCATCAATATGAGCAGATGATGTGATGTCGACTTGTCTGTGTGGAGGAGACCGAAAAGCCTATTTCTGGAGAATAATTATGATGTGTTATGTAAATTCCTTGGAGAGATTTCGAATATGTATAAGTATTTTGTAACTGATTCTAATCTGCTAAGTAGGTGGTGAATTGGAGGTTCTTTGGTTATTCTAGCAGAATTGCTATAACCAGGGATATATTCTTTAAAAACCAACTACTAATTTACTCATCGTTATTCTGCAACTCGTGGGTTGACTTTGTCCTGTACAGCTCCACCTCAGTGAGAGAAAAAAGGAAATGCATTAAGCAAAGCAGACTTGAACACTTTAAATTCAAAGTCAACAGGTTTTTGTCTTGGGATTACTTCTTACATTTTTTATTTTGAAGGACATTGGAGATGATTAGTAACTTGTGAACTTCAATACATCCTGGGATTGATCAACTTTAAAGTTATGGTTGTCAAGAGTCAATTTAAATCATTTTCTTCATTCGGCTTAGTATCGATGCCCCTCAAAGAGTAGACTGAAGGATTCGGCTCATTGGCAGAAGAAAGGAGTGTTTTCTCAGCTTGATGGGACCAATATTTGTGGAAATTGCCTTAAGTTCAAACCTAATTTCCACACAATACCTTTGAAGTTAAAATCTCTCTGTAAGAGCTAATTGACTTTGATTGTTAAATGTAACTGCGGATATTACTTAATAGCAGCTAAGGAAAATTGAAAAGAATGAGACTTTCAGGTGATGACATTAAAGAAATGAATCACATATCCTCCCCACAACCCTAGATACGTTCCATTTGAACAATTAACATTAAATAGCTTATACCGACATTTATTGGAATATAGATCACACTCTAAACCACATTTAAAAAAGAGATAGGCAAGGCCTAAGAAATACACATACCACATGTGTGCACACATATGCATACATATATGCACATACACATGCATTCATGCATGTGTACATATATACATACATGCCTTCATTTGGGGCCTGATAAACATTTCCAGAATTTATGTGCACACCTGGATTTCAGGTAATTGTTTTGGCATAACCCTACATTGCAAAAAATATTTTCATAAGTTATATCTATATATACATTTACATCTATATCTATCTATTTCTATCTATCTATTCAAATATACATGAATGCATAAACATACCTATACACATCTGCATCTATACACACATATGTGTATATATATGATATGTGTTTGCATCTTTGTATGTGTGCATATATGTGTGTGCATATATATGTATACACATGTGAACACACACATATATATATTCTTTTTCTTATTTTCAGCACTTTGCCATTATATTCCCTTACTAGTAACAGTAACTTTTTTCCTTCCTAAGAAGGGTTATTAATTTTAAAACATACAGAGATCTTTTCTTCCTTTTCATTCAACTTCAAAAAGCTTACACCAGTGTAAAAGAAACAAAAGCAGTGCCTCCTGGTTCCAGATCACACTTTGCTTATATTTCTGAGATTTAATTAAGCCATTTTACAGAAAGATTATTTTCAGTTCTTGGCATTGTTTTTCATTTCCAGTGACATTTTCCTTTACTCTCCCCAAAATGATCTTGCTATACTGTGGATTTGAATGAATTTGGAAATATTTACCTAATAATTAGTCACACACACACACACACACATACACGTATATATGTATTTGTATATATGTGTGTATATATATATGTATATATACATGTATACGCAATAAACATATACATATATATTTGCATACACATACATACACATGTATACGCACATATGTAGATGTGCCCATATACAACATATATACATGTATACAGAGTATACGCATACATATACATATAAACAGACATATGTTTGTATATGTATATATATATCAATAACATACATTCTTTAAGATTAACTTTTGAAATTTCCCTTGAAATGATATCCATTAAAAACAAAGTATTAATGACATAGCAAAGGAAAAATATAAAACATATGGGTATTCTATGAAATTTTGCACTCAACTGAAAGAAGACTTACTGAAAGTAGGGAAAGAAGCCACAACTGGTTTCATCTATGTAAGGTCAGATATATTCTAAGATTAATCTATTAGAAACAATCATACAATGATATTTATGTCCAAAACATGGGAACAGCTATCATATTGATAGTGAATTATTTAACTTGAAAAAGCTATAAATCATACCTAAAGTGGAGGTAGAATTAGTACATAATTTTCTGTTCACAGATGATTGTACACTCAGTGAATCTCTGAAACGGAGAGGTAAAAAAGTATGGGTTGATTCTCTGCTGTTTGAGTTAATTCTGACTTAAAAATAACATCAAGAAAACATAGTTTCTCCACAAGGCAGCAGCAAACCATCCATATATAGAACAGTTAGTTACAGCAAATAGATAAATTTTATATTCTCTGGTTAAATTTACTTCCCCTGGCATGATGCTTTCTAGGGATTTCCATATAGATGATGAAGTTGATGCACACATTGCCAGAGCTGCCTTAGTGGAAGTTCCTTTGAAAACTCCAAAGGAAACTGTGGGAAGAAGAGCATTAGGATGCTTACCTAACTTAACACTTACAGAGCCATTGTGCTGACCTTCTTGGTGTATGCTTCTGAAACCTGGAAAGTATACCACTTCCTGGGACAGCAGCTTGCTTGGAAAGTGAATTGCTTCCATTTGAATTGTCTTAGAAAGACTCTGAGAATCACCCTTCAAGATAAGATACCAGACAGTGACATCATTTGTTAAGCAAAACTGCCTAGCATTCAAACTCTACTTCAGAGAGTGCAGCTCTGATGTTCTGGTTATATAGTTCAATGCCAAATGTATGTTTGTATAAAAGACTATTTTACAGAAAACCAATGAAAGGAATGAGCTAAAAGAATGGTCAAAAGTGATACAAAGACATCGAAGTTCTCTCTGACGAACTTTGGAATTGATTGTGTGACAGGGGAGATCCTGGCAAAGGAATGCCCAGCATGGAATGCCTATATTAAAAAAGGATATTTTGCCCTATGAATGAAGCAGAATTGCAGTAGTTGAAAAGAAATGTGAGAGGTTATAATAAAGAAATATTTGTGCCTAACCTATGGTAGAGAATTTTGAGCTTGTATTGGCCTGATCAGCCCTAATCAAATACACTATAAGTAGACGGAACCTATGATGGAATTTTGGTCCTCTTCAGAAAGAAAGGACAACAACCAAATATCGAACTGACCAAATTAGTTATTTTTAAATAACTGAAAATGAATTTGAACTCTAGTCTTTCTGACACCAAGTACATGATTCTATCCACCATGCCAAATTGCAGTTTCTCCATAATTCTCAGTGTAACACTCATCTTAATCGTTCAGACAATTATTTCACATTACACATTGCTATAATTCAATGCCTGTTGAATATTAATGTTAAACAGTCTTTAATGTAGAAATATATGGCTGAACCTTGAGGGAGGAAGAGAACTTGGAATTAAAAATAAAATTTAAACTAATTTTTAAAAATACATAGTTTTGACTTTTTTTCTGGGTGAAGTTTGGGTTATTTAGGGAAGCTTAGAAATGGCATGAATGAAATCTAGTCTGTTCTTGGGCTCCCGTTCATTGTTGGCTCAGTTTATTGTCCGTTTGTATTGTCTGTCTAATTCACATAGATTAGTTAACAAGCTCAGTAATGAATGCAACATGGAGTAAGTTTCCTAAAAACTGTATTTTTCATTTTTGTATTTAAACTTATAACTTGAGAAATCTGTTGGTGTGAATGATTCCATGAACATTACTTTTCCATTGATACATTTCATTTGCAGTTAAAAGAACTCTTGAGGCATTTCATAATATTTCAGTAAGTCATTTCTTATTTCTCAAATATTTATCACATATCAATGAACCAGTTTGTATCTCCCTGTTTTTCCATCTTCATTTATCACTAGAATGCTGTAAAGCCACCCTGTATATCAGTATATTTTTTACAAGCGGATTTTAATATGATATATGAAGAATGATATGATTGTGACATAAGGCTAGAAAGTTCAATTATTCTAGAGCAACCTTGCACAAGTGGTCAGGTTATTTCTTCTGTTGCTTAGCAAGGAGTCATAAGCAAGTGGAAAAGTTGTTGTGGATACACAAAATAGCACAAAAATGTTTCTAATTAAGAGTGACATGTTAACAGTCATTATTTCCCTCAGAATGAAAGCAACAAAAGCTCGTGTGTGTGAGTGTGTGTGTATGTGTGTGTGTGTGTGTGTGTGTGTGTGTGTGTTTGGCAATTGGAAGCTAATGATGTCATAAAAAAATTTAAAAAAATGAAATAAAATTAATTAAAAAGCAGAAAAAAAGTGAGTTTTATCATTGGATAACAAACTGACATGGAAAATAGATCTAGGAGAAATAATTAAGAATTATTAGACTTTCTGAAAAGCAGGGTAAAATAAAAGATCCTAGACAAAATATTTGAAGAAATGATAAAAAAAAACACTCTCCTAATACCCAAGCATCAGATGATAAAATATAAAAAGAATAAGATTAACCAAACTCTTCCTGGACAAGACATAAATATTCAAGCGGCCAGAAATGTAACAGCCAAATCCCAGAGTTCCTAGATCAAGAAGAAAATATTTCCAGGTATCAGAAAAAAAAGAAAATATCATAGAATCAAAGTCAGGATAACATGATATAGCTGAACTAAAAGATCAAAGGGATTAAGGCATGATACTCCGAAAGGTAAATGAGCTAGTATTACAACTAAGAAGCACCTACCCAACAAAAGTAAGCATAACATTTTGAGGTGAAAATGAATAGTTAATGAATTAGAGGTCTTTCAAGCATTCCTGATGAAATGTCCAGAACTGAGTACAAAATTTGTCTTTCAAAAATAAGATTTAAAATCATAAGAGATTCAATAAGATTAATCTGTTTACACATTCCTACACTGGAAAATGACACTCATGAGTCATAATAACTTTCTCTTTATTAAGGCAGTGCAAAGTTGTGTACTTAGAGAGCACTGGTATGTATTATCTATCATTGGGTAATGTCCAAAAACAAAAACAAAAACAAAAGCAAAATGAGTGGTGAGAAAGATATATACTCTGGGAGAAAGAGAAAGGGAAAGGCAAAATTGGATAAAGTCTCTCACATAAAAAAGACACAGAAGACCTTTTATAATGGAAAGAAAATTCGGAGGCTGTGGTGGAAGGTGATGTCTGATACTTAGCTTCATTGCAATTGGTCCAATAAGGAGGTAAAGGGCTACGAGAAAGCATGGGTAGCGATAATACAGGAGAGATCAGATTGTGTGTGTGTGTCTGTGTGTGTGAAAGAGAGAGAGAGAGAGAGAGAGAGAGAGAGAGACAGAGAGACAGAGAGACAGAGAGACAGAGAGACAGAGACAGAGACAGAGACAGAGACAGAGACAGAGAGACAGAGAGAGACAGAGACAAAGAGAGACAGAGGGAGACAGAGTCAGGGACAGAGAAAGAGAGAGAGGTAATGGTTAGAAGAAAAACAGTTTTGAGGAGGAACTGGCTGGAAAGAGAAAGAGAGATGGAGAAATAGGGGAAAAACAGAATTGGAAGAAACACACTTAACAGCACATATGAATAGGACAAACAAAAAAAATGGAAGTTGATAGCAGAGTGGTTTGGAAACAAGAATTCTACAATCTATTGTTAATAAGAAACACATTTGAAGTAGATGAAAAGAGTAATGGCAATAGCCTACACCAAAATCTATTCTGCTTCATCTGAAGTTAAAAAAACAAAAATGGTAACATATCATGAAAACAGAAAAATCAAAAACAAACAAAAAAGATTTAATTAAAAGAGAAAAGCGGGAGGCGGAGCCAAGATGGCGGAGTGAAAGCAACGACTCACCTAAGCTCCTGGAAAAACTCCTTTGGATATCTCTGGGGGGAGAGTCTAACCAGACTTTGGAAGTGTAGAATCCAGTGGGAGACGGACTTTGACAGATTCGGAGCCCAGGCTGGACTGGAAGGTCCACGGGAGGGATCTGTTCCGCGGGGGTAAGACCCCGGCGAACAGTGCAGCGCGGTCGGCGCGGCAGGGCGGAGGCGACCCAAGGGGCCCGAGAGTGGCGGACGAGACCAGCGGAGCAGGAGATAACCCAGGCCGAGCCAACGATATCAGCGCAACAGCCTTTGAAATCTTCAGCCTAAAGATGGGACTTCAGTGGGTCACTACTTGAACATCCAGGAGCTGGGATGCCGGAGTGATCAGTAAGTGCTCTCCCCTCCCCCCCGATGACTGTGAGGGAACCATAAAATTCTTCCCCAGATTAATCCTGGATCAGTGGGAACAGCAGAAGGGGGCGGGTGGTCTCATAACACCAGAGGCTGGAAAAGTGGCAAAGGGGGATTCTTCCCACCGTGGTGGAGGCTATCTGGAGGGACAGACGACCCAGGGCAGAGAAAATTCGCACTGAGACCCAAGCAAGCCTCAGCCCGGGAGACGAGCCCCAGGAGGGGCGGGAACACGCATTAGCCTCTAGGCGTGCCCCAGCCCTCCAGGGGAAAGGGAAGACAATAGGGAAGCTGGGATCACCATCCCCGGACCTTGCCTTTGCCTCAGGTCAGCTGAGGAGATATCCTGAGACCAGACCACCCCTCCCACACATCTATCAAGCTAACCCCAGGGTTGATCTGGGAAACAACAACAACAACAACAACAACAACAAAAAAGCCTGCTTTTAGCCTAGACAAACATCAACTCAACTTAAAAGATCTGTATCTTCTGACTGAAAGAACCAAAAGCTACAACACTCAGCCAACATCATGAATCGGAAAAAGCAGACGAAAAGTGAAAAAACCATAGAATCTTTCTATGGGGATAAGGACCAAAACACAAACACCAAAGAGGTCAGAGCTGAGACTGTACTTCCATCTGAAACCTCAGATGGGACTATGAATTTCTCGCAAGCACAACTAGATTACCTGGAACGTCTGAAGAAGGATATAAAAGAAAAACTGGCCAATGATTTTAAAACTATAAAAGAAGAATTCACTGATGAGAACATCAATCTGAAAAAGAAAATTGAAGAAATGGAAAAGGAAGTTCAAAAATTAACTGGAGAGAATAATTCCCTAAAAGGAAGAGTTAATCAAACGGAAAAGAAAACTCAAAACCTAATAGGGTAAATTGATCAGATGGAAAAGGAAACCCAAAACCTAACTGGGAAAATTGGTCGAATGGAAAAAGAAGTACAAAAATTAAATGGAGAAAATAGCTCCTTAAAGGGAAAAATTGGTCAGATGGAAAAGGAGATGCGAAAGCTAACTGAAGAAAACAATACGATCAAGATTAGAATCGGGCAAGTAGAATCTAATGACTCAATGAGGCAACAAGAATCAGTCAAACAAAATCTAAAGAATGAAAAGATAGGCCAAGCTCACAATGCGGTCGGAGGGGCTGTGGCGGGAAGGCTTGCGTCCGATGCCCTCTATTTAAAGTGAAAAGCATGTCCGCTCCACGAGAGGCCTCGTGGCCGGAGCGAGCCCGGCCGAGGGAGGCGGCGGCGGGGCGCCTGTTAGGGAGGGCCGGCGGGTTGTGCTGCTTAACAAAAACCGGGATCGGCGTTCGGGTAAGGAGGGAGATCGGCGGTGCCTCCTGCCACCGGAATGTGCCTGTTTACGTCCACCGTGCATCTGCGTGTGCCCCGTTACAGGGCCGGCTGTAACCCCTCCGGGGCTTTATCGATGAACGTGTTTATTTACTGCTTGTTCTCCGTTGTCCAGCATGTCCAAAATACTGAAATGTGCCAGCAACGAAGATATTATTACCCTAAGGGCCGAAGACAATGCAGATACGCTGGCGTTGATCTTTGAGGCACCAAATCAGGAAAAAGTTTCAGACTATGAGATGAAATTAATGGATTTAGATGTTGAACAGCTTGGAATCCCAGAACAGGAATACAGTTGTGTGGTCAAAATGCCTTCTGGTGAATTTGCACGAATCTGTCGGGATCTCAGTCATATTGGAGATGCTGTTGTAATCTCATGTGCAAAAGATGGTGTAAAATTTTCTGCCAGTGGAGAACTAGGAAGTGGAAATGTAAAATTATCACAGACAAGTAATGTTGACAAAGAAGAGGAAGCTGTTACAATAGAGATGAATGAACCAGTTCAGTTGACCTTTGCCCTTCGATACCTGAATTTCTTTACCAAAGCCACTCCACTCTCTCCTACAGTAACACTCAGTATGTCTGCAGATGTACCACTTGTAGAGTATAAGATTGCAGATATGGGACACTTAAAATATTACCTGGCTCCAAAGATTGAGGATGAAGGAGGATCTTAGACATTTCATTTCCAGGAAGATAAAGGGAAAAGCTCTTGAAAAGAGAACTGCTTTTGAGATATTCAACAATATGTTTAACTGTTAAGTCTTTTCAGTCTTAACTCTCAGTTTGTACCTCTAGGTACACATATATGTAGATAACTTTCTGTAAATATAGTACTTCTTTCCACATAATTTGTTTTAAAAAAAATCCAAAGTTGGATCTTAATACTATTATCCTAGACCATGCCTTATTTAGAAATTCTATTTTAGATGTTTTTATACCAACAAACTCCTTTTGTAATTCTAACAGAAAAAGAGGATGTCTTCAATTTAAATAAAGTTATATAGGAATTGAGCTCTTCACAGACTAGTAGTCCTTTCAAATGGGACCCTGCTCTGCTGCAAAAATTTTCATGGATTCTCCGCTACAGCTATTATTAATGTAAAAATTACTTGCCAATATTTTTATTTTTCACCTTGGAGCTATTGAATATAAAGCATTGTGGAAATAGCAATAAAAGGATCTTATTTCAAAAAAAAAAAAAAGAAAAGATAGAAGAAAATGTAAAATATTTAATTGGAAAAACAACTGACCTGGAAAATAGATCCAGGAGAGAAAATCTAAGAATTATTGGCCTGCCAGAAACCCATGATGAAGAAAAGAGTCTGGACAATATCTTCCAGGAAATCATCAAGGAAAACTGCCCAGAAGTACTAGACTCAGAGGGCAAAATAGTCATGGAAAGAATCCACCGTTCCCCACCGGAAAGGGATCCCAAACTCAAAACCCCAAGAAATATAGTTGCCAAATTCCAGAGCTATCAAGTGAAGGAGAAAATACTACAAGCAGCCAGAAAGAAACAATTTAAATATCAAGGTCACACAGTCAGGATCACACAGGAACTTGCAGCTTCTACATTAAAAGATCGAAAGAATTGGAACCCAATATTCCATAAGGCAAAGGAGTTGGGACTCCAACCAAGGATCAACTACCCAGCAAAGTTCAGCATAACATTTCAGGCAAGGAGAAAGTCATTCAACGAAATAAGGGATTTCCAGAGCTTCCTGACCAAAACACCAGAACTCAATAGACAATTTGATCTTCAAATGCAGGTCTCCAGAGAATCATAAAAAGGTAAACAGAGGGGAAAAAACAAAAACAAAAACTTGCAACTCAATTAGGGCAATCTGTTTACCTCCCTATAAGGGAAGATGATACCTGTTAATCTTGAGAACTGTGCAGCTATTATGATAAAAGGGATATATGTAGAGGGAACGGGCATAAAGTAAATGATGTCATGTCAAAAATATGATTTAAGTATGAGAAGGGAATGTAATAGGAGGTGTGGAAAGGGGGAAGCAGAAAATGGCAAATTATATCACAGGAAGAAGTACAAAACTATAGTAGAGGGAAGGAGGGGAGGGAGATGAGCATTGTTTGAGAGGTACTCTCATCTGATTTGTTCAAAGGAGGGAACAATAATCTTAAGTAGATAATCCTAACTAGCTCTATAGGTAGTAGGAGGGGAAGGGGGAAGCAAGGGGAGGGTGGCTAAAAGGGAGGAAAGAAGCAATAAGAGTAAAGGGGACTAAAAGGGAGGGGGGCTAAAAGAAGGAGGGGAAGGCTGCAGGAGGAGGGGGAGAAAAGTGAATACTATTGAGGAGGGGAAGGGAGACGGGAGAGTTAAAAGCACAAATGGTGGGAAAGAGGGTGGAGGGAAATACACAGATTGTAATCATAACTGTGAATGTGAATGGGATGAACTCTCCCATAAAACGGAGACGGATAGCAGAATGGATTAAAAGCCATAATCCAACAATATGCTGCTTACAAGAAACACATTTGAAACGGGGGGATACACATAGGATAAAGGTCAAAGGATGGAGCAGAATATATTGTGCCTCAGCTCATGTAAGAAAGGCAGGAGTAGCAATCCTAATCTCAGACAAAGCAAAAGCAGAAATAGATCTAATCAAAAGGGATAAGGATGGAAACTATATCCTACTAAAAGGCACCATAGACAATGAAGCAATATCATTACTAAACATGTATGCTCCAAGTGGTATAGCATCCAGATTCTTAGAGGAGAGGTTGGGGGAGTTGAAGGAAGAAATTGATAGCAAAACTATACTAGTGGGGGACCTCAACCTCCCCCTCTCTGAACTCGATAAATCCAACCTTAAAATAAACAAGAAAGAGGTTAAGGAGGTAAATAAAACTCTGGATAAGGTAGATATGATAGATCTTTGGAGAAAATTAAATGGGAATAGAAAGGAATATACCTTTTTCTCAGCAGTACATGGAACATTTACAAAAATTGACCATGTACTAGGACATAAAAATCTCACAATCCAGTGCAGAAAGGTAGAGATAATCAATGCATCCTTTTCAGATCATAATGCATTAAAAATTCCATGTAATAAAAGGCCATGGAAAGAGAAACCAAAAATCAATTGGAAACTAAATAATCTAATTCTAAAGAAGGATTGGGTTAAAGAAGAAATCATAGAAACAATCAACAACTTCATTCAAGAGAATGACAATAGTGAGACAACGTACCAAAACTTATGGGACACTGCAAAAGCAGTTATTAGGGGAAGTTTTATATCTCTGAATGCTTACATAAATAAAATAGAGAAAGAGGAGATCAATGACTTAGGCTTGCAGTTGAAAAAGCTAGAAAAAGAACAAATTGAAAATCCCCAAGTAAATACCAAATTAGAAATACTGAAAACCAAAGGAGAGATTAATAAAATTGAAATAAAGAAAACTATTGAATTGATAAATAAAACCAATAGTTGGTTTTATGAAAAAACTAATAAAATTGATAAACCTTTGGTTAATCTGATCAAAAAAAAGAAAGAAGAAAACCAAATTACTAACATTAAAAATGAAAGGGGTGAACTCACCTCCAATGAGGAGGAAATTAAAACAATAATTAGAAACTACTTTGCCCAACTTTATGCCCACAAATTCGACAGTCTAAATGAGATGGATGAATATTTTAAAAATTACAAATTGCCCAGATTAACAGAAGAGGAAGTTGAATACTTAAACAACCCCATCTCAGAAAAAGAAATTGAACAAGCCATCAATGAACTCCCTAGGAAAAAATCTCCAGGGCCAGATGGATTCACAAGTGAATTCTATCAAACATTTAAAGAACAGTTAATTCCAATACTACATACACTATTCTTGAAAACTGGCGAAGAAGGAGTCCTCCCAAATTCTTTCTATGATACAAATATGGTTTTGATACCCAAACCAGGAAGAGACAAAACAGAGAAAGAAAATTATAGACCAATTTCCCTAATGAATATAGATGCAAAAATTTTAAATAAGATTTTAGCAAAACGAATACAGCATCTTATCACGAGATTAATACATTATGATCAGGTAGGATTCATACCAGGACTACAGGGCTGGTTCAATATTAGGAAAACTATTAGCATTATTGATCACATCAACAACAAAGCTAACAAAAACCACATGATTATCTCAATAGATGCAGAAAAAGCTTTTGACAAAATACAACATCCATTCCTACTAAAAACATTGGAGAACGTAGGAATAAAGGGAACTTTCCATAAAATAATAAGCAGTATCTATCTAAAACCTTCAGCAAGCATTATATGCAATGGGGATAAGCTAGATGCATTCCCAATAAGATCAGGGGTGAAACAAGGTTGTCCATTATCACCACTATTATTCAATATGGTACTAGAAATGTTAGCTGTAGCAATTAGACAAGATAAAGATATTCAAGGAATTAGAATAGCCAAAGAAGAAACTAAGTTATCACTCTTTGCAGATGATATGATGATTTACCTAGAGAATCCCAGAGATTCAAGTAAAAAATTACTTCAATTAATAAACAACTTTGGCAAAGTTGCAGGGTACAAAATAAACCCACACAAATCTTCTGCATTCCTATATATTAGCAACAAAGTTCAACAGCAAGAGATAGAAAGAGAAATCCCATCTAAAGTTAGGGTAGACAGTATAAAATACTTAGGAGTCTACCTGCCAAAACAAACCCAGGGACTATATGAACACAATTACAAGACACTTTTTGCACAAATAAAGTCGGATTAAAGTAAGTGGAAAAACATTAGTTGCTCATGGGTAGGCCGTGCTAATATAATAAAAACGACAATTCTACCCAAATTAATATACTTATTTAGTGCCATACCAATTAAACTATCAGACAATTACTTTCTAGAGCTGGATAAAATAATATCAAAATTCATTTGGAAAAACCAAAGGTCCAGAATATCAAAGGGACTAATGAAAAGAAATGCCTGGGAAGGTGGCCTAGCGCTACCAGACCTTAAACTGTACTATAAAGCAGCAATTATCAAAACCACTTGGTATTGGCTAAGAAACAGAGAGGTAGACAAGTGGAATAGACTTGGCACTCAAGATGCAGTAGGCAAGGAATATAGCAACCTTCTGTTTGATAAACCCAAGGACCCCAGCTTCTGGGATAAGAACTCATTGTTTGATAAAAATTGCTGGGAAAACTGGATAACAGTGTGGCGGAAATTAGGCATAGACCCATACCTGACACCGTACTCAAGAATAAAGTCCAAATGGGTACATGATTTAGGTATAAAGATTGATACCATGAATAAACTGGAGAAGCAAGGAATAGTGTATTTATCAGATCTATGGAAAAGGGAAGAATTCTTTACTAAAGGAGAGATAGAATGCATTATGAAATGCAAAATGGATAACTTTGATTACATTAAACTGAGAAGTTTTTGCACAACCAAACCCAATGCAACCAAAATCCGGAGGGATGTAGTAAATTGGGAAAAAATTTTTACAGCTAAGCTCGGGGATAAAGGCCTCATTTCTAGAATATATAGAGAACTGACCCAAATGTATAATCATACAAGTCATTCCCCAATTGATAAATGGTCAAAGGATATGAACAGGCAATTTTCAGAGGAAGAAATTAAAGCTATCTATAATCATATGAAAAAATGCTCTAAATCACTATTGGTTAGAGAGATGCAAATCAAAACAACTCTGAGGTACCACATCACACCTATAAGATTGGCAAACATGACAGAACAAGAAAATGATAAATGCTGGAGAGGATGTGGGAGAGTTGGAACACTAATTCATTGTTGGTGGAGCTGTGAGCGCATCCAACCATTCTGGAGAGCAATTTGGAACTATGCCCAAAGGGCTACAAAAATGTGCATACCCTTTGACCCAGCAATATCGCTACTAGGACTATATCCCCAAGAGATCATAAAAATGGGAAAGGGTCCCACATGTACAAAAATATTTATAGCAGCACTCTATGTAGTTGCCAAAAACTGGAAGTCAGGGGGATGTCCATCAATTGGGGAATGGCTGAATAAATTATGGTATATGAATGTAATGGAGTACTATTGTGCCATAAGAAATGATGACCAAGAAGACTTCAGAGAGGCCTGGAAGGACTTATATGACCTGATGCTGAGTGAAAGGAGCAGAACCAGGAGAACTTTATGCACAGCAACAACCACAGTGTGTGAGAGTTTTTTCTGGTAGACTTAGATTTTTGTAATAACACAAGAACTTCTGAAAAAAAAAAAAAATCCCAATGGTGGACCTCAAGGCAAAATGCCTTCCACACTCAGAGAGAGAAATATGGAAGTCACTCACATAATGTAGCAGATCATGTTTGTGTATGTGTATCTGTTTGTGTATCATGTTCTGATTTGTTATACGGATTCTTTCATTTATCTTAGTCTGACTACACAGCATGACTATAGTGAAAATATACTCAATAGGAAAGTATATGTAGAATCTATACAGAATTGTATGCAGTCGTGGGGAGGGAGGGAGGTAGTGGGGGGGGGGGTGGGGAGGGATAAAATCGCAATTGTATGGCAGTGATTGTTAAACATTAAAAAAAATAAAAAATTAAAAAATTAAAAAAAAAAAAAAAAGAGAGACCGAAGGGCTTGGGATATGAAATTCGAGAAGTCAAGGAACTAGGATTAAAACCAAGAATCACCTACCCAGCAAAACTGAGTGTAGGGGGCGGAGCCAAGATGGCGTAGTAGAAAGACGCACATACACATAGCTCCGAACCCACAACCCATAGAACAACTACAAAGAAGTAACTCACGGCGAATTCTGCACCCAGAGGCCACAGAACATTGGAGCGAGGGAGATTTCTGTTCCGGAGAGACCTGCAAACCTCTCGTAAAAGGTCCTTCGTGCTGCGGACTGGGCGCCGGGACTGGGAGCTGAGTACAGCCCTGCCATGGCCGCGGCACCGAGATGAACAGATCCGAGCGGGCTTCAGGGACAGGATCTCCAGCGGCCGCACAAGTACCTCCACCCACAGGTGACGGGGGTCGGTGAGAGAGTCCCTTTGGCGGGTTGAGGGGGGAGTGGGGTGGCCCCATGGCTCGGGACCCCTCGGGAGACAGAAGCTGAGGGGCAGCGGCAGACCAGGGCTCTCCAAGCAGGCAGGAGCCTGGATCCATTGTTGAAGGTCTGTGCATAAACTCCCTGAGGGAACTGAGCCTGAGAGGCAGCCCTGCCCTCACCTGAGCATCTGAATTTAATCTCACACTGAATAGCAGCCCTGCCCCCGCCCAAAGCCCTGAGGCTGGAAGCAGCATTTGAATCTCAGACCCCAAACACTGGCTGGGAGGATCAGGAGGTGAGGTGGGTGTGAGGAAAATATTCAGAGGTCAAGTCACTGGCTGGGAAAATGCCCAGAAAAGGGAAAAGAAATAAGACTATAGAAGGTTACTTTCTTGGTGAACAGGCATTTCCTCCCTTCCTTTCTGATGAGGAAGAACAATGCTTACCATCAGGCAAAGACACAGAAATCAAGGCTTCTGTGTCCCAGCCCACTCAATGGGCTCAGGCCATGGAAGAGCTCAAAAAGAATTTTGAAAATCAAGTCAGAGAGGTGGAGGAAAAGCTGGGAAGAGAAATGAGAGACATGAAGTCAAAGCATGAACAGCAAATCAGCTCCCTGCTAAAGGAGACCCAAAAAAATGTTGATGAAAATAACACCTTGAAAACTAGCCTAACTCAATTGGCAAAAGAGGTTCAAAAAGCCGATGAGGAGAAGAATGCTTTCAAAAGCAGAATTAGCCAAATGGAAAAGGAGATTCAAAAGCTCACTGAAGAAAATAGTTCTTTCAAAATTAGAATGGAACAGATGGAGGCTAATGACTTTTTGAGAAAGCAAGAAATCACAGAACAAAGCCAGAGGAATGGAAAAATGGAAGATAATGTGAAATATCTCATTGGAAAAACAACTGACCTTGAAAATAGATCCAGGAGAGACAATTTAAAAATTATGGGAATACCTGAAAACCATGATCAAAAGAAGAGCCTAGACATCATCTTTCATGAAATTATCAATGAAAACTGCCCTGAGATTCTAGAACCAGAGGGCAAAATTGATATTCAAGGAATCCACAGAACACAGCATGAAAGAGATCCAAAAAGAGAAACTCCTAGGAACACTGTGGCCAAATTCCAGAACTCCCAGGTGAAAGAGAAAATATTGCAAGCAGCTAGAAAGAAACAATTCAAGTATTGTGGAAATACAATCAGGATAACACAAGATCTAGCAGCTTCTACATTAAGGGATCGAAGAGCATGGAATAGGATATTCCAGAAGTCAAAGGAACTAGGACTAAAACCAAGAATCACCTACCCAGCAAAACTAAGTATAATACTTCAGGGGAAAAATTGGTCTTTCAATGAAATAGAGGATTTTCAAGCATTCTTGATGAAAAGACCAGAGCTGAAAAGAAAATTTGACTTCCAAACACAAGAATGAAGAGAACCATGAAAAGGTGAACAGCAAAGAGAAGTCATAAGGGACTTACTAAAGTTGAACTGTTTACATTCCTACATGGAAAGACAATATTTGTAACTCTTGAAACATTTCAGTATCTGGGTACTGGGTGGGATTACACACACACACATGCACACACACACACACACATAGAGACAGAGTGCACAGAGTGAATTGAAGAGGATGGGATCATATGTTTAAAAAAAATGAAATCAAGCAGTGAGAGAGAAATATATTGGGAGGAGAAAGGGAGAATTGAATGGGGCAAATTATCTCTCATAAAAGAGTCAAGCAAAAGACTCATTAGTGGAGGGATAAAGAGGGGAGGTGAGAGAAAAACATGAAGTCTACTCTCATCACATTCCACTAAAGGAAAGAGTAAAATGCCTACTCATTGTGGTATGAAAACCTATCTTACAATACAGGAAAGTGGAGGATAAGGGGATAAGCAGAGCGGGGGGGGATGATAGAAGGGAGGGCATGGGGAGGAGAGTGCAATTTGAGGTCAACACTCATGGGGAGGGATAGGATCAAAAGAGAATAGAAGTAATGGGGGACAGGATAGGATGGAGGGAAATATAGTTAGTCCTATACAACACAACTATTATGGAAGTCATTTGCAAAACCACACAGATTTGGCCTATATTGAATTGCTTGCCTTCCAAAGGGAAGGGGTGGAGAGGGAGGGAGCTAAAGAAGTTGGAACTCAAAGTGTTAGGATCAACTGTAATGTTCTTACCACTAGGAAATAAAAAATACAGGTAAAGGGGTATAGAAAGCTATCTGGCCTTACAGGACAAAAGAGAAGACAGAGACAAGGGCAGAGAGGGATGACAGAAGAGAGAGCAGATTGGTCACAGGGGCAATTAGAATGCTTGGCGTTTGGGGGGGAGGGGGGAAAAGGGGAGAAAATTTGTAACCCAAAATTTTGTGAAAATGAATGTTAAAAGCTAAATAAAAAAAAATAAAAATAAAAATAAAAATAAAAATCTGATATATAAAAAAAAAAACTGAGTGTAATACTTCAGGGGACAAATGATCATTCAACGACATAGAGGACTTTCAAGTATTTTTGATGAAAAGACCAGAACAGATCAGAAAATTTGACTTTAAACAGCCAGAATCAAGAGAAGCATGAAAAGGTAAGCAGGAAAGAGAAATCATAAAGTACTTTCTAAAGTTGAACTCTTTACATTCCTACATGAAAAGATAGAATTTGAAACTCTTGAGACTTTTCTCAGTATTTGGGTAGTTGGAGGGATTATACAGACACACACACATACATACATATACATATGTACATATATGTATGCATACACACATACAGATAGACATAATCTCTCTCTCTATATATATATACATATATGTATATATGTGTGTGTATATATATACATATATATATGGCAAATTATCTCTCATAAAAAAGGCAAGAAAATTATCTCTCATAAAAGAGACAAGAAAGAGCCTTTTCAATGGAGGAGAAAAGGGAATAGGTGACAGGGAAATAGTGAAACTTACTGTCTTTGTATTTGGTTTAAGGAGGGAATAACATACTCACTCAATGTATTATGAAAATTTATTTTGCACTACATTAAAGTAGGGGAGAAGGGCACAAGTGGTGGGTGGAGATGATAGAAGGGAAAACAAATGAGATGAGGGAATAATTAGAAGTAAACTCTTTTAGGGAGGGACAATGTCAAAATAGAGAATAGAGTAAATAGTGGGCAGGATTGGATGGATGGCAATATAGTTAGTCTCACACAATGACTATTATGGAAATCTTTTCCCAAACTACACACATAGAACCTATACAGAATTGCATGTCCTCTCATTGGGGATGGGTGGGGAGTGAGGAAGGAAGAGAAGTTTGAACTCAAAGTTTTAGGAACAAATTTTGAGAATTGTTTTTGCATAAAAAGGGGAAATAAGACACACTAGTAATGGGATGTAGTAATCTATCTTGCCCTACGAGAAAAGAGAGATGATGAGAATAAGAGAGGGGAGGGGTGCAATAGGAGGGAGGGTATACTGAGAAAAGGAGTAATCAGAGTACAAGGCATTATAGTGTGTCAGGAGGGGAGACATGGGGAGAAAAATTAGAACTCAAAATTTTGTGGAAATGAATGTTAAAACTAAAAATAAATGAATAGGGGGCCAGGGCCAAGATGGCGGACTAGAAAGACACACTTTTGCAGGGTCCTCTCCACAGCCCATAAAATACCTGTAGAGAGGGACTCTCAACAAATTTTGGAGCAGCCAAAGAGGAGAACAACAGAGTGGAGGAGATTTCCAGCCCACGGTGACCTGAAAGGCCCACAGAAACGTCGGGTGTGCAGGACACACAGCTGAGCACAGAGCCCAGCCCAGCCTTGGCCAAGCAAGGTGACGCAACGAGATTCTGGGAGGAGGCCACCTCAGGGGCAGAATCTCAGGGGCAGTAGCGGGTCCTCAGATCCCTCTGCCTACAGGCGCCAAAATTCAGTGACAGGGTTTTATCAGCAGGCCAGGAAAGGAGAAGGGCCTTCCCACAGCTCTGGGAGCAGGCAGGGGCCACAGAGCCTGCACAGCAGCCAGGGGCCACAGAGCCTGCACAGCAGCCCATAGGGAAACTCCATTGTTGGAGCATAAAAACCCTTGGGGGCCTTGAAGAGCTGAGTCTTACCTCAGCCCTGGGTGGAGGCACTGGCCAAGCCTGTCTTTGTCTCACACTGAATGGCAGCCCTGCCCATCCAGCTTATCTGAAAATCAGCCCTTAGTACTGAGTTGGGAACTGGAGGCCAGGTGGCTGTGGAGAGGTAACTGCTAAAATTATGGGCATAAAAATCCCTCTCTGAGTCCAGACCAGCACACGCTTGATTGTGCCACCTTGGAGGAACTGTGATCTCACAGATTCCCAGAGTATACCCTACTCTTGACAAAGGACACAAAAGTCAAGTAACTGGTTGGGAAAATGCCCAGAAAAGGGAAAAAAGTAAGACCAGAGAAGATTACTTTCTTGGTGAACAGATATCTCCTCCCATCCTTTCAGATGAGGAAGAACAATATTTACCATCAGGGAAAGACATAGAAGTCAAGGTTTCTGGAGCCCAAAGATCCAAAAAAATATTCAGTGGGCTCAGGCCATGGAAGAGCTCAAAAAGGATTTTGAAAATTAAGTTAGACAGGTGGAGGAAAAACTGGAAAGAGAAATGAGAGACATGCAAGAAAAGCATGAAAAGTAGGTCAACACCTTGCTAAAGGAGACCCCAAAAAAGGCTGAAGAAAATAAGACCTTGAAAAATAGGCTAACTCAATTGGCGAAAGAGGTTCAAAAAGCCAATGAGGAGAAGAATGTTTTAAAAAGCAGAACTAGCCAAATGGAAAAGTAGGTCCAAAAGCTCACTAAAGAAAATAGTTCTTTAAAAATTAGAATGGGACAGATGGAGGTTAATGACTTTATGAGAAAGCAAGAAATCACAAAACAAAACCAAAAGAATGAAAAAATGGAAGATAATGTGAAATATCTCCTTGGACAAACGTGACCTTGAAAATAGATCTAGGAGAGACAACTTAAAAATTATGGGACTACCTGAAAGCCATGATCAAAAAAAGAGCTTAGACATAATCTTTCATGAAATTATCAAGGAAAACTGACCTGATATTCTAGAACCAGAGGGCAAAATTAGTATCCAAGGAATCCACCTGATCACCACCTGAAAGAGATCCAAAAGGAGAAACTCCTAGGAACATTATGGCCAAATTCCAGAGTTCTTATGTGAAGGAGAAAATATTGCAAGCAGATGGAAAGAAATAATTCAAGTACTGTGGAAATGCAATCAGGATAACACAAGATCTAGTAGCTTCTACATTAAGGGATCAAAGGGCATGGAATAGGATATTCCAAAAGGCAAAGGAACTAGGACTAAAACCAAGAATCACATTCCCAGCCAAAGTGAGTATAATACTTCGGGGGGGGGGGGAATTGTCTCTCAATGAAATGGAGGACTTTCAAGCATTCTTGATGAAAAGACCAGAGATGCAAAGAAAATTTGACTTTCAAACACAAGAATGAACAGAAGCATGAAAAGGTAAACAGCAAAGAGAAGTCATAAGGGACTTACTGAAGTTGAACTGTTTACATTCCTACATGGAAAGACAATATTTGTAACTCTTGAAACTTTTCAATATCTGGGTAGTGGGTGGGATTACACACATACACACACACACACACACACATACACACATACACAGAGACAAAGAGCACAGAGTAAATTGAATAGGATGGGATCATATCTTTAAAAAATAAAGTTAAGCAGTGAGAGAGAAATATATTGGGAGGAGAAAGGGAGAAATGGAATAGGGCAAATTATCTCTCATAAAAGAGGCAGGCAAAAGACTTTTTAGTGGAAGGATAAAGAGGGGAGGCGAGAGAAAAACATGAAGTTTACTCTCATCACATTCGACTAAAGGAAGGAATAAAATGTACACTCATTTTGGTATGAAACCTATCTGACAATACAGGAAAGTGGGGGTGAATGGGATAAGCAGGTTGAGGGGGTTGATGGAAGGGAGGGCAATGGGAGGAGCGAGCAATTTGAAGTCAACACTCTTGGGGAGCGACAGGATTAAAAGAGAGAATAGAAGCAATAGGGGGCAGGTTAGGATGGAGGGAAATATAGTTAGTCTAACACAACATGACTATTATGGAAGTCAATTGCAAAACTACACAGATATGGCCTATGTTGAATTGCTTGCCTTCCCAAAGGAAATGGGTGGGGAGGGAGGGATGAAGAGAAGTTTGAAATCAAAGTTTTAGGAACAACTCTCGAGTACTATTCTTGTTACTAGGGAACAAGAAATACAGGTAGTGGGGCATAGAAAGTTATGTTGTTCTACAGGATAAAAGGGAAGATAGGAACAAGGGAAGGGAGGGATGATAGAAGAGAGGGCAGATTGGTGATAGGGGCAATTAGAATGGTCGGTTTTTTGTGGTTGGGGGAGGGGATAAATGGGGAGAAGATTTGGACCCCAAAATTTTGTGAAAATGAATGTCAAAAGTTAAATAAATAAATTTAAAAAAATTGAAAGGGGTCAACTCAATTGTAAAAAGAAGTCCAAAAAGCTAATGAGGAGAAGGAAGCTTTAAAAAGCAGAATTAGCCAAATGGAGGAGAAGTTTCAAAAGCTCACTGAATAAAACAGTTAGTTGAAAGAACAAATTGAGTTCAGGGAAATTAATGAATACAAGATAAAACAAGTAGTTAAAAAATAAAACCAAAAATTTGCAAAAAGGGAAGATAATGTGAAACATTTCTTTGGAAAAACAAATGACCTGAAAAATAGATCCAGGAGAGAAAATTGAAAAATGATGGGACTACCTGAAAATCATGATTAAAAAAAGACCCTAGACATTATCTTCCATCAAATTATCAAGGAAAACTGCCCCCATATTGTAGAAGCAGAGGGCAAAATGCATATTGAAAGAATCCACAAATCACCTCCTGAAAGAGACCCAAAGAAAGAAACTCCTAGGAATTTCAGAGTACTCTGATCAAGGAGAAAACGCTGCAAGAAGCTAGAAAGAAACAATTTGAGTACTGTGGAAATACAATCAGGATAACACAGGATCTGGCATCTTCAACATTAAAAGGAGCCAAGGGCTTGAAATAGAATATTCCAGAAGTCAAAAGAACTGGGATTAAAACCTAGAATCACCTGCCCAGCAAAAGTGAGTAAAATACTTCAAGGGAATAAATTGTCATTCAATGATATAGAGGACTTTGATGCATTCATATTGAGAAAAAGATCAGAACTGTATAGAAAATATAACTTTCCAATACAATAAGCAAGAGAAGCACGAAAGGGTAAACAGGAAAGAGAAATCATAAAATATTTTCTAAAGATGAACTGTTTATGTGACTACATGGAAAGAAAATATTTATAACTTTTGAATCTTTTCTCAGAATTTGGGTAAGTGGAGGAATTGTACATACACACTCACATATATACAGAGAGTACAGATTGTGTTGAATCCACACCAAAAATAAAATAAAATAAAACAAAAATTAAGGGGTGAGGGAGGAAAATACTGGGAGGAGAAAGGGAGAAATGGAATGGGGCAGGCTATAATTCATAAAAGAGATAAGAAAAATCTTCTTCAATGGAAGATAAAGGGGAGCAGTGTAGAGGGGAAAAATGAAGCTACTCTGTCCCCATATGGCTGAAGGAGGGAATAACATGCTCATTAAATTTGATATGAAAATCTATCTTACACCACATGAAAGTAGGGGAGGAGGCTACTAGTGGTTTGAGAGGAATGATAGAAGGAAGGGCAAATGGGAGAAGGCAGTAACTAGAAATACACACTTTTAGGAAGGGACAAGGTCAAATGAGGGATAAAAAAACAAGTGGGGATAAAGTAGCATAGAGGGCAATGTAGTTAGTATAACACAACATGATTATTATGGAAGTCTTTTGAAAAATGACACATATTTAGTCTGTATTGAATTGCTTGCCTTCCCAGTGCAAATGAGTAGTGAGGAAGAGAAATTGGAATTCAAGGAATTAGTAATGAATGTTTAGAATTTTTATTGCATATAACCTGGAAATGAGAAATATTGGGAATGAGGTATGGAAATTTATCTTGCCCTACAAGAAAAGAGAGAAGTTGGGGATAACAGAAGGATGCAGTGTGATAGAAGGAAGGGTACATTGAAAGAAAGAGTAATCAGAATGCAAGGTATTAGGAAGCTTGTGGAGGAGAGTGATGGGGAGAAAAATTGAACATGTTACAAAATGATGGAAAAGCAATTAGTATCAAAACAATTGGCTGAATTAATTACTGAGAATAAATCAATGATATCTTTAGTTTGGGGGAAAGAATTTTTGTCTAAATTTCCTAGAGAATGGCAACCTCGGGTAAAACTTGGCATTGATGGAAAATTTAAGGTTTTAATGGTAAATTTGATTTTATAATTGCTATTTAATCAGGAACTGGAATATATATAGAAAGACTGGTAAGCCACTTAAGACTTGCCTCAAAATATGTTCCTTAGCCAAATTGAAATTATAGTCACATTTGAAGCCTGGTTATTGGAACTTGCTATTTTAAGATATTATGGGACTATTAAGTGATTTCTTCTGAGTCTAACTCCAGATATGGTTTACAAGAAAAGCAGTCTGAGCTTCCAATCCATGATGACAGTAAGCCTGTGAGATGCTGATATGAACTGAAAAAAGTGATCTCATGGGAAGGGTGGGAGAGCAGCCTTTCAGCTTAGGCTGAGGTAGGATTCTCCTGACTCCATTTCCCCACTGACACCTGGCAGACTTTCAGCCTGACTGAATGCAAGTTGACAATCTACTCCTGCTTGGAACTGGCATGATGCTGGGGAGATATTGGTTCCACGCAATGTCCATACTCTTAATGGCAATTTCTTATAGTCAAAAGGTTTTCAAGCTTAATACCAAATCTATTAAATTATAGATTGTTGGTAGGGGAAAATCTGAGGTTAAGTCTAAAATTAAGCTGTTAGGCTTAGAAGTTTAGACCAACAACAATATCTTAGGGTCCTTTAATTCTTAGCAAAATGTGGAGACAATTAGTTCAAGGCCTTGTAAAGTTAGCATACATAAATATTATTTGTGTCTCACTTGGTTAATGTTTTAAAAAATTCTTTAGTGGTCTGTAATGTAAATGCTTTAAAAAGAAGTATCACCTGACCAAAAGCTGGAATTGTTTTATGTCATATGAACTGTATTAAAAATGAAAATTAAAATAAAAAAATAAAATTAAATGTACACTAGAAGCAACTATTGAGTATTGTTCTTGCGTACAACTAGGAAATAAGAAATACATGGGGTATAGAAAGTTATCTTGCCCTACAGGACAAAAGAGAAGATGGGGAGAAGGGAAGAGAGGGATATTTGAAGGGAGGGCAGATTGGTGATAGGGGTAATTAGAATGCTCGACGTTTCAGGGTGGGGGGAGGTGAGAAATGGGGAGAAAATTTGGAACTCAAAATTTTGTGGAAATGAATGTTGAAAACTTAAATAAATAAATTTAAATTCAAAAAAGAGAAAAACTTCAATTTTATTTATTAGTTCAGTAGTTTTCTTAATTCTACTTTTATTAGTTTCTCATTTGATTTTCGGAATTTCTAATTTGGTATTTAATTAAGCATTTTCAATTTGTTCTTTTTCCAGTTTTTTTTTTCAATTTCATGACCAATTCATTGATCTCCTCTTTCTCTTCTATATTCATGTAACCATTCAAAGATATAAAACTTCTCATAAGGACTGCCTTCAATGCATCCCATAAGTTTTGGTAGATTATCTCATTACATTACATTGGTTGAAGTTATTGATTGTTTCTATGATATGTTGTTTGACCCACTCATTCTTTAGGATTAGATTATTTAGTTTCCAATTAATTTTGGTCTGTCTTTCCATGGTAATTTATTTCATGTCATATTTATTGCATCATGTTAAGAAAAGAATGCATTGACTATCTCTGCCTTGGATTTGAAGGTATTTATGCCCAAGTATATGGTCAGGTTTTGTGTATGTGCCATGTACCACAGAGAAAAATCTATTTTCTTTTTGATTCCCTTTCAATTTTGTCTAGAGGAATACCATATTTACCTTATCCAGAATTGTATTGACCTCTTTTAATTTTTTCTTGTTTACTTTGTTGTTAGATTCATCGGGGTCAGAGAGGGGCAGTTTGAGGTCCCCTACTAAACTAATTTTGCTGTCTATTTCTTCTTGTAACTCCCTTAACTTTTCCTATAAGAATCTGGATGTAATACCACTTGGTGCATATATGTTTAGTAAAGATATTATTTCATTGTCTATGGTAGCTTTTAGCAGGATATAATTTCCTTCCTTATCTGTTTTGAGGTCTCTCTTTTTGCTTTTGCTTTGTCTGAGATTAAGATCAGTGACCCTGATTTTTTTTTTTTGCATCAGCTCAAGCACAATATATTCTATTCCAACCTTTTACCTTTACCCTGTGCATATTCAGCTGTTTCAAATGTGTTTTTTGTAAACAACATATTGCTTGATTATGATTTTTAATCCATTGTGCTATCCGCCTCCATTTTATGGCAGAGTTCATTCCATTCACATCCACAATTATGTTAACTATCTATGTATTTTCCTCCATCCTATTTCCACCCATTTATGCTTTTAGTTCTCTCTTCCCCCTTCCCCTCTACAATAGAGTTTTAATTTTTGACCACCATCTCCCTCAGTTTTCCCTCCATTCTCTCAGTCCTCCTTCCTTTTCTTTCCCTTTTCCCTTACTACTTACCTCCCTGCTAATCCCTCTCCCTTTTTCTTTTCCCTCCTACTGCCTATAGGGAATGTAAGTTTCCTGCATTTAACTGAATATATTGTTCCCTCATTCTGTTTGTGCAATTCCAGTAATACTGATCGAATTTCTTTTTCCAAGTGCACAGCACACTCTGTTGAATTCAGCCCACTATCCCAGTCATCTTAGTTGAATTTCTTGATGTCTTGAAGGAATATCTTGGAACTGCACTGGTTTTGTAGCTTCATCAATTTCTTAGCATGCTCCCTCCCCTCTTGTTATTGTTGTAGGAAGCACTTGGCAACATTCTTCAATGCCACAATATCTTGGTCAAAGTATTAAGACATGGGCAGGTAAACACAGGAGGCATAGAGCTCCAGGCTGATCTGCTGGTTGATAGTGGCCTCCAATTCCTCCTGGTAGTTCTGCCACATCTGAGAGGGGAATGAGGTGGTCATGGCAACAGTGATGGAGGAGGCGAAGGTGAAGGATGTGGAAAGTGGTGACTGTTCAGTGTCGACAGCAGAGGCTGGGGCAGAAGCAGTGGTGAAGGCCAGGAGTGGCTGCTGCTTGAATGGTAGCACAGAATAAATTGTGGTTAGTGGAGGTGAAGGGGGACAGATGACTAAGGGGGGCTCCAGCTGTGAAGTGAGAAGTGGGTTTCATTCAAGCACTGTTGCAGTAGGGAACCACAGCTAACCCTCTTCTCTGTGCTTCTGGACTCAAGAATGATTATAAAAAGCAAATAACAGAGGCCAAGGAAAAATTGAGAATAGAAATAAGAGATATGCAAGACAGAGTCAACAGTTTGTAAAAAGAGGGACAATAATTGAATGTAAAAAATAATTCCATAAAAAATACCACTGGTCAAATATGGAAAAAATGCTCTGAAGAAAATGACTCTTTAAAAAGAACATATGGGCAAATGGAAAAGGAGTTGCAAAAACTCAGCGAAAGGAACTCCTTACAAAGTAAAAGTGACAAAACGTTGAAAAGAAGGTATAAAAACTAATTAAATAAAAAAAATTTAAAAATAATAATTGAACAAGTGGGAGCTAATGACTCTATGAAGTATCAAGAATAAGTCAATCAAAATCAAAAGTGAAAAAATAGAAGAAAGTACAAAATACCTCAATTGAGAAGCTACTGACCTGGAAAAATAGATTCAAGAGAGATACTTTGATAATTATTGTTCTACTTGAAAGTAATAATCAAAGATTATCTTTATGGGATCTTTCAAGAAATTATGAAGGAAAACTTTCCTGACATCCTAATACCAGAGGATGAAATAAACATTAAAAGAATCCATTGATCACCTCTTGAAAGAGATCCCAAAAGGAAAACTTTGAATATCATTGTACCTAAATTCTGGAATTATCAGATCAAGATGAAAATACTGTTGTATTTTCTTTCTTGTGGTCTTCCCCTTTTGTTCTAAATCTTCTTTCACAAAATGAGTCATGTGGAAATATGTTTAGCATGATTCTGCATGTATAACCTGTATCAGATTGCTTGCTGCCTTGAAAATGGGGTACGAGATAAAGGAAGAAAAAAATGAATAGAAAATGTTATAAATGTGAATGTTGAAAATCTTCTTTACATGCTATTGGAAAAATACTATTAAAAATAGAAATGTGATTTCTAAGAAAAACTGAAGTCAAGCTCAGCTAAAAGTATCTCCAAGAGTTGTGCTTATTTTCTTGGAAGTTGTAATATTTGTCTTTCATCTATTAGTTACTTGATGACTACTCCAGGCAACTGCATCAACACCTTATGGTGGCTTAGTTTTTTTCCACATATCCGTTGTTAACTTTTTGATATTATCATAGATTATGTTCATCATATGAATTATTATTAACCTTATCCCAGAATTATATAAAATGGGGGGTAAGTGTGAATGAAACCCTATTTATGAGTGTTCAAAATATAAAATCCTATTTAAAAGAAAATTGACTGGAAGTAATTTTGATCAGGTAAATCAGTGTATGTCTGTAAGGGGCTAAGTCAACTAAAAATTTTATTTCAATAACAGGCAGTTTTTTGATAACCCATGGATCTACTCTTAATGAGGAGATAACGTACTTCTACTCTTCCCTAGTAAAAGCATATGTTTAGGCATTGGAAAAATGGGAAGAATTTGAAAGCCAAAAGTGATTCCTGATTATCACAGAAGAGAGGCTAAATTGGTACTCTGTCCCTTTTCTTCGCATTATGCCTGCTTTACATGAATGAATGAAATTTCATAGAATTTCATAGAATGAAAACTCATGTAACAACCCTTACCCTTATCATATATGGAGGAGAGTTATCTAGACTGTTTGTAAGATATTGTGCCTATGGGAAAATATCCCTTCACATCAGATCGGAAAAGAAATTATTCATAAGATACTACAATCACCCCAGAATTGTCCAGCTAAGTACTAAGGTAATGTATGATATAATATGGACCAGGAGAAAAGATGTCATTAACTAGAATTATATAGTATCAATACACCAAAATAATGTGATGGATACATTTTCTTTCTCCTCCCCTACATGCCTGGCAAACTATTAGGATAAACTGAAAGAAGTGAAAACAATTCATTAAAATAAATTTAAAATATATTTATAAAATATCTACATGAGCTATCACTGGAGGATAGTGATGAGTCACAACATGATGAAGAACCAGTCAGGGAGAAAGATGGAAGACTCTATTATGATAGAAATCTCTGGAGTGAAGCACAATGAAGCCCAGTGCATAGCATGTGGGAGGACCTTGGCTGTATTTGACAATGCGAATCATGTAAACTTTTTAGATCCCTGAGGAAGGCTTGAAGTAAAGAAAGGTAGGAGTTGTTTAATTTACTCTCCTAAAAGAAAGAATTTTGTTCGCTGTTGATGAGATTAGAGATAAGTCCCATGATAACAGCTCCAAGTTAAACTTGCTTATATAGTGCTTTGAAATTTACAAAGTGATTTATATATGTCATCATATTTGATAAACATAATAATCTTGCAATATAGGTGTCATTGTTCCATCATTTTACAAGTGAGTAAACTAAGTCTGGAAGGAATTAAATAACTTTCCAAGACCCCATAGATACTAAAGTGCCTGAAGCACAATTTGAACTTGTTTCTTCATTCCTCATGCAGCAGTGTATGCATTACATCATCAAGGTGCCTAAAATTTCAGGAACACCTCAACAATAAAATACTTCAGTCATAAAACACAGACACTCATGTGTAAAATGGTGTCTTTAATTTCCTCTTAGAAAAGAGCTAAAATGAAAATTTCCCTAAGATACAATGGGTTTTAGGTGCCTAACTCATTTTTGTAAGGAAGCAGTGTTTGCTTTCAGACTTAGACTTTGTTTTTAACCACAGAGGGAACTTTCCATAAGAGTTGTGGAAAAGGAAGACTTTGAATATACCTTAAGCAAATGATTTTCAGTATTTCAGTTTGTTCATCTGAAAAAGGAAAGATTGAATCTGATTGTCTCTAAAGTTCTTTCAGTCTTTAAATCCTTTCATATGCAGTTCCTCCATTAGGGGATCTATTGGAATGACACCACACATAAAATCAAAACATGGTAAAATGGATGCTGTCATGGATTTTAAGTTAGTAATAAACCTTTTTTAGCAGGACTATTGAACATTTAAAATTTTACCCATCATTTTATTATACTTTAGAGCAGTGAGGTCAGACTCAAATATAAACAGATCCCTGAAGGTGCATATAGACAAAGAAACTCACAAATTAACATTATCTTTGTTGTCCTGAATTAAAAAAAATTTTTGTTGTACATTCTTCAAGTACATATGTATCTGATACAAGCACTCATGCTTGCCCATGATAGAAGTGGGGAAGGCATCAGTTTGGCACCTTTTCTTTAGGATATGGGAATTTCTAAAAAAGTCCTTCTTTGATGGAAAAATATGGAAGGATAAGGATTTTCAAATGCCAAATCAATGAATTGGCTCCTGCAGTTTTAACCCCTTTATAATATCGTTGAGTAATTCTAGTAACAGACTATACCTACTGTTTGAGGAGAACCACAAGGAGAGAATCACTTCTAGTAGTCAGGCTATGAAATTGTACATTATTTTGCAATGACAAACTATGACAATTATCAAAAATTGAATTCACCCATGTGCAGTCCTTCTATAGTGCCAATAGTAGAGCTAATGAAAATCAACTTTAAGAGTTAACAGTTTATGAATAGACAATATGTAAACATTAATGTAAATGGTGAAACTTTTCATTAATGATTATTGACCTGGAATCTCTGAAATTTCTTTCCCTTTCAGTGTGTCTATTTTGCTTTGTTTTCTTCAAAACTGTATTTAAACAATTGTTTTTCTTTGTCATTCTATGTATTTAATTCTGTGCATTTGATAAAGCTATTCTAAGAAGCAATCCACAAGCTTTAATAGACTGTCAAAAGTGTCCATAATACACACACACACACACACACACACACACACACACACACACATACACACAAACATAGAGCCAATAACCGCCAAATTCTCTGGATCTCTCTGCAATAGCCAAGAAGCTGATATTCTAATTGGAGGATTGGAATATAACAATAATTACATTTTTTCAAACAAAAGACTGAATAATTAAATACAAAGAAGGCATAGTGATTAGGAATAAAAATGAAATAGGCATAGATATATGAACAAATAATGAAATGTTAAACTATAAATTCTGTCAGACTGAGTTTCAGATGAGCTACTGACTCATTCAGGTTAAAGAGATTTCAAAAATGAAAGTTTATTGTAACTTCCGCAGATGTGGACCAAGATAAAAAAAAAATCTCACTCTTGGTATTGATATGATAAAATGGCAAATAGAACTAAAAGGGCATTTGGGAAAACTATCATGTAATGTGATACAACTTAACTGCCTATGTGGTTTGGGGTGTGGAGGGGTGGCAAATATTTTCCTCCTGGGGCATCAATTTCCTCATTTTAAAAATGAAAGTTGATGGACTGACTTTTTTCTCACATCCCTTCAAGCTCAATACACTATGGTAATAGGAAAAAAAAACAAAGTAAAAGAGACAGAGAGAAGCAGAGAGACAGAGACAGAGGCAGAGACAGAAATAGAAATGTACTGAAAGCCAAAGACTTGCTCTTTAAGAAAATGAGCTATATATACTTAATATATTCCTATAATAAATATGGAATCTGGTTGGCCAAGATAATGCAGGAGACAAATATCAGGCACAGTGACTGCTCAAAGTAGCCAGACTATGATTATCACATGCACTAGCAATACCACAACTCATCCTTCTTATGAACATATGATTACTGTTGAAGAGTTCCCATAGGACCTGGCATAACTGGCATAACATTTTATAAATGGCAAAAGACATTAGTTAACCAAATTTAAACATTTTTAGAAAAATAAGGGTTTTATTTTAAAATGTTATTTAATATTGCTTGTATTCCCCTCACACCTTTGTTAATTTTATATCCATAATGTAGTATTACTGAATGAGAGACACAGAAAAACAAAATTTGAATTTGAAAGGCATCTCAGAAGCCATCTAGTCCAACCGATATCTGAAAGATTCCCTAATATTACATTACTAAAATGTAATCGTCCTGTCTTTGTTCAAAGACCTCCAAGGAGGGGGAATCTTAGTACCTTGGACAGAATGCATTCTACCGAACATAGAAATCAGAGATTGAAATGAATCAGTGAATAGTACTTTAGTGTAAGCCATATAAGCATTGTGTGTGTGTGTGTGTGTGTGTGTGTGCATGTGTGCTGTACCAGTTGTCTATCAATTGCTAAACTAGAAAGTCACCATAGTATATATCCTAATATAAGGTTAGCTCTTTCGCAGAAAGCAAAAGACTTTTTAGAAATGCTGAATGCAGCAGTTACATTTTTTGAGTCTGTTTCTGTTCTTTTTGTGAGTAGCTGTTTGTGTCATTTCACAAACTTGCTAATTAAGAATCCTCTCCACTTTAAAAATCCCTGCTACTTTGGGGATTTTGTTTTTCCAGTACAGAATTATCAGCAAAAGACAGATACTAATGTGATGTTGATAATCCTCCCTGTTCCCTATGCAGAAACTTGTATCCTGGACAGAAGCATGCCGAATTTCACTGAGCGAAAGTTAAAAAAAGAAGTGTTCCTAAATCACTGATGAGTAATCATTGTCAAACTTGTCAAACAGAAGCTCCGAATAATATTTAACGGTTTGACACTAATTTGACACAATTTGAATTATGCTGAATTAAATTAGCATCAGAATGCTCAAATAATGACTAGGGCTGTATAGTGTATATCTAATCAGTACTTTTCCACACTGCAGAAGGTAGAATAGGTACTTTAGAAACACATGGCTTGCTATGAATAAATACAACATGGAAATAGAATAATTTTCAGCACAAATTAAAAGACAAAAAAAAATAAGAGCTTAAAATGTTAAAGGGAAGATGCACAAAAAGGCCATTGAATTTTAATTCTAATTTAGCTTTCTATCCCCTTACTATAGTTAACTATATCTATCCAAGTGTTTCTCTTCATAAAAGGTCAATGAGTATATCCTCTGGAAATATAAATAAAAAAGAATAAAAGTTGATGTCTACTTGGACACCGAACGATTTGAATTTTCAATTTTAGTAACTTTGCCATTCTGGAGATTATGGAACTATTCTTTTCTTTGTTTTATTTTTGTTTCATTGCTTTTAATCTGGCATTCCTGGACTCTTAAAGGCCTCATTGTAGATTTCATAGGGTCTGTAAACTTGAAATGATTTATATGTCCATATGTACATGCATGTTTTAGTTCTTCCTTCAATTAGAAATGTAGGTAAAAATATGCAACAAAAATTTCTGAAATTGAGTCCATAGGCTTCCTCACACTTCCACAGAGTCCATGATAGAAAAGTAATTAAATATTTCTATTATTAAATAGGACCTCTAATCTATGCCAGTGCATGATTTTCAATAGAAATCTAAATATTTATGCTTTCATGATTAGTCACATACTTTTAAAGTTTATTTCTGTTTGGAGAACTAATTTATGGTACTGAGTATTTCTTATTTGTACATATAACTCAGTCCCATATATCCTACTTCAGGAATCAGGACACCAGAATCAAGGAATAAGAATTTACATATTTGAAGCCCTCTCAGGATGATTGAGAAATATACCAAAATAAAAAAAATAAAGGAAGTGGAATAAATCTCAATGGAAAAGGCAATCTTATACGTATATTTTTAATCTTTAGGCAAGAAGGGCCAAAAGGTGGCCAAAAATAAGAATGAGTCTTCACGTTTCAAGGAGTATAAAAACAATGTAATGTAAGAAAACACTTCTTTCCCACAAATGACTAAATCTTTCTAATATTTTGATATCAGTTAGACACGGTGCATAGCCAATGCAATATTTGCAGCACCAGTGGTGATTATGAATATGCCAGCATAGTTTTCAATCTCAAAATACAAAAGACTTTCCATATAGAAGGCAGAAGGAAAAGATTTGTTTAAGCACCAGAAAGCCAAATCCCAGAACCACAAAGCAAAATCAATGATGGTGACCAAGAAGTTAACAAACATGAACACAGCAGAGGGCAAAGCCATTCTCAAACCTCTCTTCCCCCAGTCAGGCCATTCTCAGATGTCAACTGTCACAATGTATCAGTTGGCCTGTGTTCTTTCCCCTGTGACCTGACCCCACTCATTCGCTTTCTCCAGGTTCTGCTCCACCTTTCCTGTTCTGCCTCTTGAACAATCTCCTCCCACCACACGTCACCCAGACTTCCAGCAAATTTAAGCAGATCATATGGGCCTATTAATTAATAGGAAAGATTTTCCATTTTAAAATACTATTACATTAGGGGGCCCCAAAATCTTTCCTATCCATTACATAGGTTGGTGGGGCATCTAGTACTACCAACACCCCATCATTACCCCTCAACAAATGGGGCCCAAAATCTTAGAGTAAGGGGCAAAGGTTTCTTCTTCCACAACTACTTCCTGTTGAGACTGGAAGTAAAGCTTTCCCTGCCCCAAGGGGTCCCATTTGAGAGATCAGTTTTTAGCTGGCATCTTGCTTTTCTCAAATTCAGGTCCAGAGATGACACATCAGCATCATAGATAGGAAGTGGTATCCCGTTTAAGCAATTGGGCATCTTCAAGTGGAGGATACTTAGCCTGTAGGAAATAAACCTCACAAACAAATTTAACAGATGAAAAGACAAAAACAAACAAGGAAACAGTAACCAGAAGCAGAGTACAAACAGGGTCAACTGTGCTTCTGGAGTCCATAAACTCACTATCAAAGCCTCATTCGTGGTAGAACATGTGAGTTAAAGATAGAATTTGACAATCATCCTCTCCTGAATAAACAACATCTACAGTGTTATTTTTCCCATTTTCTATGATTTCTGCAGCCTTTGGAACATCGTCTGACTTTTGTTTTACTCATACTTTAGCTCCCGATTTTATTCTACCAGTACAACCCAATCCTTCAGTTTTTCTGTTAGTTATTTCAGAAGGAGGGTAAGTTTTCACAAGTGGTTTTGTTTCACAAAGAATAATAATCACTTGAACTATTTTATCATTTTTACAAAACTGTATGGGTCTGTCACCTAAATTTTGGAATGTCACAATAATTTTTCCTTCATAATTAAAATCTATCACTCCAGCCAACACATGTATTCCTGGAGCAGCTAATCCTAATACGAACTGGGGTTTAACCAACTTCCAGTTCTCCCTGAAGATGTGACAGACTTGGATACAAGGGGTTTAGCAGGATCTGTAGAGGCAGTTCTTACTTCTCTATTTTGTCTAGCATCAAGTCCCACTTCTCAGTACATTCTGTATAGTTCATTAGTTGAAATACCATCTATGCTTCTAAAATCTAACCCTGATTTCAATAGAGCAGTAAACAATTCTCTCCATGTCAATTTATTCTGATTTTTGTATCTGCTGGCTATTTACTCTTCTCTCTCTCTAGCAATATTGCTTTGTTCTCTAGACTCCCAAGTCACTTGTCTGTTAAATCTTATCCAGCACCTCTGAAACAGAGTGCAGTATTTCTCCAATTATTAGAGTCAAAATCAAGTACTTGTAAGTAGGAGGAGCCATCTTCACTATCATATTCTTATGATAAATTGCAAAAGGAGTATCATAGTATGTATCTACATTACCAGTCATTATGGCAGTCTTCATTACCTCCTCCTTTAACTTTATTGCACAGTCCCTAAGTGAATACCAGGGTTTATCTCCACTAGGCCACATAGAGTCAGTAGGATACTGCCTAGTGTAGCCTTTTGCAGCAAAAGCTAACAAATTAGCTGTATTGTTACCTTCTTGCATACTGTAATCTCTAAACTTTTGCTGTCCAAAAGGATTCTGGCTAATACCTATAAATTTCAGGCAGTCTACAGGGACAATAACTATTCCTCCAGTTATGTCATCACTGATTCTCACCATCCAAGATATTAATGATTCTCCTATCTTTTAGGTGAATTTACTCAAAATGTGACCTCCTTCTGAGTAAAATCTTCAATTATTTGCTTAAACACTGAATTACCTCCTTGGTTCTCCTCTTTCCACTTCGCTGTTGGGCATGCTTCTGACTGAGAATCTTCTTCCTCTAAAATCATTTAGCTTTCTTTGTCACTGTGGCAACTAGGCAGAATGTGTACAAAGGTCAGATGCGTGTTTCTTTCATTAGCCTTCAGCTTCTTCTGAGCTAAAGGAATAGCCTTTCCATCCACCTGAGACCCACCAGACTGCTGTTGTACTATTTTTCCATCTGATTTTTTTCTTTAAGCAGCTCATCTTTGTTTCTACACATAATTCGGTAAGCTGTTACTAAAATTCAATGTCTCTTATTTACCCTTGACAACACCTTCCCTGGTCTTAATGTTATTCCTTGCAAGTACCTTACCAAATGTCCACTTTCACCTCCCGTAAACTCTCTTTCCAGTTTTCACAGGGTTGAGTGTTTTAGCCCACTCCCTTGCTAGAGAGAAAAGTGGTAGATTCTCCCATCCTGAGATATAAATATGTTCCTCTAAATTGTATCTGCTTCCAAACAGAGAAATTTTACTTTGCCATCCTGTTCTTGACACAAATGTATCCCCAAGGCAATATTCACAGAACTAGTGATTACTGTGAATATGCCAGCATAGTTCTCATGTGCAAAATATAAAAGACTCTCCATATAGAAGGCAGAAGAAAAACATTTATTTGAACATCAGAAAGCCAAATCCCAGAACCAGAAAGCAAAATCTGTCATGGTGAACAAGAAGTTAATAAACATGATAACAGCAGAGGGCAAAGCCATTCTCAAACCTCTCTTCCCCCAGTCAGGACCTTCTCAACTGTCAACTGTCACAGTGTGTCAGTTGGCCTATATCAGTTGGGCTGTGTTCTTTCCCTGTGACCTGACCCCACTCACTCACTTCTTCCTAGTTCTGCTCCACCGTTCCTGTTCTGGCTGTTCAGCAAGCTCCTTGCACCATATGTCACTCAGGCTTCCAGGCAATTTAAGGCTATCATATGGGCCTACTAATTAACAGGAAAGCTCTTTTCATTTTAAAATACTATTTTTTCTATTTGTTTCTTTTTGGTCAAATATTTACTTACTTTTAGGTTTCAACATCATTTCCACAAGATTTTGATTTCCAAATTTTCTCCCCATCTCTCTCCTTCCTCCGCCCCAAGACACCATCCATTCTGATTACCCCTTCCCCAATATGCCCTCCCTTTTATCACACCCCTCCCTTCCTTTATCCCCATCTTCTCTCTTTTCTTGTAGGGCAAGATAGATTTCTATGCCCCATTACCTTCTTATTTTCCAGTTGCATGCAAAAACAATTTTCAGTATTCATTCCTAACACTTTGAGTTCCAACTTCTCTCCCTTGTTCCCTCCCCTCTTATTCCCACCAAGAAGGTAAGCCATTTAATGTAGACTATACATGTGCAGTTATGCAAAAGACTTTCATAATAGTCATGTTGTGGGAGACTAACTATATATCCTTCCATCATAACTTGCCCTCCATTTATTCTATTCTCTCTTTTAATCTTGTTCCTCTTACCAAGTGTTTACTTGTAATTACACCCTCCTCCAATTTCGGCTCCCTTCTATCATCTCCCACCTCACTTATCCCCTTCTCTCCTACTTTCCTCTAATGTAAAATTGATTTTCAAACAAAATTGAGTGTGCATATTTTTCCCTCCTTGAGTCAAATGTGATAAGAGGAAGCTTCACTTTTCCCCTCTAATTTCCCTCTTTCCCTTCCATTGAAAAAGCTTTTTTCTTGCCTCTTTTATGCGCATTTGCCCCATTCCATTTCTCCCTGTCTCCTTTCAATATATTCCTCTCTTACACCTTAATTTTATTTTTTAGGTATCATACCTTCCTATTCAACTCACTCTGTGCCCTTTGTCTGTCTGTATGTAATCCCTCCATCTACCCAAATACTGAGAAAAGTTTTAAGAGTTACAAATATTATCTTTCCATCTAGGAATGTAAACTATATAACTTTAGCAAATCCCTTATGATTTCTCTTTTCTTTTTACCTTTTCATGCTTCTCTTGGTACTTGTGTTTGAAAGTCAAATTTTCTATCCATCTCTGGTCTTTTCATGAAAAACGCTTGAAAGTCATCTATTTCATTGAATGACTATATTTCCTCTGAAGTATTATACAAAGTTTGCTTGGCAGATGGTTTTTGATTTTAATCTTAGTTTCTTTGACTTCTGGAATATCATATCCCAAGCTCTTCAATCCCTTAATGTAGAAGCTGCTAGATGTTTTATTATCCTCAATGTATTTCCACAGTAATCGAATTGTTTCTTTCTAGCTGCTTGCAATATTTTCTCCTTCACTCTGGAAACTGGCTACAATATTCCCAGGAATTTTTTCTTTTCAGGAGGTGATCAGTGGATTCCTTCAATATTTATTTTACTCTCTGGTTCTAGAATATCAGGGCAGTTTTCCTTGATGGTTTCATGAAAGATGATGTCTAGGCTCTTTTTTTGATCATTATTTTCAGGTAACCTCATAATTTTTAAATTGTCTCTCATGCATCTATTTTCCAGGTCAATTGTTTTTGCAATGAGTTATTTCACATTATCTTCAACTTTTTCATTTTTGGGGGTTTGTTTTGTAGTTTTTTGTTTCTCATAATGTCATTAGCTTCCATCTGTTCCATTCAAATTTTTAAAGAATTATTATCTTCAGTTAGCTTTTGAACCTCCTTTTCCGTTTGGCTAATTCTGCTTTTTAAAAGCATTTTTCTCTTCATTAGTTTTTTTTAAAAATCTCTTTTGCTATTTGAGTTAATCTCTTTTTAAAGGTGTTAGTTTCTTCAGCATTTTTGGGTCTCCTTTAGCAAGCACTTGACTCTCCGTGATTTTCTTGCATCACTCTCGTTTTTCTTCTCAATTTATCCTCTACCTCTTTTACTTGATTTTCAAAATATTCTTTGAGTTCTTCCATGGCCTCAGACAATTCGATATTCATTTTGGAGATTTTGGGTACAGAAGTCTTGACTTTTATGTCGTCCTCTGATGTTATGCGTTGTTCTTTCTCATCTGAAAGAATAGAAGAAAATACCTGTTCACCAAGAAAGTAACCTTCTATAGACATTTTTTTCACCTTTTGGGAATTTTCCCAGTTAGTTACTCTACTTTTGAGTCCTTTAACAAGAGGAGGGTATACTTTGGGTACCTGTAAATTCTCAGTTCCTCCAAGGTGGCACAATTAAGGCCTAGGACTTTACTCCTCTTCTGCTCTGCACTCTGGTCTGAGAGCATCACAAATTTTTCTGCCCAGGATCTGGTAGTAAAATTCCCTCTCCAGAGTCTTCTCCAGCTTCCCCATGCCAACACGTGTTCCTCCTCATCCCAGGAACACCACCGAGGGCTGAGATCCAGATCAACTGCTTGATTTCCCCAGGGAGAAACCACTGCCACCCTGGGGCCAAGAACCGACCACATTTCCTTTTTACTCAGGTGAAAGAGCTTTCTCCCTCACATTTGAAGCTGTCTTTGGCATTTGTGGATTGAGTAATCTGGGAACAGCAGCTGCCTCCAGGGATTCCAGGCCCTTAAGTCTGATCCAATCCTGTCCAAGCCAAAAAAATGGGAATTATGAAAGAGAATAAAATATTTGGTAAAAGAGCCACAAAAATACTGAGGAAAATAATACCTTAAAATTTGCATAGAGGTAAAAACGGCATAAACATTGTCAAAAGGAAAAATTCTTTAAAATTACAGAATAGGTCACCTAGAAAAATTTTAAAAAGCTCACAAGGGAAAACATTTGTTTAAATTGGACAACTGGAATATGATGACTCAATGAAAAATGAAGAAACAATAAAAGGGAAGCCAAAAATGGAAAAAAAAAAAAAAAAGACGAGAATATGAAATATCTTCTGGGGAGGGGGGGACTGACCTATAAAATAGATCCAGGAGAGATTGTTTAAAAGAAATTATTACTTCCTGGACTGCCTGAAAACCATGATAAAAAAAGTTGTACACATCATATTTCAAGAAATGATAATGGAAACCTCACTTGAAATCTAGGAAGCATAGGATGGCATACAAATTGAAGAAATCCACTGATCAATTCCTGGAAGAAACCCCAAAACAAAAGCTTCCGGGAATTTTTAGCAAATATCCAGAGCTCACAGATTAAAGACAAGGAATAACAAGCATATAAAAACAAATGATTCATATAATATGGAGTCACAGACAAGATAACACAAAATTTAGCAGATTCCATGTATAAGGTTCATATGGTTTGGAATATAATATCCTGAGAGGCAAGGCAGCTAGAATTGCAACACAGAATCACTTTGCCAGCAAAAGTGAGTGAAAACCTTCTGTGGAAAATTGATATTTAATGAAATAGGAGACTTTCAAGCATTCTTGATTGAACGACAAGCACTGATTATAAAATTTGACTTCCACATACAAGACTTCAGAGAAGCACAAAAAGGTAAAAAATGAAAGGGCAATCTTAAGAGACTCCACAAAGATAAACTGTTTGCATTCCTATGCATAATAGGGAAGATGATTCATATAATTCCTATGAATTCTACATTAGGGCAGTTAGAAGGATTCTTCTACATAGAAAAAAGGCATGGAATGTCAGCCATATATGTAGGGATGAGCTCCAAAAAGGAGTAACAATGAGAGCTACATTGGAAGAAGGGATAAAAGAAAATGGGAAAAAAATTGCTTCATATAAAAGAGGCAATGAAGGAAGAATTTTTACAGAGGAGGTAAAAATGGGGAATGGTAGTCAATGTTTCATCCTCACTCTCATCTGAATTGTTTCACAAATTGAAGACTATATATTTGCATACATATTATTACACGCATATTATTTCACATATTGCTGAAATTGTATTGTCCCTTTACCCACTGCAATTTGGTAGGAATTTTGACTTGTTCTAGCAAAAAGAGAATTGTCTCTAGGAAACTTTTAAGGTTTCTGGAATGTGTGGGAATAATATTTTGAAATTTAAAGTCAGGCACTCTATACCAATGATGGAAAAATTAGCTTAAAATTGCTGGAGTGAAATATGCAACTCTAACTCTGAATCTTACCTTCATTCAGTAGTAGAATGTAAGATGCTTGAGTGCTAGAACTACTTATTTTATTTCGTTTATTTTTTTTTCTTATCTTTGTTATTTTAGTACATAGCACAGCTTTTACTATAACAAGATTTTAATTAAAAACACACTTTTATTAGCAAAAAAGATAATTAATTGATCTGTAGTTGCTCATGGCTTAATTTCACTTTCTAAAATGTACACTTTCAGGGTTCTGCAGTCCTAAAAGAATGGATCTCATGTCCACAGAAATAAGCAAGGAAATCATACATAGTCTATCTACTTCTGATCACCTCCTGGCAATTAGCAGTCACACACATGAGCCCAAAGAAAATGATACAGGGGCTCCAAACCATGAAAACAGTGACATGCCATTCTTTCAGGTCTCACCTACCATCATGCATCCATATTTTTCTATGAATTCTACTGTCTGCATCACCCATTTAGTCTAATTTGAAAACAAACAAACATTTAAATGTATGGTATCCTTAGACTTGTTTGTTGTGTTAGTCCTTCATTCTCCAAGATCCTCGTGATATCATGATGACATGACTTGCAGTTGACTTTGATTGGAGTGGAGGGCTGTTCAAGTTCACCAACCTCACTTTCTCCTTCAGAGTATCCTTTGGCAAAATCTATGCTCAAATATGAGAATAAAGGGATTGCTTTTGTGGCAGTGATTCCTCTTCTACTATAAAGTGAACTATATAGCTTCTTAGTTCAATTCCAATCATGATGATCTGTGATGGATTCTCTAGTATGGGCCCATGGTAAAGAAATTAAGTGGTGCTACATTCGAAACTTAAGCTTCATAAGAATAAGAATTAATAATAGGTAACATTTATGTAGCACTTTATTTGTGGTAGGCACTGTGCTAAGCACTTTACAATTGTGATCTTGTGATTTTCACAACATCACTGGGAGACTGGTGCTACTATCCTTCCCATTTTGCAATTTAGGAAGATGAAGCAAACAGAGGTTGAGAGAATTGCCAAGGTCTCACATCTAGTTTGTGTTTGAGGCTAGAATTGAAGTCTGGCCTTTCAGAGTCTCAATGCATTGCACCACCCAACTTTATATCAACACTCTTCGGTATGTGTTGTTGTTGTTGTTGTTCAGTCATGACCACATTTGGGGAATTACTGAAAAAATACTGGAGTAATTTGACATTTCTTTCTTCCACACTTTTTACAGATGATAAAGTGAGACAAACAGGGTTAAAGGATTTGTCCAAGGTCACACAGCTAGTAAATGTATGATTCCACTGCTCTACCCACAGCACCACCATTGCTGTGATAAGTATTTATAGAGTTCATGTTGATTGATTTTTTTTTCTTCTCTGGCATTTGGTTTCTTATTTTGGAAAATCTGAGTCAGTTTCTTGTACATATTTATCAGTAAAATTTGCTACAAAGATTTCCCACACTTATTTCTCTTCTAACTAAGCTACATTGGACTGTTTATCAGAAAACGGCAACATCTTTTTTTAATTTTATGTGATTAAAACCATCCATGTGTTTTCTTCTGATTCTCTATACCCTTTGTTGAGTCATAAATTATTCCCCTATTCACATCTCTGACAGGTAATTTCTTCTTTCCTTCTCTAATTTGTTTATGATGTGACCTTTTATATAGACAATGTATTCACTGGAGATGATGGTGGTGTAAGGTGTGGATCTAAACCGAAATTCTGATTGACTGTGGTCCAGTTTCCTTGTAGTATTTGTCAGATACTGAGTTCTTAATAATTGAGATTTGAGGGTTTATTAAACAACAGGAGGTTAATGCTTTAATTTTCTCCTCTATTTTATGCATCTGATATGTTCCAGTGATTGCTTTCTCTTTTATGTAACCAATATCAAACTATTTTGTTAATCATTGATTTTTAGTATGTTTGTTTCCATTTCTTTTCATTGCTAATCCCGAAATTTTGACTTTTTCATTTCCAGATTGATTTAATACCTTTTTTATCTAGCTACCTTCTCAATTATGTTGCAGAGTTTCTATCCTGGTCAATTTCTTATGAATCAATGTGATCTTGTGCCAAGTACAGTTTCTCTTTCAATTTCTTGATCACTAATAAGTCTGTCTTTCTTCTCCAGACTTCACTGGAAAACTTTGGGGGGAACATGGCTGTATGGTTCTTGGCAGGCTGACAAAATGATGGGGTTTTCTGTACTTGAAAAGATTTTTGGGGAAAATAAAGGAATGCATTTTCATCTACTATATGTTCATCTAAAAAATGCTTGGGACAACTCCAATAGAAGAAAGGATGAAAGGAACAGGAATGCTATATACTGAACCCTGTCCTCATTCATTCTCTCTCTCTCTTCCTCTCTCTCTCTCTCTCTGTCTCTCTCTCTCTCTGTCTCTGTCTCTGTCTCTCTCTCTCTCTCTCTCTCTCTCTCTCTCTCTCTCTCTCTCTCTCTCCCCTTCATATACATAGACATACACATACAAATTTAGACAAAAATATTTTGCACACACGTGTGTATATGTACATATACATGCACATACAGACACATATACATCCACATGTACATACGTACGTACATATTTATATGTGTGTTTGTATGTATATATTCATTTAATCTGCATATTAGTTTGGACATGATCAGTATTCAACATAAAATGTATTAAAAGAAAAAGAAATTGTTCCAAATATCTGTAGATGTCTGTTATATCTTATTTGGAAATTTGGTAATCCCATGTCTAATATACCTTCTTTCTGCTAATTCATCCCCTGTAACTGAAAAAAGAAGAAAAAAATTTTAACAAACCCTAGCCTTGTTCAAGTGTCTGCTTCATATATGTATGAAGCATAATTTATATATATATATATGTTTGTGTGAATATGTATATATATGCATGTATATATGCATGTGTGTATATGCATGCATACATTGCATAAGCACATATGTTTGTATGTGTATGTACATATGCAAATATAAACAGGTTTTATACATTTATGTATACATGCACATATATGCATATATGTTTTGTATACATATATCTATACATGTATATATGCTTGAGTGTATATGTATATGCATGTGTATACATGTACAAGTGTATATGTATGTTTGTGTATGTGTATGTATATGCATGTATATGTATATTTGTGTATATACATATATGCATATATACACACATGTATATAAAACTTTATGTGCAAAACCATATATATATATGCATATACAGTTATAGCCTTTCTAATATCTTTGTTGCAATGTAAATTTGACCAAAAGGCAAACTGAGACCCAACTTGGATCAAGAGAGCTAATCAGCAGAAACACATTGCCTCTCAAGAAATAGGTCAGTGGCTTGCCTCCATTTATGTAAAAAAAAATAAAAAAATAAAGACCTAAAGGATAGTTTCTATTTAATAGGTTTTGAATAGTACAGAATAACCACAGAGCAGAACAGATGATATGGGATTTCTTACAACGTGATTAGTTGGGAGGTGATAATGGGGACTAAAAATGATGCCCCCTTTCTTCTTTAACTGGACTAAGAAGGGTTCATTGTTTTGAATTCAGTCCAGGCTTTTGATCAGAAAATGTGACATCCTTAAAGGATAGCTTGCTCATTTAAAGGTATTAGGTTTCACTTTCTTTGTGCTCACACATAATCCCCCCCCACCCCGGTAAGTTACATTCCTTGAGGCAAGAATAGGTCAGTGATTGGCAAGAGAGCTGGATTTTTAAAATTAACCCATTAAAGGTCAGGTGAATCCTGAACTAAATTCAGAGAGAAAGAATTATGATTTAAGTCAGGAAAAACACAATTTCAAGAGAAAATCAATTTTAAAAACAATCAATAAACAGATGCAGGATGAATCTTAATACCCTCATCTTCATTAGAGAGGTACAAGATTATTTTAACCTTCTTCTCCTTCCTTAATACATTATATCTATAATCAAATCTTTATTCAAGCTAGCAGGTCATATATTGGACATATCCATTAAGGGTTGTGGTACAGTCATCTCAATTCATCTTGTAAGACCTAATCGTTAACTTTAAAGTATAAACATTTACAGCACAAATATCAGCAAATCTTGCAAATCGCAACTTGATTTATTATTTATTTTAAATTATCTTGCCTTAAAAATATGATGAAGAACATGTTGATAATGGATATTAAAATCAAATATGTGTCATGAAAAAGTTACATGCACATACACACACACAAACACACACACACAGCCTGGATCTCTAAGGAAGAAACTCACTAATTATGGAGATATACATGATCTCAGTCTATCTCTCTGGTGATGTACATGTATAAGTACATGTACATGTGTATGTGTATGTGTATGTACATGTATTTCTATCTTCATATCTAAATATCTATCTTTCTTTCTTCCTTCCCTCCTTTCTTTCTTTCTCTCTCTCTCTTTCTTTCTTTCTTTCTTTCTTTCTTTCTTTCTTTCTTTCTTTCTTTCTTTCTTTCTTCCTTCCTTTCTTTATTCCTTTCTTTCTTTCTTTCTCAACTTGCCAATCCATGAAGCAAAATGAAAACACCATCAAAAGTCCTCAGGCTTATGAACCGCTGTTTAATTAATAAATAATAGTGATAGAGACATTGAAAAAAGTCTGCTAGGAATATTTGTGTGTATGTATGTATGTATACACTAGTAGATATGTGTATGTATGTACACACAGAAATATAAACCCAAATATTTATGATGAATATGCATAAATACATATAAATGCATATGTATATACATATATAAGTTTATATACATGTATATATTAAACTTCAGTTTTGATTTTAATACTCTTACTGTAAGATACTTCTTAAATAAAAAATGAATAAAGATATAAGTGAATAAGTTGAATCATCTGGAACTTGACATTCTTGCTACACATAAAACCAAAATGAAGAATCACGGGAAATGGAAGAATGATTCATCTGTACTCCCTGGAGAGAAAAATAATAATAAAGAATTCTTGGGGTAGGACTTATCTATTCCCAGAAGTAATAATAAATGCTTTTTTCTGGGAAATTTGGTCCTCATGTACTGCAGTGATAATGATACATATTTGGGAAAAACAAAAACTACCACTTAAAAGTAGTAGTTTGCATATTAACATCAGGAGCTGAGGATAAAATAGTAGAGAAATTCAATGAAGAATTTGATAAGAGCTTTGAGATCAAATTAACATATACTCTGATCCTGAGTGACTTAATTTCAAAGGTAAGAAATGGTGAGTATGGGGACAAATATGTAAACAAATATGTATCAAGTAAAAGAAATGAGAGAAGTTAAAGATTTGCAAGTTAAAAATTAAGCCATAACTCTATATTATGAACAATTTCAATTAAAAAGAGAAAAAAGGGGGTGGAGCCAAGATGGTCGAGTAGAAAGATGCATATACTCTAGTGCTTCCTCCATAGCCCACAAAATACCTGTAAAAATGACTCTCAACAATATTTATAGCAGCAGAAGCCACACAACGACAGACTGAAAGAGATTTCCAGCCAAAGGTAACCTGGAAGGCTGAAAAGAAAGTTATATTCCCCTACCTATCCACTGAGCAGAGCAGAGCCCAGCCCTGGCAGTGCAGCATGAGGAGGAACAGGACAGAACAGGCCTCCAGGGCAGAAGTAGTAGGACCCTGCTCTTGATAAAGGATTTAGAAATCAAGGAACTGACTGGGAAAATGCCAAAAAAAAAAAGGGAAAAAATATAAGACCACAGAAGGTTACTCTCTTGGTGAACAGATATCTCCTTCCATCCTTTCAGATGAGGAAGAACAATGCATACTCTCAGAGGAAGTGAAGGCTTCTGACTCTAGTACCTCCAAAATCAATATGAAATGGGCTCAAGCCATAGAAGAGCTTGAAAAGCGATTCAGAATCTTGGGAAAGGAGAACCAATAAAATGCTGAGGAAAATAACACTTTTAATAATAGATTACTCAGTTGGAAATAGAGGTGCAAAAAGTCAATGAGGAGAAGAAGGTTTTAAAAGACAGAATTAGTCAAATGAAAAAGGAGGTTGAGAAGCTCAATGAACAGAATAACTCTTCAAAAATGAGAGTGGAGTTCAGGGAAGATATGACTATACCTTAAACCAAGAAGGTACAAAACAACATCAAAAGATTGAAAAGAATAGAAAGTAATGTGAAAAATCTTACTGGAAAAACAACTGATCTGGAAAATAGATCCAGGAGAGACAATTTAAAAATGGTAGTACCTGAATGCCATGATCAAAAAAGAGCCTAAACATTATCTTTCATGAAATTATCAAGGAAATCTGCCCTGATTTTCTAGAGCCAGAGGGCAAAATAAATATTGAAAGAATCCAGCTATCATCTCCTGAAAGACACTCGAAAAGAGAAACTGCTAGAAATATTGTGACCAAATTTCAGAGTTCCCAGGTCAAGGAGAAAAGATTGCAAGCATCTAGAAAAAAGAATTCATCTACTGTGAAAATACAATCTGTATAACACAAGATCTGGCAACTTCTACATTAAAGGATTGAAGGGTTTGGAATAGGATATTCCAGAAGTCAAAGGAACTGGGATTAAAACTAAGAATCACCTACTCAGCAAAACTGAGTGTAATACTTCAAGGGAAAAAATGATCATTCAGTGATATAGAGGACTTTCAAGTATTCAAGATGAAAAGAGCAGAACTGAAGAGAAAATTTGACTTTCGAACACAAGAATCAAGAGAAGCATGTAAAGGTAAGCATTAAAGATGAATCCTGAAGGACTTTCTAAAGCTGAACTGTTTACATTCCTATGTGGAAAGAAAATATTTGTAACTGTTAAGACTTTTTTCTGTATTGGGGTAGGTGTAAGAATTATACACACACGCACACAAATTCATACTATATATGTATATATATATGTATATATATATATATATATATATATAGAGAGAGAGAGAGAGAGAGAGAGAGAGAGAGAGAGAGAGAGAGAGAGAGAGAGAGAGAGAGAGAGAGAGAGAGACAGAGACAGAGACAGAGACAGAGAGACAGAGAGACAGAGAGAGACAGAGACAGAGACAGAGAGACAGAGACAAAGAGTACAGGTTGTGTTGCACCAGAAGAGATACTCATAAAAAAATTAAATTAAATGATGAGAGAGGAAACTATTGGGAGGAGAAGAGGAGAAATGGAACGGGGCAGACTATCACTCATAAAAGAGATAAGAAAAATATTTTTCAATGAAGAAAAGGGAGGAGGTGAGAGGGGAAAACTGAAGCTTACTCTTCACATATGGCTTAATTAGAGAATAGCATGCTCACTAAATTTGTTATGAAAATCTATCTTACACTACAGGCACACAGGGGAGAAGAGGACAACTAGGGTGAGGGGGATGATAGAAGGGAGGGCAAGTGGGAGACAGGAGTAACTAGAAGTAAACACTTTGGGGAAGGGACAAGGTCAAATGAAAGAATAGAGAAAAGGGAGGACAGGGTAGGATGGAGGACAATATAGTTAGTCTTACACAACATGACTATTATGGAAGTCTTTTGCAAAACTACACGCATGTAGCCTGTATTGAATGGCTTGCCTCCTCAGTGGGGATTGGTCTGGAGGGAGGGATGGAAGTTGGCATTCAAGCATTAGAAACAAATTTTGAGAATTGTTATTGCATATAACTGGGAAATAAGAAATACAGGTAATGGGGTACAGAAATATATCTTGTCCTACAAGACAAGAGAGAAGATGGGGATAAGGGAAGGTTGGTGTGTGATAAAATGGAGGACACATTGAGCGAAGGGGTAATCAGAATGCAAGGTGTTATGGGCTGGGGGAGGGGAGAGATGGGTAGAAAAATTTGAACTCAACATTTTGTGGACATGAATGTCGAAATATAAAAATAATTAAATAAAACTATTAAATAAGAGAAAAAAGAACTTATAGGAACTGGGCATAGTGAACAAATATTATGAAATAAATTATATTTTACTGTAAAAAAGTCATAGATATGTGATCTATCCCTCAAGATATTGTCTGTTTATACTCAGACCATTAATTTCATCAAATTAAAATCAAAATTTAAGAGCAAACTAAGAGAAAATATATGTAATATGTAAGCAAAACAAATTCTGAAACATTTATACAACTTCTTGGAATTTTTTTTGAAGTGGAAAATGCACAAGAAAATTATTCTCCATGATAATTTTTTTTCCAAAAGCTTAAGTTACTGCCAAAATAAGAAGACTAAAATACTCCCGGATTAAAAAAAAAATTTGTTTTATTTTCCAAATGGATTGAGATGGCAACCAAAATCAACATTGGATTAGTATGTGCACTTGTATGTAGAATCTTTAAAAAAAAAAAAGGATTATGGACTATGATGAACAATGTTGGCTCAAAAAGCAAAGAAAATCAGAGGTCAATTAAACTGTTCTAAATAAAATGCGGCAAGATTTCCAGGTAAGAAAAGTAAGCCCAAATGAGTTAAAATATTAAAATGGGAGAACTACAAATAGAAGAAAAGTGAGAGTCTTTTGATAAGTAGATGAATAAACAACTGTCTGAGTGAATAATAGCAGATTATTTTCTCCATAATAGAGTATGGAAACATTATACTTGAGCCCTTATTTGATAATTTCCAAGAGAGTTAGAAAGGAGATAGAAAGAAAAATTAAAAGACAAGAAAAGATGCTTGATTTGACTAAGTGTGCACGTGTGTGTAAACTTATATCTATGTGAATATAGACATATTTGCATGTATATATGTATATGTGTGTATTTACACACTTGTGTTTTCATACACACACAAGCACACACATGTACACATATGTATGTATATATATGTATATATACATACATATGTGTGTGATATACATATTTTCCTGATATTAAGTTGTTTGACGTTTCCAAGGACTCCAAGACTGATATTGGGAAACACAAACAATTCACCTTTACTTTCTCACACCAGGCAGCTCAGCACCAGATTCTTTATCATCTACCTGAAAGAAGAAGAGACCACAACACACAAACACTCACCATCATGAGGAAGAAGCAAAGGAGGAAGGAAAAGACCACAGAATCGTCCTGTCGGGACAGGGGCCAAAACACGAATACCGAAGAGGTCAGGATTGAGACTGTGCTCCCATCTGAAACTTAAGAAGGGATTATGAACTGCTCACAAGCACAAAAGGAACTCCTGGAACAACTGAAGAAGGAGAGAGAAGAAAATTGGCCAAAGATTTTAGAAGTATGAAAAAAAGAATTCCATGAAGAGAACAGCTCTTCACAAAGGAAAATTGAACAAATGGGAAAAGAAGCACAAAACCTAACTGAGAAAATTGGACAAATGGAAAAGGAAGTACAATTAAGTAGAGAAAATAATTCCTTAAAAGAAATTATTGGACAAATGGAAAAAAGGAGACTCAAAAGTTAAATGAAGAAAACAATTTGATGAAAATTAGAATTGGACAAGTAGAAGCTAATGACTCTATGAGGCATCAAGAATCAGTCAAACAAAATCTAAAGAATGAAAAGATAGGAGAAAATGCAAAATATCTAGTGGGAACAACAACTGACAACAACAATAGATCCAGGAAAAATAATTTAAGAATTATTGGCCTACCAGAAAGCCATGATGAAAAAAAGAGTCTGGAAAATATCTTCCAAGAAATGAACAAGGAGCTAGATCCAGAGGGCAAAGTAGTCATGCAAAGAATCCATCGTTCACCTCTCAAAAGGTATCCCAAACTAAAAACATCAGGAAATGTTGTTGCCAAATTCCAGAACTATGAAGTGAAGGAGAAAATGCTACAGGCAGCTAGAAAGAAACCATTCAAATACTGACGAGCTACAGTCAGGATCACACAGAAACTTGCAGCTTCTACATGAAAAGATCAAAGGAATTGCAATATGGTATTTTGCAAGACAAAGGAGATGGGACTACAACCAGGGATGAATTACCCAACTAAGTTCAATATAACATTCCAGGCAAGGAGATGGACATTCAATGAAATAAGAGAGTTAGAGACCTTTCTGACAAAAGGGACAGAGCTCAACAGAAAATTTGGTCTTCAAATGCACATCTTAAGAGAGGAATAAAAAGATAAACAATGGAAAAGAAAGCTTGTTACTCAATTTTTGCAAACTATTTTCATCCCTATAAGGGAAGATGACACTTCTCAATCTTGAGAAGTGCATATCTATTATGAAATGTAAAAGGGATATATAGAGATAGACGGAACGGGTATAAAGTAAATTAAGTGATGACTAAAATGTAATTTAAGCATGTGAAGAGGTAGTAGTAGAAGATGTGAAAAGGAGGAAGCACAAAATGGTAAATTACATCACAGGAAGAAGTACAAAATTATATTAGAGTAGAGGGAAAGAGAGGAGCGAGAGGAGCATTTTTTGAGAGGTACTCTCATCTGATTTGGTTCTAGGAGGGAATAACAAATTTAATTAAGTATATAAATCTAACAAGCTCTATGGACAGTAGGAGGGGAAGGGGAAAAGAAACAGAAGGGGAGGATAAAAGGGAGAGAAGAGGTACTAAGTGTAAAGGGCACTAAAAGGGAGGGGGGCTGAAAGAAGGGAGGGAAGAGTACAGGAGGTGGTGGTCAAAAATTGAAACTCTATTTTGTAGGGGAAGGAAGAAGGGAGAACTGAATGCATAAACAGTGGGAAAGAGGATGAAGGGAAAGACACACATAGTAATCATAACTGTGAATGTAAAAATAATGAATTCTCCCATAAAATGCAGATGGATAGCAGAAAGGATTAAATACCTTAATTCAGCAATAGGTTGTTTACAAGAAACGCATTTGAAAAGGGGGGATATACACAGAGTAAATGCAAAAGATTGGAGCAGAATATATTGTGCTTCAGCTGATGTAAGAAAAGCAGGGGTAGCAATCCTAATCTCAGACAAAGCAAAAGCAGAAATATGTCTAATCAAAAGATATAACGAAGGGAATTATATCTTGCTAAAAGGCACAATAGAAAATGAAGTAATATCGTTACTAAACATATATCTTCTAACTGGTATAGCATCCAAATTCTTTGAGAAGTTAAGGGAGTTACAGAAAGAAATAGACGGCAAAACTATACCAGTTGGGGAGCTCAAACTCCCCCTCTCTGAACTTGATAAATATAACCTTAAAATAAACAAGAAACAAGTTAAGGAGGTTAATAAAACTCTGGATAAGGTAGATAGGATATATCTCTGGAGAAAATTAAATGGGGATTGAAAGGAATATACCTTTTTCTCAGCGGTACAAACATATACAAAAATTGACCATATACTAAGGTGTAAAACCCTCAGAATTCAGGGCAGAAAGGCAGAGATAGTCAATGTATCCTTCTCAGAACATATCGCAATAAAAATCATATGTAATAAAAGCCCATGGAAAAATAGACCAAAAATTAATTGGAAACTAAATAATCTAATCCTGAAGAAGGAGTGGATTAAACTGTAAATCACAGAAGCAATCAACAACTTCATTCAAGAGAATGACAATAATGAGACAACCTTCCAAATCTCGTGGGATACTGTAAAACCAGTTCTTAGGGGAAGCTTCATATCTTAGAATGTCTACATGAATAAAATAGAGAAAGAGGCGATCAATAAATTGGGCATGCAGCTGAAAAAGCTAAAAAAAGAATAAATGGAAAATCTCCAAGTAAATACCAAACAAAAAATGCTGAAAATCAAAGGAGAGATTAACAAAATTGAAATTAAGAAAACTATAGAACTAATAAATAAAACAAAGAATTGGTTTTATTAAAAAAAATAAAATTGATAAACCTTTGGTCAATTTGATTAAAGAAAGAAGAATACCAAATTACCAATATCAAAAATTAAAGTGGTGAACTCACCTTCAGTGAGTAGGAAATTAAAGCAATAATTACAAATTACTTTCCCCAACTTTATGCCAATAAATTCGACAATCTAAATGAGATAGATGATTATTTTAAAAAACACAATTTGTCCAGACTAACAGAAGAGGACGTTGAATATTTAAACAACCCCATGTGAGAAAAAGAAATTGAACAAGCAATCAATGAACTCCCTAAGAGAAAATCTTCAGGGATGGATGGATTTGCATGTAAATTCTGTCAAAACTTTAAAGAACAGTTAATTCCAATACTTATAGAGTACTTGGGAAAACTGGGGAAGAAGGAGACCTCCCAAATACTTTTTATGATACAAATGTAGTTTTGATACCTAAGCCAGGGAAACACAGAACTGAGAAAGAAAATTATAGACCAATTTCTCTAAGGAGTATAGATGCAAAAATTTTAATTAAGATTTTAGCAAAAAAGAATACAGCAACATATCACAAGAATAATGCATTATGATAAGTTAGGTTTTATATGAGGAATGCAGGGCTGGTTCAATATTAGGGAAACTATTAAAATTGTTGATCTTGTCCATAATAAACTTAACAGAAAGCATATGATTATCTCAATAGATACAGAAAAAAGCTTTTAACAAAATACAACACCCATACCTATTAAAAACACTGGAGAGCATAGGAATAAAGGAAACTTTTCATAAAATAATAAGCAGTATCTATCTAAAACCTTTAGCAAGCATTATATGCAATGGAGATAAGCTAGATGCATTTCCAATAAGATCAGGGATTAAACAAGGATGTCCATTATCATCACTATTATTAGATATGGTACTAGAAATGTAAGCTGTAGTAATCATTGAAGATAAAGAAAATTAGGAATTAGAATAGGCAGAGAGGAAACTAAGATATCACTCTTTGCAGATGATATGATGATATACTTAGAGAATCCCTGAGACACAAGTAAAAAACTACTTGAAACAATAAATAACTTTGGTAAATTTGCAGGTTACAAAAGGAACATACATAATTTTTTTGCATTTCTATATATTAATAACAAAGCCTAGCAGCAAGAGAAAGAAAGAGAAATCCCATTTAAAGCTAGAGTAGACACTATAAAATATTTATGTGCCAAAAAATATTTATTGCCAAAACAAATCCAGGGACTAAATGAATGTAATTACAAGATACTTTTCTCACAAATAAAGTCAAATCTAAGTAAGTGGAATAACATTTGTTGCACTTCAATAGGTTGAGCCAATATAACAAAAATGACAATTCTACCTAAATTAATTTACTTATTTAGTGCCATCCCAATCATACTATCTGACAATTATTTTCTAGAGCTAGAAAAAAATAAAATAAAAATTCATCTGGAAGAACAAAAGGTCCAGAATAGCAAGGGAACTAATGAAAAGAAATGCTAGGGAAGGTGGCCTAGCCATACCAGATATCAAATTACATTATAAAGCAGCAATTTTCAAAAGCACTTGGCACTGGCTAAGAAATATAAGGGTAGATAAGAGGAATAGGTTAGGTACTCAAGGCACAGGATGCAATGAATATAGCAATCTACTGTTTGACAAACCCAAGGACCCCACCTTCTATGGTAAGAACTCACTGTTCCACAAAAGTTGCTGGGAAATAAAAGTGATAAGTAATTGCTGAGATAAAAGTGTGGAGGAAACTAGGCATAGACCAATGCCTCACACCATACAAACGAATAAAGTCCGAATAGGTACATGTCTAGGTATAAAAATTGATAATATAAACAAATTAGTGAAGCAAGAAATAGTGTATTTAGCAGATTTATGGAGAAGGTAAGAATTTTTGACTAAAGAAGAGAGAGAAAGCACTATGAAGAGTAAAATGGATAATTTTTATTACATTAAACTGAAAAGTGTTTGCTCAACCAAAACCAATGCAACCAAGATGAGGAGGGAAGCAGAAAACTGGAAAAGAATTTTTGCAGCTAATGTGTGCAATAAAGGCATCATTTCTAAATTATGTAGAGAATTGAGTCAAATGTCCTTGAATACAAGTCATTCCCCAATTGATACATGGTCAAAGGATATGAAACAAAGAATATGAACAGGCATTTTTCAGAGGAAGAAATTAAAGATAGCCATAGTCCTATGAAAAAATGCTCTAGATCACGATTGATTAGAGCGATGCAAATCAACACAACTCTGAGACATCACATCTATCAGACTGGCAAACTTGACAGAAAAAAGGGAGATGATAAATGTTGGGGAAGATGTGGGAGAGTTGGAACACTAATTCATTGCTGTTGCTGGTGGAGCTGTGAGCTGATTCAACAATTGTGGAGAGCAATTTGGAATTATGCCCAAAGGGCTACAAAAATATACATACCCTTTGACTCAGCAATACCTCTTCTAGGATTGCATCCCTAAGAGATCATAAAAAGGCGAAAGTGTACCACATGTACAAAAATATTTATAGCAGCACTTTTTGTGGTAGCCAAAAATTGAAAATCAAGGAGATATCGATCATATGAGTAATACATCATAATGTATTATTTTCATGGTACATTGCTGAGTACTTATTGTCAATATCTTATTTAAAATTTTTGCATCTATATTCATTAGAAAATTGGTCTATCATTTTCTTTCTCTGGTTTGGCTTTTCCTGGTTAAGGTATCAAAACCTTATTTGTATCATAAAAAGGATTTCCTAGGGCTTCTTCTTAAGCAATTTCCCAAAATATTCTATGTAGTATTGGAATTAACTGGTGTTTAAATATGTGATAGAATTCACTTGTAATTCCATTTGGCTTTGGATATTTTTTCCTAGGGAGGTCATTGATGGCTTGTTCAATTTCTTTTTCTGAGATGGTTTTATGTTAATTTCCACTTCTGTTAATCTGGGCAATTTATATTTTTTAAAATAATCATCCATCTTGTTTAGATTGTCGAATTTATAGGCATATAGTTGGAAAAAGTAATTTCTAATTGTTGTTTTAATTTCCTCCTCATTGGAGGTTAGTCCACCCTTTTACTTTATGATGTTGTTAATTTAGTTTTCTTCTTTCTTGTTTGTAAATGAGATTGACGTGAAGTTTATAAATTTTATGGATTTTTCATAAAACCAACACTTGGTTTTATTTATTAGTTCAATAGTTTTCTTATTTTCAATTTTATTAATCTCTCCTTTGATTTTCAGTATTTCTAATTTGATATTTACTTGAGAATTTTTTTTTATTTTTCTACCTTTTTCAACTGCATGCCCAATTCATTGATCTCCTCTTTCTCTATTTTATTCATATGGGCATTCAAAGATATAAAACTTCCCTTAAGAACTGCTTTTTCATTATCCCGTTTGATTCAGTATGTTGTCTCATTATTGTCGTTCTCTGGAATGAAGTTGTTGATTGCTTCTTTGTTTTGTTGTTTAACTCACTCATTCTTTAGAATTAGATTGTTTAGTTTCCAGTTAATGTTTGATTTATATTTCCATGGCCTGTGATTAAAAATATTTTTATTGAATTATGATCTGAGAAGGATGCATTAACTATCATTGTCTTTCTGCACTGGATTGTGAAGTTTCATGGCCTAGTACATGGTCAATTTTTGGTTTTGTGCTGTGAGCTGCAGAGAAAAAGTTATATTCTTTTCTACCCCCATTCAATTTTCCAGTGGAATATGTTAGGTACTCAAGTATATTTCAGTGGAAGAGGTTAGGTTCTCACACATACTCAGTTATATTTCTTTCTAATCCCCATTCCATTTTCCATTGCAATATGATAGGTACTCAGATTTATGGAGAAGGAAAGTATTTTTGACTAAACAAGAGATAGAAAGCATGACTAAGGTGAAAATGTATTTAATGGGAACGTATAGGTAGAACCTATACAAAATTGTATGCCGTCTCAGGGAGGGAGTGCAGAGGTAGGGGGAAAGGTGAAGGGGGGGAGGAAATCTAAGATATATGAAAGTGCTTTTAGCACACTGAAAACAAATAAAAAATAAATTAATTGAAAAAGAAACCATGCATGCCCTTTGACTCAGAAATACCTCTTTTAGAGCTGTATCCCTAAAAGAGATCATAAAAATGAGAAAAGGACCTATAATGACAAATATATTTATAGCAGCTCTTTTTGGGGTGACCAAGAATTGGAAATTGAGGGAATGCCTATCAATCGGCTAATGTTTGAACAAGTTTTTGTTTATGAATGTAATGGGATGCTATTGTTCCATGGTAAATGATGAGCAGGTGTACTTCAGAAAAACCTGGAAAGACTTACATGAACTCATGCTGAGTGAAATGAGCATAAGCAGGAGTACATTGTGCATAGTAACAGCCAAAGTGTTCAATAACCCACTTTGATAGACTTAATTCTTTTCTATTATACAAGGATTTAAGACAATTCCAAAGAACTCGTGATGGAAGATGCTATTCACATTAAAGGAAAGAACTATGGAGTTTTAATGCAGATTGAATCATGCTTTTTTTTCCTCTATTTTACTTTATTGTTTGGTTCAACTTTTTTCCACCTTTGGTTCTAATTCTTCTCAGCGACATGGCTAATGTGGATACATATTTAATATGATTATATATGTATAGTCTATATCAGATTGCCCCCCATCTTTGGAAGGGAGAGCAGAGAGAGGGGAGAAAATTTGGAACTCAGAATCTTATGGAAGTAAATGTTGGGAGCTAATTTTTTTAAAAGGCATGATAAAATTGTGAAAGTAGAGAAAGGAATCATAAAAACACAGAGTAAATTTGTTTAGAAAGAAAAATCATGAGTTTTATTGAACCACATTTATTTTTGCATGGTTTTATTCATTATAATCTGGTCTAACTAAGGTTAACTATGAACCATTCCACCTTAGGGGAAGACATAATTATTATGAATCATTTCACTTCTTAATTTGCCTCTTTGTAAGTTTAACCTCCTGTTATTGGTTCTACCCTCCCCAACTGCAGATATCCAAATTCCTGAAGATAGATATCATATACTCTCAAACTTGTAGCCTTAAGTCTACACTTCTCTAAGTTGATATTCTTCATTTTCTTCGTCTTGCCCTCATGCAACATGGAATATCTCATAGTTTATTTACATCCCATTTGATTTCCTTTTGGATACTATTCAGCTCATTAATATCCCTTTTAAACTCTAGGACCCCAAAAATAACACGATACTTAGATATAATTTGAATATGTCAAAATACAAAATGATTGAGAATTTCTTATTCCTGGAAAGCATTTCTGAGATTGCATTTACTTTGTCTGGCTGCCATATCACATTGATTGTGTTTCTTCACACACTTTGCTTCTTCTCATACTTTATTTGAAAAACAGCATCTCTATTGATTTTCTTTTGAGTATTTAATCAGCAACTGTGCACGGAAGGTAGTAAATATCTCTGCTGCCCTTTTCTTTGTCCTATCAAACATTAGGAAAAAATATGTAAAGCATAGAAAATCAAAGACGTGTTTAAAGGCTCACTCCTTTTATTTTAAAAACAATTCAGAAAGATTTCAGTCTAAATTGATGATTCTCCTCAAGCTATCCATCTTTGTCACATGCTCACCTATTCAACACTACTCCTTCACATTCATTAACCTTTCTCCAGGGTGGTTTACGGAGAATATTTTAATGACATCTCTTGAAATGGTTAGCAAATATTCTTACTCTAAATCTATAGTAACTGAAATAAAGAAGTTAAATGATTTTCCTGAGCATCAAAAGTAGAACTAGAAGTCATATTTTTGTTTTTTTTGTTTGTTTGCTTTCTCTTCCATCTGTCTTGCTGTTTCCACTTTTCTTGTCAGCTGGAGTACGACAGTTCATATAGAACCTCGAAACACCATGAAACTCTTCTCTTGGGCCTGAAAAGGCTTGAACTTGAGTACGTTAATGAGATCTCACTTCCTTAGGTATATGTAGCCAGTAACAAGACATGTGTAAGTTATCAAACCTCAGCAGGTTGACATCTTCCCAGCTGCACTAGATACCTGCTAAAAACTTCAATTGTGTCTCTACTTTCTACTTCATTCTCCAATAATTCCAAACAAAGACAAAAGACAGCAAAATTTCTATGAGTTTTTTTTTTTTTTGCCTACCTGGACATTTGTTTTCTCAAACCAAAATACTTTGCCTTTCCCTTGTCACTTCATATACATAGTATATATACTATACATATATATATATGTATGTATTCTTTCACTGTATTATCCCTCTCTTGATATTTGTTATCAAAGAGTCAAAAATATATTTGTTTCTGCTTTTATATTTTCCAAATAATCCTGAAAGATCTTAATTTATTTACTGGAGAAATTATTACTTAAGAAACAAATTATGTTTTCTTCTATTTCAACACAAATTTGTTTGTTTGTATTTTCTTTGTATCAATTAACAAGAAATAAAATTAGATCATATTGGGGCTATGAAAGCTGCCTGGGAGAGCCCCCCCAAACATGTCAAAATACTTTTAATAATTACTCTAAACAAATTCTAGAGCAGCAGACTCACTAAATGACAGAGTGAAGCAGATTTCCAGCTCAAGACAATCTAGAAGGCTGACAGGAAGCTCTATTGAACGAGTATCATGGCAGAGTGCAGCCCAGCATGGACCACGATAGCATAGATGGGACTGGAGCAGGTATCAAGGCACAGAATCACTGGCAGCTGTACAGGTTTCCCGACTTCTCACCCTAAAAAAGTCAAAGATGGCTTCAAAGTTCAATGGGAAAGCTCTTTCACTTGGGTGAGAGAGGAATGTGGTCAGGCCTCAGGCTCAGGGTGGCAGCAGCCCCTGCTGCAGTAGCAGCTGCTTTTGAAGCTCTCACTCTACAGATGGTGGCAGAATCAAGCAACTGATCTCTGTCACAGTCCTGGTTGATGGTCATGGGGTGGGGAGGAACACTCACAATGTGGAGCTGGGGCTGACTATGGAGAGGTATACCTACTCACAGTTCCATGGAAGAAAAGAGTGCTTGTAGTTGCTCACAGACCACACTGCAAGCCAACAGAGGAGTAACACTTCTCTTTTGATCATACCACTGTGAAGAAATTGAGAATTTTTGGGTCCTCAGAGATATCTCTGAAAATAGATGCACAAAATCCCTGAAACTTGGGGAAGTACGTAGTCCACTTAACAAAGAGTTAAAAAGTGAAGTAATTGACTGGGGAAATTATCAAAAGTGGGAAAATAAGACAATAGAAGCATACTTTCCTGGTGAAAAGTTATTTTCTCACAAGGAGGAAGATTAAACTATACAAAAAGAGGAATACAGCAGGGACAAATCTCCTACATGCAAAACTTCTAAGAAAAACGTGAAATGGCCTCAATCAAGTAAGGGAAGGAGACAAAAAATTGGGAAGAGAAATGAGAGTGATGCAAGAAAATTTTTAAAATAGAATCAACAGCTTGCTAAAGGAGACAAAAATGCTGAAGAAAATAACACTTTTAAAAAATAGACTAATCAAAATGTCAAAAAAGATCCAAAAACTCAAGGAGGAGAAGAATACCTTAAAAAGCAGAATTGGTCAAAGGGAAAAGCACGTTCAAAATCCCACTGAACAAAATCATTCCTTCAAAATTAGAATGGAGGAAATGGACATTAAACAAGGCATAATAAATTAAGAATGTATAAAATAAAAACAAAAGGATGAAAAAAATAGGAGACAACGTGAAATATCTCCCTGGAAAAAGAACTGACATGGAAAATAGATACAGGAGAGGTAATTTAAACATTAGTGGTCACCTAAAAAACATGATCAAAAAACCATCCTAGACATCAATTTTCAAGAAATAAACAAGGAGAACTGCACTGATATTCTAGAATCAGAGCCTACAACAGAAGTGGAAAGAATTTGCCCATCATCTCCTGAAAGAGATCCCAGAAGGAAAACTCCTTGGAACAACTGAGTCAAATTCCAGAATTCCCAGGTCAAGAAGAAATATTGCAAGCAACCAGACAGAAACAATTCAAGTACCGTGAAAACACAATTGGGAGAACACAGAATTTAGCAGCTTCTACACTATGGTATAAGATGATTTAAAAATCACCTAACTAGCAAAACTGAGTACAATCCTTCAGTGAAAACAATGGAATTTTAACGAAATAGAGTACTCCCAAACATTCTTGTTGAAAAATCCAGGGTTGAATAGAAAATTTGATTTTCAAATACGAGAATCATCAAAAAAGCATGCACAGGTAAACAGGAAAGACAAGACACAAGGGAATTATTAAAGTTGAACTTTATCTATTTCTCCTGGGAATGATGATATTTGTAACTCATGAGACATTTCTCAGTATTAGGGTATTTAGAGGGAATATATATATATATATATATATATATATATATATATATATATATATATATATATATATATATATATATATATATATATATATATATATATATATATACATATATGTGTGTGTGTGTGTCTGTACGTGTGTATGTGTGTGCATGTGTGTATATGTGTGTGTTTGATGTGTGTGTATGTGTAACTCATCACAATGTGATTGTCACTTGCAGAAAAATGCCATACCTTGTCACCAGTGCTTATGGTGATGAACCATGATTAATTCAAAGAAAAACTCTATAAAATCCTTAAGACTCTTACCATCAATGTACCAAAAAAGGACAGGCTTAATATCTGAGGAACTTTAATGCTAGAGTAGGCTCAGATTAACAGTCATGGCCAAGAGTCCTTGGGGGCAATGGAGTTGGAAACAGCAAAGCACTGGTCACTTGCTACTGAAGAATTTTGCCTTTCATTACCTTATCATCAACAACACTGTCTTCCATTTACCTAGAGACAATAAAACTTCATTGATATACCCTCCCCTTACAGCAAGCATTGTCGTTTAATAGAACTGTGATGGTAAGGAGAAGAGACAGATAATATGTGAAGGTAATGAAGGCACTATGCAGCACAGAGTGCTGAACTGATCATAGATTTATCCTCTTCAAGCTAAATATTCCCATTCAATAAAAATGAAAGCCCCAAGGCAAAAAGACTACCAAAAAGACCAATTTCAAAAGATTAGAGCATTTCTCTGAGAGTGTAGAGTTTGTTGCTAACTTGGAAGAAAAATTGAGTCAACACACAAGTGGCAACAATGGAGCAGAAAAGGCGTAGGTAGCTTTGAGATATTTGGTGTACAGTACAGTATTAGCTCATTTGGGTTAGAATACTTGCCATCATCAAGACTGGTTAAACAAAAATGATGGGGAAAACCATAAGCTTCCAAGTGAAAAAGACGTCCATGAGATTTACAAGCAGGATAATTCATCCATCTCAAAGAAGGCAGCATTTAATTCCATCAAAAGTAAAGTGGAAATGAGGCTAATAGAGATTGAGGATTCTTAGCCCAGTAGGAAGGTAGATGAAATTCAGTCTTATGTTGATAGAAACAAGTGAAAATTCTTTTATGATACCCTGAATGCTATTTATACGCAAAAGATCTATGGTGTATCTCAACTATGCAGTGCTGATGGAGTCACATTTATTAGTGATAAGGACACGATTCCAGAGAGACATGCTGAACACTCCCATAGTGTTCCCAACAAACCATCATCATTCAATGCTGAACATGGTGATCATTAACCTCAGGTTGAAGTCAATCTCCCCTTAGATGAAGTTGCAACTGAAGAAGAGGTTATGGATGCAAGTAGGCTCCTTTTAAAGCACCTGGTCCTGATACTATTCCAGGTGAGATTTGCAATGTAAGCGTTCCATTACTCACATGAAAGCTGATTGAAATTTTATGGATAATATAACCAGAAGAGCTTATGCCCCAGGAATTCAAGGATGCTTCTACTATTCATCTCTGTAAAGGCTAAGAAAATGGATTGTCCTGTTACAATCACAGTATTTTAATCATTTCTGGTAAGAATCTTGCCAAAGTCGTCTTTAGTATGCTGATTCTTCTCCTGGAAAATGGTCATCTACCTGAGAGTCATTGTGATTTCATAAAGGATCAAGGAAAGGTCAATGTTATGTTTACTGTCCCACAATTCCAGGAAAAATATCAATAGCAGAATAGATATATATATATATATATATATATATATATATATATATATATATATATATATATATATATATATATATATATATATATATATATATATATATATATATATATATATATATATATATATATATATATATATACACAATGTTTATAGATCTGACCAACGCTTTCTATACAATAAGTCATTAGGGTTTGTGGCAAGTTATGCCAAAATTCAGATGCCTGGAGAAGTTCGTTAGTATTGTACATAAATATCATGATGGCATGATTGTCCAGATTTTAGATAATGGATGGTATCACACTTTCCCAGTAACCAATGGAGTGAAATAAGCCTATATGGTTGTTCTCGTATTTTGTAGCATCATTTTCAGTCATATTGTCTAATGCCTTCAAAGGGGATAACCATGGCATCAAGGTCAAACTACTGCACTGATAGTAAATTATTCAATTAAAAAAGGCTACAAGCCAAGAACAGAGTGGAGGGAGTATTGATGGATGATATTCTGTTTGCAGATGATTGTGTATTCAACGAATCCTCTGAATCTGAGATTCAACAAAATATGAATCATTTTATCTACTGCTTGTGCTAATTTTGGCCAAATAATTAACACCCCAGGAAACATAGGTACTGCAACGAACACCACAAGATCCATACATGGAACTATTGTTTACAACAAATGGAGAAGTTTTGAATGAGTGGATTATTTTACCTACCTTAGTAGTACACTTTCTAGGTATGCACACATTAATAATAAGGTTGATGCACCAATTGTCAGAGCTAGATTCATGTTTAGGGGATTCCAAAGGAAAAGGGGGAGAGAAGAGGTAGCAGACTGACTACAAAACTGTAGGTCTATAGAGACATTATGCTGACCTTGTTATATGTCTGTGAAACCTGGGGTGCATACTTGCACCATGCTAGGAACCAGAATCACTTCCTTTTGAATTATCTTAGGAAAGTTCTGCACATTATCTGACAAGATAAGATAGCAGACATTGAGGTCCTTTCTCAAACTAAATGACTATTAAAACTCTACTGCTGAGAGTGAACATATAATGGGCTGACCACATAGTTGCATGTCAAATGTACACTTGCCTGAAAGACTATTTTATGGAGAACTCTCACAAGGTAAGTGCTCACATGGTGGCGAGAAGAAGCAATACAATGACATTCTTAAGGGCTCTCTTAAGAACTTTGTATAGCATATTTATATGTGTGTGTATTTCACAGAAAGTGGTACCAAAGAAAATCCTTAAGTTAGTCATATACCTTGCCATTTGTCTACTAGGGACAATTGGACTTCTAGATTGAAATGCTGCTCCAACAACTTCTTGTGTGTATAGTTTCCAACTATTAGATTTTGATCGAGAGCCTTTCTCTTTTATTTGTATCCCAAGGGTTTTAAAAAGTACATTGCACATAATAAGCACTTGAAAACTTTTGTTTGTTCACTTTCAGTATAAAAGACATGTCAATTAAAAAAAGAGAATGAAAATGATCATTTTTTGTAGGTGAACTCCTGAGGTGTACTGTATTATTAGTTCTGTACTTTAACAATTATAGTTTTGGGATAATATTAACAAAAACACAAAGTAGTCAGATTTATCCAGAAATATTGAAAGGTTAATTATGTTCATGAGAGTTAAAGATCTTCCCCACCTATTAATGGGTCTGCCCATTAAGGAAACTTTGATTAGGAGAGATTTGTTTTGTAGGAAGGCATAAAGCTTTTGTTAATTTCTAATGATGCACTGGTTCTCAAGGGCTGTGATGCTCATCAGCTCTGAAAAATGTGTATATACTCTGAGGTGAAGTTTTCTTTTGAGTCTTACTTATTGGAAGTGTTTGTTTGGCCAGATCAGATTCTGGGTAGCCACTAAAGAGCTCCCCGGCCTTGAAAACCCAAATATTGCTGCTTCTCTTGCTGGTACTTATGTATGTATGTAATGATCAGACAGTTGGATCTGTCTGTTGATCTGTGATGTATGTATTTCTTATGATCAGAAAGTTGGAAGTCCTGTCTATTGGTCTTTATTTCTCTGTTTGTATTTTCTCTGAAGTTCAGGGTACAGACTTTTTCCTCTGAACTAAGTGAATGATGTATGTGCTTGATTAAATTAGGTTCTCGACTCTTCAACCTTCCCTTTCCTTTTAGAAAAGCAGAACTAAACCTGTACAGCAGGCCCTGCTGTATATTCCAGGGTACTTGCTGTTAAAAATACTCATCTTTCTTGGATGAGCAACTGTTTCCTATTTATGTCATAAGTAGCTAATTTTAATATTGCATAGAGCACTGGGCCCAGAGTCAGGAAGACAAGATTTGAAATCAAAACTCAGACCTTTTTTAGTTTTGTGGGTCAGAACAAACCACTTCACAACTGATAACCTCAGTTTCTTTAACTATAAACGTGGACAATAATACACAGGATTAATATATGGATCAAATGAGTTAATATTTGTGAACTGCTTAGCACAGATAAATGCTTATTTCCCTCCCTGAAATCCATTTCCAGTAAAGGAGAATAGCAAGCTTATTATGCTCCTTAATTGTCACGATGGTCTGACAAATAGTTCAATTAGAGAAAAGATGAAGAAAGATATGATTCCATTCTAACAGTGTTTATTCATCATAAGAATGTTAAGGAGTTGCATCATTTCTGATTGTTTCAATGCGATCCTTTCTTTTAGTCATAACTTTTAACCTGTATTGAAAACTAAGAGAGTAAGTTTCAATTCCAGACCTTTCTATTGAGAAATTTTTATTGGGTAACTTTACTTACCCTTCACAAATTATATTGCACCAGAGACTGCACAACTGAAGCCTGCAATAGCTAACACTGTGGATAACAACACAATGAAAAGAAAGCAGCTTTAAACAAATGCTGTCTGACCTCTCCATGGATATAGTAAAATTTCTATAAAGTTGAGGTCCATAGAAATTACTCTCAATGAAAACAATGTATCTAATGTCACAAAAAATGTTTAGCAGCTTTTGCAATTTTCAAAGTTATCACCAAAAGTATTTCCATTCCCCTCAAAAGACATAGAGATAGGTTTAAAATTTACCGATGAGATTGTAACTCAAATTCCTTGTGCCACAAGTGACCAGGTTTTCAGCGTCCTTTGAAATGTCTCTTGTTAGAGTAAGTCAGAAAATAAAGACAGGAATGACTCATTGCCTTTTGTCATCTAAATTATAGCATTTCATCTACTTTATAATTTGAATATGAATTATCTATTCTGGTACAATTCAGATTAGCAATTAAATAAATTTTTAATCAGTTTCTGGTGAATTCAGAGCATTTTGGTTGGAAATGGAATAGTTGTAAAATTTTGAATACACACTGTCTATTCTTATGGTGTGTAGTGCTGGAAGGCAGTGACACATAGTGGAAAGGTTACTACGTTTATTGTTGGTGTCGCAGAGATTTAGTTTTAATATGGCCTCTGCTACTGTGATATATATATATGTCTTTAGAAATATCACTGAAGCTCAGTGGACCTCAGTTTCCTTCAGTTTCTTTCACATGAGAACTGATAATACTATACACATGAAAGGATCTCTTCATAAAAGTAAGAAGAAGAGTGCAGAGTAAGAGGATTTATGATTTTCAAATGTGAAAATATCAATGTTAATTAAGGAAATCAAATTTGGCTTCATCAGAGATGGGTTTTTTGTCATCTACTTTAAATACTGAGTAGTGTTGTAGAAGTACTGAACAGTGCAATAAATATTGGAAAGCAAGAGGAATATAATGGAAATATCAAATTGAGAATGTCATTGTAATATATAAAACATAGTAGAGGAGAACAACTAAGAAGTTTGAGCTTCCCAACACCCACATTTAGCAATAAGGGATCATGGAAGAATTTTGAAAAATTATACCACTTCACAAGAAGGATTATGAAATTTGCCTAGTGGGGTATATAAAATGGAGGGATTCAAGATAATAATACCCAATTTCAAATCCTACCTCAAAAAACCAGCTGTATTTGTCCTTTCTCAGCCTCAGTTTTGTCATCTATAAATACTGGCAATGATAGTATCTAACTCTCAGTGCTATTATAACAATCCAATGAAATCATATGTAGAGTGCTTTGCAAAACTAAAGCACTTGATAAAAATTAGCTGTTATTATTATTATTGTTGTTATTATTATTATTACATCTAATAGGCAGTTGGAAAGATGAATCTAGACACTCAAAGGGAGTTTATGTCTACTTACAGGGAATCATTTGGGCAGAAGTTATTTTCAAAGATGTGGGAATCAATGAAGTTTCCAAGAGAGAAACTGTACCATAAGGCAGTCAACAAGCATTTATCAAGCACATACTATGTTCCAAGCACTCTGCTAAGCACTGGAGATAAAACTAAAGCTCCAAAACTCAAATGGAGCTTTTCCTCTATTTAGTGAAATAACATGCAAAAACCAAAGAACAAGGCATATGAAGGATAAATTGGAGATAATCTCAGACAGAAGGCACTAGCACTTAAAAGGGACAGGGAAATCCTTCTTTCCCCCTTTTTATCAGACTTTGAATTTTCCATTGAGACATGACAGAAGCCAGGGAAGTGATATGATGAGAGTTTTGGGAATATGCAAAAAACACACCTCTTTCTCCTGTAACTCTGTAAGAGTAAGGTGGATATTGAGAAAGAGAGTATTCACCTGCGCAGGATCAGCTACATGAACCCTGAAGATTTTTTTACTCAGATGAGTCCATTCATATTCTTGAGGTTACAATTCCATTACTGTTAATGATTATTACCTATCAATACACAACAAAGACTCCTTTTATTGTTATCTCTCTGTGAGGTAAAAAAAAAAATGGTCAGTGTCAAGGAACATTTTTTTTCATATGTAAGTATTTTTTTTCTTTTTATCAGGAACATTTCATAATATCTAGAACACTTATTCTATATGTGATGTTGAGAAAATAACTCATTCTCTGTCTGCCTGAGTTTTCTCAGCTCTAACTTATACTCATTTACAGATTTGTTCTGAAGACCAAATGAGGTATCAATTACAAACCATGTAGGATAGAGCTTAGAACATAATTGGAGATGAAGGAGTGTTTGTTTTTTCACCCCTCTTTTCAAACCAAAATAGGAAAAGTAACATGGGAGGCGAGGTAGCAAAGTCGGCAGTAAATTGTTCTCACTCTCCCTAACTGAACTCAAAAACTCAGAAAATATCAAACCAGGAATATTTATGGAACAGTAGAGCCAGCAGAAAAATGGAGTGGAACATTCTATTAGGTTAGGAGGATTGGGGGGTCATTGGGAAAGATCCTTCTAGCTCTGATGGAAGGGGAGTGCAGTCCAGGAGAGGAGGAATTCCCATAAGCCATAAGCAAGCCCTACCTCAGTATATCAGTGGAAGTAACTAAGCACCAGGGTGGTAGAGAAGGAAAGCATTAAAACCATGATACTGTACATGCCTTGGCACAGTGAGAGGTACAGACAGAATCTAGAGAATCAACACATGCTCCAGTGGGAGGCATCCTCCAATAGTTGAATCTCCCAGTGCTTCATCGAAGTTCCGGGTAAGCAGATGTGATCCAGAAGCAAGGACTACCCCTACCACTCCTGCCACACACACACGCTATGAGCTTCAAAATATCCCAGGAGAAAAGCAGAAAAATCCCACATGGCCTCAGCACATGCCAGACACCACTATTACGACACCAGCTTAGCACTAGGTAAGCTACCAGAGCCCTATAGCCTACAATTGCCAGCGCCTGAGACCCCAGCATACAAAATCAATGAAAAGACTCCTTTCCATAAGAACACAAAGCTTGGGACAGTGTCTGCTCTGCTGCAGCAGGAGAGCTTAATTTAATAGGCAGGAATTAGCCAAACATTATGAGTAAAATGCAGAAAACGACAATGATCATAGATTCTTTCCATGGGAACATGGAAGATCAAAACACAAATTCAGAAGAGAATAATATGGTAAATAATTTTACATCCAGAACCTCAAAAGGAAACAATAACTGGTCTCAAGCACAAAAAGCCTTCTGGGAAGAGATCAAAAATGACTTTTTAAGTCAAATAAGAGATTTATAAGAAAAATTTGAGAAAGAAATGCAAAAGAGAGACAACAGTTTGGAAAAGAGAAAAAAATTGATGCTAGAAAAAAATCATTAAAAGAAATAGAAGTGGGGAGCAGCAGAAGCCACAGAACAAGAGTGGAGGAGATTTCTATCCCGGAGAGACCTGAAAAATCGAAGGGAAAGGTCTGTCGCACACCAGGTGCAGAGCAGAGCCCAGCCCTGCCTTGGTCACACAGCACCAAAAGGAGCAGATCCAAGCAGGCTTCAGGGACAGAATCACCAGCAGCAGCCCAGACCCCTCAACCTACAGGCACCAAAGGTCAGTGAGAAGGCCTTTTCAACTCACCGAGAGGGAAGCAGGGTGTCCTCATAACTCAGTCCTCCTCAGGAGGCAGCAGTACAGGTAGCAGCAGACAGGGGTCCCAAGCTGGCAGTAGCCCACATCCACTGTTGAAGGTCTCATTGTAAAGCTCCTGAGGGAACTGAGCCCTATGTGGCGGCCCTGTCCCCTCCTGAGCAGCTGATCATAATCTCACACTGAATAGCAGCTTTGCCCCTACCTAAAACCCCAGAGGATTTGGAGCAGCTCCTCTGAATCTCAGCCCCCAGTGCTGACTTGGCTGAACTTGAGGCCAGGTGGTTGTGGAGAGGAAACTCAGAAGTCAAATAACTGGCTGGGAAAATGCCCAGAAAAGGGAAAAATAAGACCATAGAAGGTTACTTCCTTGGGGAACATGTGTCTCCCCCCAAACTTTTGGATGAAGAAGAACAAAGCATACTGTCAGAGGAAATCAAGGCCTCTGCCTCCCAAGGGAACTTAAAATGGATTCAGACAATAGAAGATCTTAAAAACAAGTTAGCAGCTTACTAAAAGAGAACCAAAAAAAAATGCTGAGGAAAACAACAGATTTAAAAAGAGGCTAACTCAATTGGAAATAAGTCTAAAAAGCCAATGAGGAGAAGGAGGTTTTAAAAAAGCAGCATTATCCAAATGGAGGAGAAGGTTGAAAAACTCACTGAACAAAATAATTCATCGAAAGAGAGAACTGAGTTCAGGGAAATGAATGACTATGAGTTAAACCAAGCAGTTAGTAAACAAAACCAAAAATTTGAAAAAATAGAAGATAATATGAAACATTTCATTGGATAAACAATTGACCTGGAAAATAGATCCAGGAGAAACAATTTAAAAATCATATGACTACCTGAAAGCCATGGGAAAAAAAAGAGCCTAGACATGTTCCATGAAATTATCAAGGAAAACTGCCCTGATGTTCAAGAATCAGAGGAAAAATAAATATTGAAAAAATTCACCAAACAGCTCCTGAAATAAACCTGAACAGGGGAAACTCCTAGGAATATTGTGGTCAAATTTCAGAGTACCAACATCAAGGAGAAAATACTGCAAAAAGCTAGAAAGAAACAATTTTAGTACTGTGGAAATACAATCAGGATAACACAGGCTCTGGCAGCTTCAACATTAAGGGATCAAAGGGCTTGGAATGGAATATTTCAGAGGTCAAAGGAACTGGGATTGAAACCAAGAATCACCAACCCAGCAAATCTGAGTATAATGCTCTAAGGGAATAAATGATCATTTAATGATATAAAAGACTTTCAATCACTCATATTGAGGAAAAGACCAGATCTGTATAGAAAAATTTGACTTCCCAAGACAAGAATCAAGAAAAGCATGAAAGGGCAAACAGGAAAGACAAATCATAAAAGATTCTCTAACACTGATCTGTTTACATTACTACGTGGAAAGAAAATATTTTTAACTCTTGAATCTTTTCTCAGTATTTGGGTAGATGGAGAGATTGAACATATACACACACACACATATAGATAGAGAGTACAGGGTGTGTTATATCATAATAGATGATATCCACACAAAAATAAAATAAAATAAACATTAAGGGGTGAAGGAGGAAAATTCTGGGAAGAGAAAGGGAGAAATGGAATGGAGCAGGCTGTAACTCATAAAAGAGATAAGAATAATCTTATTCAATGGAGGAGAAAAGACAGAAGGGGAGAGGGGAAAAATGATGTTACTCTCTCCACATATGACTGAAGGAGAGAATAACATGGTCACTAAATTTGATATGAAAATTTATATCACACCACAGGAAAGTGGGAGAGGAGGCTACAAGTGGGGTGAGGGGAATATTAGAAGGGAGGGTAATGGGAGATGGAAGTCACTAGAAATAAACACTTTAGAGAAGGGACAAGGTCAATTGTGGGGAAAAATAAGGGAGCGATAGAGTAGGACAGAGGGCAATATAATTAGTATTACACAACATGATTATTATGGAAGTCTTTTGCAAAAGAACACATATTTAATCTGTATTGAATTGCTTGCCTTCTCAGTGGGACTGGGGAGGGAGGGGGAGAGCGAGAGAAGTTGGAATTCAAAGTCTTAGAAACGAATGTTGAGAATTTTTATTGCATATAATCGGGAAATAAGAACTACAGGGAATGGGGTATAGAAATTTTTTTTGCCCTACAAGAAAAGAGACAAGATGGAGATAATGGAAGCATGGGGCGTGACAGAAGGGAGGGTACATTGAGGGAAGAAGTAATCAGAATGAAAGGTATTAGGAAGTGGGGGGAGAGGAGGGATGGGGAGAAAAATTGGACATGTTACAAAGTGAGGTAAAAGTAATTAGCATTAAAACAAGCGACTGAATTAATTATTGAGAATAAATCAATGACATCTTTAGTTTGGGGAAAAGAATTTCAGTCTAAATTTCCTAGAGGAATGTAACCTTGGGTAAAATTTGGCATTGATGGAAAAGTTTAAGTTTTAATGGCAAATTTGATTTTGTAATTGCTATTTAATCAGGAACTAGAATGTGTATAGAGAGGCATGTAAGCCACTTAAGACTTGCCTCAAAAGTTGCTCCTTAGCCAAAGTGAAATTATGATCATATTTGAAACCTGGTAATTGGAACTTGCCATTTTTAGATGCTGTGGGACTATTAAGTGATTGTTCTTCTGAGTCTAACTCCAGGTATGGGTAGCAAGAAAGGCGATCTGAGCCTCCAATCCATGATGCCAGTAAGCCGGTGAGATGCTGGCATGAACTGCAAAAGGTGATCTCATGGGAAGGGTGGGAGAGTGGCTGTTGAGCCTGGGCAGAAGTAGGATTCTCCTGACACAATTTCCCCACTGACACCAGGCAGACTTTAAACCTGACCAAATGCAAGTGGACAATCTAATCCTGCCTGGAAATGACATTAAATTGGGGAGATATTATAGCCCTGCAATGTCCCTAGTATTGGTGGCAATTTCCTATAGTCAAAAGGTTTGTAAGATTAATACCAGTACTATTCAATTATAGATTATTGGCAGGGGAACATCAGAGGTCAAGTCTAAAATTAAGCTATTAGGCATAGGAGTTTAGACCAACAACAATAAGTTAGGGTCCTTTAACTCTTAGTTCTACTGTGGAGACAATTAGGTCAAGAGCTTGTGAAGTTAGCAACATAAATATTATTTGTGTCTCAGTTGGTGTATTAAGAAAGTTCGGATTCGCTCCTGTAAATGACGCTCTCGGACTCAATCAAAACGAAAGTAAAAAGCTTTAATTACACAAGGCACGGTACAGACAGTTTAGGACAGCAGAAGAAGCAGAGGGCAAATATAATGATTATTAATAGAAGGGCTATAATTACAATAGATAGATAGAGGAAGAGAATACATCACCAATTCAAGGGAACCTCCAATAACTCAATCGGCTGGGAGCCCCGTCGCAGCCAGAACAACTTGAATTGTGTAAAGATGGTCCCGCGCGAAGCGTCCTCCCACGGGTGAGGCTCATCGGCTGGGAGCCCCATTGCAGCCGGAACAAATTGTGTAAAGATGGTCCCGCGCGAAGCGTCCTCCCACGGGTGAGGCTCAACAGGACTTTGTGGTCCGAGCTTTTTATAGGGTTCGCAAAAAAAAGAAGGCTCTCGGCCAAGGCAGTTACATGCAGAGTTTTAGCCTACTTCCCTAGCATATGCAGTTTGTGTGTCTGGGTCTAATTCTGGCTTTTTAATTGCTGACATGTTCAAAAACCTTGAAGCTCAGCACATTTTATCACTGTCAAGTGCTTATGCTCAAGGAAGGGGCCACCTTCCCTTGAACATAAGCAGTTTCAGGAGTGGCGAGTTCCTGTTTTTATTGCCAAGGACATACAAGGTTTAAAGAATGGTCAAGTCCTGAGACTAAACGTTCAATAGCTCAGGCCTATTAAATTTGAATGATATTACAATTTTATTAAGAAAATCTAATTTCTTATTCAGTTGGTTAAGGTTTAAAAAATTCTTTTGTGGTTCATATAGTAAATACTTTAAAAAGAAATATCACTTGACCAAAAGTTTGAATTGTTTTATCTGTTAGAAATTGTTAAAAGTGAAAAATTAAAATAAAAAAAAAATAGAAGTGGCCAAGTGGGAAAAAAGAAAATGGAACAAAACAACCCCTTAAAGGTATACTTGGCCAAATGGAAGAAGTGGTATAAAATCTAACTGAAGAGGCACTAAGTCTACAAAAACAGTTCTTGCACATCGTGACTGTTACTGTGTGTAATGTTCTCCTGGTTCTGATCATTTCACTCGGCACCAGTTCCTATAAGTCTATTCAAACGTTTCTCAAGTTTGCCTATCCATTACATTCATATACTGCAACTTTCTCAGTCATTCTTCAATTGATAACCATGTCCTCCAATTCCAGGTGGTAGCCACCATAAAAAGAGCTTCCATAATATTTTTTTTTGCCTGTAGGTCATTTTCCAATTTTTATGATCTCTTTTTGGGATACAACCATAGAAGCAATATTTCTGGGTCAAAGGATATGCCCAATTATGCCTTTGGGCATAATTCCAAATTGCTCTCCAGAATGTCTGGATCAGCTACAGCTCCACCAACAATGAACAATTGTTCAAAATTTTGCCCATCTTCTCCAATATTTATCATAGTCCTATTTTGTCATGTTAGCCAATCTGATAGCTGTGATGTGGTACATCAGAGTTGTTTCGATTTGCATCCTTCCAATCAACAGGAATTTAGACCATTTTTCATATGACTATAGATAGCTTTTGTTAATAGTTTTATTTAATTCTTCCCCTGAAAACTGACTGTTCATATCCTTTGATCATTTATCAATTAGGGAATGACTCATATTCCTCTAAATTTGATTCAGTTTGCTATATATTTTAGAAATGAGTCATTTATCACAGTCTCTAGTTGTAAAAATTCTTTACCAGCTTTCTAATTCCCTACGAATTTAGGTTGCTTTGTTTTTATTTGTACAAAAACTTTTCAATTTAACGTAATTAAAATTTTCCACTTTACATTTGATAATGTTCTCTGTCCCTTGTTTGGTCATAAATTCCTCCATTCTTCATAAATCTGATAAATAAACTATTATAAACTATTCTATCTTCCATTAGTTTTTTTGTAATATCAACATTTATACCTAAATCTTTTACCCATTAGACTTTATTCTGGTATATGTTGTCAGGCATTAGTCTATTTGGCACAATATTTTTTCTTTTCAGTTTTCCCAGCAGTTTTTGTGAAACAGTGAATTCTTATCCCAGAAAATGGGGTCCCTGACTTTATCAGACAGTAGACTGCCTAAGTCATTCACTATTGTGTTACATAAACGGAACTTATTCCACTCTCGACCCCTCTATTTCTTAGCCAGTACCAAGTAATTTTGATGTCTACTGCTTTATAATACAATTTAAGATCTATCATGTACAGGTCACAATTTCTACTATTTATTTCTATTTATTCCCTTGATATTACGGATTTTTCATTCTCCCAGATGAATGCTGATGTTATTTCTCTAGCTCTATAAAATAGGGTTTCATTTTTGTTAGTTTTGTACAGCACTGAATAAGTAAACCAATTATATTTGCTCAGCTTACCCATGAGCACCTGATGTTTTCCCAATTATTTAGGTGTGATTTTATTTGTGTGAAAAGGGTTTTGCAATTGTTTTCATATAGTCCCTGTTTTGGTTTTGGCAGATAGGCTCCCAAATATTTTATAGTGTCCACAATAACTTCAAATGGGAATTCTCTTTCGATCTCTTGGATTTGGACTTTGTTAGTAATACACAGAAATGCACATAATTTAGGTGGGTTTATTTTGTAACTTGTAACTTTCCTAAAGTTGTTTATTCTTGCAAATATTCCATTGCATGAGTCTCTAGGATTCTATAAGTATATCATCATATAATATGCAAAGTGATAACTTAGTTTCTTCCTTGCCTATTTAAATTTCTTCAGGATAATTTTCTTCCCTTATTGCTAATGTCAACATTTCTAGCACCATACTGAATAACAGTGGTGATAATGGACATTCATTTTTCACCCCTGATCTTAGTGAAAATGCATCTACTTTAGCTCCATTACATAATATGATTGTAGATGGTTTGAGAAAGAAGCAAAGGAGAAAAGAAAAGATCATAGAATCTTTCTATGAGGACAAGATCAAAACAAGAATACCAAAGAGGACACCATTGAGACTGTATTCCCATCTGAAACTTCAGAAGGGAATATGAACTGGTCACAAGCACAAAGAGCATTTTTGGAAGAACTGAAGAAAGATTTTAAAAGTCAAATTAGAGAAATAGAAGAGATACTGGTCAATGATTTTAAAAATATGAAAAAAGAAATCACAGAACAATTTAAAAAGAAAATTGGACAAATGAAAAAGCAAGTACAAAACCTAACTAAGAAAACTGGACAATTGGAAAACTAAGTACACAAACTAACTGGAGAAAATGACTCCTTAAAAGGCAAAATTGGACAAATGGAAAAGGAAATGCAAAAGTTAACTGAAGAAAACAATTTGATAAAAAATAGAATTGGGTAAGCAGAAGCTAATGACTCTATGAAACATCAAGAAGCAGTCAGACAGAATCTAAGAATAAAAAGACAGAAGAAAATGGAAAATACCTAATTGGAAAAACAACTGACACGAAAAATAGATCCAGGAGAGAAAATCTAAGAATTATTGGTCTACCAGAAAAAAAATAAAGAAAAAAGAGCCTGGAAAATATGTTCCAAGAAACCATCAAGAAAAACTGCCCAGATGTCCGAGACCCCAAGGGCAAAGTAGTCATTGAAAGAACACACCGTTCACCTTCAGAAAAGGATGCCAAACTAAAACACCAAGGAGTATCATTGCCAAATTCCAGAACTATCAAGGGAAAGAGAAAACACTTCAGACAGACAGAAAGAAACCATTCCAATATCGACGAGCTACAGTCAGGATCACACAGAAGATTGCAGCTTCTACATGAAAAGATCGAAGGAATTGCAATATGATATCATGTAAGGCAAAAAGAGTTGGGACTACAACCAAGGATCCATTACCCAGCAAAGTTGAGCATAATATTTCAGGCAAGGAGACGAACATTCAGTGAAATAAGGAATTTTCAGACCTTCCTGATGAAAAGGCCAGAGGTCAATAGAAAATTCGATCTTCAAACACAAGTCTCAAGAGAGTCAAAAACACATAAACATGGGGAAAAAAACAACTTGTTATTCATCATGAGCGTACTATTTACATTCTGATAAGGGAAGATGATACTTCTTAATTTTGAGAATTGTATAATTATCTTGATATATAAAAGTGATATACTTAGATAGAGAGAGAAGGCATAAAGTAAATACTGTCATGGTTAAAATGAAATTTAAGCAGGAGAAGGAATTGTACCAGGATACGTGAAAAGGACGATGCAGAAAATAGTAAATTGCATCACAGGAAGATGGACAAAATTATATTACAGTAGAGGGAAAGATGGGAGGGGTATGAACATTGTTTGAGAGATACTCTCATCTGATTTGGTTCAAGGAGGGAATAACAAATTTATTTAAGTATAGAAATCTAACTAGCTATATAGACAGAAGAAGGGGAAGAGGAAAAGAAAAGGGAGGGAAGGCTAAAAGGGAGGGAAGAAGCAGTAACAGTAATGGGGAGTAAAGGGAAGGGGTGCTAAAAGAAGGATGGAAGACTGAGGGAACCAGTGGGTAAAAATTAAAACTCTATTGTGGAAGGGAAAGGAGAAGGAAGAACTAAAAGCACAAACGGGATAAGAGGATGGAGGGAAAGACACATATAATAATGATAAGTGTGCATGTGAATGGGATAAACTCTCCCAGAAAATGGAGATGGATGGCAAAATGTATTAAAAACCATAACCCAACCTTATGCTGTTTACAAGGAACTTTGAAAAAGGGGGATACACATAGGGTAAAGGTAAAAGGTTAGAATAGGGCATATCGTGCTTCAGCTGATGTAAAAAATGCAGAGGTAGCAAGCCTAATCTCAGAGAAACAAAAGCAGAAATAGATCTAATCAAAGGAGCTAGGGAAGTAAACTATATCCCGCTAAAGGGCACCACAGACAACGAAGCAATATCATTACAAAAAAACATATGCTCCAATTGGTATAGCATCCAAATACTTAGAGGAGAAATTAAGGGAGTTATAGGAAGAAATGGACAACAAAACTATATTTGTGAGGGACCTGAACCTCACCCTCTGTGAACCTGATAAGTTTAACCTCAAAATAAACAAGAAAGAAGTTAAGGAGGTGAATAAAACTCTGGATAATTCAGATATGATAGATCGCTGGAGAAAATTGAATGGGGAAAAAATGGAATATTCCTTTTGCTCAGCAGTATATGACACATATACAAAAACTGACTATGTACTAGGGCATAAAAACCTCACAGTTCAATGCAGAAAGGCAGCAATAGTGAATGCATCCTTATCAGATCATAATTGAACAAAACTATATGTAATAAAAGACCATAGAAAGATGGACCAAAATTTAATTGGAAACTGAACAATTTAATCCTAAAGAAGGAGTGGGTTAAACAACAAATCATAGAAACAATCCCCTCTCACCCAGGTGAAAGAGCTTTCTTACTAACCTTTAAAGCCGTTTTTGGTGCTTGTGAGTTGAGAAACATGGAAACTTCAGCTTCTACCCTTGATTCAGCTCCCTGAAGCCTGCTCCAGTCCTGTCCCTGACTCATGGCCCAGGCTGGGCTTTGCTCTGCTCTGAGCCTGGTACAATAAGCCTTTCTTGTCGGCCTTCTAGGCTGCTGTGGCCCTGAATCTATTTCACTCTTTCATTTTATGGCTTTTGCTGCTCTAGAATTTGTTTAACGTAATATTTTCAGGTATTTTATGACCTATGGGTGGAGGGCTAGAGCAACTCCATTCTTCTACTCTACCTTCTTGGCTCTCCCAACAGTGAGATTCTTAAAAGCCTGTTTGGATGCTCATAGGGCTGTTGAATCTCACTGTTGCTTCCAGTGTTTAATCGACAGTATGATTCACTGTATGTAGGGCTGTGACTATCACTCCCAGAGTATCCATACCTTTACCTGTCACCACAGTACTTTTGTGTAGGTTAAAGATAAAATGATCCAGTTGATGTCTTTTGATTTGTCCATAAATAGAATTTAAATTTTTAAATCTGAGTGAAGCTCCTGGCATCATTCTCTTTTCCAGAGTGATCAGAGTCTAGCTGCAAGACCAATTCATGACAACTGGTGATGGCTTGGGATGCAGTGGATGTCCTTGTTGTCTTTGATATGCAGCCAAGGTTCAAGCATTCCACAGCACCTACATTAGCCCTCTTCATGGCCATTGGAACAATTTTTTTTCCTCATCTACCCATTCCATGGGGGGAAGTTCTAACTTGCTTGGGGTATGCAACTCATAAGTCATGAACGGGTTATACACCCCTTGTTTCCCATCAACTTGGTTTAGCCTGTCTACTGAAATACTTACCTGGCTAGTATTTACAGATGCTACATCTTCTTATAGCCACAAGTTAGAGCATTATGGACTTTGTGGATACCAAATATGGAAAGCAGGTCTGAAAATTACTGGGCCATTCTAACACCCAAGAACTAATCCTCCCTGAATACTCGCTACACGCAAGGGAATATGCATAGTACCAAAATGATTAAGTTATATTTTGTATTTAATGTTAGTAGCCAAGAAAACTTGTGTTTTTCCAAGAGCATTGCATTTACTCTTTCATTACATCAGAAATTGACCTTTAAATTTGTATTTCCAGCACTTTGCACACTTCTTGCCACATATCAATCCCTTAGTAAATATATTTGCTTATTAAATGATAATTTATAATTTCTTCCTTCAATTATCTTTTCACGATGTATATTCTGAATTTACAATCTATCATTCCATTAAAATGACATTAACACTCCCCTCTCCTAATTTATTCTTTGAATGTTCTAACTTCTCATTTCAATCCTTATTTCTTGCTGTAAATACTTGGTTATATTTCTAAATATCTTGTTGCACTACAGTTTCTGTGGTATGGCGAGGGGTATCACAGTCATTGATATAGAACTGTTCCTTTCATTTACCAATTTTCCCTCAATTTACTTGATTCAATAAGACGTTTCCTTGGATCTATTTTTTTTTATTATTTTACAAAGTTTTCTTTTTCATCATTGCTTCTTCCACTTTTCTGTGGAGTTTTTCTTGTAATTAGTTTTATTCTGACTCCCTTACTATTTCCTGGTGTTCTTTCCAGTGTATACTGTACATGGAAATATGCCTTAGACATTATTTTCCACCACTCGATTGTGTTTATATTCCACATATTCTTCATTTGGATAGATTCTGGGAAATAGACTTCTTTTTCTCACCTTTTAGGAACACAATATAAATGGATATGTATCACTTGAAAAGAAAAAAAAATATTGTGCCTATTGTTTCCATAAATACAATTTTCTAAAAATCAAATTAGTTGAATAGAAAATGTGCTTCCAAAAATAACTATTGAATATTTCTGTTTTCATTCACCTCAGGAATTAATGTATGTTTGAGAAGTATGTTTTATTAAAATCTGTCCCATTTATAACTCTACTCCCATCTATAAACTTGTTCCTTTCCTCTTATGAACTCCATGTTCATCTTCCTTTTCGACTGATGCTGCATATATATGTGGGATTGGCCCCTTATACAGACTGTTAATTTTACAAACTCTATATTGCTGTTCCTACTATAATGGCTCCAAATAATGTTGTATTTACAATTAAACAACACTCCAGCTAATTACACTGCACTATGTTTATAAAAGTATGTTAAAATCGTTGTAGAATCACTGTAGGTAATCATTTATTCGTCCTACAAATGATCTCATTTAATGCTTGCAAGTTATACTTCAAGGTAAATTTCTGAGGGAAACTAATTTTAAAACGTGAAATAAGGGCCAAATTTTCAGTTACGTTGGTAAATATAATATGCACAATTATAATGCATATTCAACAATTTTAAAATATTTTGTCTTCTGAAGGTTACAATTATTCTAGTATTTCAAAACACACCCTGTCAAAATAGCGCACGGGGAAAGAGTTCAATTATGCTAATCAGTTTTCAAAACTCATAAAGAATTACATTTTAATTAGTTATAATGGAATATTATTGTTTCTAGTGAAAAATAAATATGTAAAAATAGTAGTACATTTTGGGAAAATGTTTCAAAATACGAAAACTATGTCATTGTTGTCTGATATTTTTTATATGTCATGTATTGTGTTAAAGTTTGAAGGTTTTGGCATTCTTCCAAATTAAGCTTAGAATTAAAATTGTCTGTTCCAAGAGTGACGATTATTTCTCTCCTATTAATAATCCTTTATTGAATTAATACCAGTTTTTTTCAGAAGCCTGTAGTTTGTTCAGTCTCTGAAGGGCAGAACTGAAAAATGAAGGTTACCCATATCCCCAAGGCTTTTCTATCCCAGATGAAAGACCCCATACAACTAGAGAATCTTACAAAGAATTTAATACAAGTGAATTTTGGTCCATTGTGTTCCACTGTGGTAAGATTTTTGGGGGGTGTAAATTTTTTGTCTAAATAATTCTAGATGTGTTGATGTGGTTATAGATAATCATCTTTTACCAAGAGTGAGCAAAATGTCTACCTCTCATTATAATAATAATTCTCTCATTAGTAGTTACTAATCAGAATTGATTGTCACCCTCAGGAATACCCAGTCTTCCAAGGCCATTCCTAGAGCATTGAGTGGTTTCCAAAAGGGGTCTTTGGCATCCGATAACGGTCAGTCACTGCTTCAGTTATTTATTGCTATCATGATTACTAAAGTGATTAGTTACCTGGAAATTATATCTCCTTCACTTTTTATACATCGCAGTACTACCATTTCCTATGACTGAATATTGCAACTTTCTTATGATATTATAATCATTTTCCCTTTTACAGACATGTTGCAATTTTATGGAAATTTATCCATTACATCTAACATATTCAAGCTTTTTAAATTATTTCTGCAAGAGTTTATTGGCACCATTTATTAAGAACACCTTTAGGACTAGTTTTTACATTATGCCGTGATATTGTTATTGTTTCCTAGCAAAGATAAACATGAAAATTTTAATTAGAGAACGTTACTCAGGTACTTTTTAACATAAGCATACTTTTGCTCAAAATATACAACAAGTTTAATTCTTTTTTGAAGCCAAGAGAAGCAGATTAGAGATATTCTTATTCATATTTTGTTCTGCTTCATCTCACTCTTGCCTTACTCTTTTTTAATTGGAATATTTGGACATAAAATATGTATGGAGAAAATACTAGCAAGTAAAACAATTCATCATAATTACTCTTTTACCTCAATATTTCGAGATGAAGAAACCTATATGGAGAGTATATCACTAAGTAAAATACTCCTCCAGCATAATTGACAATATTTTTTAATGTATTAGTGATAAGATATTGCTGTAATATAACCATTGTAATTATTTGGAAATTTCAACCATTTAAACATTTTTCACATCTTCTTATGTTTCCTTAACTCATCTATTTATATTGATCAACTATATATGAATGAAGAACTTGAAATTCAGAAAGAAATAAATACATATATATGTATATATATATGATTTGTATAGACACACACATATGTACATATATAGATTTTTATAATTATATGTCTGGATATATAATTATCTTTTGAAAATCCTGCAGGATAGCAACTTCAATATTCAAGGTGTTTTGTTGTTTTGCAGTCCTAAAACTGAGACTGTAAGTCTCCCTTACAAGCCTCAACCAAAGTGTTTATCTCACTTCTCATCAATCAAATAACATACTTACCCCAAAGCAAAGCCATTTGCTCAAAAATGTCAAGAGGTCATCCCTTGACTCACTTCTTAAAGAGGACTCTTTGAGTGCTACCTCACTCAAAGCGAGAAGATGAAAATGTCTTAGCCTAAAGAGTATAAGGAACTTAAAATAAAGGGTCATAAGTGCACACAAAGGGAAATAAAGAGTCAAAAAGGACTTACTAAAGTTGCACTGTTTACATTCCTACATTGAAAGATAATATCTGTAACTCTTGAAACTTTTCTCAGTATTTGGGTAGTTGGAGGGATTATACATCCATCCACACATCCATCCATGCATACATACATACATACATACATACATACATACATACATACATACATATATGTGTGTGTGTGAAGGAATTAAGGAATGAGAAAGGATTGTATTGGTCCAGAAAGGGAGAAATGAAATGGGACAAATTATGTCTCATGAAAGAGGCAAGGAAAAGCTTTTTGAATGGAGAGGAAAAGGGGGAAGATGAGAGGGAAAAGCTGTAGTTTACTCTCATCAGATTTGCCTTAAGGCTTAAGGAGGGAATAACATCCCCACTAAATTTGGTAAGAAATTTTATCTTACACTACAAGAAAGTAAGGGTGAAGGGGGATGATGGAAGGGATGGCAGATGGGAAGAGGGAGTAATTAGAAGTGAAAATTTTGGGGGGAAAATAAGGCCAAAAGAGAGAAACGAATAAATGGGGGACAGGGTAGGATGGAGGGAAATATAGTTAGTTTCACACAGCATGACTATTATGGAAGTCTTTTACAAAACTACACGTATATAGCCTATTTTGAACTGCCTGCCTTCTCAATACGGATGGGTGGGGAGGGAGGAAGACAAGTTGGAGCTCAAAGTTTTAGGAATAAATGTAGAGAATTGTTTTTCATGAAACTGGAAAATAAGAAATACAGGTAATGGAGTATACAAATTTATCTTGCCCTACAAGTGAAGAGGGAAGATAAGGAGAAGAGAAGGGAGGGTTGTGATAGAAGGTAGGGCAAACTGGAGGAAGGGGCAAAGAGAATGCATGGCTTTTTGCAGTTAGGGGAGAGGAGAGATGAGGAGAATATTTGGAACTCAAAACTTTGTGGAAGTAAATGTCGAAAACAAAAAATAAATTAAAACAACATAAAAAAATTAAAAATAACTACGATATAAAGTAGAATAGAGAGATAGACAGCACATGTGGAGGCTGCAGTGCAACATAAAATGGAGTGTCATAGGAGAGGCAATATGATTGTTAGAATTATAATGTATTACATATTTGTTTGACCTCTGATTCTAGAATATCATGGCAATTTTTCTTGATAATTTCATGAAAGATGATGTCTAGGCTCTTTCTTTGATCGTGGCTTTCAGGTAGCTCCATAATTTTAAAATTTTGTCTCCTAGAGCTATTTTCCATGTCAGTTGTTTTTCCAGTGAGGTATTTCACGTTGTCTTCTATGTCTTCAGTGTTTTGTTTTTGTTTTGTAATTTCTTGGTTTCTCATGTAATCATTAGCTTCTCTCTGCTCCATTAAAATGTTTATTTATTTTTTAATGTTTGTTTATTTGTTTTTAGTTTTCAACATTCATTTCAACAAAATTTTGAGTTCCAAATTTTCACCCCATCTCTCCCCTCCTTTACCCCGTAACACCTTGCATTCCTGTTACCCCTTTCCTCAAACTACCCCCTCCCTTGCATGACACTCCTCACTTCCCTTATCCCAAACTTCTCTCTTTCCTTGTAGGCTAAGATGTATTTCTATACCCAATTATCTGTATTTCTTATTTCCGAGTTCTATGTAAAAACAATTTTCAACATTCATTCCTAATACTTTAAATTCCAAATTCTATCCCTTCCTCACTCTACACCCTTTCCTACTTCGAAAGCAAGCAATTCAATATAGGCTTTATTTGTGTAGATTTGCAAAAGAGTTCCATAATACTTATGTTGTTTAAGACTAACTGTATTTCCCTCCAGTCCGTAGGGTTCCCCTATTTATTCTATTCTTTTGACCTTGTTTCTCCTCAAAAGTGTTTACTTCTAATTACTCCATTCTCCCATTTGCCATCCCGTATGTCATCCCCCTCACTCCACTTGTCCCCTTCTCCCCTACTCTCCTGGTGTAAGATAGATTTTCACACCAAATTGAGTGAATCTGTTATTCCCTCTTTAAACCAAATGTGAAGAGATTAAGCTTCAGTTTTTCACTCTCACCTCCTCCCTTTTCTCCTACACTGAGAAAACTTTTTCTTCCCCCTTATATGAGTGATAATTTGCCCCATTCCATTTCTCCCTTTCTCCTCCCAATATATTCCTCTCTCACTCCTTAATTTTATTTTTAGATATCATCCCTTCTTAATCAACTCACCCAGTGCTCTCTCTCTCTCTCTCTCTCTCTCTCTCTCTCTCTCTCTCTCTCCCCCTGTCTCCATATGTGTATATATATATATATATGTATATGTATATGTATATGTATATGTATATGTATATGTATATGTATATGTATATGTATATGTATATGTGTATATGTGTGTGTGTGTGTGTGTGTATCATCCATCCCACTAACCAAATACTGAGAAAAGCCTCAACAGTTACAAATATTATCTTTCCATGGGGGAATGTAAACAGTTCAATTTTTATAAGTCCCTGGTGATTTCTGTTTCCTGTTTACCTTTTCATGTTTCTCTTGATTCGTGTGTTTGAAAGTCAAATTTTCTATTCAATTCTGCTCTTTTCATCAAAAATGTTTGAAAGTCCTCTTTATCATGGAATGACCATGTTTTTCCTTGAAGTGTTCTTCTCAATTTTGCTGCGAAGGTGATTCTTACTTTCAAACCTAGTTACTTTGATTTCTGAAATATCATATGTCATGCCCTTCGATCCCTTAACGTAGAAGCTGCTAGATTCTGTGTTATCCTGATAGTATTTCCACAATACTGTAATTATTTCTTTCTAGCTGCTTGCAATATTGCCTCCTTGACCTGGCAACTCTGAAATTTGGCTGCAATATTCCTAGGAGTTGATCTTTTCAGATCTCTTTCAGGAAGTGATTGGTGGATTCCTTCCATATTTATTTTACCCTCTGCTTCTAGAATATTAGGGCAGTTTTTCTTGATAATTTCATGAAAGATGATGTCTAAGGTCTTTTTTTACCCATGGCTTTCAGGTAGTCCCACAGTTTTTAATGAGTCTCTTTTGAATCTGTTTGCCATTTCAGTTCTTCTTCCAATGAGATATTTCACATTATCTTCTATTTTTTCTCTCTTTTGGTGTTGTTTTGTAATTTCTTGGTTTCTCATAAAGTGATTTCCTTCTATCTACTCCATTCTAATTTTTATTTAAAAAATTTTTTGGTAAAGATTTTTTCATTTATTTTTTTAAATTTTCTATTTTTTTCTGTATTATACAAATCTTCTATATATCTTAGATTTTTCTCCACCTGCCCCTTTGCTCCCCCCTCTCTCCCCCTCCCTGAGATAGTATATAATTTTATACAGATAATACACATATCTTCCTATTAAATACATTTTCATCTTATCCATGCTGCATAGAAGAATTAAAATGAAAGGGAGAAATCATAAACCAAACCAAAACATAGTATAAAAAAATGATCAGCTACATTTTGTGATCGAATTCCATGGTTCTTTTTCTGAATGTGGAAAGCATTTTGTCTTGTGAGAGCATTGAGAGTTTTTTAAATCTTTGCATTACATTGAAGTACTAAGTCTACCAGAAAAATTCCTCACGTACTGTGGTTGTTATGTACAAAGTTCTCCTGCTTCTGCTCCTTTTGATAAACATCAGTTCATATACATCATTTCAGGCCTCTCTGAATTCTTCTTGTTCATCATGTATTACAGCATAATAATATTCCATTACTTGGATACATCACAATTTATTCAGCCATTCTCCAACCAGTGGGCATCCTCTTGATTTTCGGAATTGAGCTACCACAAAGAGAGCTGATATAAATATTTTGTACATGTGGAACCCATTCTCAGTTTTTTGATCTCCTGGGGATACTGTTCTAGAAGCGGTACTAATGTGTCAAAATGTATACACATTTTTGTAGCCTGGTCGGCATAGTTAAAATTTGTCTCCAGAATGGTTGGATGAACTCCAAGGTTCACCCAAAATGCTAGTGTCCCAACTGGTCCATATCTTCTGCAGCATTTATCACCATCCTTATTTGTCATGTTAGCCAATCTGATAAGTGTGATATGGTACCTCAGAGTTGTTTTAATTTGCATCTCTCTAATTCATAGTGATTTAGAGAACTTTCATATGACTATAGATAGCTTTAATTTCTTCTTCTGGAAACAATGTTTTCATATCCTTTGACCATTTATCAACTGGGCAATTACTTTTATTATTGTACATTTGATTCAGTTCTCTATGCATTCCAGAAATTAGGCCTTTATCACAGTCACTAGTTGCAAAATTTCTTTCCCAGTTTTCTGCTTGCCTCCTATTCTTGAATGCATTGTTTGGTTGCACAAAACCTTTTCAATTTGATGAAATCAAAATTATCCATTTTGCACTTCATAATGTTCTCTATCTCTTCTTTAGTCAAAAATTTTCCACTTCTCCATAAATCTGATAAATACACTATTCCTTGCTCCTCTAATTTGATCATAGTGTCAATCTTTATACTTAGATCATGTACCCATTTGGACTTTATTCTTGTGTGCGGTGTCAGACATTGGTCTATATTTAGTTTCCGCCACTCTGTTATCCAATTTGCCAAGAAATTTTTGTCGAAGAGTGAGTTCTTATTCAAACAGTAGATTGCTGTATTCATTGACTACTGTGCCTTGAGTACCTAACCCATTCCACTGGTCTACCCTTCTGTTTTTTACCCAGTACCAAGAGGTTTGGATAATTGTTGCTTTAAAATACAATTTGAGACCTGGTAGAACTAGGCCACCTTCCTTAGCATTTCTTTGCAATAGTTTCCTTGATATTCTGGACCTATTTTTATTTTAGAAGAATTTACATAATATTTTTCTACCTCTACAAAATAATTATCTGATACTTTGATTGGTATGGCACTGAATAAGTAAATTAATTTAGGTAGAATTTTCAATTTTGTTATATTGGCTCAGTCTACCCATGGACAATTGATTTTTTCCCACTTAATTAGATCTGACTTTATTAGTCTAAGAAGTGTTTTGTAGTTGTGTTCATGTAGTCCCTGGGTTTGTTTTGGCAGGCAGATTCTCAAATATTTTATAGTGTCTATGCAAGCTTTAAATGGGATTTCTCTTTCTATCTCTTGCTTTTGGCCTTTATTAGTAATGTACAGAAATGCAGAATACTTGGGTGAGTTTATTTTGTAACCTGCAACTTGCCAGAAGCTTTTAATTGTTTCTAGTAGATTTTTACTTGATTCTCTTGGATTCTCTAAGTACATCATCATATCATCTGCAACGAGTGATTGCTTAGTGACTCCCCTGATTCTATTTTTTACCAAATTGTTTGCTTCAGTTATCATTTGTATCTCCTTTTCCATCTGTCCAATTGCTTATTTTAAGGACTTATTTTCTCCAGTTCTGTTTTGTATTTCCTTTTACATTTTCCCGATTTTCCAGTTAAGTTCTGTGCTTCTTTTCCATTTGTCCAATGTTCCCATTTAGATTACATGCTTCCTTTTTCATTTGTCCAATTTTCCTTTTAAATTCTTCTGAGCAAGCAGAAGCTAATGTCTATTATGAAACATCAAGAATCATTCAAACAAAATATCAAAAATGAAAAGATAGAAGAAAATGTAAAACCTCTAATTAGAAAAACAACTGACTTGGAAAATATATCCATGAGAGAAAGTGTAAGAGTGATTGGTCTACTAGAAAGTCATGATGAAAAAAAGAGCCTGGAAAATATCTTCCAAGAAATCATCAAGGAAAATAGGCCAGATGTCCTAGATCCAGAAGGTAAAATACTTTTTGAAATACTCCACCATTCACCTCCTGAAAGGGATCCCAAACTGAAAACATCAAGGAATATTGTTCCCAGATTCCAGAACTATGATATTCTGTAAGACAAGGAGTTTGACTAAAACCAAGGATCTATTGCTCAGCAAAGTTAAGCATGATATTTCAGGCAAGGTGATGGAAATTCAGTGAAATAAAGGATTTCCAGACCTTCCTGATAAAAAGGCCAGAAATCAATAGAAAATTTGACCTTCACATGCAGGTTTCAAGAGAGTCATAAAAAGGTAAACAGGGGAAAAGAAAGACTTATTAATCAATAAGGGCAAATTGTTTACATTCCTATAAGGTAAGAAGATACTTGTTATTCTTGAGAATTATAAATTTATTATGATGTACAAAAGGAGTATACATAGATAGAGGGAGCAGGTATAAAGTAAATGATGTGATGATAAAAATATGATTTAAAGGTATAAAAAGGATTGTAACAGGAGATGGGAAAAAGAATAAGCAGAAAAGGAAGAGGTAGAAAATGGTAAATGACATGACAGAAAGAAGTACAAATTGTATTACAATACAGGGAAAGAGGGTAGGGATATAAGCATTGTTTGTGAGGTTCAAGGAGGGAACAACAAATTTAATCAAGTATAGAAATCTTTATGGGCAATAGGAGGAGAAGGGGGAAAGAAAGGAAAAGTGAGGCTAAAAGGGAGGAAAGAAGTAGTAAGGGTGAATGGGAGTAAAAGAGAGAGGGGGCTAAAAGAAGAAGGGAAAGACTGTGGGATGTGGTGGCCAAAAATTAAAACTCTCTTATGGAGGGGAAGGGAGAAGGGGGAGCTAAAATCACAAAAGGTGGGATATAGGAAGGAGGGAAAGACAGATGGTAATCATAACTGTGAATGGGAATGGGAAGACCTCTCCCATAAAATAGAGTCAGATAGCATAATGGAATAAAAACTATAATCCAACTATATTTTGTTTACGAGAAACACTTTTTAAATGGAGTGATACACACAGGGCAAAGGTAAAAGGTTGGAGCAGAATATGTTGTCCTTCAGCTGATGTATAAAAAAACAGGGGTAGCAAGATGAATCTAAGTCAAAGCAAAAGCAGAAAGAGATCTAGTCAAGAGATATAAGGAAAAAAACGACATCCTGCTAAAAAGCACCATAGTCAACAAAGTTATATCATTACTAAACATATATGTTCCAAGTGGTATAGCACCCAAATTCTTGGAGGAGAAGTAAAGGCAGCTACAGGAAGTAATAGACAGCAAAACTATACTAGTGTGAGAACTCAACTTCGCCCACTCTGACCTTGATAATTCTAACCTTAAAATAAACAAGAAATTAAGGACGTGAATAAAACTCTGAATGAGAAAGATATGATCGATCTCTGGAGAAAATTGAATGGGAATAGAAAGGAAAATACCTTTTTCTCAGAGGTACCCCACAAGTATCGAAAACTGACCATATACTAGGGCATAAAAACCTCACAATCTTCTCCAGAAAGTCAGAGATAGTGAAGGAATCCTTCTCAGATCATAATGCAAGAAAAATTATATTTAATTAAAGGTCATGGAAAGGTAGACCAAAAAATAATTGGAAACTAAATAATCTAATCCTAAAGAATGAAAGGGTTAATTAAAAAATCTTAGAAACAATCAACAGCTTCATTCAAGGGAATGACAACAAGAAGAAAACGTACCAAATCTTATGGAATAGTCCAAAAGCAGTTCTGAGGGGAAGCTTTATGTATTTGAATGCCTAAATGAATAAAATAGAGAAAGAGAAGATTAATGAATTGGGCATGCAGGTGAAAAAACTAGAAAAAGAATAAATTAAGGGGGGCGGAGCTAAGATGGCAGAGTAGAAAGACGCACATATGCTAGCTCCGAACCCACAGCCCATAAAATTTCTGTAAAAAAGATTCTGGAGCAACAAATTCTGGAGCAGCAGAAGCCACAGAACAACAGAGCAGGCAAGATTTCTGTTCCAGAGAGACCTGACGCAAAAGGTCCATTGTGCCCTGGACCGGGAGCAGAGCCCAGCCCTGCCATGGCCACCCAACATCAAAAGGAGAAGATTCGAGCAGGCTTCAGGGACAGAATCTCCAGTGGCCGCGCAGGTCCCTCCACCCACAGGTAACAAGGGTGGGTGAGAGAGTCTTTTTGGGTGGCCGACAGGAGAGTGGGGTGTCCCCGTGGCTCAGGCTCCTTCGGGAGGCAGCAGCTGAGGCAGGAGGAGACAGGGGCTCCTCAAGCAGGCAGGAGCTCGGATCCATTGATGAACATCTTCACATAAACCCCCTAAGGGAACTGAGCCCCTGAGGTGGCCCTGCCCCCACCTGAGCACCTGAACTTAATCTCACACTGAATAGCAGCCCCGCCCCCGCCCAAAGCCCTGAGGCTGGGAAGCAGCATTTGCATCTCAGACCCCAAGCACTGGCTGGGCAGATCTGGAGGCAAAGTGGATGTGGAAAGAAAACTCAGAAGTCAAGTCACTGGCTGGGAAAATGCCTAGATAAGGGGGAAAAAAAATAAGACTATACAAGGTTACTTTCTTGGTGAACAGGTATTTCCTCCCTTCCTTTCTGATGAGGAACAACAATACTTAACATCAGAGAAAGACACAGAAGGCAAGGCTTCTGTATCTCAAACATCCAAAATAAATATTCAATGGGCTCAGGCCATGGAAGAGCTCAAAAAGGATTTTGAAAATCAAGTTAGAGAGGTGGAGGAAAAACTGGGAAGAGAAATGAGAGAAATGCAAGTAAAGCATGTAAAACAACTAAACACCTTGCCACAGGAGACCCAAAAAAATGCTGAAGAAAATAACACCTTAAAAAATAGGCTAACTCAATTGGCAAAAGAGGTTCAAAAAGCCAATTGAGGAGAAGAATGCTTTCAAAAGCAGAATTAGCCAAATGGAAAAGGAGCTTCAAAAGCTCACTGAAGAAAAGAGTTCTTTCAAAATTAGAATGGAACAGACGGAGGCTAATGACTTTATGAGACCCAAGAAATCAAAAAACAAAACCAAAAGAATGAAAAAATGGAAGATAATGTGACATATCTCATTGGAAAAACAATTGACCTGGAAAATAGATCCAGGAGAGACAATTTAAAAATTATGGGACTGCCTGAAAGCCTTGATCAAAAAAAGAGCTTAGACATCATCTTTCATGAAATTATCAAGGAAAACTGCCCTGAGATTCTAGAACCAGAGGGCAAAATAAGTATTGAAGGAATCCACAGATCACTGCCTGAAAGATATCCAAAAAGAGAAACTCCTAGGAACATTGTGGCCAAATTCCAGAGTTCCCTGGTCAAGGAGAAAATATTGCAAGCAGCTAGAAAGAAACAATTCAAGTATTGTGGAAATAAAAACAGGATAACACAAGATCTAGCAGCTTCTGCATTAAGGGATCGAAGGGCATGGAATAGGATATTCCAGAAGTCAAAGGAACTAGGACTAAAACCAAGAATCACCTACCTAGCAAAACTGAGTATAATACTTCAAGGGAAAAATTGGTCTTTCAATGAAATAGAGGACTTTCAAGCGTTCTTGATGAAAAGACCAGAGCTGAGAAGAAAATTTGACTTTCAAACACAAGAATGAAGAGAAGCATGAAAAGGTAAACAGCAAAGAGAAGTCATAAGGGACTCATAAAAGTTGAACTGTTTACATTCCTACATGGAAAGACAATATTTGTAACTCTTGAAACTATTCAGTATCTGGGTACTGGGTGGGATCACACACACATGCAAACGCACACACACACACACACACACACACACACACACACACACATAGAGACAGAGTGCACAGAGTAAATTGAAGAGGATGGGATCATATCTTAAAAAAATGAAATCAAGCAGTGAGAGAGAAATATATTGGGAAGAGAAATGGAGAAATGGAATGGGGCAAATTATTTCTCATAAAAGAGGCAAGCAAAAGACTTACTAATGGAGGGATAAGGAGGAGAGGGGAGAGAAAAACATGAAGTTTACTCTCATCACATTCCACTAAAGGAAGGAATAAAATGCACACTCATTTCGGTATGAAAACCTATCTTACAATACAGGAAAGTGGGGGACAAGGGGATAAGCAGGGTGGGGGGGGAGGATGGAAGGGAGGGCATGGGGAGGAGGGAGCAATTTGAGGTCAACACTCATGGGGAGGGACAGGATCAAAAAGAGAGAATAGAAGTAATGGGGGACAGGATAGGATGGAGGGAAATATAGTTAGTCTTATACAACACGACTATTATGGAAGTCATTTGCAAAAGTACACAGATTTGGCCTATATTGAATTGCTTGCCTTCCAAAGGGAAGGGGTAGGGAGGGAGCGAGGAAGAGAAGTTGGAACTCAAAGTTTTAGGAACAGCTGTTGAGTACTGTTCTTGCTACTAGGAAATAAGAAATACAGGTAAAGGGGTATAGAAAGTTATTTGGCCTTATAGGACAAAAGAGAAGATGGAGACAAAGGCAGAGAAGTATGAGAGAAGAGAGAGCAGATTGGTGATAAGAGTAATTAGAATGTTCCGTATTTTGGCGGGGGAGGGGACAAAAGGGGAGAAAATTTGGAACCCAAAATTTTGTGAAATGAATGCCAAAAGTTAAATAAATAAAGAAAAAAAGAAAAAGAAAAAAAAGAATAAATTAAAAATCTCCAAGTAAATATCAAATTAGAAACTCTGAAAACTTAAGGACAGGTTAGTAAAGTTGAAATTAAGAAAAGTATTGCACTAGTAAATAAAACTTAGACTTGGTTTTATTTTTTAAAAATGAGCAATCCAAAAGAGGTGGATGACAATTTTTAAAGATATAATTTGCCCAGATTAAGAGAAGAGAAATTTAAATATTTATATAACCCTATCTCAGAAAAAGAAAATGAGAGACATCAGTGAACTCCCTAGGAAAAAATCTCCAGGGCCAGTTGGATTCAGAAGTGAATTCTGTCAAACATTAAAAGAACAATTAATTCCAATACTACATAGACAATTTGGGAAAGCTGGGGAAGAAAGAGTCCTTCCAAATTCTTTTTATGATAGAATAATGGTGTTGATACCTAAACCAGGAGGAGTCCAAACCGAGAAAGAAAATTACAGATCAATTTCTCTAATGATTATAAATGCAAAAATTTTAAACAAGATTTTAGGAAAAAGAATACAGCAAATTATCACGAGAATAATACATTATGATCAGGTAGGATTTACACCAGGAATTCAAGGCTGTTTCAATATTAGGAAAACTATTAACATTATTGATCATATCAACAAATCTAACAGAAATTTCATGATTGTCTCAATAGATGCAGAAAATTATTTCTATAAAATATCTCACCCATTCCTTTTGAATATACTGGAGAACACAGGAATCAGTGGAACTTTCCATAAAACAATAAGCAGGATCTACCTGAAAACTTCAGCAAGCATTATATGCAATGAGGACAAGCTAGATGCACTTCCAATAAGATCAGGGGTAGAACAAGGATGTCCATTATCGCCACTATTATTCAATATGGTACTAGATATGTTAGTTGTAGCAATAATGAAAAAGAAATTGAAGGAATTAGAATAGGCAAAGAAGAAACTCAATTTCCTCTCTTTGCAGATGATATGATGATATACTTGGAGAATCCCAGAAGATAAAGTAAAAATGTACTGGAAATAATGAACAACTTTGGCAAAGTTGTAGGCTACAAAATAAACTTTGACAAATATTCCACATTTCTATGTATTACTAATAAAGCCCAACAGCAAGAGAAAAAAATGAGAAATCCAATTTAAAGTTATGGTAGACACTAAAAAAATTTGGGAGTCTATCTGCCAAAACAAACCAAGCGACTCTATGAACACAGTTACAAAACACTTTTCCCACATGCAAAATCAGATATAGTAAGTGGAAAAACATCAATTGCTCATGGGTGGACTAAACCAATAAAATAAAAAATGACAATTGTATCTAAATTAATTTACTTATTCAATGTCATACCAATCAATCTATCAGATAATTATTTCGTAGAGTTAGAAAAAATAATATCAAAATTCATCCAGAAGAACAAAAAGTCCAGAATATCAAAGGGAACTAATGAAAAGAAATGCTAGGGAAAGTGGCCTGGCTCTACCAGATATTAAAGTGTATTTTAGAGCAGCAATTATCAAAACCCCTTGGTACTGGATAAGAAACAGAAGAATAGACCAGTTGAATTCGTTAGGTACTCAAGATACAATGGTCAATGAATATTGTGTGTGTATCCTTGTCCTTCATTGCGGAAGAAGACCATTCCATCAGAGAAATAAAGACACGACTTGCACTTGACCCTGTTTCGAGTGAGTGAGGGCTCTGCAGGTCACCAGCCTCACTTCTCCTCCGCAACCATTTGAATCCAGTGACCAGGTATTCATCAGGATGACTGGAAATGACCCAGGATGAGGTAATTGGTGTTAAGTGACTTGCCCAAGGTCACACAGCTAGTGAGTGTCAAGTATCTGAGGTGAGAATTCTTGGGTAAAAGAGAAACAATTACTTACCATTAGTAGAAAATTTTGGAGATGTACGTCATCAAAATATACAGAGAACCAACTCAAGAGCTTCTCTTGGTGTTTTATTTTTAAAAATTAAAAAATTGAATTTAAAATGCCAAATTACACAAAAATTTCTGTAATGTAGAGCAAAATTAAGTGATTGCATAGGAAACTAAATTATTGTTGAAACTTTCAAAACTCTCTTTTCTACCTATTTCCTTCTGTCTTTTCTGTATACCTCTGTGCATTGTAAACATATTTCAATCACTATTTCTCTCCTTATTTTGTAACCTTATTGCTACTAATGTTTTCAATTCTTTTTCTACGACTGAAAAGCAAAACCAAATTCTTCTTAACAAATATATACCCTGAAGTAAAACAAATTTCCAAGTTTGGGAGATGATATATGGCCCGTTCTATATTTTTTCCATCAATTAAAATCAATAAATATTAAATGCCTATTATGTTCTAGACACTGTGCACTATGGTTAGTGATGAGGATACAAAATGTAACAAAAGACAGGCCATGATTATTTTTATTACTTATTATTGAAACAATTCATTGGTAATTTGCATGGTATGGCACCAATTTTGTAAAGTAATTTAGATAGAATTTCCATTTTTGCTGTATTGTCTCAGCACACCTATGAACAATTAATATTTTTTGATTATTTAGATCTGTATTTCTTCATGTGTAAAGTGTTAGTTAATTATTTTCATAAAATTTTAAGGATTGTCTTGACAAGTATGCTCTCAGATATTTTATGCTGTATGCATTTATTTTATATGGAATTCCTCTTTCTATATCTTCATGGTGTGATTTTTTTGGTAACATAAAAAAAATGGTGATGATTTCTGTGGGTTTATCTTATATGCTGCCACTTTGTTCAGGTTGATAATATGTCAACTAGTTGCTTTTTAATTGATTCTGTATGTTTCTCTAAGTTTGCCTTTATATTACCTGCAAAAATTTATTGTTTTGATTCCTTCTGTCCTTTGCTTCTTTCAATTATTTTTTATTATTGCTATAGCTAGCACTTGTATTATAATATTTAACATTAGTAATGGTAAAAGATACCCTTGTTTCATCCTTGATATTGGGAAGACTTCTAGGATAACCACAGATACAATTTAAACTTGGTATTAGATAGATATTACTTATCATTTTAAGAAAAGTTCTCTTGATTCTTACAGTTCCAGCACTTTTAAAAGAATAGATTTTGTATTTTGTCCACAACACTTTTTCTGAATGTATTGATGTAATCATATTTTGTTGGGCTTCATTACTAATATAGTTAATTAATATAGTTAATTATGCTAATCGTTTCCCTATATTGAACCAGCCCTACATCACTGGTATAAATTCAATCTGATATGTGACATGTTGCTGTATTGCTAGTATTTGACAATTAGTCTATAGTTTTCTATTTTCTTCTTTTATTCCCCCTTGATGAAGGAGACCCCTTGTCAAATTTTCCTTCCACTGTAAAAGCTCTTCCGTTGTATGACTCTTTTATATGAGATAATTTTCCCCATTCTTCTTCTCCATCTCCTCCTTCTCTCAGTGCTTGGCAAGAGTTATCTATCAAAGCTAGTCATCACACAATGTTGCTGTTACTTTGTACAATGTTTTCCTGGTTCTGTTCACTTCATTCAGCATGAGTCCATATAGGTCTGTCCAGGTTTTTCTGAAGTCTTCTTACTATTTCTCATGGGACAATAATATTCCATTAAAATCATATACTGCAACTTGTTTAGTCGTTCCCAATTAGTAGGCATTCCCTCAAATTTCAAATCTTTGCCACCACAAGAAGAGCTGCTATAAATGTTTTTGTCCATGTGGTTCTGTTTCCCATTTTTGAGATCACTTTGGAATAAAGCGCTAGAAGTGGTATTGCTGAGTCAAAGGGTATGAAAAATTTTATAGCCCTCTGGGCATAGTTCCAAATTGCTCTTTAGAATAGTTCATCCGTTCACAACTCTATCAAAAATGCATTAGTGTTCCAATAGTCCTACATATTCTCCAACGTTTATCATTTTCATGGTTTGTCATGTCAGCCAATCTTGTAGATGTGATGTGGTACCTCAGAGTCATTTTGATTTGCATTTCTCTAATCAACAGTGATTTAGAGCATTTTTTATGAGTATAGATAGCTTTAATTTCTTCATTTGAACACTGTCCCTTTATATCCTTTGACAATTTATTAACTGGGGAATGACTTGTTTTCTTATAAATTCTATGCAATTATCAATATATTTTAGAAATGAGGCCTTTATCAGAGACACTTGTAAAAATTGCTTCCCAGCATTCTACTTCCCTTCTAATCTTGGTTGTATTGGCTTTGCTTATGCAAAACAAAATCCATTTCAATTTCAAGAAATCAAAATGATTCATTTAACACTTCATAACATTTTCTGTCTTTTATTTGGTCACAGATTCTTCCATTCTCCATAATTAAGACTGGTAAAATATTCCACGCTTTCATATCTTACAAAGTGGTGATTTGACATTTTATATCATTCTTTATATCTAAATCATTTGCCCATTTGGATTTGATTTTGGTGTATAGTGTAAGATATTAATCTATGCCTAGTTTCTGACATACTAATTTCCAGTTTTCTGAGAAGTTTAAGTTCAATAGAGAATTCTCATGCAGAAGCTGGAGTCTTTGGGCTTATCAAACAACAGATTACTATAGTAATGGAGTACTTTGTCTTGAGTACTATTTCACTGATCCACCACACTACTTGTCAATAACAAGTAGTTTTAATGATTGCTGTTTTAAAATACATTTTAAGATCTGATGTGATTAGGCCAACTTCCCTTCCACTTATAAATCATACCTTTGTGCCTCTCTTCTGTTTCTTTTTTTAATCAGGAGTGACTGAAATTTCCCTACTTCATTGAATGTCCATATTTTTCCTAAAAAATTGTTCTCATTTTTTCTGGATAGTCCAAGCTACTTTGCCTTCTGGAATATCATATTCTAGGCATAGTCCTTCATTGTGGAAGTCCTGTATAGTCCTGATTGGAGTTCTGTGATATTTACATTGTTTGTTTCTGGCTGCTTGTAGTATTTTCTCCCTGACCTGATAATTCTGGAATTTGGTTACGATATTCTTTAGAATTTTCATTTTGGGGTATCTTTCAGCAGGTGATTGGTGTATTATTTTAATTACTATTTTACTCTCTAGTTCTAGGACATCCAGGCAAATTTCTTTGATAATTTCTTGAAATAAAAATGTTGTCCAGACTCATTATTTTGTTCATGGTGTTCAGGTAGATCAATAATTCTTAAATTGTCTCTCCTAAATCCACTTTCCAAATAAGTCATTTTTCCAGTGATGCATTTTACCTTTTCCCTTTTTCGATTTTTTAAAATTTTCTTTGACTGACTCATGAAGTCTCACAGAGTCATTAGCTTTCGCTTGCTCAGTTCTAATTTTTAATGAATTGTTTTCTTCAGTTAGCTTTTGTATTTCCTTTTCATTTGATCAATTCTACTTTTAAAAGAGTTCTTCTCTTCAGTGTTTTTGTACCTACTTTTCCATTCGTCAACTCTACTTTCAAAGGAGCTATTTTCTTCAGTGATTTTTCCCCCATTTGACCAATTGTATTTTTTAAGGAATTGTTTTCTATATTCCATTTTTGTCTTTTCTTTTCCAAGCTGTTGACTCTCTCTTGCATACCTCTTACATCTTTTCCATCATTTTCTTCTACCTCTCTTATTTGACTATAAAAATCTTCCTTGAGCTCCTTTAAGAGACATTTTAGGCTTGAAAACAGTTAATATTTCCCTTTGAGATCTTGGATGTAGGTATATTAGCAATGCTGTCCTTTTCTAAATTTTTGTTTTGATCTTCATGTTCCCATAGAAACAGTCTATGGTCAGTGTTCACATTTGCTTGTTGCTCATTTTTTTCTTGGCCTACTTCATGACTTTTAAAATTGAGCTCTCCTGCTACAGCACAGGAGGCACTGTCCCAGACTTCTTGTACTGTGTCTCTGGGGCCTAGTCACTGGCATTCTGTGCTGGCAGCTGTAGAATGTAGAGGTTTGGTAGCTGACCTAGTTGTGAGCTGGAATTCAAGTGGTGGCGGTGGCTGGCATGGGCTGATGCAAGGTAGGACTTTCTGTGTTTGTCAGGGGTTGAGCTAAAGCATATGGAGTTACAGCTGCTTGAAGATGCCTCCCCATCTGGAGCTGCACTAAAGCAGAGGGAGGTTTAGCTGCTAGAGTATTCCTGCCTGTGTAGGGATGATCAGGTGCACATGTTGGTTCTCCAAGCTGGAGCCTGCCAGTTTTTCTAGCTGTGCTAAGGTATATGAGGGTTTTGGTACTGGTGTTTGACTTCTCTACTTCTCTGTGGCTCAGGATCTTCCACATATTTGTTGAAATGGTGCCAGCTGCAGGCTTGCTGGGATGTCTTCAGTCCTGGTTCTGTGCTCCCCTTTTATGCAAGTGATACAAGTGCCAATACTGTAAGTCTCTTGGGTCAAAGGACTACTCCACGCTATCATTCTGCTAGCTCCACCATTCCAGGATCTGTCCTGGGCTCTGTTTTATTGGTGTTCAAGGATGAGAATGAGAGAGGGATAGTGGAACTAATACTTAATTCAACATCATAGTTTATGCTATTGCTTTTAATGTTTAGTTCTGCTCTTAGAGTTTTGTGGACTCTGTTAAAAACTTCTTGTGCCAGAGACTATAGGCCCTGGCTGCTAGATTCTTGTTGAACTGGGGCCACAGGGAACCTCACCATCGTTCTAGTGCTCTGCTAGGTCCCAGTTGTTGACCTCATGCAGTGGTAGTGGAAGGAGGTAAGTCAGAGTTGTGGCTGCTCATCTGCTACCACACTGGTGCCACTGGGTCTTGGTTATGGCCTTGTGCTGAGACTCACAGACTTCTGTTAGCTTGCTGAGACAGGGTCTTCTCCTGTCTTGCTGGGATGCTGCAACAGATCTGTTCTGCCAATTTCCCAAGTTATCTTGGAAAATATGTGGTTCGTTTTCTTAGTTCTGCTATCCAGAATTCCTTTGATGAACTATTTTGTAGTTGTTGGAAGTTAACTTGACATAGTGTAGGCAATTTCCTGCTCATTGTACCATTTTGGCTTCTAGAACTTGTTCCTGTGTTTTTATAGGAATAAATGCTTTTTATTATTTATTACACTAATTTACACAAGCATATGAGGGTTTTTTTTTTCTGATTTGATCTATTATGCTGATAGTTTTCCTAATATTGAACCAGGCCTTTGTTTTTTATATAGTTTCAATTTGTCATAGATTATGATTTTTCTCATATATTTCTGTATTCCCTTTGCTTATATTTTATTTAGAATGTTCTCACTGAAATTTATTAGGATAATTGGACATAGATTTCTGTTGCTGGTTTTTTTTCCCCTTGGTTTTTATATCAGCATTTTATTTTGTTGTTACAGGAATTTGGTAAGACCACTTCTATGCCTATATTCCCAAATGCTTTCGATAGTTTGAGAGATGATTTTTTCCTTTAAATATTTTGTAGAATTCTCTTGTGAATCTATCAGCAGGTGGGATTTTTTTCTTAGGGATTTCATTGATGGCTTGTTCAATTTCTTTTTCTGAGACAGAGTTATTTAAGTAATCTGCTTCCACTTATTTTAATCTCAGCAGTTTATGTATTTTTTTGCAAATATTCATCTATGCTCTTTACCTTGTTAGGTTTATTGCCATATAATTGAACTGCTAATACATACTAACGTTTGTTAAGTTCATGTTAATCAGTGGGGATTTTTTTCTCCTTTTTGTTACTTGTAAATTGGTTTTCTTCCATCTTTTACTTTCATGAAAATATCCATTTTTATTGACGTAAGCAATTAGAGATATAAACTTTCCCCAGTTATTGTTTTGGATGTATTCCATGTATTTTGTTTCCTTTCTTTTAAATAAATTATTGGTAATGTCTTTACTTTTTTTTTTTACCAATTCATTCTTTAATATTAAATTATTTAGTTTCCAATTAATTTTAATCTATCTTTCCATGGCATTTTATTGAATGTAATTTTATGTCATAATGATCTGAAAATGATGCATTTAAAATTCTATTTTTTTCATTTCGTGGTGAGGTTTTTATCTCATAATATTCATCCATTTATTTTTTTGGATAGGTACTATATAACATTTGTTTTTGAAAAGACAATATCCCTTTATATCCCCATTCAATTTTCTCCAGTATTCTACCATTATACCATATTCTACCATTCTACTTTTCTAAAATTCTTCTCATCTCCTTATTTTTTTCTTATTTGCTTTTCATTAGATTTATCTAGTTCTAAGAGGAGAATCGAGGTTTTCAAATAGCATTTTTTACGACTTCCTTCTATAGTACCTTTTAGGAAAATGTAGTTTTCTTGCTTTTCTCTTTTTTTTTTTTTTAATGTTTAAAATCACTGCCATACAATTGCGATTTTATCCCTCCCCACCCACCCCCCACTACCTCCCTCCCTCCCCACGACTGCATACAATTCTGTATAGATTCTACATATACTTTCCTATTGAGTATATTTTCACTATAGTCATGCTATGTAGTCAGACTAAGATAAATGAAAGAATCCGTATAACAAATCAGAACATGATATACAAACAGATACACATACACAAACATGATCTGCTACATTATGTGAGTGACTTCCATATTTCTCTCTCTGAGTGTGGAAGGCATTTTGCCTTGAGGTCCACCATTGGGATTTTTTTTTTTTTCAGAAGTTCTTGTGTTATTACAAAAATCTAAGTCTACCAGAAAAAACTCTCACACACTGTGGTTGTTGTTGTGCATAAAGTTCTCCTGGTTCTGCTCCTTTCACTCAGCATCAGGTCATATAAGTCCTTCCAGGCCTCTCTGAAGTCTTCTTGGTCATCATTTCTTATGGCACAATAGTACTCCATTACATTCATATACCATAATTTATTCAGCCATTCCCCAATTGATGGACATCCCCCTGACTTCCAGTTTTTGGCAACTACATAGAGTGCTGCTATAAATATTTTTGTATATGTGGGACCCTTTCCCATTTTTATGATCTCTTGGGGATATAGTCCTAGTAGCGATATTGCTGGGTCAAAGGGTATGCACATTTTTGTAGCCCTTTGGGCATAGTTCCAAATTGCTCTCCAGAATGGTTGGATGCGCTCACAGCTCCACCAACAATGAATTAGTGTTCCAACTCTCCCACATCCTCTCCAGCATTTATCATTTTCTTGTTCTGTCATGTTTGCCAATCTTATAGGTGTGATGTGGTACCTCAGAGTTGTTTTGATTTGCATCTCTCTAACCAATAGTGATTTAGAGCATTTTTTCATATGATTATAGATAGCTTTAATTTCTTCCTCTGAAAATTGCCTGTTCATATCCTTTGACCATTTATCAATTGGGGAATGACTTGTATGATTATACATTTGGGTCAGTTCTCTATATATTCTAGAAATGAGGCCTTTATCCCCGAGCTTAGCTGTAAAAATTTTTTCCCAATTTACTACATCCCTCCGGATTTTGGTTGCATTGGGTTTGGTTGTGCAAAAACTTCTCAGTTTAATGTAATCAAAGTTATCCATTTTGCATTTCATAATGCATTCTATCTCTCCTTTAGTAAAGAATTCTTCCCTTCTCCATAGATCTGATAAATACACTATTCCTTGCTTCTCCAGTTTATTCATGGTATCAATCTTTATACCTAAATCATGTACCCATTTGGACTTTATTCTTGTGTACGGTGTCAGGTATGGGTCTATGCCTAATTTCCGCCACACTGTTATCCAGTTTTCCCAGCAATTTTTATCAAACAATGAGTTCTTATCCCAGAAGCTGGGGTCCTTGGGTTTATCAAACAGAAGGTTGCTATATTCCTTGCCTACTGCATCTTGAGTGCCAAGTCTATTCCACTTGTCTACCTCTCTGTTTCTTAGCCAATACCAAGTGGTTTTGATAATTGCTGCTTTATAGTACAGTTTAAGGTCTGGTAGCGCTAGGCCACCTTCCCAGGCATTTCTTTTCATTAGTCCCTTTGATATTCTGGACCTTTTGTTTTTCCAAATGAATTTTGATATTATTTTATCCAGCTCTAGAAAGTAATTGTCTGATAGTTTAATTGGTATGGCACTAAATAAGTATATTAATTTGGGTAGAATTATCATTTTTATTATATTAGCACGGCCTACCCATGAGCAACTAATGTTTTTCCACTTACTTAAATCTGACTTTATTTGTGCAAAAAGTGTCTTGTAATTGTGTTCATATAGTCCCTGGGTTTGTTTTGGCAGGTAGACTCCTAAGTATTTTATACTGTCTACCCTAACTTTAAATGGGATTTCTCTTTCTATCTCTTGCTGTTGAACTTTGTTGCTAATATATAGGAATGCAGAAGATTTGTGTGGGTTTATTTTGTACCCTGCAACTTTGCCAAAGTTGTTTATTAATTGAAGTAATTTTTTACTTGAATCTCTGGGATTCTCTAGGTAAATCATCATATCATCTGCAAAGAGTGATAACTTAGTTTCTTCTTTGGCTATTCTAATTCCTTGAATATCTTTATCTTGTCTAATTGCTACAGCTAACATTTCTAGTACCATATTGAATAATAGTAGTGATAATGGACAACCTTGTTTCACCCCTGATCTTATTGGGAATGCATCTAGCTTATCCCCATTGCATATAATGCTTGCTGAAGGTTTTAGATAGATACTGCTTATTATTTTATGGAAAGTTCCCTTTATTCCTACGTTCTCCAATGTTTTGAGTAGGAATGGATGTTGTATTTTGTCAGAAGCTTTTTCTGCATCTATTGAGATAATCATGTGGTTTTTGTTAGCTTTGTTGTTGATGTGATCGATAATGCTAATAGTTTTCCTAATATTGAACCAGCCCTGTAGTCCTGGTATGAATCCTACCTGATCATAATGTATTAATCTCGTGATAAGATGCTGTATTCGTTTTGCTAAAATCTTATTTAAAATTTTTGCATCTATATTCATTAGGGAAATTGGTCTATAATTTTCTTTCTCTGTTTTGTCTCTTCCTGGTTTGGGTATCAAAACCATATTTGTATCATAGAAAGAATTTGGGAGGACTCCTTCTTCGCCAGTTTTCAAGAATAGTGTATGTAGTATTGGAATTAACTGTTCTTTAAATGTTTGATAGAATTCACTTGTGAATCCATCTGGCCCTGGAGATTTTTTCCTAGGGAGTTCATTGATGGCTTGTTCAATTTCTTTTTCTGAGATGGGGTTGTTTAAGTATTCAACTTCCTCTTCTGTTAATCTGGGCAATTTGTATTTTTTAAAATATTCATCCATCTCATTTAGATTGTCGAATTTGTGGGCATAAAGTTGGGCAAAGTAGTTTCTAATTATTGTTTTAATTTCCTCCTCATTGGAGGTGAGTTCACCCCTTTCATTTTTAATGTTAGTAATTTGGTTTTCTTCTTTCTTTTTTTTGATCAGATTAACCAAAGGTTTATCAATTTTATTAGTTTTTTCATAAAACCAACTATTGGTTTTATTTATTAATTCAATAGTTTTCTTTATTTCAATTTTATTAATCTCTCCTTTGGTTTTCAGTATTTCTAATTTGGTATTTACTTGGGGATTTTCAATTTGTTCTTTTTCTAGCTTTTTCAACTGCAAGCCTAAGTCATTGATCTCCTCTTTCTCTATTTTATTTATGTAAGCATTCAGAGATATAAAACTTCCCCTAATAACTGCTTTTGCAGTGTCCCATAAGTTTTGGTACGTTGTCTCACTATTGTCATTCTCTTGAATGAAGTTGTTGATTGTTTCTATGATTTCTTCTTTAACCCAATCCTTCTTTAGAATTAGATTATTTAGTTTCCAATTGATTTTTGGTTTCTCTTTCCATGGCCTTTTATTACATGGAATTTTTAATGCATTATGATCTGAAAAGGATGCATTGATTATCTCTACCTTTCTGCACTGGATTGTGAGATTTTTATGTCCTAGTACATGGTCAATTTTTGTAAATGTTCCATGTACCGCTGAGAAAAAGGTATATTCCTTTCTATTCCCATTTAATTTTCTCCAAATATCTATCATATCTACCTTATCCAGAGTTTTATTTACCTCCTTAACCTCTTTCTTGTTTATTTTAAGGTTGGATTTATCGAGTTCAGAGAGGGGGAGGTTGAGGTCCCCCACTAGTATAGTTTTGCTATCAATTTCTTCCTTCAACTCCCCCAACCTCTCCTCTAAGAATCTGGATGCTATACCACTTGGAGCATACATGTTTAGTAATGATATTGCTTCATTGTCTATGGTGCCTTTTAGTAGGATATAGTTTCCATCCTTATCCCTTTTGATTAGATCTATTTCTGCTTTTGCTTTGTCTGAGATTAGGATTGCTACTCCTGCCTTTCTTACATGAGCTGAGGCACAATATATTCTGCTCCATCCTTTGACCTTTATCCTATGTGTATCCCCCCGTTTCAAATGTGTTTCTTGTAAGCAGCATATTGTTGGATTATGGCTTTTAATCCATTCTGCTATCCGTCTCCGTTTTATGGGAGAGTTCATCCCATTCACATTCACAGTTATGATTACAATCTGTGTATTTCCCTCCACCCTCTTTCCCACCATTTGTGCTTTTAACTCTCCCGTCTCCCTTCCCCTCCTCAATAGTATTCACTTTTCTCCCCCTCCTCCTGCAGCCTTCCCCTCCTTCTTTTAGCCCCCCTCCCTTTTAGTCCCCTTTACTCTTATTGCTTCTTTCCTCCCTTTTAGCCACCCTCCCCTTTCTTCCCCCTTCCCCTCCTACTACCTATAGAGCTAGTTAGGATTATCTACTTAAGATTATTGTTCCCTCCTTTGAACAAATCAGATGAGAGTACCTCTCAAACAATGCTCATCTCCCTCCCCTCCTTCCCTCTACTATAGTTTTGTACTTCTTCCTGTGATATAATTTGCCATTTTCTGCTTCCCCCTTTCCACACCTCCTATTACATTCCCTTCTCATACTTAAATCATATTTTTGACATGACATCATTTACTTTATGCCCGTTCCCTCTACATATATCCCTTTTATCATAATAGCTGCACAGTTCTCAAGATTAACAGGTATCATCTTCCCTTATAGGGAGGTAAACAGATTGCCCTAATTGAGTTGCAAGTTTTTGTTTTTGTTTTTTCCCCTCTGTTTACCTTTTTATGATTCTCTGGAGACCTGCATTTGAAGATCAAATTGTCTATTGAGTTCTGGTGTTTTGGTCAGGAAGCTCTGGAAATCCCTTATTTCGTTGAATGACTTTCTCCTTGCCTGAAATGTTATGCTGAACTTTGCTGGGTAGTTGATCCTTGGTTGGAGTCCCAACTCCTTTGCCTTATGGAATATTGGGTTCCAATTCTTTCGATCTTTTAATGTAGAAGCTGCAAGTTCCTGTGTGATCCTGACTGTGTGACCTTGATATTTAAATTGTTTCTTCCTGGCTGCTTGTAGTATTTTCTCCTTCACTTGATAGCTCTGGAATTTGGCAACTATATTTCTTGGGGTTTTGAGTTTGGGATCCCTTTCCGGTGGGGAACGGTGGATTCTTTCCATGACTATTTTGCCCTCTGAGTCTAGTACTTCTGGGCAGTTTTCCTTGATGATTTCCTGGAAGATATTGTCCAGACTCTTTTCTTCATCATGGGTTTCTGGCAGGCCAATAATTCTTAGATTTTCTCTCCTGGATCTATTTTCCAGGTCAGTTGTTTTTCCAATTAAATATTTTAGATTTTCTTCTATCTTTTCATTCTTTAGATTTTGTTTGAGTGATTCTTGTTGCCTCATTGAGTCATTAGTTTCTACTTGCCCAATTCTAATCTTGATCGTATTGTTTTCTTCAGTTAGCTTTCGCATCTCCTTTTTCACCTGGCCAATTTTTCCCTTTAAGGAGCTATTTTCTCCATTTAATTTTTCTACTTCTTTTTCCATTCGACCAATTTTCCCAGTTAGGTTTTGGGTTTCCTTTTCCATCTGATCAATTTTCCCTATTAGGTTTTGAGTTTCCTTTTCCGTTTGATTAACTCTTCCTTTTAGGGAATTATTCTCTCCAGTTAATTTTTGAACTTCCTTTTCCATTTCTTCAATTTTCTTTTTCAGATTGATGTTCTCATCAGTGAATTCTTTTTTTATAGTTTTAAAATCATTGGCCAGTTTTTCTCTTATATCCTTCTTCAGACGTTCCAGGTAATCTAGTTGTGCTTGCGAGAAATTCATAGTCCCATCTGAGGTTTCAGATGGAAGTACAGTCTCAGCTCTGACCTCTTTGGTGTTTGTGTTTTGGTCCTTATCCCCATAGAAAGATTCTATGGTTTTTTCACTTTTCGTCTGCTTTTTCCGATTCATGATGTTGGCTGAGTGTTGTAGCTTTTGGTTCTTTCAGTCAGAAGATACAGATCTTTTAAGTTGAGTTGATGTTTGTCTAGGCTAAAAGCAGGTTTTTTTTTGTTTTTTGTTTTTTTTTTTTTGTTGTTGTTGTTGTTTCCCAGATCAACCCTGGGGTTAGCTTGATAGGTGTGTTGGAGGTGTGGTCTGGTCTCAGGATATCTCCTCAGCTGGCCTGAGGCAAAGGCAAGGTCAGGGGATGGTGATCCCAGCTTCCCTATTGTCTTCCCTTTCCCCTGGAGGGCTGGGGCACGCCTAGAGGCTAATGCGTGTTCCCGCCCCTCCTGGGGCTCGTCTCCCGGGCTGAGGCTTGCTTGGGTCTCAGTGCGAATTTTCTCTGCCCTGGGTCGTCTGTCCCTCCAGATAGCCTCCACCATGGTGGGAAGAATCCCCCTTTGCCACTTTTCCAGCCTGTGGTGTTATGAGACCACCCGCCCCCTTCTGCTGTTCCCACTGATCCAGGATTAATCTGGGGAAGAATTTTATGGTTCCCTCACGGTCATCGGGGGGAGGGAAGAGCACTTACTGATCACTCCGGCATCCCAGCTCCTGAATGTTCAAGTAGTGACCCACTGAAGTCCCGTCTTTAGGCTGAAGATTTCAAAGGCTGTTGCGGTGATATCGTTGGCTCGGCCTGGCTTATCTCCTGCTCCGCTGGTCTCGCCCGCCACTCTCGGGCCCCTCGGGTCCCCTCCGCCCTGCCACGTCGACCGCGCTGCACTGTTCACCGGGGTCTTACCCCCGCGGAACAGATCCCTCCTGTGGACCTTCCAGTCCAGCCTGGGCTCCGAATCTGTCAAAGTCCGTCTCCCACTGGATTCTACAACTCCAAAGTCTGGTCAGACTCTCCCCCCAGAGATATCCAAAGGAGTTTTTCCAGGAGCTTAGGTGAGTCGTTGCTTTCACTCCGCCATCTTGGCTCCGCCTCCCCTTCGGTCTCTTAATGTAAAGGATGCCAGATTCTATGTTATCCTGATTATATTTCCACTGTACTCGAATTGTTTCTTTATAGTTGCTTGTACTATCTTTTGTTTTCCCTTGTCCTGGGAACTCTGGAATTTGGCTACAATATGCATAGCAGTTTCTCTTTTCGTCTCACTTTCAGGAGGTGGTTGGTGGATTCTTTCAATAGTTTTTTTTTTGCCCTCTGCTTCCAGAATATCAGGGCATTTTTCCAGGATAATTTCATGAAAGATGTTGCCTAGTCTCTTTTTTTGATCATGGCTTTCAGGTAGTCCTATAATTTTAAAATTGTTTCTCTGTGACCTAATTTCCAGGTCAGTTGCTTTTCCAATGAAATGTTTCACATTGTCTTCAATTTTTTTTTTCATTCTTTTGGTTTGTTTTGTAATTTCTTGGTTTCTCATAAAGTCATTGGCTTCCAACTGCTCCATTCTGATATTTAAAGAACATTTTTCTTCATTGAGCTTTTGAACGTCCTTCTCCATTGGGCTAATTATGTTTTTTAAAGCATTCTTCTCATTGACTTTTGGACGTCTTTTGGCAGTTGAGTTAGGCTATTTTCAAAAGTGTTATTTTCTTCAGCATTTTTTGGGTCTCCTTTACCAAGCTTTTGACTTGCTTTTCATGACTTGCTTGAATTTTTCTCATTTATCTTCTCAGACTTTCCTCCACCTCTCTTACTTGAGTTTCAAAATCCTTTTTGAGCTCTCTCATTTCCTGAGACCATTGTATATTTATTTTGCAGGTTTTGGAAGCCTTGACTTCCTCTGGTGTTATGTATTGTTCTTCCTTATCCAAAAGGATGGAGGAAAATACCTGTTTACCAAAGAATTAACATTCTATAGTCCTTTTTCCCCCTTTTTTGGACATTTTCTCAGCCAGTTGTTGACTTTTGAGTCCTTTTGGAAGAGGAGGGTATGCTCTGGGAACCTGTGTGTCTTCCATTCCTGCAAGGTGGCACAATCAAGAGACAGGAGTTTACTCCTCTCCTGGTTTGCACACTGGTCTGGGAGCAAGCAAAATCATTTCTGCCCAGAATCTGGAAGTAGTAGAATTCCCTCTCCACAACTGCTTCAAATTCCACCTCCCCAGCCCTGGTTCTCATCCCAGAGCCAGGTTCAGGGCCGAGATTCCGATAAGTGGTTCAATTCTCCCAGGGGCTTCAGACAGAGAGCTCCAAAAATGAATGCTGCAGCTGCAGTTGCTACTGCTCGTGGTTGAGACCACGTTCCCTTCTCCTGGGTGAAGGAAATTTCTCACTGACCTTTGAAAGTTTCTGTGGCTTTTGTGGATTCAGCAATCTGGGAACTGCTGCTGCTGCTGCTGGTGGAGCCCTTGAGTGGGATAGGTTTAGTGAAGACTTCTCAGATTGCAATTCTTCTCCCAGGGGTGAGGTAAGGCCTAAAGGCTCAAGATTACAATATTTTTAGAATAGAATAGTTCCATATAAGGACATAAAACTGTGTAGTGTATTAGGGTCTCAATGACTGGACAAAACTTACATAATTCCCCGATGTCTTCATTTCAAAAGGGATTGGTTAGATTTCGTGTCTAGAATGTAAGAATATATTCTCAGCTAATGAGGGTAATGGTCAATGGGGGAGGAGGGACTTGCCTTAGGATCTATATAAAACACTGCCCTTTTCTTTGTCTTCGGCTTTCCTACTCCTACAGGCTAGCCCCACTTCTCGAGAATTGAATAAATCACTTTTCTGTCATCACTTTGAGAGGCTTCTGAGTAATTGATTTATGTAGGGACCTGAGCCATCCCACACACCCTGAAGCCTGTTCCAGGTCCTGTTCCTCCTGCCCAGCTCAGCCCATGCTGGGTGGCGCTCTGCTCCACGTCCAGTTTGATAGACCTTTCCTCTTGGCCTTCCAGTCTGTCTTGGGTTAGAAACCTCTTTCACTCTGTCGTTTTGTGCCTTCTGCTGCTCTAGACTTTGCTTAGAATTATTTTACAGTTATTTTATGGTCTATGTCGGGGAGCTTCTACAGGTCCATCTTCCTACTCTGCCATCTTGGCAGCGCCCCCAGCTCCATCCATCAGGATTCTTTTTTTGCAAAAATATTTGCACATTTTTATAGCCGGTTAAGTATAATTACAATTTGCTTTCCATTATTGTTGGATCAATTTACAACTCCATCAACGATGCATTACCGTTCAAATATTCCCACATCTTTAACATTCATCAATTTCCTTTTTTTTGGTCATATTTGCCAATCTGATAGGTTTAATGTGGTACCTCAGAGTTGTTTTACTTTTCATTTCTGTAATCAGTAGGGATTTAGAATATTTTTCAATATGACTATAGATACCTTTAATTTCTTCCTCTGAAAAGAGTCTGTTTTGCTGCTGCAAAACATCTGGCTGGGGCTGCACTGAAATACATGGTGGTTTTCCAAGCTGGAGTTTGCAGTTCCCCTGGCTACACTAAGTATGTAAGGAGCTCTGGTTTTGGTGAATACCTGTTCCGTTTTCCTGGGGCTCAGAATCTCCTACTGGTTACCTGAGGTGGGGCTTTCTTCCTATTTGCTGGGTTGGGACCTGTCCTGGAATGTGCTTCCATTTTATGCAAAGTAAAACATATCTTTCTTGCTGCACCTCCAAATTTCCCAGGCTAAAAGAATACTCTGCACACTTTCCTACTGGCTCCACTGTTTCCAATTTGTTCTCTGGGACTATTTTATGTTTTTTCTGGAGGTGAATATGGGAGAGGGAGAGAGAGGGAAGGAGGGAGGGAGGGAGGGAGAGAGAGAGAGAGAGAGAGAGAGAGAGAGAGAGAGAGAGAGAGAGAGAGAGAGAGAGAGAGAGAGAGAGAGCATTTAAATGATCACTCAACCATCTTGGCTCCTAGAACTTCTATAACGTATTTTTATATGCCTATAGATAGCTTTAATGTCTTTATCTGAAAACTAACTCCTCATGTCATTTGACCTTATCAATTAGAATTCATATAATTTTGATCAATTGTAGTTCTTCTTATATTTTGGAAGCAAGGCTTTTATCAGAGAGCCTGGCTGTAAAAATTACTTGCCAATTTTCTGCCTCCCTTCTAATATTGGTTACATTGGCAGTGTTTATGGAAAAGTATTTTAATATAATGTAATCAACATTATCCATTTTGCATTTCATAATGTTCTCTGTTTCTTGTTTTGTCTTAAATTTTTCTCTTCTCATAGATCTGACAGGTAAACTATTCCTTAATAATATGCTTACATTTTGCTTATGGTATCACCCTTTATGTCTAAATAGTGTATGCATTTTGGCATTACCTTGTTTTACATTATATATAGTATACCATCTTAATGCATGTCTATGACTAGTTTCTGTCATCTTACTTTCCAGTTTTCCCAGCAGCTTTTGTGAAATGGTGAGTTCTTATCCCAGAATTTAAAGTCTTTGAGTTTATTAAACAGCACATTACTATAGTGATTGACTACTGTGACTTGCGAACCTAACCCATTCCAATGATTGACCATTCTATTTCTCAGGCAGTACCAAGTAGTTTTGATAATTGCTGATTCATGATTCAGTTTTAGAACTGAAACGACTAGGCCACCTTTCCTTGCATTTCTTTTCATCTTTTCATTTGATATTCTTGACATTTTATTCTCAGAGATGAAATTTTTTTCAAGCTCTATGAAATAATTTTTAGGTATTTTGATTGGTATGGCACTATACAAGTAAATTGATTTAAGTAGAATTGCCATTTTATTTATGTTAGTTTGACCTATCTATGAGCAACTGATATTTTTTGAGGAATCTAGACCTGATTTTATTTGTGTGAAAAGTATGTTGTAATTATATTCATATACCTTCCTTGTGTGTTTTAGCAGTAGCATCCTAAATATTTTGTTACTTTAAATGGGATTTCTTATTCTGTGTCTTTCTGTTTGACTTTCTTAATAATATACAGAAATGCTGATGATTTATATGTCTTATATTTATATCTTGCAACTTTGCTGGTTGTTAATTATTTCAAGTAGGTTTTAATTGATTGTCGAGGATTCTCTAAGTATACCACCATATCATCTGAAACAAATGACAGCTTTGTTTCTTCACTGAGTACTCTAATTCCTTCCCTTTTTCTCTTTTATTGCTCAAGCTAACATTTCCAGTACAGTATTGAAGAACAGTGGTCATAATGGACCCTTGATCTTATCTGTAATGTGTCTAGCTTATCACCATTATATATTGTGCTTGCTGATAGTATTAGATAGATGACACCTATCATTTTAAAGGAAGTATTTCTTTTATTTTTTTAGTTGGAAAGGGTACTGCATATTGTCAAAAGCTTTTCAGTGTCTATTGACATGATCATATGATTTCTGTTAATTTTGTTATTGATGCAGTCAATTATGCTAATAGTTTTCCTAACATTCAATCAGTATTGGATTCCCAGTATAAATCCCCACCGTCAACTTGGACACAGTGCATTATCTTCAGGTTGAGTTGCTAAAATCTCTTTGCTAATATTTTATTTAAAATTTTACACGAATATTCATTACGGAAATTGGTCTATAACTTTCTATTTCTGTTTTGACCCTTTCTTCTTTAATTCAGCACAGTATTTGTACCATAACAGGAATTTTTTAGAACTCCACCTATGTTTTGAAATAATTTATATAGTATTAGAATTAGTAGTTCTTTAAATGTGTAAAACCGTCTGTCTCTGGAGATTTTTTTAGGTAGTTCAGTGATGACTTGTTCAGTTTCTTTTTTCCTGAAATGAATATTTAAGAATTTTATTTCTTCTTCTGCTTATCTAGGGAACTAATTTTTTTTTTGGTAAATATCCATTCATTTCACTTTGATTTTCAGGCTTATTATCACACATTGGGCAAAATGTCTCCTAATTATTGTTTCAATTGACACTTCATTTGATGGGGATTTCATACTTTTCATTTTTGTTAATGATAATTTGGTTCTTTCTTTTTTGAATCAAATTAACCAAAAGTTTATCTATTTTTCAATAAAACTAGATATTAGTTTAATAGTTCAATATGTGTCTTAATTTCTTTCTCCTTTGATTTTCAGAATTTCTAATAGGATATTTAATTGGGAATTTTTTTTCTTTTTTCTAGTTTTTTAATTGTATGTGCAATTCATTGATCTCTTTCTCTATTTTATTTCTGTAAGCATTGAGATATATAAGATTTACCCTAAGGACTGGTTGGTCCTATAAATCTCTCTGCCTCTTTCTTTCTACGTTTTTCTGTCTGCATCTCTCCTTCCCTCTCTCCCTCTCCCCACCCCCGTCTCCATCTCTCTCCCAACTTTTGTACAGATTTGAACAGTATCATTCATAAAAGTCAGTTCAATTTATACTATATCAGTCATATAAAATAATATTCCTTTATACATCTTACTCTGGCTGTTAGGGTTAACTATGTCTGGCATCCGTAACAAGGTTTTGTCTTAGTTTTCAGAGCAAGATACTGACCATGGAGGTAAAAAACATCTCTCAGACAATCTCAGAGGAACTTGTATCTCAATGAACTAAATCACTGATGATTACAGCCATCTTCATCTTCCAATATAACATGCAACATACCACCACTGTTTTGCAGTGGATCCAGTTTCACTATTAAGTGACAACTTCTTTTCCCTTCTCTCAGTTTCAATATTTCATTTACCATCATGATATTTTCTTGTTAACCTCTTCTTACTGCGAGATGAGAGGGAATATACCCACCTCCTTTTTGTTCCATGTACTTGATTAGGTTACATTACACATTCTCTTTTCTTTACCTATATTTTCCCTTTTCCCTTTGGGATCATCCTACACAGCAATTTATTCACTAAAATATATTCTTTAATACATAGGAGTGTTTGGTAGGTTTAGTCCACAACATTTCACTCCCTTTCCTCAACCATTACTGCTCCAACTCCTTTATATTCTATTTCATCTGTAATCCCTTTCAGCATTTTAGAAAGAAATTTTTCTATGATTTATTAGCTATAACCTTATTTTTATTTTAGTTTTTCATAGTCTTTAGAGATGAAATAAATGATTGTTATTATTTTATTCGTGCGGTAATGTGCAAACTTTCTTTCATAGTTGTATTTCTTCTTTACATCTATGGGTGTATGTATGTGTGTGTGTGTGTGTGTGTGTGTGAGAGAGAGAGAGAGAGAGAGAGAGAGAGAGAGAGAGAGAAAGGGAGAGAGAAGAGGGAGAGGGAGTCAGAAAGACAGAGAGAGAGAAAGAGAGAGAGAAGGTGAAATATAAATAATCAATTTTTTCCACCCAAATGTTTCAAATGACTCTTTAATTGAAAGTACTTTTTTTCATTGATAATTACCTAGGTTTGCCAGGTTTTACAATTATGGTTTATTTTAAGGAGTAAGGAGGGAATGTAATAAACATTTATATAGAACTTTCTTTATACTAGGTATTGCACTAAACATATTTTAGAAATAATGTCATTTAGTCTTCACCAAAATTCTATAATTTATGTGTTCTTTATTATCCCCATTTTACACTTGAAAACAAAAAGTGAGGCAAAGAGAAATTTAATTACTTGCCCAGGGTCACATGACTAGTGTCTAAGTCCACATTTCCTGACTCTTTACCACTATCTATCTCTCTATTTCCCATCCACTATGCTCCCTTATTATCTCCTGAGTTTTTAAAATGTTTTCTTCCTTTTCTTTATGTATTTTCTGGTGGGTAAGGAGTAGTCTTGTGTGATTCAATATTCTCTTCCGTGAGTTTCATAGAATTTTTTGCTGCTTGCAAAGGATATTATTTTTCTTTGAATTGTGAAATCTAACCCGGATATGTCTCAAAACTTGAAAACTGCATGTTTGTTTTTGTTTGTTTTTAGTTGTGACTTTGTTTCTGGAGGTGATGTGTGGATTTTTCTGAAGGTCAATTTACCTCAGGCTGATTATAAATATACCTTCCTTTCAAAGCTAGGTAGTATTGAGAACTCTTTGTTCCAATGGAATGTTTGAATAACAGCAGGGACTGAATGTGCTACCAGATACTGCAACAGCAGGAAAATTTTAGGCTGCGTTTAAGTGAACAAGCAAGAGTGATTTGTTCAGTCCTGCTCATGTTCAATCCTCAAGATAATAGGTAATTTGATAAAGCTATACATATATGTTCATAGTAAACCTATTTTTTACATTAGTCATATATAAAGAAGAATTAGAACCAATGGGAGAATTGACAAGAAAAAATGAGAGAAGGAGAGAGAGAGAGAGAGAGAGAGAGAGAGAGAGAGAGAGAGAGAGAGAGAGAGAGAGAGACTCACAAGCAAATTATGTTTGTTCAATTATTTAGAACTGACTTTTTATGTAGGAAAAGGGTTTTATAATTGTGTTCATACAGTCCCTGGGTTTGTTTTGGCAGATAGACTTCCAAATATTTTATATTGTCTACAGTGACTTTAAATGGAATTTCTTTTTCTGTCTCTTTCTGTTGGGTTTTGTTGGTAATACATAGAAATTCACATGAGTTATGTGGCTTTATTTTGTATCCTGCCACTTTGTCAAAGTTGTTAATTATTTCAAGTAGGATTTTATTTGATTTTCTAGCATTCTCTAAGTATATTATCATATTGTCTGCAAAGAGTGATAACGTAGTTTCTTCTTTGCCTATTCTAATTCCTTCAATTTCTTTTCCTTGTCTTATTGCTAAAACTAGCATTTCTAGTACCATAATGAGTAACAGTGGTGATAATAGAAATCTTTATTTCACCTCGAATCTTATTGGAAATTCACCTTCCTTGGCTCCATTACATATAATGCTTGCTGATGGTTTTAGAGAAATGCTAGTTCTTATTTCAAGGAAGGCCCCATTTATTCCTATGCTCTCCAGTGTTTTCAATAGGAATAAGTGCTGTATGTTTTTCAAAGCTTTTTTAATACGTCTATTGAGTTAATCATATGGTTTCTGTTAGGTTTGTTGTTGATATGATCAATTATTGTGATAATTTTCCTAATATTGAACCAGCCTGCTACCATGCTATAAATCCTACTTGATCAAAGTGTATTATTCTAGCAACAAGTTGTTATAATCTGTTTGCCAAAATCTTATTCAAAACTTTTCATCTATATTCATTAGGAAAATTTGTTTATAATTTTCTTTCTCTGTTTTGTCTCTTCCTGGGTTAAGGTATCTGCACCATATTTGTGTCATTTGGTAGGACTTCTTTGCAAATTCTTCCAAATAGTCTCTATAGTATTGAAATTGCCTGTTCTATTTCATAGAATTCGCTTGTGAATCATTCTGAAGCAGGAGATTTTTTCCCAGGGAGTTCACTGATGGATTGATTGTTCAATTCCTTTTTCTAAGATGGTATTATTTAAGTATTTTACTTCCTCTTCTGTTAATCGGAGCAATTTGTGTATTTGGTAAATATTCATCCATTTCACTAAGATTGTCAAATTGATGGGCATTTACTTGGGCAAAATAATTTTTAATTATTGTTTTAATTTCTGCTTCATCAGAGGTGAATTTAAATTTTTTTTTCATTTTTGATACTGGTAATTTGGCTTTCTTCTGTCTTTATCAAAATCAAATTGACCAAAGGTTTATCAATTTTACTGCGTTATCCATAAAACAAACTCTTAGTTTTATTTAATATTTCATTGCTTTCCTTAATTTCAATTTTATTATTCTCTCCTTTGGTTTTCAGTATTTCTAATTTGTTATTTAATTGGGAATATTCACTTTATTCTTTTCCTAGCATTTTCATCTGCATTCCTCTGTTTCAAAAGTGGTTCTTGTAAACAACATGTTGTAAAGTTATGGGTTTTTAACCCATTTTGCTATCCACTTCCATTTTATGAAAAGTACGTTGCAATCACATTCCCAATCATAATTTTATTTGTGTCTCTGTATCCTATCCCTCATAACATTTTTGTTTTTATTTCTCCCTTCCCTCTTCCCCTCCTCAAACGAGTTTACTTTTGAACAGCACCTCGCTCAGTGTTCCCTCCCTTCTAACAGTGCCCTTCTCCTTTATTTCTCTTATTACTTCTGTCCTTTCATTTAACCCCCCCCTTTTCTTTCCTCTTTCCCTTCCTACTGTTTATATTGCTTGTTAGATTTCTATATTTAACTGAGAATGCTATTCCTTGCTTGAACCAAATATGAGAGTAAAGCTGAAAAAAAGTCCACATCCTTTCCTTCTTTCCCTCTAATATAATGTGTTTTTGTGTCTCTTCATGACATATATTTTACGATTTTCTGCCTCCTCCTTCCCTCATCTACCTCCACATCTCTTAATTAAGTTTTGTAATCATCACATCAATTAATTTATACCCACATCTTCTATCTATGTATAACCCTTTTAATAAATATACAATTGAATAAATATATAATTCTGGAGTTCAACAAATATCCCCCTCACATGTAGGGATGCAAATAATTTGCCTATATTTTGCCTACATTTTTTTTCTTCCCCACCCCATTTACCTCTTTATGCCTCTCTTGAGTCATGTATTTGAAGATTAATTTTTCTATTGAGCCCTTTTCATCAGGAAAGTATGGAAAACCCTTATTACATTGAACATCCATCACCTAGCCTGAACGATTATGCTTAATTTTGCTGGGGAGTTGATCCTTGGTTATTGTCTCAGCTCTTTGAACTTAGGAAATGTCATATTCTAGTACCTCCAGTTTTTTAATATAAAAGCTACAAGGTACTGTGTGATTCTAACTGTAGTTCCCTTTTATTTGAAATATTTCTTTCTAGCTGCTTGCAATATTTTCCCATTAACCGCATAATTCTAGAACTGACAAAATTATTCCTTGGTGTTTTCAATTTGAGATGTCTCAGGAGGTGATCAGTGTGTTCTTTCTTGATTTTTTTGCCTCCGAATTTGAAGCTTCAGGGCAGTTTTCCTGAATGATTTATTAGAAAATACTCTCTAGGCTCTTTTTTTCATCATGACTTTCCAGGAGAACAGTAATTTTTTAGATTTTTCTCTCTTGGATCTATTTCTCAGTTCAGTAGTTTTTTCCAATGAGATATTTACATTTTCTTCTCTTTTTCATTCTTTATATTTCCTTGACTGATTCTTGATCCATCCTAGAATCATTATTTCCTCTTGGACAATTCTAAGTTTTAATGAATTATTTTCTTCTCTTAGCTTTTGTACCTTCTTTTTTATATAACTATTTTATTAGTTTTCAGTATTCTGTAATCATTTCGATGTATCTCAGATTTTTTCCCCCTTCCTCCTCTTTCTTCTCCTTTCCCTCCTCACTCCCTCTCCAAGAAGGCTTGCAGTCTTGTATAGGTTCTACACATACATTCCTGTTAAACACAATTTCACCGTGGTCGTGTTGAGTAGAAGAATTAAAATGAATGGGATAAACCTTTAAACAAAACATAACACAAAAGAAAATGGTCCGCTTCATTCTGTGATCCAATTCCATAGATCTTTCTCTGCATGTGCAAGAAGCTTTGCCTCAAAAGTCCATTGGGAATTTTTTAGGTCCTTGTGTTGCTATGAAGGACTAAGTCTACCAGAAAAATTCCTTGCACACTGTGATTGCTGCTGTGTTGTATCTTCTTTTTAAAAAAAGTTATTTTCCCTAGTCAGCGAAAAATATTCATTTGGCCAATTTTACTTTTTAAGGAGCTAAATGCATATTTAAAATCATTGGTCATTTTTTCTTGTACCTCTCTAATTTCACTTCTAAAATTCTTTTGACCTCTTCCAAAAATACTCTTTGAACTTGAAACTGGTTCATATTCCCTTTTGAGGTTTCAGATGTGAGTACAGTATCAATGATGTCCTCTTCTGAACTGATATTTTTTTCCCTATCCCTGTGATAAGATTCTATGGTCTTTGCTATTCTAATTTGCTTCTGGCTCATTGTGATCACCATTTTCCTGACTTTTAAAGTGGACCTCTGACTCTGCGGGTTCTGTCCTACATTTTTTGTTCTAGTCATGCTTACTGGTTTTGTGTTCTGTAGTTACTGGTTCTTTTAACTAGAAAGCAATATAATGTCTCAGCTTATCTGCTGCTGAGCTGGTCGGTGTGTGCCAAGGCTGAGATGGTGTGAAGTCTGAGTTTCCCCTGAGTTATACCTAACTAATGGCTTGAGGTGTAGGGAAGAGTTAGGCTGACCACTGGAGGTCCCCTCTTCCCATAAGGTTGCACTAACCCAGTCTGCCCTGATGCCAACCCAATTCCCCTGGCTGTGCTAAGGCACACCTGGACTTCTGGTGTTGGCTCTTACTGGTTCCACTCCCTTGTCCTTTTTGATTTGTTGTTGTTGTTTTTTATGATATTCTTGCATCACTCTCATTTCAGTCCAGCATCTCCTGCTGGACTGATCAGGTGGGGCTTCCTAGGATGCTTCTGGTCCTACACTGGTCCTCTTCAACCACAACAGGAGGCATCCTTTCGGGTTGTCTTTCTAGTCTCCCAAATTAAAAGACTGGCTCCACTATTCTAGGATTTTTTCTGATAAAATATTTTCTGATTCTTTCATTGATAATCAGACAGGGTGACAGCACTTACAGTTTACTCTGCAATCTTGCCTCCCAAGAGTTCAAGTAAGTGATTTTCAAACACTGAGTGGACTGATAGACCCTAGAGTGTCTGCTACTGTTGACATGGGCCTCTCACTTCTCTCTTGCTCACTTTTGCTGGACTCCAATTTTGTGTGAGCAATTGGGGGACCTGAACTGGAAGCAAGGTATGTAACCAGAAGAAGACAGCAAGGTAAAAGCTCCAACACCCAAAGCCTCCAAGAAAAATATGAAATGGTCTCAGATCATGGAAGAGCTCAAAAAAAATTTTTTTAATCAAGACAAGTAGAGAAAAAGTTTGGAAGAGAAATGAGAGTGATACAAGAAAATCATAAAAAAGTCAAAAGCTCGCTACAAAAGAGCCTAAACAATGGCTAGGAAAATGATACCTTAAACAAGACTAACCCAAACAGTGAAAGAAGTCCCAAAAGTCAATGAGGAAAAGAAGAGCAGAATTGGCCAAATGGAAAAGGAAGTTCAAAAGCTCACTGAAGAATATAATTCCTTAACATTAGAATGGAGCAAATGGAAGTTAATGACTTTATGAGAAATCAAGTAATTATAGAACAAAACCAAAATAATGTAAAAAAATAGAAAAAAATATGAAATATCTCACTATAAAAACAACTGACCTGGAAAATAGATGCAGGAGAGATAATTTAAAATTATTCGTCTATCTGAAACGCATGATAAAAAAGGGGTCTAGACATCATCTTTTGAGAAATTATCAAGGAAAACTGCCCTGATACTTCAAAATCAGAGGGTAAGATAGGAATGGGTAGAATCCACTGAATCTCTTGAAAGAGATCCCCAAAGGAAATCTCCTAGGAATATTGTAGTCAAATCCCAGAGTTCCAAGCTCAAGGAGAAAAATACTGTAAGCAGCCAGAAATAAATAATTCAAGTATTGGGGAAACACAATCAAGACAACAAAGGATTCAGCTGTTTCTACTTGATGAGATTGGAAGACTTGTAATAAGATATTCAAGAGGTCAAAGAAGATAGGATGAAAACCAAACATCACCTACCCAGCAAAACTGAGCATAATACTTCGGGGGAAAAATGGAATTTCAATGCAATAGAGGACTTTCAAACATTCTTGTTCAAAAGACAAGAACAGAATAGCAAATTTGACTTTTAAATACAAGAATCAAAAGAACCATGAAAAGATAAACAGGAAAGAGAAGTAAAGGAACTCATTATAGTGAAACTCTTTATCCTCCTACATGGAAAAGTGATATTTCTAACTCATGAGACCTTTCTCAGTATTAGAGTAATTAGAAGGAATATGTATGTATATGTGTGTACACGTTTACATATATGTATATAGTATGTGTGTACATATATGTATGTATACATATATGCGTACCTATATATCCAGAGATACACACACCACATATAGGTATGTATATACATGTGTATGTGTATGTATGTATGTGTGCAAAAGTATGTCATGTGCGTATATGTATGTGTAATTACTTATCTATGTATAAACAGAGGTTATAGGGTGATTTTAATATAAAGGGAGGATACTTAAAAAAACAACAAAATTGAATGTTGTGATTAATGTACTGGGAGAAAGAGCGAAGGAGAGTTATAATATAGTAAATCATCTCACATAAAAGTGGGAAGAAAGAACTTTTACAATGATGGGTAACAGAAAGGAGGTAAGACGGAATGAGTGAGCCTTACTCGCATTGGATCTGGCTTAAGGAGGGAATAAAACACACTCTATTGTGTATAGAAATCTATGTTACCCTGCAGAGAGGCAGTGGAAAATGGAATAAGAAAGAGAGGATAACAGAAAGGATGGAAGATTGGGGGAAAGGGTAATCAGAACCAAACAGTTATGTTAAGATACACATTAGTCCTAACCTAAATGCAATCAGAAAATACACAAAAATATTCATAAGTCTCTTGAAGTCAGAATGAATGAAAATCTGATGAGTAGTCCATAAATTAAAGAAGAGATGCATCACTTGTGGTACATAAATATCATGGAATATCATTGTGTTATAAGACATACGAAGGAGATGATTTAAAAGAAACCAGAAAGATTTGTATAACTTGATGTGGAGTTTGGCAACCAAAATTAGAAAACAGTTTATGAAATAACAACTGTATGTACAACCAAACAACTTTAAAATAATTGGGATTTCTTACCAACATAATAATCTACTAAAATTCTATGATAAAACATACCCTCCTCATAGTAGTAAAGGGAATATATAATGAGACTTTTTTTTCTTTTTTGACTTGGACAATGTAGCAAATTTTTTTGATTGAAAATACCTATTTATCACTTGGCTTGATTTTCTTTAGTTCTCAAGTCAGGGAAGAGGCATGGAGGTATCAGGATGAGAAGGTAGATTTAAAAACAAAAATAAAACCAAGGCTTCTTAATATGGGGTCTATGGACTCCCAAGCTATCCACATTGAGATTTTTAAAAAAAACACTTCTTTGCTAAAAAAAAAAAAAATGTTTTTCCCCCTCTATGTACTTTATTTTATGTGCTTAAAACATTAGTATAAGAATGAATACATGGTTTTCATCATAAGGTCAAAGGAACCCTAAATCCAGTAATCTCTAAAAATTCATGCCTTATATCCTGGAGCAAATAGTGACTGGTGGGCAGATTAGGAAGCGTGGAAGGAGGACTATTGTGTGGACATTTGTTCTCGGTGTTCAGCCCGCAGAAGTGAAAACTTTAATTAGGTTAGACTTGTATTGCTTGAGTGGAATTTGAAGAGACCTGAATTTATAACCTGGAAACAACATAAGGAAAACAAATCTTTCTAACTATTTCAATTGTCCCAGAGTGGAATGGGCTGGCTCACAAGTTAATAGATTCTCATTACCTAGAAGTAAAAACTGTCACTTTTATTGTAATTTAAGCCTTAAAAGTGGTATACAAGTGTCTCTTTCATCCTGAAAACAACCTTGCTGAGAATTTCTTATTATCTCCTTTTATCATGGAGAAAACCAGCTAAGGGTAGTCAAGTGACTTGTATAAGTGTCTGAAGCAGGTTTTGAACTTAGGTCTTCTTGAATTTAAGTTCAACACTTCATCCACTGAGGCATCTAATCCTGGATAGCCTCTGATTTATTTACTGCAGAGGGAAATCATCTGGTACATCATAAATACATAAGTCACTGTTGACTGACTGATCATCTGGGGATTACATGGATACTCTTCTAAATCTGAGCTAGAACTAGATGGGTGCTTCTTCTGAAACAAAAGGATTTTTAGAAAATGATAACCATTACAGTTTCTCTTAATATTAATGATAGTTGCACATGAGAGACTCCTCAACTGCCAATATAATAAGGGCTAGAAGAACATAGCTAATAGAATTATGTTTGTCTTCATTTATCTTTATCTGTTGTTGGAGACATTTTTGATTTGCTATGTTTTTGCTTTGGAAAAATAAGTACTTTAATGGTATGCTAATGAATACCATCATAACTAATTTCTTGTGCAAGAGGATAAAAATATTTACGTATCACAATATTTCATTTGATTTTAACAACTGCTCATATTGTTCTATTTAGAGATATTAAAAGAACAAACTTCATAGTATTTCCCATGTATAAGTTCAGTAAAATTTCTGGAATAGAAAGCTATGTGTTCCAAGCTTGAGAATATGTGTTTATCTACAGTCAGCTTTTTTCCCATGCATTAAGCTCTTATTGCCATTTGTATTAGTTCTTATTATTTATCTCCCATCATACATATTGGGGAATAAAAGAATGTAATTAGAATCTGTTTAGAAATCGAATGCAAGAGCTCGATAAAAAAGTGTTGTTATTCCCTAGCTTTTTATAACTGAGTATAATATAATATATGGTATAGATATTCATAATTCTTTATTTCTCAAGAAAGAAGTATCGTAATGAGAAGCTGCTAGCACTAATTAGCTTAATGTGAAACAACAGGGAAGTACATATAAAATTTGGCTGGTTGGTTGTGTTTCATCTTCAAAGAGGACAAAAATGACATCACCATTTTAAAGTCAAATTTCAGTGAAATTTTAGAAATATTCAGCTGACTGTGGCCGATCAGACCAATATGAGTTCTGAATGCTCTACCACAGGTTGGTCACAGATAGTCCTAGTGAATATTTGAGATGGATATCCCAAATTTGCACATACTGCGCTTAATTTGTGCTGTCTCAATTATACTTTGCTCAAAAACCACAGCACCTTTTTATTAATGTGGTCATGCCATGCTGAGCGGTCCTGTGCCAAGGTCTCCCATGTTGCACAGTCAAATCCAAAGTTCTTGAGACATTGAGAGTGTCCTTATATCCTTTCTTCTGGCCACCATGTGATCACCTGTCTCACGCGAGTTCTTCGTAAAATAGACTTTTTGGCAAGCATACATTTTTGCATTTAAACAACATGGCCAGCTCATCGGAGTTGCACTCTCTGAATCATAGTTTGAATACCTGACATTTAAGCTCAAGCAAGGGCTTCAGTGTCTGTTACCTTATCATGCCAAGTGATCCTCAGAATCCTCTTAAGACAGTTCAAGTGGAAGTGCTTCAGTTTCCTCCATGGCTGTGATAGATTCTCCACATTTCAAAAGCATGTAACAATGAGGTCAGAACAACAGCTCTGTAGAGCTTCAGTTTGGTAGTCAGTTTAATACCTCTTCTCTCCCTAGCCTTTCTTCAGAGTGTGCATCAACCTCATTGTCATTGTGTACATCCCTGGAAAGTACACTACCAAGGTAAGTGAACTTATCCACAGCATTCAAAACTTTTCCATTTGTTGTAACCAATGATTCAAAGTATGAATAGTGTGGTGGTGACTGATGGAGCACTCATGTTTTTTTTTTCTTTTTTGGTGTTAATTATTAAGCCAAACTTATCATAGACAGCAAAGAATTGATCCAAACTTTGTTGCATCTCATCTTCAGAGGCTGCATTGAGTGCACAATCATCTGCAAACAGAAAACCATGCACCAACACTCCCTCCACTTTGGTCTTGGCTTGTGATCTTTTCAAACTGAAGAACTTACCATCAATACTGTAGTTGACTTTGATGCAGTGTTCATCTTCATTGAAAGTACTTGCCAACATCGCTGAAATCATCATACTAAAAAGCATGGGAGCAAGCACACAGCCCTGTTTCACTCCACTGATGACTTGGACGGCACAAGAGCTCTGTCCATTTATCAGAACCAGGGCAATCATGGCATCATGAAATTTATGTGCAATATTGATGAACTTCTCCGGGCAACCAAATTTTGACATAATTTTCCATAAACCCTCACGACTAACAGTCTCTAAGGCCTTGGTCAGATCCACAAACATTGTGTACAGACCTCTGTTCTATTCCTGGCATTTCTCCCGGTGTTGTCGGATAGCAAACACCATATTGACTGTTCCTCGGTCCTTTCTGAAGTCACACTGGCTCTCTGGCATATGCCCATCTTCCAGGTGAAGGATGAGTCTATTAAGAAGGACTCTAGCAAGAATTTTGCCAGCAACGACTAAAAGAGAAATTCCCCTGTGAATGTTGCAGGACAATCTATTCCTTTTACGTTTATAGAGATGGACAATGAAGGCATCTTTGAACTCCTGGGGGATAACCTCCTCTTGCCACATAACATGGAAAATTTCAGTCAGTTTTTGTATGAGCAATGGTCCCCCTGCCTTGTAAATCTCAGCTGGAATACAATCAGTACCAGGTGCTTCGACACATGGAAGGAGCCTAATGGCCCTCAAAATCTCTTCTTCAGTTGGAAGTTCAGCTAAGGAGGGACTGACTTCAACCTGAGGTAAACAGTCAGTGACCTCAGCATTGATTGATGATGGTCTATTGAGAACACTATGGAAGTGTTCAGCCTATCTCTCTAGGATCATGTCCTTATCACAAATCAATGTGTCTCATCAAAACTGAGCAGTTGGTTTTTGGTCCATAAATAATTTTCAGGGAATCATAAAGAGCTTTGGATAGTTACTAGCATAATAAAACTAAATTTCTTCTCTCTTCTTACTGAGCCGAGAATCCTGCATCTCTGTAAGTTTTATACTTTGCTTTTGATGGAATTAAATGCTGCCTTCTTAGAGGTGAATGAACTATCCTGCTGGTAAATTCTGTGGAGTTCACGTTTTTCGTTTAGCAGCTTCTGAATTTCCCCATCATTTTCATCAAACTATTCTTGGTGTTTGAGATTGTTCTGACCCAGATGAGCAAATGTAGTGCTGTACACAAAATCTCTGAGAGCTGCCCACTCACAGGATTACTACTCACAAGAAAACGCCATGCCACCATCATCAGTGCCTATTCTCCCACCGTGATAAACCCTAATGAAATTAAAGAAAAATTTGATGAAGACCTGGAGACCCTTATAGTCAATATGCCAAAAATGGACAAGTTTATATTTCTGGACAACTTTAATGCTAGAGTAGGCTCAGACTACCCGACTTGGCAGGGAGTCCTAGGGAGCAATGGACTTGGAAACAGCAACAATGGTTATTTACTGCTGAAGACTTATGCATCCCATGACCATCTCCTCACCAATACTGTCTTCAATTTACCTAAACACAATAAAACTTCATGGATGCACCCTTGCAGCAAACACTGACATCTAATAGATTATATGCTTGTAAGGAGAAGAGACAGACAAGGTGTGAGAGTGACAAAGGCAATGTGTGGTGCAGAGTGGTGGACTGAACATAGACTTTTCCTTTCCAAGCTAAATATTCGCATTCATCAAAAGCTCCACTCCCAAGGCAAAATGACTACCAGAAAAATTAATGTCAACAAATTAGAGCTTTTCTCTGAGTGGGAACAGTTTGCTGCTGACTTGGAAGAACTAACATGTAGTTGACAACAGTGGAGCATATAATTTGCCTAGGGATTTACGAAAAGCCACTGGATAAAGGGGAGTGAAATATGTATGTGTGTAAAGAAACATGAACTTCAGGTGGAGAGGAATCATGATATAGTGAGTAAGATCTATAAGATCTACCTTTCAATATACAACGACCTGAGTTCAAATCTTGCCTTGAAAATACACCAGCTTCGTGACCTACGGCAAGTCATTTAGTGTTTAAATACAACTGAGAGGTCACTGTCTACAATGATAAGTGGCAGAAAGATGCCAAAATGCATTGGTGTAAGAAGTTTTCTATTGGAAGTTCTCTATATAATCATGGCTCTCATTAGAAAAAATGTCTAGAGTCAGGAATGATTACGCTTAACAAGAGATATGATAATGCATTTGTGGAAGGTGATATGCATTAAAGAGGAGTATCAGAGTCTCTACTCTCTGCCATGGTAGAGGAAAACAAATATCTGTCAGCTTTCATTGCCCTCCATTCCAGAGTGTTCAGCTTAGACTAGCATAACTTCTGTTTAAGTCTTAGTATTCTGACATGAATAATGTTATTTGTGACCAAGATAGTGAATGCAACTGCAAAGGTGAAAGTCAGTGGTGTACTAATAAAAATTTAACAACTGACTCTCCAAAGACAGGTACATTTTAAAAGTTAATATTTGGTATTGTTATTTTTCCATCTCCTAAACCCAGAGAATCAACAAAACAATAGGTCAAATAGTCATATATAGCATTTGTTGATTTCAAATTCATAAATATTTATATTAAACACTTAATGATTAGCTCAATGAGCCTATTCTCGTTATCTTTAGGTTACCCCTGAAAAGTCCTTTCTGATGACCTCTCTTTCTACTTTTTTATTCCTTTCATAGTACCAATTACCTTTCTTTTAGACATTGATGTAATTTGCCTATCTTTATTTTTTTTTTGTAGGAGAAAAATAACATAGTGTATTGGCCTATCCTCAGCATTAAAATATCCCTAATGACTTCTGAACACTAAGAAATATTTTGGGGAAAAAAGTTGAGTTGTTTTGGATTGGGTAGGGGATTGATGTTTATCACTGAGAAACTGTCATGAGTTCCTTTTAATACTTGGTATGCGTGGAGAAAGAAATTGCACACCCATGTTGTTGCAATCAACAGTGTGAAGAGACTAATGCAACTTAGCACCCTACTGAAGCTTCCATTCAGAGGGGATGAATAAACATCAAGCATGGTGCAATATTTCAGATCTGGTGTATATGAATCAACTGGTGTGACATTAAAAATGAAGTTGATTGAAACCAAAATAAAGAATGGGAAGAAAACTTACCTGGGAATGAAATGAGATTTATGAGGTAAGACAGCATACCCAGAAATCAGGGTGAAACTTGTGCAGGGGCAGGTAGAAGGGGATGAACACTTCGTGACACTTGCTCTAACATTTGAAAGTTTTTGGTTCCTTCAAACTAGTGAAATATAAAAGGGAAGATGCTGATGGGTGGAATATTCTCAGAGCTCTGGGAGGGAAAAAGGAAATGTTGAAAAACAAAACCTAAATATCTTGGTATTGTAGAAAATATAACTTTGAGAGAAAAAAGGAAAAAAAGGCTAAGCTAGAATAGAATATCGAGACAACAAATGGTTTAGGAATAATTGCTACAGAGATAGCTGGGGTGGTATTTCAGCTTCCCCAGGCACAAAAAATACAATCTCCATACTGAATAGGATATGTGTTATTTTAATTTCCTCCTCTTCTCAATTCACCATTTAGAACTGGAGATGCTGCTCAGGCCAATTACTATGCTTACAGAGAAAATTAAGTATCACAAGTCCCAAATTTACTCAATGTATAGGAATTTCTCCTTGATAATCCCATAATCATCATCTAAGAATGTTATCCATGTTATGCATTTTCTCATTTTCCAAGGACTGCAGTATTCTGGACTTTCCCATCATGTACCAGGACCTTTTTCATCCTGAAAGATCATTGTGGGAATGGAACCAAGATGGCAGAAAATAAGGATAAACCTACTCTAAGGTCTAAACAAAAGGCCCTTAAAATACCTGTAAAAAATGATGCTAAACAAATTCTAGAGCAGCAGAAGTCACACAACGACAGAGGGAAAGAGATTCCCTGCCCAGGACAGCCTGGAAGACTGGAAAGATCTATTGCACCAGTCTTGGAGCACAGCACAGCACAACTTTGGCTGCAGCATGGTTGGGACAGGACTGGAGCAGGCAGAGTCCCAGACAGCAGCTGCAGTTCCCAGATTTCTCACCCCATAAATGCAAAAGACAATTTCAAAGGTCAATGAGTAAGTTCTTTCATCTGGGTGAGAAGGGAGCAGGATCTTGCCTTAGCCCAAGTCCCATGCATCCCAAGGGAGCATCATCTTCCATTTTGGGAACCTTCAGCCTACAGACCCTGGGAGAACTGCGCTCCTTATTTGGGTCTCAGCCCTGACAGGCAGTCCTGAGGAGAGGAGGAGTGCTAGTGGTGGAGCTGCTGAAGGCTCTGGAGAGGGAATTCTACCCCGAGATCCTGGGCAGAAAGGAGTACTGGTGGTTGCCATATCAGACCACAGGACAGGAGAGTAGTAAACTCCTCTTGCTTGATTGTGCCACCTTGGAGGAACTGAGAACTTACACGTCCCCAGAGTATAGTCTCCACTTGATATAAGACTAAAAATTCAAGTGACTGGCTGGCAAAATGCCCAGAAAAGAGAAACATAGCAGTATATAAGGTTGCTTTCTTGGTAAACAAGTATTTTCCTCTATAATTTTGGATGAAGAAGACCAAAGATACCATTAGAGGAAGACATCAAGGTCAATATTTCTGCATCCAAAATTTCCAGAATAAATTTTCAATGGTCTTAGGCCATGGAGGAGCTCAAAAAAGATTCTGAAAATCAAAGAGGGGTATAGGAAAAACTGGGAAGGGAAATGAGACCAATGCAAGAAAATCATGAAAGTGAGTGAACAGCTTGCTGAAGAAGACCCAAAAATGCTGAAGGCAATAAAACCTTTAAAAATAGACTAACTCAAATGGCAAAAGAGGTCCAAAAAGTCAATGAGGAGAAAAATTCTTCGAAAAGTGGAATTAACCAAGGGGAAAAAGAGATCTAAAACCTCACTGAAGAAAACAGTTCTTTAAAAATTGGAATGTAGCAGATAGAAGCTAATGCCTTTATGAGAAATCAAGAAATTACAAAACAAAGCAAAGAAAAATGAAAAAAACAGAAGACTATGTGAAATATCTCACTGGAAAAAGAACTGACCTGGAAAAGAGATGCAAAAGAGATAATGTAAAAATTATGGAGCTACTTGAAAGCCATGATTAAAAAAAAGTTTAGACATCATCTTTCACGAAATTATACAGGAAAACTGCCTTGAAATTCTAGAATCAGAAGGAAAAATAAATATTGAAAGAATTCATCGTTCACCTCCTGAAAGAGATCCAAAAAGAAAAACTCCTAGGAATATTGTAGCCAAATTCCAGAATTCTCAGTTCCATAAAATATTGCAAGTAGTCAGAAGGGAGCAATTCGAATATTGTGAAAATACAGTCCGAATAACACAAGATCTATCAGCTTCTACATTAATGGAGCAAAGGGCTTGGTATAGGATATTCTGGTTGTCAAAGGACCTAGAATTAAAACCAGGAATTGCCTATCCAGCAAAACCGATTATTATACTTCAAGGTGAAAAAATGGTCATTCAATGAAATAGATGAGTTTCAAGCATTTTTTGCTGAAAAGACCTGAGGTGAATAGAAAATTTGACTTTCAGACACAAGGATCAAGAGAAGCATGGAAAGGTAAACAGGAAAGAAAATTGGTTACATTATTACATGGAAAGATAATCTTCATAATTCCTGTGACTTTTCTCTGTATTTGGGTAGTTGGAGGGATTATATACATATAGAAAGAGGGCACAACATGAGTTGAATAGGAAGGGATGATATCTAAAAAATAAAATTAAGTAGTCAGAGGGGAATATATTGGGAGGAGAATGGGAGAAATGGAATGGGGCAAATTATTTCTCATAAAAAAAGGTAAGAAAAAGGTTTTTCAATGGAGAAGAAAATTGATGTGAGAAGGAAAAAGCGATGCTTACTCTCTTCACATTTGGCTTAAGGAGGAAATAACTAGCAGACTCAATTTGGTTTGAAAATCTCTCTTAGACTACAGGGAAGTAGGGGAGAAGAAAATAGGTGGGCTATAGGAGGGATGACAGAAGGGAGGGCAAATTGGAGAAAGGAATAATTAGAAGTAAACACTTCTGGGGAGAGATAAGGTCAAAGGAGAAAATGGAATGAATGGGGGACAAGATAGAATGGAGGGAAATATAGTTACTCTTTTGCAGTGTGACTTGTCGAAGCCTTTTTTCATAATTACACCTGTATAACCTATACTGAATTGCTTACCTTCAAAGTGGGGATGTGGGGGGAGGGATGAAGGGAGAGAAGTCTTAGGAAAGAATGTTGAGAATTGGTTTTGCATGGAACTGGGAAATAAGAAATGCAGGTTATGGAAATCTGTTTTGCCCCACAAAAAAAACAGAGAAAATGGGGATACGGGAAGGGAGGGGTGTGATAAAAGGGAGGGCAGATATGGGGAAGTAGTATTCAGAATGCATGGTGTTTTCAGTGGGGGGAGGGTAGAGATGTGGAGAAAATATGGAACTGAAAATCTTCTGGACATGAATATGAAAACTAAAATAAATAAATTTTTAAAAAAGATCATTCCAGGGGAAGGAGCCAAGATGGCTGAGTAGAAAGATACACATAGGCTAGCTCCGAGCCCACAGCCCATAAAACATCTGTAAAGAAGAACTCCCAACTAATTATGGAGCAGCAGAAGCCACAGAACAATGGAGTGGAGGAGATTTCTGAAGCAGAGAGACCTGAAAAATTGACCTGAAAGGTCCATCAAGCACTGGACCAGAGCACAGCCCAGCCCCACCTTGGCCATGCAGCACGGGAGGGGAGCACATCTCAGCAGGCTTCAGGGACAGAAACTTCAGCAGCAGCGCAGGTCCCTCCACCCACAGACACCAAAGGTCAGTGAGAGAGTCTTTTTGGCCAAGAGGGGATTGGGGTGTCCCCATAAGTCAGGCCCCCTCAGAAGACAACATTGGAAGCTGCCAGAAACCTGGGCCCACAAAGCAGGCAGGAGCTCTGATCCACTGTTGAAGGTCTCTGCATAAACTCCCTGAGGAAATTGAGCCCCTGTGGGGCAGTCCTGCCCCGACCTGAGCACCTGAACTTAATGTCACACTGAATGGCAGCCCCACCCCCTCCAAAAGCCCTGAGGCTGCGAAGCAGCGTTTGAATCTCAAACCCCAAGCACTGGCTGGGAGGAGGAGGATCTGGAGGCGGGGTGGGGGGGGGAGAGGACACTCAGAAGTCAAGTAACTGACTCGGAAAATGCCCAGAAAAGGGGGGGGGGAAATAAGACCACAGAAGATTACTTTCTTGGTGTATAGATATCTCCTCCCATCCTTTCTAATGAAGAAGAACAATGCTTACCACCAGGGAAAGACATAGAAATCAAGGCTTCTGTATTCCAAACATCCAAAATAAATAGGCAATGGGCCCAGGCTATGGAAAAGTTCAAAAAGGATTTTGAAAATCAAGATAGAGATGTGGAGGAAAAACGGGGAAGAGAAACGAGAGACATGCAAGAAAAACATGAAAAGCAGGTCAACACCTTGCTAAAGGAGACCCAAAAAAGGCTGAAGGAAATAACACCTTGAAAAACAGGCTAATTGAATTAGCAAAAGGGGTTCAAAAAGCCAATGAGGAGAAGAATGCTTTAAAAAGCAGAATTAACCAAATGGAAAAGGAGGTTCAAAACCTCACTGAAGAAAATAGTTCTTTAAAAATTAGAATGGAACAGATGGAGGCAAAAAGACTGTATGAGAAATCACAAAACAAAACCAAAAGAATGAAAAAATGGAAGATAATGTGAAATATCTCATTAGAAAAACAACTGACCAGGAAAATAGATCCAGGAGAGAAAATTTAAAAATTATGGGATTACCTGAAAGCCATGTTCAAAAAAAGAGCCTAGACATCATCTTTCATGAAATTATTAAGGGAAACTGCCCTGATATTTTAGAACCAGAGGGCAAAATAAGTATTCATGGAATCCACCTGATCACCTCCTGAAAGAGATCCAAAAAGAGAAACTCCTAGGAACATTGTGGCAAAATTTCAGAGTTCTCTGGTCAAGGAGAAAATATTGCAAGCAGCTAGAAGGAAACAATTCAAGTTCTGTGGAAATACAATCAGGATAACAAGCAGCTTCTACATTAAGGGACTGAAGGGTGTGGAATATGATATTCCAGAAGTCAAAGGAACTAGGACTAAAACCAAGAGTCACCTACCCAGCAAAACTGAGTATAATACTTCGGTGGAAACAATGTCTTTCAATGAAATGGAGGACTTTCAAGCATTCTTGATGAAAACACCAGAGCTGAAAAGAAAATTTGACTTTCAAACACAAGAATGAAGAGAAACATGAAAAGGTAAACAGCAAAGAGAAGCCATAAGGGACTTATTAAAGTTGAACTGTTTACATTCCTACATGGAAAAACAATATGTGTAACTCTTGAAACTTTTCAGTATCTGGGTAGTGGGTGGGATTACACACACACACACACACACACACACACACACACGCACATACATGCGCGTGTGCGGACACACACACAGCAGCAGAGCAGACAGAGTGAATTGAATAGGATGGGATCATATCTTAAAAAAAATAAAATTAAGCACTGAGAGAGAAACATATTGGGAGGAGAAAGGGAGAAATGGAATGGGGCAAATTATCTTTCATAAAAGAGGTAAGCAAAAGACTTTTTAGTGGAGGGAAAAAGAGGGGAGGTGAGAGAAAAACATGAAGTTTACTCTCATCACATTCGACTAAAGGAAGGAATAAAATGCACACTCATTTTGGTATGAAAACCTATCTTACAATACAGGAAAGTGGGGGAGAAGGGGACAAGCAGGGTGGGGGGGGATGATGGAAGGGAGGGCAATGGGAGGAGGGAGCAATTTGAAGTCAACACTCTTGGAGAGGGACAGGATCAAAAGAGAGAATAGAAGCAATAGGGAGCAGGTTGGGATGGAGCGAAATACAGTTGGTCTTACACAAAATGACTATTATGGAAGTCATTTGCAAAACTACACAGATATGGCCTATATTGAATTACTTGCCTTCCAAAGGGAGTGGGCAGGGAAGGAGGGATGAAGAGAAGTTGGAGCTCAAAGTTTTAGGAACAACTCTTGAGTACTGTTCTTGCTACCAGGAAATAAGAAATACAGGTAATGGGGTGTAGAAAGTTATCTTCCTTACAGGACAAAAGAGAAGATGGGAACAAAGTAAGGGAGGGATGATAGAAGAGAGGGCAGAGTGGTGATACCAGGGAATTAGAATGCTTGGTGTTTTGGGGTGGGGGAAGGGGAGAAATGTGGAGGAAATTTGGAACCCAAAATTTTGTGGAAATGAATGCTAAAAGTTAAATAAATAAATAAATAAAAGTAAAAGAAAAAAAAGATGATTCCAACCCTGAATTCACTTCTCAGAAAAAGCCAACATCCCTGTGGTTCATGCCTCTGATTGTTTGCTTCCTCTGACAATTTCCTTGAAAGGAAATTCTCTAATATGCCTATTTCCCCATTTCTCTCCAGGTTGCATTTCAGATTTTCCTAGCATGGTTATCTTTTCTCCCTTTTCACTCCCAAACCCATTTTGCCACTTAACTTTACGAATTGTATTCCCCAACTAGTGTGCAAACTTCTTAAGCACAAAGACTGTCATTTTTAACTAAATTTGCGTTTAAAATACAGGGTGTTTTATAAAGTAAGACTTAATAAATGCTTGTCAACCACCTTATGATGAAAATGTAGCAAAGATGAAGCTTATAATTTGCTGGTTATAATTTCCCACCAAGAATTAATTCCTCATGCATCTCTATATTGAGATGTCTTTTTTTTTTTATTGGATGGAGAGAGGAGATGAGAAGAGAGGGTTTAGAATGAGGTGACTAAGAGAGGCAAGAATCTGTGACTATATAATATAAATGTGGAAAAAAGTGATTTAGACAAAAATGTGTTTTCTTACTCAGAAGACTCAGGGAAAATTACAAAGGTATGTTGACTACAGAGAGTTGAAAAAATAATGATATGATACCATTTGCCTCTTATTTAGGACACCCTGGGAAAGCATAAAAGAACATAATTTCTGCTAACTTGGAGGTCCAGGATGTTTACAATTGTGTGAGATTGGAACTTAGTAAATTAATAAAAGACAACCTTTCTTTATTTCCCTTTTATTACTTATTACATTAATACATATTTTTGGAACAGGACAAGTATTTGCATAACAATACAATAAACAGCTTATTGAACATGAAACTTTAAATGTACAAAACATAACTTGCTATTACTTTCACATATATCACAAAATTATTATGTAAATTTCGTTTTTCTCCCTTTTTCTTTCTATCCCACCTCCATCCTGCCCAAGAGATGGATAACATTAGACACAAATCGCTATAGAGAGATAGATATAAATGGATGGATGCATAGATGTATACACAGACAGACGTTTGTATTTATATATGTCTTTATATACATATATGCACATGTATATATTCTTGACTTTTTGTTTTCCAAATGATCTTTTGCAACCTTTCTTAATAAAATTTTATGCTTTTTATAGCAGGATATCCCTATGGTCTTGGTCAATTGCCCGACAATATTTTAGCTTTTCCTTAATAATGTGCCTGCTGATGAATTTATAGGAGCATGCTTCTATAACAAGATAATATATTCATACCATTAAGAGGAAGATGTCTTTCATCTAAAAAAGGACTTTGGATTATTCAATATGTTGAATTGAAATTCATTTCTTGAGATTCAGGTAACTACCTTTATTCATTATTAGGCAGTATTGACAAAAAGATGAAATCAGAATAGAATTCAAGCACCTAGAACCGTTCCCTTCAAGGTGAATTCTTATATCATTTTTCTTGCTATCACAAATTAACTGCAGTAATATGTATACACACACACATTTGGGCAATTATGATTGGCTAATTTCAAGGTCAAATTGTTGTGATGATGTATTGGATGTCACTGGATATCAGAACAAGAAAATCCTTTTGTTTCTCAAGCTGTCTTGTGTGGTCCACAAAATAGTGTATGTTATGTGACATGTAGGGAAGAGTACTAAAAGACTTGTCCACATAGTAAGGAGGTGTCTTGCAGATTTGGTCTAACAGCTGGAGACCCCCCAATAAAATGTTTTATGAAGAAATGCTACCTAGTAGTTGACATGATTTTAAGCAGCTACACACATTGTAGGGTTACTTGAAATCATTCTATCTCACTTAGAAAATATCTGTCAGAATTTAGGAATTTTTGCAAATATAATTTGAGCATAGTAACAATTTTCTTTCTCCAACCTTCAATCCTATCCAGCTGATAAATGGAGGCAACATCAATAAAGGCCAGATGAAAGACAAAGGGTCAGCTCAAGCACCAAACTGCTATTAGACATCTGAAAGAATTCAAATTTATATTGGGAATCAGAATATTCCAATTTCAATGGATTTCGGTAGTTACCTTCGCTAATCTGGTAACAAAATACCTTCTACATAACAGGGATTTTTTTTTTCCTATTAATTTTTTTATTTTTTTTAATGTTTAACAATCACTGCCATACAATTGCGATTTTATCCCTCCCCACCCACCCCCCACTACCTCCCTCCCTCCCCACGACTGCATACAATTCTGTATAGATTCTACATAAACTTTCCTATTGAGTATATTTTCACTATCGTCATGCTGTGTAGTCAGACTAAGATAAATGAAAGAATCCGTATAACAAATCAGAACATGATACACAAACAGATACACATACACAAACATGATCTGCTACATTATGTGAGTGACTTCCATATTTCTCTCTCTGAGTGTGGAAGGCTTTTTGCCTTGAAGTCCACCATTGGGATTTTTTTTTTTTCAGAAGTTCTTGTGTTATTACAAAAATCTAAGTCTACCAGAAAAAACTCTCACACACTGTGGTTGTTGCTGTGCATAAAGTTCTCCTGGTTCTGCTCCTTTCACTCAGCATCAGGTCATATAAGTCCTTCCAGGCCTCTCTGAAGTCTTCTTGGTCATCATTTCTTATGGCACAATAGTACTCCATTACATTCATATACCATAATTTATTCAGCCATTCCCCAATTGATGGACATCCCCTTGACTTCCAGTTTTTGGCAACTACATAGAGTGCTGCTATAAATATTTTTGTACATGTGGGACCCTTTCCCATTTTTATGATCTCTTGGGGATATAGTCCTAGTAGCGATATTGCTGGGTCAAAGGGTATGCACATTTTTGTAGCCCTTTGGGCATAGTTCCAAATTGCTCTCCAGAATGGTTGGATGCGCTCACAGCTCCACCAACAATGAATTAGTGTTCCAACTCTCCCACATCCTCTCCAGCATTTATCATTTTCTTGTTCTGTCATGTTTGCCAATCTTATAGGTGTGATGTGGTACCTCAGAGTTGTTTTGATTTGCATCTCTCTAACCAATAGTGATTTAGAGCATTTTTTCATATGATTATAGATAGCTTTAATTTCTTCCTCTGAAAATTGCCTCATAACAGGGATTTTTAACTTTTTTTTGGAACCCCTTGGTACTCTGAAGGTGCTTATGGTAAAGGATGTAGGAAGAGAATAAACATTTTTATAGCTGCTACTATGTTCCAGACTCTGTACTCTGTTTTACCTATAGTATCCGATTTTCCACAGGGAAAACCTGGAAAAATATTTATTAACCTGCTTTTATAGTTGAGATAAATGAGGCAAATAAGGGTTTCACAGCTAGTAACTTTCTGAGGCCAGGTCTGAATGACAACTATCTATTTAACATAGTTCTTTCACTACTAAAAAGTGTTTCTTTCATAACTCTTCTACGAAGGTATATGACATCTTCTTGGATTACAGAGAGTAAGTGTCAGGATGAGGAATGACACTCACTTTCCTCCTTCCACGTACAAAAATCTTTCCACTTGATGACATATTCCAGTGTTATATTTTCAATTATTATGAATTGTTCCTACATCACAAATTGGATTATGTTTTGTGTTTAATCATAACTTCCATGTGAAGTAATACATCTTGTTCATTATAATATCCATTTTATTTAATACCTTCTGTTGTAATTAGGTGGTTTGTTTTTGTTAATTTGATGGTGTTTTTGTAAGAGTAGAGTAATTTAATCTCACACAGATGAATAAAAAGGCCCAGTATTTAGAAAGGCTGATAATGTCTTGAGTGCAGCTTTCATGAGATAAAAATATTCCTTTAACTTTGTTGAGAAGAAAATGCTTATGATTCAAGGATGGTTAAATTTGTTTTAGTTATCTAGGGAATTAACATGCAATCATTAAGTTCTTTTCTTCTAGTAATGAACCATTCTGTGTTATAGATTCCAAATGACAGTTTTGAAATAACAAATCTGATTGTTGTACAAGAAAATTTTAAATAATGTACGTTGTGATATAAAAACTTAATTATACATGCATAAACCTTCAAGGAGAATGAATGCATTTCTTCTCTAGATATTTTTACCCAACTCAGACATGCAGATTAAGTAGTATATTATTTGCAAGTTATTGTTAATTAGATAATTAATTTACTTAAATAATTTGGCAATTAATTAAAACACCATAAACACGTAAATATTACATAATACTTATGACTTAACTCAGAGTAGACAACCTGGCACACAATAGCCCTGAATGGCTGTGCTAGTTTTTTATTTTATTTTGGCAAAGAGATTATTACCAGTAAAGACCTGGCAGGGAAAATAAAAGATTTCAGAAGGGGATAGAACATTTGGAAATCAAATTTTAAAAAATCTCTGTCAGTAATACTTACAATAAATGACATGAAGCTTTTAAAATTGTAAGGTGTAAATATGAAACATTAACAATTGAGAATAAATGAAAATACTACATGAATTTGCCAATATTGATTAACAAATCCACCTTTGTAATTATGTAAATGCATAATCAAATTTATAACTAGCTTACACCATTAACAATTTGTCAAAAGCAAAATCTAATAAAACTTAAGCTTCATGTGCTTTTAACTTCTAGAATGTTACTGTATATTTGTCATATGTGCATGCATATTATTAGCACATATAGGAAAATGCACTTGCTACTTTTTATTTTGATATAACGTTGAGTCAAGAGAACTGTCTAGATTTTTATTCTATTATAGTACCTTTCTTCATCATATTTGGACAAGTAAGCTATGTGCTAAAAAAGTGCTCACATGACCAATTCATTTTCCAGTAACATATATTATGCCACTTCTTAAATAGTTATTACTTATTGCTGATAACTATGATATTGGGAATTGAAAGAAAAATATGAAGTAGATTCAATCCTCAAACGGAATTCTGCTCAATTTGGGAGTGGAGATATTGTGTTGCTCTGATGATTTTATTTGATAATGAAAATGAACAAAGAATTCCCAGAACTCTCTCTCTGAAAATCTGCGGCTTCTCAGGCACTGTCTTTTTCACTTCCAGCTGCACTCTGCTTGCTCTACAATGTCACCTTATGGTAGAGTGATTGGTGTGGAACTAAATAGATAAACATACATAGGCAATATTGTCATTTGTTAACATTACTATTGCCTAATCGGGGTAATTTACCTATGCTAACTTATAACAATTGGTTTATATTGCATTAAAGAGTGCTATAGAGATTTTTAAAATAAATTTTCTAATGCCTATGTCTGTCTTGATAGGAAGACCTGAAAAATATTTCATGTGTTCTATAGTTATTTTTTATTTTTTATGTTTTTTTAAAGTTATTTATTTATTTTTAGTTTTCAACATTCATTTGCACTAGCGTTTGTGTTTCAAATTTTTTTCCCATCTCTCTCCCTCCCCACTCACCTGATTACCTCTTCCCCCAATCTATAGTCCCTTCTAACACACCCCTCCCTGCCCGTATCCCCATTATTTATTCTATTTTCTCTTTTGACCTTACCCCTCACCAAAAGTGTTTACTTCTAATTATCTATCTCCTCTCATTTGCCATCCCTTCTGTCATATCCCCAGATTCCACTTACCACTTCTCCACTACTTCGTGTAGTGTAAGATAGATTTTCATACAAAATTGAGTTTGCATGTTATTCTCTTCTTAAGCCAAATGTGATGAGAATAAGCTTCACCTCTCACCTGCCTATTTTCCCCTTCATTGAAAAAGCTTTTTCTTGCCTTTTACATGCTTCTCTTGATTCTTGTGTTTGAAGGTGAAATTTTCTATTCAGCTCTGGTCTCTTCATCAAGAATGTTTGAAAGTCTTCTATTTCACTGAAGGACCATTTATTCTCTTGAAGTAGTATACTAACCACTGCTGGGTAGGACATTCTTTGTTTTAGTCCTAGTTTTTTTCAGTTCTGGAATATCATATTCCAAAACCTTCGATTCCTTAACGTAGAAACTGCCTGTGTTATCCTGATTGCATTTCCACAATACTCAAATTGTTTCTTTCTGGTTGTTTGCAATAATTTCTCCTTGACCTGGGAACTCTGGAATTTGGCTACAATATTCCCATGAGGTTTTCTTTTCAGATCTCTTTCAGGAGGTAATTGGTGAATTGTTTCAATATATATTTTACCCACTGTTTCCAGAATATCACTGCAGATTCCCTTGATAATTTCATGAGAGATGATGTCTAAGCTCTTTTTTTTTTTTATCATGGCATTCAGTTAGTCCCATAATTTTTAAATTGTATCTCCTGATTCTATCTTCCAGGTCAGTTGATTTTCCCATGAGGTATTTCAAATTCTCTTCTCTTTTTTCATTCTTCTAATTTTGTTTTGTAATTTTTAGGTTTGTCATAAAGTCATTAGTTTCCATCTGCTACATTCCAATTTTTAATGAATTTTCTTCAGTGAGCTTTTGCATCTCCTTTTCCATTTGAATATTCTCCTCTTTAAAGCACTTATCTCCTCATTGACTTTTTGGACATATTTTGCTATTTGAGTTAGTCTATTTTTAAAGTTGTTAATTTCCTCAGCATTTTTTGAGTCTCCTTTAGCAAACTGTTGACTTGCTTTTCATGATTTTCTTGCATCACTCTCATTTCTCATCTCAAATTTTCCTCCACCTCTCTTACTTGATTTTCAAAATCTTTTTTGAGCTCTTTCAAGACCTGAGACCATTGCATATTTATTTTGGACTTTTTGGATGCAGAAGCCTTGACTTTTAGGTCTTCCTTTGATGGTATGCGTTGTTTGTCCTCATCCAAAAGGATGGAGAAAATATCTGCTCACCAGGATAGTAATCTTCTATTGTCTTATTCTTTTACTCTTTTTGGGGGGCATTTTCCCATCCAGTTACAGGACTTTTGAGTTCTTTATCAAGGGGAGGGTATACTCTGGGGACATGTAAGTTCTCAGTTCCTCCATGATGGCACAATCAAGGGAGAAGAGATTACTCCTCTCTTGGCTTGTGCCCTGGTCTTTGAGCAGCATTCCCTCTCCAGAGTCTCCACTCTCTCCATCATGCCAACCAGGGCTCCTCCTCACCCCAGCCCTGCCACTCAGGGCTGAGATCCAGATCATCTGTTCAATTTCCCCATGGGCTTTAGACAAGGGTTCCAAGAATGGAAGCTGCTGCTGCCTGGGGTCAGGATTAGCTTGCTGTATTTCTTTCTCACCCAAGTGAAAGAGCTTTCTCACTGGCATTTAAAGCTCTCTTTGGCGTTTGTGAGCTGAGAAATCTGGGACCCACAGCTGCTGCATGTGGCATCCAGAAGCCCTGTCCTGTCCTTGCTTTTTCTCCACCCATGCTGTGCTCTGCTCTGCTCTGTGACCAGTGTGATAGAACTTTCCTGTTGGCCTTCCAGGCTGCCTTGGGCTAGAAATCTCTTTCACTGTCATTTTGTGGCTTCTGCCGCTCTACAATTTGTTTGGAGCAATTTTTCACAGGCATTTTGTGGATTGTGGTAGGAAAGCTTCTAGAGGTACATCCTTCTACTCTGCCATCTTGACTCCAGCCTCTATAGTTATTTTTTAATAATTTAACTTCTTTCTTTGTGTTTTGGAGATATATACAGAAAGAATAATCATTAGTGTGTATTTCTTTTATATATTGGTATATGTTATTAATCTACAGAATTAAAATAGCCATTATTTTCTTCACTTGGGTTCTATTGGCAGATTAATTATTTTTTTTCATCTGGGAACATTTGCTCAATATATATATATTCTAAAATTACATCCAAAAGTGGTGATGATAATGAACATTCTTCCTAACCTTCATCTTAATAGAAATATCACTCTCCATTACATGTAGTACTGGTTCTGAGCTTTATATATACACTATTTATGACATTAGAGAAACATAACATTTATTTTACTAAAAGCATGTTGTTTTACTATTAACATAACCAGCAGCTTTTAATTTTAATACCAGACTTATTTTTTACTTTTGTAAAAATACAGGACAAAAGAGGCCTTCTGATTATTCCCTCTTTCACACACAGTCAAAATAAATAACATTCAAATATATTCCTATTAAACATTCTATGAAACATATTTATATTTCTTTTATATGCTTTTCATATTATACTGTGTATTCTGCTTATTTTTGTGTTTATGTGCAGTATAGTTCAAATGACAACTTCTCTGCAACAATTCAAGTCACAATTTCATTGATGACCTATTTATTCATTTCTAAAAAAGGGACATGGGTCAAATTAAGCTACACTTGCACACATAAAATTCTGTAAGTTAAAATACATTAATTTGTATGTTCATGAAATTTTATTTTCTACCGGATATAAAAGAAATAATTATAAATGTACAAATCATTTATTTGCTTGTTTGTTTGTTTTCAGTGTTCTACAATGATTTCAATAAACCTTCCACCCTCTCCTTTCTCTCTATCTCTCCCTTCCTCCCAGTGACGACATACAGTTTTAAATGGGTTCCACACATACATTGCTATTAAATGTGTTTTCACCTTAGTCATGTTACATAGATGAATTAAAATGAATGGAAGAAACCATAAAACAAACCAAAACATAATACCAAGGAAAGGATCTGCTACATTCTGTGATTGAATAATGTAGTTCTTTATCTGGATGTGGAAGACATTTTGCCTTAAGGTACCATTGGAAATATTTTACATCCTTGCATTGAAATGAAGTTCTACGTCTCCTAGAAAAAAAAAAATTCTAGCATACTGTGTGAAGTGCTCTCCTGGTTCTGTTCCTTTTGCTCAGCATCAGTTCATATAAATTTTTTCAGGCCTCTCTGATGTCTTCCTGTTCATCATTTCTTATAGGAAAATAGCATTTCATTACATTCATATACCGTAATTTATTCAGCCACTCTCCAGTTGTTTGGCATCCCTTTGCTTTCCAGTTTTTGGCCACCACAAAGAGAGTTGCCACAGATACTTTTGTACATATGGGATCCTTTCCCATTTTTATGACCTCTTGGGGATACAGTCCTAGAAGCAGTATTACTTGGTGAAAGGGTATGCACATTTTTGTATGCCTTTGGGCACTGATTCAGGTTCTGGGATTCAAGATGGCAGAGTGATTGGTAATTGCTCTCTCCTTCCCCTTGCTGACCTTTACAGGAAAAACCCTGGAAGAGTGGGAGCAGTAGAAGGTGTAAACAGACTCTTAGCTCATGACACTAGAAAAATCCCTAAGGAGGATCCCTCTTGTTGTGGTGTAAGAGGACCAGTGCAGGATCAGAGCTGTCTCAGACAGTCCCACCTCAACAAACTGGGAGAAGATATTGATTCCCAGAGTTGTGAAGCAAGCAACTGCCAACACCAGGACCCCAGGCATACCTCAGCACTCCAGGGAAATTGGAAACACACTAGGGCAGATGGAATTACCAACCACTGCACTTGCCTATGCTTTAGCTCAGTAGAGGAGACCTCCAGTGTCCAGATCAGCCCGTCCCCACAATTAATAAGACAGTTCCTGGGTAATTATGGGGAAACCCAAAAAAGCCTCACCTGGCCTCTCCTTTCCAACACCAGCCAGCTCACCATCAGGTAAACTCATTATTTAGTTTAAACATTATATATGTATTGTAAACTAAGCTATTCAAGATTTCTATAGTCCTCAGTGCTAATGAATATTTTATAGATAGATAGATAGATAGATATAGTTTAAGCTACTTCTCACTCTATCATTAATCTACCTACCTACATATCTATCTATCCATCTGTCTGTCTGTTTATGTAGCTAACTAGCTAGCTACTCAAAATTTTCCTAGCACTAAGAGCTAAAAAGCTAATGAGATGTTTCATTTAGAGGCAGCAGCTTCAGATAACAGAATGGTTAATGAGAAAAGTCTGGGTTGGTTAACCAGTGGCATTTTTTGTTAAGAAAGTCAGGGCAGTGATAGAAGTGAACACTCAAATTTCTGGGACACACGATCCATTCTATGAATGGTTAAGGAAAGGGGAGACATTTTGCTTTCAAAGTGTTGTTCTTGAGATACTTCTGGTAGCCAAGATGGTGTAATAAACAATAAATCACCAATTCTCTTTCAAACCCACCTCCAAACAGCCATAAAAATTTCCCCCAAAAAATAATCTTGGAAAAGTATAACAAACAAAAATATATGAGGAGTGGTGGTAATCTTTGAGCCCAAGAAACTTCAAAGATAAACAAGAAAGGTTCATCTTTTTTTTTTTCAATTTTTCATTTTTAGCACAGTTCATATCACATAAAACAATTCCAACTTTTGGTCAGGTGATGCTTCTTTTAAAGCTTTTACAATATAGACCACAGATGAATTTTCTTAACATAAACCAACTGAGACACAAATAACAACTCTGTATGCTAACTTCCTAAGCCCTTGACCTAACTGTCTCCACAAAATTACTAAGAATTAAAGGACCCTAACTTATTGTTGTTGGTCTAAAGTCCTAAGTCAAATATCTTAATTTTAGACTTGACTTCGGATGTTCCCCTACCAACAATTTATAATTTAATAGATCTAGCATTATGTTTACAAACCTTTTGAATATAGGAAATTGCCACTAAGAGTACAGACATTGCAGTAAAAAAAAAAATATCTCCCTGACTTCATGTCAGTTCCAGGCAGGAGTAGATTCTCAACTTGCATTCAGTGAGGCTTAAAGTCTGCCAGGTGTCAGTAGGAAAATTGAGTCATGAGAACCCTACCTCAGCCCAGGCTGAGCAACCACTCTCCTACCTGTCCCATGAGATCACCTTTTTCAGTTCATACCAGCACCTCACAAGCTTAATGGCATCATGTATTAGATTCTCATACCACCCTTCTTGCTATCCATACCTGGAGGTAGACTCACAAGAACAGTCAGTTAATAGTCCCATAGCATCTTTAAGTAGCAAGTTCAATAACTAGTTTTCAGATGTGACTATAGTTTCACATTGCTTAAGGATCATCTTTCAAGGCAAGTCTGAAGTGGCTTATATGCTTTTCTATTCATGTTCTAGTTCCTGCTTAAATAAAAATCATGAAATCAAATTTACCGTTAAAACCTTAACTTTTCCTTCAATGCCAAATTTTATCCGAAGTTACCTGCATCTAGGGAACTTAGACTAAAATTCTTTTCCCCAAACTAAAAATGTCTCTGATTTAGTCTTAGTACCTATCTCAGTCAATTGTTTTTAGTACCAATTGCTTTGCCATCACTTTGTAACATGTCCAATTTTTCTCCCCTTTTCTCCCCTCCCACTACCCCCTAATACTTTGCATTCTCATAACCCCTTCCCTCAATGAGCCCTCCCATCTATCACAACCCACCCTTCCCTTACACACATCTTGTCTCTTTTCTTGTAGGAAAAGAAAAATTTCTATACCCCATTACCTGTGTTTCTTCTTTCCCGGCTATGGGCAATAATAACTCTCAACATTCGTTTCGAATACTTTGAATTTCAAATTCTCTCCCCCCCTCATACCCTTCCCCATGGAGAAGGCAAGCAATTCAACACAGACTAAATATGTGTCGTTTTGCAAAAGACTTCCATAAAAATCATGTTGTGTAATACTAACTATATTACCTTCCATCCTACTCTATCCCTCATTATTTTTTTTATTCCCTCATTTGATCTTGTCCCTTCCCAAAAGTGTTTATTTTTACTTACTCTCTTCTCTCACTTGCCCTCTCTTCTATCATTCCCCTCATCCTACTTGTCACCTCCTCCCCTATTTCGCTGTAGTGTAAGATAGATTTTCATACCAAATTTAGTGAGCATGTTCTTCCCAGTGCCTTATGGCCGAGGATATACTGTCCTCTGCTTCACGGCTCATTCAATACACCCTTCCTCTTGCCCCTCTGGGCTACTCTGGTCTGGAAATCTCCTTCACTTTGCCATCCTGTGGCTTGTACTGCTCTAGAATTCATTGAAAGTAATTTTTCACAGGTATTTTATGGGCTGTGGGGGAAGAGCTAGGGTATCTGCATCTTTCCACTCTGCCATCGTGGCTCCTCTCCCTACAGTACTCATTTTAAAAAAATCTGTTTTCTTCCCAAAACATTCGATAGATAGATAGATAGATAGATAGATAGATAGATAGATAGATAGATAGATAGATAGATATAGATATGTGTATTTGTATACTTCAGGTGTTCAGTTAGCAAGACAATGCACCAGTGTCAAAAGCTGATAACTGACTGGCATACTCAATCCCCATAAATTCTCTTCAATCAACCTCATATGGTAATGGCAGGAGACCCTGTGTGTGGCTAAGGTTGGAGAGAAAAGTAGCTTATGGGAGGTGAGTAGGTCAAGAAACTGCGTTGTTGGCGATAATTGGTGGAGAATTTGCATGTATTTTGAAGTGCCCTGGTATGAGGATAGAAGTTAGGGAAGAGGGGGAAAAATGATTATGTCAGGTATTAAACTCCTTGAGTAAGGAAAAGGAATGATCTAGGAATCTGTAAGGATATCAGGATTTTCATTGATTGTTGTTCAGTTTTTCACTCATGTTCAACTCTTTATGACCTCATGAACTGTAATATGCCAGATACTTCTCTCTTGCACTGTCTCCTTAATACTATGAACCTCAAAGGACGAGAGGTTACATTGTGATGGAGGAAGGTAAAAAAGTCAAAGTAATTTTGGGGAATGAGAAGTAGTCCAGCTCCCCAGCCTTGGCCAGTGAGCTGAGAAGAATGAGAGAAGATACAGTCAGCACTGGAAAGAATGACCAGGGTGACTGTGTCATCAACAGCATGACAAATTTTGGTAAAACCTAGTTGATGTGTATAAGGCAGAGCAAACAGCAAATAAATAAATAAAATTAATAGCTAGCTAGCTAGCTAGATAACATATTTACTATTCTCTATTCCTAGAACGACAGTATTGTGATAAATAAAAATAATAATTTTAAGATTTAGAAGATTTTGGAAGAAAACTGTAGGTGATACAGTGGATAGAGTGAAGAATTTGGAGGCAGGAAGATAAGAATTCAAATCTTACCTTAGAAATTTACTAGCATTAACACCTTCAGCAAATCACTTAGCCTCTCTCTGACTCTGTTTCCTCAATTGTAAAATATGTATTTTAATAGTAGCTAACTCCACTAGTTCTAAGAATCATATCATTTTAAAGGGCTTAGTACAGTGTCTGACACATAGTAGGTGCAAGTGAGAGCAGAGAAGGAAATAAGACAAAAAAGATCTAGATCTTCGTCAAAGATGGATAATACTTCCATTCTTAGCTAGAATGAATAAATCTAAGATGAACAAAAACTCTATAAAATATTTATTGTGCTCTTTCTTCCTCTGGATACAGATCTTTTCAGGTTAAACAAATCCTGTTAAAGATAGTTAAATGACAAAGTAGACCGAACACTAGGATTTGAGTGAGGAAGACCTACATTCAAATCCTGCCTGAGTTAGGCATCTGATTCTGGCCAAGGCACTTAAATCTTTGTCTACCTAAGTTTTCTCAAGTGTATGATGATCTAAGAGGAACAAACCCAAGAGATGTGAATATTAAAAGAGATAACACTTGAAAATTGCTTCACATACTTTAAAGTGTTAAATACATGATAGCTTTATTATTAATTAAATACCATTTGGCCTCAGTTTTTTTATCTGAAAAATGAAGAGGCTGAGCAAAAGTACTTCTGACATCCTTTCTAGCTCTGAAAGTATAAGAACCATAGTCAGGACAAAAAATTCAAAACTGAAAAAAAAAATACTTCAAACCATTCCATAAAAGAATCACAGATTTTAATAAAACATTTACTGAAAAGTTCAAACAAAATGGCGTTTTAATTAAAAGAACTTCTTTGTTAATAAAGATATCATTCGTCTCAGCATTTCCTTCAGTGATTGCCCATTTGTCTTCTTATAGCAGTTTTCCATCCAAGACTTCAAGGTATTTTACCAAATTTAGTCACTATCTAGTAATCCCACAGCTTCTCTAGAAGAAAGAGAATGTTAACTCTCAGCTAGTTAAACCTTCCATAAATTTCTTCCCAGTTTCTTTATTTCCTGCTGCTTCTAGGATGTTAGCAAAAATCTGGTATTTAGTAGTTTATGCGTTTTTTCCTTTTTTAAAAAATGTAATTAATTTTATCATTTTAAGTTTTTATCAATTGCTTCCATATTCTCCCCCTTTCTCTTCCCTCCATCCTGAATCTCTTCCTCTCAGGAACAGCATGCAATGTAATATGGTTTCTACACATACATTCTTATTACACATATTTTCACATTAGTCATGTTACATAGAAGAATTAAAATGAATGGGAGAAATCATGAAAAACAAAACAAGACATAACACAGGAGAAAAGAGTCTGTTTCATTCTTAGTTCAAATTCCATAGTCCTTCCTCTGGACCTGGATGGCATATTGTTTCAAGAGTCTTTTAGGGATATTTTAGGTCCTTGCATTGTTGGCAAGAGCTGAGTCTATCAAAAGCAGTATTCTCACACTGTGGCTGTTTCCATGTATAACGTTCCTCTGGTACTTCTCATTTCACTCAGAATCAGTTCATGTAAGTATTTCCAGATGTTTCTGAAGTCTGACCATCATTTCTTATAGTGTAATAGTATTGCATTGTGGTCATATAACACACCCTGTACAGCCATTCCCCAATTGATGGGCATTCTGTCAATTTCCAGTTCTTGACCACCACAAAAAGAGATACTATAAATATTTTTGTACATGTTTTTCCCATTTTTATGTTCTCTTTGGGATACAGCCCTAGAAGTGCTATTACTGTGTAAAAGAGTATACACATTTTTGTAGCCCTTTTGGCATAGTTCGAAATAGCTCTCCAGAATGGCTGGATCAGCTCACAGCTCCAACAACAATGAACTAGTGTTCCAACTCTCCCATATCTTCTCCAAAATTTATTATCTTCCTGTTTGGTCATGTAACCCAATCTCATAGGTGTGGTACGATACCTCATAGTTGTTTTGATTTGCATCTCTCTAATCAATAGTGATTTAGAGAATTTTTTCATATGACCATGGATAGTTTTAATTTCTTCCTCTGACAATCCCCTGTTCATATCTTTTGACCATTAATCAATTGGAGAATGACGTGCATTCTTGTATATTTGACTCAATACTCCATATATTTTAGAAATGAGGCTTTTACTACAGAAACTAGTTGCAAAAATTCCCAGTTTTATGCTTCTCTCCTAATCTTAGTTGCGCTAGCCTGGTTCAATTTAATCTAATCAAAATTATCCATTTTGCATTTCATAATATTCTCTGTTTGTTTGTCATAAATTTCTCTGTTCTCCATAAGTCTAACAAATGCACTGTCCCTTGCTCCCCTAATTTGTTTATTATATCAGTCTTTACACTAAGATCATGTACCCATTTGGACTTTCTTCTTATGTACAGTGCTAGGCATTGGTCTATGCCACGCTACTGTCCAGTTTTCCCAGCACTTTTTGTAGAACTGTGAGTTCTTATCTCAGAAGCTGAAGTGCTTGGGTTTATCAAACAGTAGACTGCTATATTCGTTGACTACTTTGTCTTGAGTATACACCTATTCCAATGATCTACTCCCTCTGTTCCTTAACAAGTACTAAGTAATTTTGATAATTGCTCCTTTATGATACAATTTGGGATCTGGTATAGCTAGGTCACCTTCCCTAGAATTTCTTTTCATCAGTTCCTTCGATATTCTGGACCATTCATTCTTCCAGATCAATGTTGATATTATTTGTTCTAGTTCTAGAAAAATAATTATCTGGTTGTTTGGTTGGTATGGCACTGAATAAGTAAATTAATTTAGGTAGCATTATTATTTTTATTATAGGTATGAACCTACCCACAAGTAACTGATGTCCTTCCAATTATTAAGATATCACTTAATTTTTGAGTAAAGTGTTTTATAATTGTATTCATATAGTCCCTGAGTTTGTTTTGTAAGGGATATTCCCAGATATTTTACAGTATCTACCATAGCTTTAAATCGGATTTCTTTTTCTATCTCTTGCTTTTGGATTTTGTTAATAATATATAGAAATTCAGATGGTCTATATGGTTTCATTGTGTAACCTGCAACTTTGCCATAGTTGTTTATTATTTCAAGTAGTTGTTTTTTTTTTTACTTAATTCTCTAGGATTCTCTAAGTATATCATCATGTTATCTACAAAGAATGATAACTTAATATCTTCTTTGCCTATTCTAATTCCTTCAAATTCTTTTTCTTCTCTTATTGCTAAGGTAACATTTCTAGTATCATGTTAAATAACAGTGGAGATAAAGGACGTACTGCTGATCTTATTGGGAACGAATCTACTTTATCCCCTTTGCATATAATCCTTCCTGATGATTTTAGGTAGGATCGTTCTTATTATTTTAAGGAAGGTTCCATTTATTCCTATTCTTTCCAGTGTTTTCAATAGGAATGTGTGTTATATTTTGTCCAAAGTTGATTTTTTTCTGCATCTATCGAAATAGTAATGTTTTCTGTAAGTTTTGCTGTTGATATGATCAATTATGAAGATAGTTTTCCTAATACTGAACCAACCCTGCATCCGTCCTGTAAATCCTACCTGATCATAGCATATTATTCTGGTAATAAGTTGTCAAAATCTTTTTTTCCTAATATTCTCTTTCAAACTTTTGTATCTATATTCATTAGGAAAATAGTTCTATAATTTTCTTTCTCTGTTTTCGCTCTTCGCTATCTATGTATCAGAACTATACATGAATACTAAATAGAATTTCATAGAATTCATTCTTCAGCAATCTTCCAAATAGTCTATACAGTATTGAAATTAACTGCTCTTCAAATGTTTGGTAGAATTTGCTTGTAAATCCACCTGCCCCTGGAGATTTTTTCCTAGGGAGTTCATTGATGGCTTGTTCAATTTTTCGTTCTGAAATGGGGTTATTTAGGTATTATACTTCTTCTTCTGTTAATCTGGGCAATTTATACATTTTTTTTGGCATGCTCACTCATTTCACTTAGATTGCCAAATTTATGGGCATACTGTTGGGCAAAATAATTTATAATTATTCTCTTAATTTTCTTTTCTTTGCAGGTGAGTTCACCCTTTTGATTTTTACATTGTAATTAGATTTACATCTTTTTTAATCAATTTGACCAAAGGTTTGCAATTTTATTGTTTTTTTCTTTCTTTTAACTTTTATAGAATTTTATATTTTGAAATTTATTTACGTGTAAATAGTTGTAAAGCAAGCTTAACATGTCATTATTGATGTTTAATGACAAATTTATTAAAAAATATTTTTAAGAATTTTTAAATAAACTATGCCATTTGAACTGATGCACAGTGAGAAGTGAGAAAAAACAGGAAAATAACACACACAATAACTGCAGCAAAGAGAATGGAAAGAATGATAAAATAATAAAAAATGGATTTTGCAAAATTCTAAAGATCAAAGTTTGTACCAGAGAAGAGAGATGAAAAAGCAACTCCCATTCTCCTTCTTGGAAAAGGTGGGGAACTAAGAGTATGGAATATTGTATATAATGTCAGACGTTTGGGAAGTGTTGGCTAGTTTTCCTTCACGTTCTCTTTCTGTTCCTTATTATAAGGGATGATTCTTTGGACAAGGGGAGAGGTACATTGGGAAATGGAAGTGAGATTTTATTTATTTTATTTTTATTTTTTAACTTTTATGTTATTATTTTTTTATTTAACTTTTAACATTCATTTTCACAAAATTTTGGGTTCCAAATTTTCTCCCCTTTTGTCCCCTCCCCCCGCCCCCAAAACCTAGCATTCTAATTTCCCCTGTCACCAATCTGCTCTCTCTTCTATCATCCCTCTCTGCCCTTGTCTCCATCTCCTCTTTTGTCCTGTAGGGCCAGATAACTTTCTATACTCCTTTACCTGTATTTCTTATCTCCTAGTGGCAAGAACAGTACTCGACAGTTGTTCCTAAAACTTTGAGTTTCAACTTCTTTACCTCCCTCGCTCCCTACCCCTTCCCTTTGGAAGGCAGGCAATTCAATATAGACCAAATCTGTGTAGTTTTGCAAATGACTTCCATAATAGTCGTGTTGTATAAGACTAATTATATTTCCCTCCATCCTATCCTGTCCGCCATTACTTCTATTCTCTTTTGATCCTGTCCCTCCCCATGAGTGTTGACCTCAAATTGCTCCCTCCTCCCCATGCCCTCCCTTCCATCATCCCCCCCACCCTGCTTATCCCCTTCTCCCCCACTTTCCTGTATTGTAAGATAGGTTTTCATACCAAAATGAGTGGGCATTTTATTCCTTCCTTTAGTCGAATGTGATGAGAGGAAACTTCATGTTTTTCTCTCCCCTCCCCTCTTTATCCCTCCATTAATAAATCTTTTGCTTGCCTCTTTTATGAGAGATAATTTACCCCATTCCATTTCTCCCTTTCTCCTCCCAATATATTTCTCTCTCATTGCTTGATTTCATTTTTTTAAGATATGATCCCATCCTCTTCAATTCACTCTGTGCACTCTGTCTCTGTGTGTGTGTGTGCGTATGCATGTGTGTGTGTGTGTGTGTGTAATCCCACCCAGTATCCAGACACTGAAAAGTTTCAAGAGTTACAAATGTTGTCGTTCCATGTAGGAATGTAAACAGTTCAACTTTAGTAAGTCCCTTATGACTTGTCTTTGTTGTTCAGCTTTTCATGCTTCTCTTCATTCTTGTGTTTGAAAGTGAAATTTTCTTTTCAGCTCTGGTCTTTTCATCAAGAATGCTTGAACGTCCTCCATTTCATTGAAAGACCAATTTTTCCCCTGAAGTATTTTACTCAGTTTTTCTGGGTAGGTGATTCTTGGTTTTAGTCCTAGTTCCTTTGACTTCTGGAATATCCTATTCCATGCCCTTCGATCCCTTAATGTAGAAGCTGCTAGATCTTGTGTTATCCTGATTGTATTTCCACAATACTTGAATTGTTTCTTTCTAGCTGCTTGAAATATTTTCTCCTTGAACAAGGAAGTCTGGAATTTGGCCACAATGTTTCTAGGAGTGCCTCTTTTTGGATCTCTTTCTGGAGGTGGTCGGTGGATTCTTTCAATATTTATTTTGCCCCCTGGTTCTAGAATCTCTGGGCAGTTTTCCTTTATAATTTCATGAAAGATGATGTCTAGGGTCTTTTTTTGATCAAGACTTTCAGGTAGTCCCATAATTTTTAAATTGTCTCTCCTGGATCTATTTTCCAAGTTAGTTGTTTTTCCAATGAGATATTTCACATTCTCTTCCATTTTTTCATTCTTTTGGTTTGTTTTGTGATTTCTTGCTTTCTCATAAAGTCATTAGCCTCCATCTGTTCCATTCTAATTTTGAAAGAACTGTTTTCTTCAGTGAGCTTTTGAACCTCCTTTTCCATTTGGCTAATTCTGCTTTTGAAAGCATTCTTCTCCTCATTGGCTTTTTGAACCCCTTTTGTCAATTAAGTCAGCCTATTTTTCAAGGTGTTACTTTCTTCAGCATTTTTTGGGTCTCCTTTAGCAGGGTGTTGACCTGCTGTTCATGCTTTGACTGCATGTTTCTCATTGCTCTTCCCAGCTTTTCCTCCACCTCTCTAACTTGACTTTCAAAATCCTTTTTGAGCTCTTTGATGGCCTGAGCCCACTGAGTGGGCTGGTATACAGAAGCCTTGACTTCTGTGTCTTTCCCTGATGTTAAGCATTGTTCTTCCTCATCAGAAAGGAAGGGAGGAAATGCCTATTAACCAAGAAAGTAACCTTCTATAGTCTTATTTCTTTTCCCTTTTCTGGACATTTTCCCAGCCAGTGACTTGACTTCTGAGTATTCTCTTCACACCCACCTCGTGTCCAGATCCTCCCAGCCAGTGCTTGGGGTCTGAGATTCAGATGCTGTTTCCCAGCCTCAGGGCTTTGGGTGAGGGCAGGGCTGCTATTCAGCGTGAGATTAGGTTCAGGTGCTCAGGTGGGGGAAGGGCCGCCTCACAGGCTCAGTTCCCTCAGGGGGTTTACATGGAGACCTTCAACAATGGATCTAGGCTCCTGTCTGCTTGGGGAGCCGCGGTCTGCTTCCGCCTCCGCTGTTGCCTCCCGAGGTGGCCTGAGTTATGGAGGCACCCCACTCCCCTCTCGACCCGCCAAAGAGACCCTCTCACCAACCCTTGTCACCTGTGGGTGGAGGGACCCACGTGGCTGCTGGAGATTCCATCCCCTGAAGCCTCCTCGTATGCTCCTCTTGGCCCTGCTCGGCTAAGGCAGGGCTGGGCTCGACTCCATGTCCACAGCGCGACAGACCATTTGCGAGAGGTTTTCAGGCTCTCTGGAACAGAAATTTCCTTTGCTCCACAGTTCTGTGGCCTCTGCTGCTCCAGAATTCGCTGGGAGTTCTTTTTTACAGATGTTCTGTGGGCTGTGGGTTTGGAGCTATGTGTATGTGCATCTTTCTATTCTGCCATTTTGGCTCTGCCCCCTATTGTTTTTTTTTCATAAAATCAACTCAGTTTAATATAATAGCTAAATAGTTTTCTTAGTTTCAGTTTTATTAACCTCTTCTTTGGTTTTCAGTATTTGAAGTTCAAATTTCAGAGATTTGGTATGAAAGGTAGAAGGGGAGTCAATGCCAAGAAAGGCAAGCACAAAAGAAGAAGGGGAGAGAGAAGCCAAAGGGAGAGGAAGAAAAATTTCCATGTAGTGAAATTCCTCAAAATTTTCATTACTTCCTGGAGAGATTCTTATTCATTCTCCACATTCCTGAAATGAGGGAATTATGTCCAGTGAGGTTTCAAATTGAGCATCTATTTCTAAACTATCCTATTTTCCCAGAATTGGTGAGTTGTTTTGTGATAACATACTATGGTCTCACCAGACTATACAGTAAATTGACAGTATCTAAATTTTACAACCTCAGTTGTTCAAAGATGTCAGGTAAGTCAAATGATTGGTACACATTTTCACAAACAGACTATAGTGGTCCCATTGACTTCCAAATTTAAATAACGGTATTCCTCACTTTTGACTCAAAAGTTATCATGTGCTTAGCACATTTAACAAAGTAATCTACACAAATAATATTTTTATGTCATAGTCCATTCAAAGAAAATTTTTAAACTGTAAAAATTGTATAACAGAGAAATCATGTACAATAAAGGAATGCAGATATTTATATATATTGATAAATCCTTTATGATTTTCATAGTTATTGATCCATATTTATAGCTGTGTACACCTTTAAAAATGAAATTTTAGATATTCTATACACGAGGTAAATGATTCAAAGTTCCAATTTTTCTTCACTTGCACAATAAATATTTGGTAATTAATAAATTAATATCCAAACAATATCTGTAAATCTGTTGTGCAAAATACCATGTTTTTAATAAATTTCATTTCTTTATTCTGCATCATTGAGAATTTGAAAAATATTTATAGATTAATTTAAGATATTTTTGTTGTAAAACAGGAAATTTGGATGTTTCAAAAGTAAGTTGTGCTGGAACGTTAGTTTCTTTCATGTATATTATCATTAACAGAAATGGTGATTCTTAAAAAAACAAAACAAAACTCAGGAACATTTTAAAATTCCTTCCCATAAGAAAGTAAGAATTTTAAACAATAATATGGATGTAGATCAAGTGTTCTACACTTTTGACGAAGATCATTATCAAAGACTATGGTTTAGCCCACCTCTTTAAGGAAGCAGTACAAGAAATATTAAAAGGTTGATTTTGAAATAATGATTAATAGAAGTGGAGCCAAGATCATGGAGAAAAGGAAACAAGACACCAAAGGTTCCCTCCAAGCCCCTCTGAACACCTTTAAATAATATCAGAAAACAGTTCCTGGAGCAGAAGGAGGCACAAAAGGACAGGGTAAAAGAATTCTGCAGCCAAAGACAACTTAGAGTATCAAAAGAAAAAGTCTATCACATCTGTGTGAGTATAGCACAGTTTAACTGTGTCCCCTTTTCACCTAAGAAATTTTTTACAAGACCCTGAGTATATAGGCAGACAAAATGGTATACAAATCAAACATTTACTGATGATAAATAATAAAGAGATTTATTTTAAAACAAGACTTTGGTGTATGTATTTTACCATTTATTTAAGAAGAAAATAAATTTGAATACTGATGAGATGGATGTGATTCGTTATGTTTCCATAAAGAATTAAATCTTGTCAGAATATTTGGTACTGAAAGATGTAGAGCCTCTTCAATGTTATTATGAAAACTGATTGATAGTTTGATTTTATAATTGTCAGTGTTGAGAATCTTGCTTCACATAAATGCATAGTACAAAATGGTAGAAATTAAGTTTAGGGTCATTTCAGAAATTTTGCAAGTTCTGTCCTAATCCCAAGCCAACTTTCTTTTAACAATTTTTTAGGAAACTAAAATTTTCAACCTGTATCAATGGATAACTCACCAAATTCTTCTTGATCGCTTAATGGAAGATGACTAATGATATTTATTTCGACTGAGTATGGTTTATGAGCCCAACTTAGTTTTTTAGAATCAGAATTTGAAAAGAAATATTGTTAAAACTGTCTCCAGACACATCACATAATCAATTATAACATTCATTATTGAATATTTGAGAAGTTTACTTTCAGTTATTTAAAAAAAAATCATCTGCATGTACAAACATTTCTACAGAAACATTTTCCGTCTTACTCTTCCAAACGTTAACATTATCAGTAAAAATTTCAATTTTATCTTTTAACATAAACATGTTATAATTGTCATTGACGTGAAACGTTTATAGCATATTTTTGAAAATATCTGACGAAGAACACTATTTTGAAAACCGTAAATCATTATGAAAAATAATTAACAAAATCAGATTTCTACTGAGTCAAAATATAGCAATATAAACATATAAAACATATTCTTTTAATTTCTCTAATCTTCTTAAACTTCACTCTCTTGAAAGCCACATGATGGGGTATACTTTCTTGTCAATGTAGGTGTACTACAACCTTATGGAAGCCTCCATCACGTTGTCACTATTTTTACCATTTTTCTCTAAATATAGTCACTTATCAGTAATCTAATTTTTTTCTAAAATATAAATAATGATAATAATTTGTCAAATACATCCTAATATTACTTTCCAATATTAAAGTTTCATATCTATATCTATCTATCTATCTATCTATCTATCTATCTATATCTATCTGTCTATCTATCTATCTATCTATCTATCTATCTATCTATCTATCTATCTATCTACATATATCTTTGCAGTGATGGTTGAGAAATACTATTAAAGGGCTTTTGTCTTTACTTGCTACAATTAAATCCTTATGTTTCTGTAAAGGAAAAAGGTAGCAGTCTGTAAAATGAAACATTGTAAAAATACAACCTAACAACTAACTAATTTGATACTTACATACCAAGGAATGATGGTAGTAAAATGTTGAAAAGACTTAATTTTCCATAATTAGATTATTATGCTTATGTAAGAGCAGAAAACTTTGTAGAGCAGGAAAAAAAAAAAACACTAAAATTCATAAAACGCAGTAGTATTGAATCTGAGCCAAAGTGTTTCTGGTACTGTTTGTTGGTATTGCATGGTGTGATGGCATGCACAGTGAAAAGTGCACATTTTCTGTGTTTAGAACAAAGGCTGTTGTGAAATTGTATAATATAACATGGGCAGGCACTGCCAAAAACATCTGAGATTCATTATGCATTTGACTTTGAATTAATTTTTGGTCATTGCATGCTTAGAAACCTTTTAGTATTGCCAAATTTTTGGTATCCTCTATATTTGATTAGGGGACTCCATATGGGGTCATAAACAACAATGTAAGAAGTACTGGATAGTCAAGCAAAGGCTTGTATAATGATCCAGTCCCAGAAAAGCAGGAGTAGGCATCGGGAGGCATTGAATCAGCAGCTGCAGTACCTGCATCCAGAGTTCTCAGTGCACAGACTGTTAGGGAGTCAAACAATTTGTGAGAAGGAAATTACAGGCAGCATTCTGTTACTTTGACCATACTCGAATTGGGATCAAAATACTGAGTGGTAATCCCAGGGCAAACAGGAGGAGTAGCACAATAGTGCTTGTGACCACAAAGGACAGGGACTCTCATTACAGTCGAGTGCAGACTGTGGTCACTCACAGAGCACAGCATAGTCCAGGAGTGTAGGAAATATTTCTGCTTAGATCACAGCACTTTGGAAGAACTGAAAATTTATGGATCCCTGGAAGTGTCTCTGAAATCAGCTGCACCAAACCACTGAAGCTTAGGAGAGTACACACTCCACCCTGGAAGTGGAACTCACCAAGAAATAAATAAAAGTAGAGAAATAGACTGCACAAAGGAGCAAACAGAAAAAAAAGTCTGATCATGGTTACTATGGTGACAAGGAAGATGAAACCATACACTAAGAAGAGAATGATAGAGTCAAAGCTCCTACATCCAAAGTCTTCAAGAAAAAAATACAGTCACTTCAGGCCATGGAAGAACTAACCAAGGATTTTGAAAATCAAGTAATAGAGGTAGAGGAAAAATTGGGATGAGAAATGAGAGTGAAGCAAGAAAATCATGAAAAATAAGCCAATTGCTTTGTGAAGGAAACATCCACAAAAAATACTAAAGAAAATAAAACCTAAAATGGTAAAAGAGGAACAAAAAGCAAATGAGGAAAAGATGTTTTAAAAAGAAGAACTGTCTGACTAAAACTAATTGAAGAAAATAATTCCTTGAAAATTAGAATTGAGGTAATGGAAGCTAATAAATTTATGAAAAAAATTTAAAAATTTATAAAACAAAGACAAAAGAATGGAAAAATAAAGGCAAAAACTATTGTGAAACACCTCATTGGAAAAACTGCTGACCTGGTAAACACATCCAGGGGAGATAATTTAAAAATTATTGGACTAGCTGAAAGTCATGATCAATAAAAGAAGTTAGACATCATCTTTTAGGAAATTCTCAAGGAAAACTGCCCTGATATTTTAGAACCAGAGGGTAAAATAGAAATAGAAGGAATTTGTCCATCAACCTGAAAGAGCTCCCAAAATGGAAACCTTCAGGAATCATACAGCCAAATACCAGAGCTCTCAGGCTAAGGACAAAATACTGCAAGCATTGAGAAAAAAAATAAATTAAGCATTTGAAGCCACACTCAGGATGACACACGATTTAGCACCTTCTTTATTAAAGGATTAGAGGGCATAGTATATAATACTGCAGAGATTAAAGGAGCCAAGACACACCCTTTTAGGCTTTTCTCTTAGTCTTGTATTTGGAAGTCAAGTTTTGTACTTAGCTCTGGTCTTTGAATCAAGAATTCTTGAACATCCTATATTTTGTTTGAAAATATTAAAATGTCTGTTGAAAACATTACAACCAATAATCACCGACCCAACAAAACTGAGTATAGTCCTTCAGATAAAAAAAAAATGAATTTTCAATGAAATAGAAGATTTTCAAGAATTCTTGATACATAGACCAGAACTGAATAGAAAAATCTGACTTTCAAATACAAGACTCAGGGAGAAGTTTAAAAATGTAAGTAAGAAAGAGATATCATAAGGGACTTAATAAGGTTAAATTGTTTACATTCCTATGTGGGTAGATGATACTTGTGACTCATAAGAACTTTCTCATTATTAGGGCAGCTACAAGGAGTATACATTCATATATACACGTGCATGCATGCATACATACATATATGCACCTATATGCGTAGGTGTGTGTATTTATGTGCATACATGTATATACACACACATATGTATATACATATGTATATACATGAATAAATGTGTGTATACATGCATATTTGATGTATGTGTGTACACACATGTGTGTATATATGTATTCATGTATGTATGTATTATACATATATAGAGAGACAGAGAGATAGAGTGCATAGGTGTGAGTAGAATATGAAGAGATGATCTGTAAAAAAGTAAGATTAAGGGGTGAGAGAGAAATGTACTGGGATAAAGGGAAAGGGAGAGGTGGAATGGGGTAAATTTTCTCATATAAAAGAGGGAAGAAAAAGTTTTTACAGTGGAGGAGAGGAGGTAAGAGTTCAGGAGGAGTTAGTGAATCTTATTGTCACCAGAATTGCCTCAAAGAGGGAATAACACACACTCAATTCGACATTGGAAATATATCTTACATAACAGGAATGTAAGAGGGGAAGGGGACATGACAAGATGAGGTGCTAGAAGAGAGGGCAAATTGGGGGAGGAATAGTTACAAGCAAAACAGTTTTGAGAAAGGACAGAGTGAAAGAGGAGAGACAGAATAGAATAAATGAGAAGTAGCAGAATAGTATGGAGGGAAATGCAATTATCAATAGTAACTGTGGAAAAATATTTGAAGTAATTTTCTCTGAAAAAGACCTCTGATAAAGGCTTCATTTCTCACACATATAGAGAACTGAGTCAAATTTATAAAAATAAGGGCCATTCCCAGTTGATAAATAATCAAAAGTTATAAAAAATTTTCAGTTAAAGTAATCAAAGTCGTTTATAGTCATATTGGGGAAAAAGTCTAACTTTGTTGATTGGAAAATGCAGATGAAAACAATTCTAAAGTACGACCTCATTCCTATGACATAAAAGGAAAGTGAGAATTGTTGGAGGAGATGCGGGTAAAATGAAACTTGTTCATAAACTTGTAAACTGATTAAATAATTCTGTAGAGCAGAAACGTTATAAAACCATGCATATCCTTTGACCTAGAAATACCACTACCAGGCCTATATCCCCAAAAAGATAAAAATAAAAGGGAAAAGGACTAATATATACAAAAAATTTATAGTAGCTAATTTTTGTGGTAAAGAATTGCAAATTGAGGTTATGCTCATCTATTCTGGGATACCTGAACAAATTTTGCGATTCAATTATGACATTCTATAAGAAGTATTGTGCTATGAGAAATGATGAGTAGGATGCTTTCATCATGTAAAGACTTAAATGAGCTGATGCAAAGTAAAATGTCTTGTGGACAAAGTAGCATCAATATTCTAAGATGATCAGTTATGAATTATTTAACTATTTTCTTTAATGAAATGATCGCAGATAGTTTTGGAGGACTTACAATAAAAAATGCTAACCAACTCCATTGAAATAACTGATAGTGACTGAATTCAGATTCAGGTTGTTGTTTTGTTTCTATATTTTCTGTCACAACATGATTAATATGGAATTATTTTTCAAGTTAACACATGTGTAACCTATTTCAAATTGCTTGTTTTCTCAAAGAGGGAATGGGAGGAGAGAAAAATGGAGAGAATTTGGAACTCATAGCTTTAAAAATGATTGTCTAAAATAGTTTTTACGTTTTAGTGAGGAAAAATAAATACTAACAAAAATCTTAAAATAAATAGAAATATGTATAATACAAAAAAAGAGAAATAATGGTGAGTAAAACCAAAGGAAATGCTACTAATGACACACTAAGTTCTGTAAAACACAAGAAAATGACCAAATGTCTGATGGGCACACTTGTCAAGTATATGCTTTGGGGTCATGAAAAATGTTAGATTTTGTTTATGATGTCAGCGCTGCTGCATAGGTGAAATTCAGCTTCCTGGTAGTTACTGTTCAAGGGAGTGGAGAGAAATTTCAGAGGTGCCTGGGGATTATACACATGCATACAACCTTGCAAGAGACTTCAAAATGCTGTGACATCTGATGTTATATTAAAGCTATAGTAAAGTAGGAAGACAACGCCCAGACTAAAGTACAAGGAAAGAGATGCTGGGTAGAGAACTTACAGTTTAATCCTGAGATCTTATAAGGCATGGAGCTACTGAGATTTCTTTTTTTTGGGGGGGAGGATTTATTTTAATCTTAAATAATAAAACTTAAATACACAATGAAAATGGGGAACCCAACATTTCCCTCTGCACTGCATAACGTGAGAGAGGATTCAAAATATACAACAATAAATTTCCATTTCAAGAAAGCCTATAAAAAACACTATGCATTGTACTCAGAGTTGTCACGTTTTCTTTGCTTCCTTTTCAGTTTTCTTTTGTTCTTTGCACTAATCTTTTTATTTTATTCTCCTGCCCCTTCCTCCTCACCTCCCCCAGGAAGGCTGCAATTAAATATGGTGATAAATAAGTGCATGTATACATGTACACATGTGCATACATGTACATTTCTGTCTTTGCATAAATATACACATGCACACACATGTACACCTGGGTGTATACACCTGTGTGTATGGACATATATATATATATATGTATATGTATATGTATATGTATATGCACACACACATATATATTAACTTACAAACTAAGAAATATATATGAGTGTATATATATGCACACATATATATGCATACATTTAGATACTTGTAATAATACTGATGTATATATGTGTGTATGTGTATATATGTATACGTGTATATGTATATTTTTGTGTATGTACATATGCATATATACACACATATAAATACACACATAAATATACATATGTGCATATACACATGTTGTCCTGTTTATCTGAGGGTGTATAACATCCTCCTGAATAATTCTGAATCTCTCCATGTTTTCCTAAATCCATCTACTCATCATTTCCTAGGCCACAAGAATATTCCAACTTTATACTGTCTAGTTATTTTAAAGAGTCTAAAACGATGTTGATGAATATAGCTGAAAAATAGTGTAGTTTTTCTATTTTTCTTTGATTAAATCTATTTTAGCTTAAGCTATGTCTGATATCATGATTATTACCCTGGTTTTTCTTTAATAAATTCTACTGCTAATCATTCTTCTAAAACTGTTTTCCTTAATATCTCTCATTAGCTTTTTTAATGTCTTTTAAAAATTCTTTTATGAATATTTTTATGGCCAGGCGACAACTTGGCATTATTCTTCAGGGTAGCAAAGGGTTATTTTCTTTAGTATTCTTCACTGAAGACAAACACATGCTTTTCTTTTTCCATAGTAACTTTGTATTGTTGAATTCTTTCTCGTTTGCCTGTACATGCACACATACACACACAGTCTCTCACACACATACATACATACATATACACATACACATGCATATATGGTAACTGCTTATTTTTTGCAATCACCTCTATTCCTGCATTATAGGAGCGGTTTGTCTGGTCTCAGATCCTCTTTTAGTTCTTCCGTCTTGTCCTGAAGTGAAACTAAAAACTCCACTCTTCTGTAAATGCCTGTAGCCAATAGCTTCGCTGATCCACTGCTTCTTCCCAGCTGATTCTGGCATTCCTTACCAGCAAAGGTTCCCTCAATCTTCACAGACTAAGAAGTCAGACTCCACACATTTTCAGGGAAAGTTTAGTCTTGTGACTGGGAGTGAGGGTAACTCCCAAGGTCACTAGCCTCAGGGCTCACCACTTGCTGTTTCAGGTAAAATAGCCTGGAGGTGTTTACTCTTCACAGGAACCAAACCTCAGTTCTGTAATTTTTCTTTGAATCCTCCCTTATTGTCCCAAAAATATTCCTGTTTTACCTTTGTGACTCTATATGTACCCTGAGGTATTATTTTATCTTGTTTATTGAACAGAGGAAAGAAAAGAAAGAAAGGAAGGAAGGAAGGAAGGAAGGAAGGAAGGAAGGAAGGAAGGAAGGAAGGAAGGAAGGAAGGGAGGGAGGGAGGGAGGGAGGGAGGGAGGGAGGGAGGAAGGAAGGAAGGAAGGAAGGAAGGAAGGAAGGAAGGAAGGAAGGAAGGAAGGAAGGAAGGAAGGAAGGAAGAATGAAAGAAAGAAAGAGAGAGGAAGACAGCAATGTCCTACTTTTGTATAAAATGGTGTAACCAATATGTGGAAAAGATGCTTTAAGGAAGAACTTTGTTTAGGGAGAGTAGAATAATTTGTATTTTTGCTTTTGTCATATATTTCAAAAACCATTTGTAAGAGTCAATTGATATTAAATGTTTAAATAGAACTTTAAATAGAGTCATCAATATTGGTGAAAGGGTAGGGAATCAATGCACAAATTAACAGTAATAGAGGACTGACAACTCAACCCCTTTACAGTATTCCTAGACCTATACAGGCTTTCTATACCCAGATTTGGTCTGGGACAGTGAACCCAGACAATAGTGGATATGCAAATGAATTCACAAAATGGTAGCTGGGAAAAGGGAAGGCCAGAGAGATTTTGAAATTAATTGTGTTAAATATTCAATGTAAAATTACCTATAATATTATATAAATTGTCTTCAAAATATATAAACATGGAGCTTTACCAAACTGTATGAAATAGCAATATGAATTAGAGCTATAAAAAGGAGACATAGAAAATAAAAGAACAACATTTCTAATTATTATCAATGTCAAAACTAGTGAATAAAATGGTACCAAATACATCACAGCAACTTATTTTAATAGATTAGATGTTATGAGTAGTTTGTATGTATATAAGGAATACAAATTTGTTTCAATAGTAGGTGAATTATGGCAGAAAATATTAACCACATGATTAAATAGGAAAAGTTTTTCCTAAGTAAATTTATATGAATTTCAAATCATAGAAATTAATGAATAACAAATAGTGTTATTTAAAATTAAGAGAGGCAGAGCCAAGATGGCAAAGTAGAAAGAGGCACAAACTCTAAGTGTTTCCCCACAGCTCATAAAATACCTGAAAAAATGACTGTAAACAAATTCTATAGCAGCAGAAACCAGAAAACCACAGAGTGAAAGAGACTTCGAGTGCAAGGTAACCTGGAAGGCCGACAGGAAAGGTCTATTGCACAGGATGAAAAGCAGAGTGCAGCACAGCTAACGCTTCTTGGCACCCTCAGGAATAGGACCAGAATAGGCCTCAGAGGCGGAATCCCCAGCAGCTGCAGGTGCTCTTAGATTCTTCAATCTTCAAACGCCAAAGACAGATTCAAAGTTCAATGCGGAAGTTTATTCATCTGAGTAAGAAGGGAGCAGGGTCCTCCCCTAACCCGGCTCCAGGCAGGCCAGCAGCAGAGGTGTGAAGGCTGTGGCAGCAGCAGCAGTGTCCGTTTTGAGCCCTCCACCTACAGCCCCGGGGAACTGAGCCACTGATCTGGCCAACCAGGGATGATGAAGAGTTCTGCCTGGTGTGGTGGAGCTGGTGGAGGATCTGGAAAGGGAATTCTACTTGCAAATCCTAGGCAGAAAGGTTTTGGTGTCTTCCAGAGTACAGTGCAGATCAGGAGAGGAGTAAACTCTTCTCCCTTGATTGTGTCACCTTGTAGGAGCTGAGAGCTTACAGGTCCCCAGAGTATAGCCCGCTCTTGGCAAAGGACAAATAAGTCAAATAACTGGATGGGAAAATGCCCAAAAAAGGGGAAAAAATAAGACCATAAAAGGTTACTTTATTGGTGAACAGTTATTTTCTCCCGTCCTTTCAGTTAAGAAAGAGCAATGCTTACCGTCAGAAGCTTGCAAAATGAACATGCGATGGCCTGAAACCATGAAAGAGTTCAAAAAGGATTTCGAAAATCAAGTAAGAGAGGAGGGGGAAAAATTGGGAAGAGAAATGAGAGCAATGCAAGAAAATCATGAAAAGTAAGTCAATAGCTTACTAAAGGAAACAAACAAAAAAAATGCTGATGAAAATAACAACTTTAACAATAGGGTAACAATTGGCAAAAGAGGTCCAAAAAGTCAATGATAAGAATGCTTTAAAGAGTAGAATTAGCTAAATGGAAAAGGAAATGTAAAAGCTCAATGAAGAAAATAGTACTTTAAAAAATATTATGGAGCAGATGGAAGCTAATGACTTTATTAGAAAAAAAGAAAATACAAAACAAAACTAAAAGAATGAAAAAAGGGGAGATAGTGTGAAATATCTCATTGGAAAAACAAATGGCCTGGAAAATAGATGCAGAAGAGACAATAAAATAATGGACTACCTGAAAGCCATGATAAACAAAAGAGCTTAGACATCATCTTTCATGAAATTATCAAGGAAGATTGTCCTAATATTCTAGAACCAGAGGGCAAAATAAACATTGAAAGAATTCACCCATCACCTCGTGAAAGAGATCTAAAAAGAGAAACTTCTAGGAATATTTTAGCCAAATTCCAGAGTTTCCAGGTAAAGGAGGAAATATTGCAAACAGCTAGAAAAGACCATTTTGAGTTTTGTGGAAATACAATCAGGATAACACAAGTTCTAGCAGCTTCTACATTAAGAGATCCAAGGGACTGGAATATGATATTCCAGAATTCAAAGGAACTAGGACTAAAACCAAGAATCACCTACCCAGGAAAATTGAATATACTACTTCACGGGGGAAAAGGGTCATTCAAAGAAATAGAGGACTTTCAAGAATTCTTGATGAAAAGGTCAGAGCTGAATAGAAAATTTGTCTTTCAAACACAAGAATCAAGAGAAGCATGAAAAGATAAACAGGAAAGAGAAATCATAAGGGACTTACTACAGTTGAACTTTTTACATTCCTACATGGAAAGATAACATTTGAAACTCCTGACTCTCTCTTGTAAACCTGACTAGATTTTGAGACCTAAGTTTCATTTCCTTGAAAATTCCACTGACTTGGTAGTCATACATATTCAGTGATATGCTGTTCTACATGCATTAAAAAAAAAAGACCCCTTTCTTCTCCAGTTTATATGCTATTAATTTTTTTACTTTAATGCACAAAATTTATGTCCCATTTTATTCCATGTCCAGTGCCAAACTGAGTAGGTCTGGCTCCAATGTGTTATAAGCTTGAAGTGGAAATAACAAACCACTCGCCTATCTTTGCAAAGAATACCCCAAATGGGGTAACAAGGTCAAACATGACTGAAATTTCTAAGCAACAATAATTCCTTCTCAAGGAACCTAGTTTTTATTACCCACATCTAAAACTCCTAATTTCTTTCTCAACTTTCATAGTGATTGCACCCTTGTTCTTTCCCTTTTTTACTGACTATGGTCATTTCATGTGAGAAGAGAGTATAACAAACTGTTTTGTTTTGTTTTGTTTTGTTTTAATTCACTAGGGTTTATCCAGGACAAAAAATAATCATTTGTAAGAAACAATTCATTTGGACACTTATTCTATTCCACTCAGTATTAAGCAATTTGAAACTTCATAAATCATGTAGGGATGGATAAGTTCTTTTAGTGGACTTCAAATTTAATACAATGTTCACTACTTGTCTATGAAGTTATAAGACTCACTTGTACAACCACAAGAATGCTGACAAAGATATCTGCATCTTGTTTTGGTAAAACTCCATGTTGAAATGCAGCATACATGGGATTTTGTTTTCAGTTTTCAACAAGAACTTCTATAAATTTTAAGTTTTCTTCCTCTTCTCCGCCCCCCCCCCCCCCCCCGAGATGGCATGCAATCTTGTACGGGCTTTACACCTACACTCTTATTAAATATTTTCACGTGAATGAGAGAAACAATGAGAAAGACCAAACCAAAATAAAACACAACAAAATAGAAAATAGTCTGCTTCAATCTGTGTTCAGATTCCATAGTTCTTTCTCTGGATGCAAATGATATTTTGCATCAAGATTCCGTTGGGATTGTTTTACGTCCTTGAATTGCTGGAGTATGGTATCAGAAATAGTCTTCACACCCTGTGGTTGCTGCTGTGTATGATGTTCTTCTGGTTCTGTTCACTTCACTCAGCCTCACTTCATATGAGTCTTTACAGGATTTTTTTTCTGAAGTCAGTCTGTTCATTATTTAATGTAACACAATACCATTCCATTCCATTCATATGCCACTTTGATGGCAAGCAAAGTAAGATCTTTTGCTTTTTCTGTTTTATTATAATCAAGTTCCTCTCACTGAATCTTGACATCTTCAATCAAGAATCTTTACTAGAGACAAAGTGCAGAAACTAGAGTTACTTTAACTAGAAACAATATACATATTATACATTGGCTACAATATTCCTAGGAATTTTCATTTTTGGATCTCTGAGAAGGTGATGGATCGATTCTTTCAGTATTTATTTTACCTCACGGTAGTTTTCCTTGATAATTTCATGAAAGATGATGTCTACACTCCTTTTGTGGTCAGAGCTTTCAGGTAGTCTATAATTTTTAAATGGTTTCTCTTGCATCTGTTTTCCAGGTCAGTTGTTTTTCCAATGAAGTATTTCACATTGTCTTCTACTATTTTAAATTTTTTTTGGTTATGTTTCGTAATCTCTTGGTTTCTCATAAAGTCGTTAGCTTCCATCAGCTCCATTAGAATTTTTAAAGAACTATTTTCTTCAGTGAGGTTTTAAGCCTCCTTTTCCACTTGGCTAATTATGGTTTTTAAATAATTTTTCTCCTTATTGGCTTTTTGGACCTCTTTTGCCATTTGAATTAATCTATTTTTAAAGGTGTCATTTTCTTCAGTACTTTTTGGAACCGTGTTCCTTTCTCATTCAAATAAACAAAAAAAAAGCTTATTCACTGACCTTTGAAGCTTTCTTTGGCATTTGTGGGTTGAGGGATCTGAGAACAACCACTGCTGCTTTGAGATTCCACCCTCAAGGCCTATTCCTGGCCTGTCCCTGCTCCACAGCACAATCAGTGCTGCACTCCTCTCCTCATTCTATGTGATAGACATTTCCTGTAGGCCTTTCAGGCTTCCTTGGGCTGAAAATCTCTTTCACTCTGTTCTTCTGTGGCTTATGCTGCTCAAAAATTTGTTCAGCATCATTTTTACAGCTATTTTATGGGCTGTGGGGAAAGAGCTAGAGTGTGTGCATCTTTCTACTCCACCATCTTGGCTCTGTCCTCTCTGTTTTTTGTTTGAAGTTCAGGGTGCTGACTCCCCTAAAGTAGGTGAATGATACACGTTCTTGGTTACGATATAGGAACTTGATTAAAGTGATTGTTAACCTCTCAAAAGTTGCCTTTCCCTTTATGAATACAAATCTAATAATCTGTGATAGTATTCTCCCTGTGTATATTGGGATGCTTACTGTGGCAACCACAGTTTGTCCAGCCATTCTCCAATTTATGAACATCCTCTCCATTTCCAGTTCTTGGACAACACAAAATGTTGCTCTAAATATTTTTGTATATGTGAGACCTTTTACTATTTATATGATGTCTTTGGAATACAACCCTAGAAGAAGTATTGCTGGGTCAAAGACTATGCATATTTGTAGCCCATTGGGCAAAGTTCCAATTTGCTCACTAGAGCATTTGAATAAGTTCACAACTCCACCAATAATGCTTTAGCGTTCCAATATTCCCATATCTTCTCCTGAATTTATCATTTTATTCTTTTGTCATGTTAGTCAAAGTGGGAGGTATGATGTGATAACTTAGGCTTGGTTTGATTTACGTCTCCGTAATCAATAGTGATTTAGAGCATTTTTTCATAAGATTATAGATAGCTTTAATTTCTTCCTCTGAAAACTTCCTTTCATATCTTTTGACCATTTATCAATCGGGGAATGACTTGCATTATTATAAATCTGACTCAGTTTTCTATATATTTTAGAAATGAAGCCTTTATCACAGACATTAGTTGTAAAAAATTGCCTGTTTTCTGTTTCTCTCTTAATGTTGCTTTCATTGGCTTTGTTTGTGAAAAAAACTTCTCTGGACCATTCTTCCTTCTTCAACATGAGCAGGTGGAGATCTTACGACCACTTAGTTTGTGAACATCCTGCTGACATATCACTTTTAGTCATCAAGAAAAATACCTACCACCAATGAGGATCTATATTTTGCCATGCCTCTTTTGCATAACTGGGGATTGATCCCAATAAAAACAAGGTATTGTAAGAAGGGGGCATCTCAGATAGTGAAGAAGATCCAAGGTCCAAGTCATTAGACTGCACCACAGAACCTTTAATAAAGCATCGTTTGTTCAGAACTCTGCCTCAGTCTCTTTTACACTAGGTTAGATAATTTTAATTCCTATACTTTTTATCATGATTGGTAACTCCTGATATCCATCTTCATTGATTTTATTTTCAAACCATATGCATTGTTGTCTAAAATTCCTTAAAATTCATTTAGTCTATACTGCTAAATATAATGGTATTCAAAGAATGTAAAAAGTTTTATCAAATAAAATCAGTCCATTGGATTTCTTTCTGTAAAGAAGCATATCTGTACAACGTTACTCGAGACATGAATAGTTATTTTCTTTTTTCCCCCTCTCCATGGAGTTGTCAAAGCTTTCTTTTGCCTTTACGTCCTAAATTAATGCTCCCCTGACAATCTATAATAAAGCTCAAATCAGTAGATTAAATATCTCCCTCTATAGATATTTTAATAGAAAGTGACAGTTTAATTTGTCTAGGCTTTACTAAAAGTATACTTAAAGCTAGCAGAGTGCCAATACCAGCAAGATTCAGAGTAGCTGGAAATGAAAACAGAAACATAAATAATTAGCAGATAATTTTTGGCTTTTGGGGTTTTTTATTAGTGTTATCATTAATTACTTGGTTCTAAAAACATTTTTCTTAACTTTTTTTATGGATCACAAATTTGTGTGTATACATACACATATGTACATTTATGTACATATATGTATATACATGTACACACATATATATTGTTGGATTTTTCACATATGCCTATTTATTGAAATGTTTACATTTCAATAAATAGGTATATGTTATATGATGAATTTAACAAACATTTCACCAGAGGGGATGGAGACCAGATGCTGGAGTGAGAGTAACTACTCACCTAAACTCTTAGACAAACTCCTTCAGATATCCCTAAAAAGAGATTCTGACCAGATTTTGGAGGGGCAGAATTCAATAGGAAACAGACTGTGGAAGATTCACAGCCAAGAACAGACTGGAAGATCGACAGAAAGGTCCTGTTCCACGGGGCTGAAGGAGCATACAGTGCACGGTGCACAAGCTGCACCATTGTGATATCTACCAAAATCCATCAGCTAGCATTATATACAATGGGAACAAACTAAATGAACTTCCAATAAGATCAGAGGTGAAACAAGGATGTACATTATCATCACTGTTATTCAATATGGTATTAGAATTGCTAGCTTCTGCAATAAGAGAAGAAAAATATAAATGAATTACAATAGGCAAAGAAGAAACTAAGGTATCACTCTTTGAAGATGATATGATGATGTACTTAGAGAATGTCAGAGAATTAAGTAAAAAATCTACTTGAAATAATAAACAACTTTGACAAAATTGCAGGTTACAAAATACAGCCACATAAATCATCTGTATTTCTGTATATTACTAACAAAACCCAATAGCAAGAGGTAGAAAGAAAAATCCCATTTAAAGCTACAGTAGACACTATAAAATATCCAGGAGTCTACCTGCCAAAACAAACCCAGGGACTATAAAAACACAATTACAAAACACTATTCACCAAAAAAAAAAAATCAGATCTAAGTAAGTGGGAAAACTTCAGTTGCGCATGGGTGGGCCAAGCTAAAGTAATAAAAATGACAATTATACCTAAATTAATGTACTTGTTCAGTGCCATACCAATCAAACCACCAGATTATTATTTTCCAAACCTGGAAAGAAATAATAACAAAATTCATCTGGAAGAACAAAAAGTCCAGAATATCAAGGGAACTAATGAAAAGAAATACTAGGGAAGGTGTCCTAGCCCTACCAGAACTCAAATTGTATTATAAAGCAGCAATCCTCAAAAACACTTCATACTGGCTAAGAAACAGAGGGGTAGACAAGTGGAATATGTTAGACACTCAAATGAAAGTAGTTAATAAATACAGCTGTCTAGAGTTTGATAAACCCATGGACTCAATCCTCCACAATAAGATCTCACTGTTTGTTACAAACTGATGGGAAAACTGGATTACAGTGTGGCAAAAACTGGGCATAAATCAATGCCTGAGACCATTCACAAGAACAAAGTACAAATGGATGGATGATCTAGGTGCAAAGACTGATACTGTAAACAAATTAGGGGAGCCAGGAATAATGTATTTGCAAGATTGATGGAGAATGGAGAAATTTATAACCAACAAGAGAGAGAATTTTTTATAGTGTAAAATGGATAATTCTGATTACATTAAATTGAAAAGTTTTTGCACAAATAAACACAATGCCACCAAGATTAGGAGGGAAGCAGAAAAGCGGGAAAGAATTTTTGTGACTAGTGTCTGTGATAAAGGCCTCACTTCTAAAATATAGATAGAACTGAGTCAAATGTAGAACACAAATCATTCCCCAATTGATAAGTCAGAGTTTATGGAGAGGGAATTTTCAGAGGAAGAAATTAAAGCTATCTATAATCATATGAAAAAATCCTCTAAATTACTTTTAATAAAAGAGATGTAAATCAAAACAACTCTGAGGTACCACATCACACCTATCAGATTGGCTAACATGACAAAACATGAAGATGATAAATGTTCAAGAAAATGTGGAAGAGTTGGAACACTAATTCATTGTTGGTGGAGCTGTGAGCTCATACAACAATTTGGAAGAGCAATTTGGAACTATGGCCAAAGTACTACAAACGTGCATACCCTTTGAACTAGCAATATCTCCCCTGGGATTCTATCCCAAAGAAATCACAGAAAAGGGAAAAGATTCCACATGTACAAAATTATTTATAGCAGCTCTCTTTGTGGTGGCCAAAAACTGGAAATCAAATGGATTCCTACCATTTGAGGAATGGCTGAACAAGTTGTGCTATATGAACGTAGGAATACAATTATGCTATGAGAAAAGGTGAACAGGAAGACTTCAGAGATGCCTGAAAAAACTTATTTGAATTAATTTTGAGTGAACGTAGCAGAATCAGGAGAACTTTTTACACTGCAACAACCACAGTGTGCAAGGAATTTTTCTAGTAGACCTATTACTTCATTGAAAAGCATGAACTTAAAAAATCTCCAATGGACTCTTGAGGCAAAATACCTTCCACACCCAGACAAACAACAACGGAATTGGATATGAGACAGAAACAGACAATTTCTTTTCCATTATGTTAGGTTTTGTTTTGTTTTATGATTTCTCCCATTCCTTTTATCTCTTCTATGCAACATGCGTTTAGTAGGAAAGTACATGTTGAACTTATATAAGATTGTATGCCATCACAGGGAGGGAGTGAGAAGGGAGGGAGGAATAAGGGCGAGAGAGTGAGAAAAAAATCCAAAATATATGGGAGTGTCAAACACTGAAAACATAAAATGTTTCAATTTAAAAACAATAAATGGAATGAAAATTTGATCTTCAAACACAGATCTCAAGAGAGGTGTGAAAAGGAAAACAGGGTGGGAGGGATACCTTCTTACTCAATATTGATGAATGTTACTTTCCTAAAAGGGAAGATGATATTTGTTAATCTTGAGAAATGTATATTTATTATGAAATATAAAAGGGATACACATAGATAGAGGCAGCGGGTATAAAATAAAAGATGTGATGATAAAAATGTGATTTAAGGGTACAAAGGGATTGTAATAGGAGTTGAAAAAGAGGCACAATAGAGATAAATTACTTCACAGGAAGGGGAAAAACTATATTACAGTAGAGGAAAAGGGGAGGGAGAGGAGCATTTTTTGACATTTACTCTCTTTTGATTTGGTTCAAGGAAGGAATAACAAACTTAATTAAGTGTATAAATCTGACAACCTCTATGGGCAGTAGGAAGAAAAGGGGGAAAGAAACTGGAGGGGAAACTAAAAGGGAGGAAAGGAGTACTACTGGAAAAGAGGAGTAAAAGGGAGAGGGGTTGAAAGAAGGAAGATAAGACTGTGGGAGTTGGTGGTCAAAAATTAAAACTCTATTGTGGAGGGGAAGGGAGAAGAGAGAACTAAAAGCATTAACGAGGGAAAAGGGAATGGAGGGAAAGACAAAGATAGCAGTCGCAACTGTGAATGTGAATGTGATGAATTCTCCAATAAAATGGAATCGGAAAGCAGAATGAATTAAAAATCATAATCCAACAATATATTGTTTACAAGAAACACATTTGAAACAGGGAGATACACCCTAGGTAAAGGTAAAATGTTGGAGAAAAATACATTGTGCCTCATCTGATGTAAAAGAAGGAGGGATAGCAATCTTAATCTTAGCCAAAGCCAAAGCAAAAATAGATGTAATGTAAAAAGATAAGGAAGGAAACTACATCCTGCTTAAATGTACCACAGACAATGAAACAACATCATTACTAAACATGCATTTTCCAAGTGATAATAGCATCACAATCCAAAGACGAGGAGTTAAGGGAGTAACAGGAAGAAACAGACAGCAAAACTGTACTAGTGGGGGACTCAAACTCTCCCTCTCTGAATTTGATGAACATCACTGCAACACAAAGAAAAAAAGTTAAGGGGGTGCATAAAACTCCAGATAAAATAAATATGATAGATTTGTGGAGAAAATTGAATGGGGATTGAAAGGAATATATCTTTATCTCAGAGGTACTTGGCACATATACAAAAAGTGATGGTGTCCTAGGGCATCAAAACCTCACAGTCCAGTGCAGAATGACAGAGATGGTGAATGCTCCCTTCTCACATCATAATGCAATAAAAATTATATGTAATAAAAGGTCATGGTAGGATAGACAACAATTAATTGGAAACTAAACAATTCTAAAGGAGTGAGTGAAAGAACAATTCATACAAAAAGCCAACAACTTCATTCAAAAGAATGACAATAATGAGATAACCAACCAAATCTTACAGGATACTGCAAAAGCATTTCTTAGTGGAAGTTTTATATCTTTGAATGTCTACATGAATAAAGTAGAAAAAGACATCAATGAATTGGACATGAAGCTGAAAAAGGAACAAATTGAAAATCCCCAAGTAAATACCAAATCTGAAATACTGAAAATCAAAGGAGACATTAATAAAATTGAAATTAAGAAAACTATTGAACTTAACTATTAAATTTAATAAAATCAAATGTTGGTTTTATGAAGAAACCTATAAAATTGATAAATCTTTGCTCAATTTGATTCAAGAAAAGAAAGAAGAAACCAAATTACCAATATCAAAAATGAAAAGGGTGAACTGAATTCCAGTGAGGAGCAAATTAAAACTATAATTAGAAATCACTTTGCACAGCTGTATGCCCATAAATTTGACAATCTAAATGTGATGAATTATAATTTTAATATATATATGTATGTATGCATGTATATATATATGTATGTATACACACACACATACATACACACACACACACATTGACCAAATTAACAGAAGAGGAAGTTAAACACTTACAAAACCCCATCTCAAAAAACAAAATTGAATAAATCATCAATTAACTCCCTAGGAAAAAATCTGCAGTGCTGGGTGAATTTACAAGTAAATTCTATCAAAAATTTAAAGAGCAGTTAATTGCAATACTATTTAGAGTATTTGGGAATATTCAGGAAGGAGTCCTCTGAAATTCATTTTATGATACAAATATATTTCTGATACCTAAACGAGGAAGAACCAAAACAGAAAAAGAAAATTATAGACCAATTTCTCTAATGAATATAGATGCACAAATTTTAAATAAGATATTAACAAAAAGAATACAGCAACTTATCAAGACAATAATACCATATGATCATATAACATTTATACTAGGAATGCAGGGCTGGTGAAACGTTAGGAAAACTGTTAACATTATTGATCATAGAAACAACATAACTAACAGAAACCAAATGATTATCTCAATAAACGCACAAAAGTTTTTGACAAAAATACAATACCCATGCCTGTTGAAAACACTGGAGAGCTTAGGAATAAATGGAATTTTATGCAAAATAATAAGCACTATCTACTGCAAACCTTCAGCAAGCATTATATGCAATGGGGATTAGCTAGATGCATTTCCAAAAAGATCAGGGGTGAAACATAGATGTCTATTATCACCACTACTATTCAATATGGAACTACAAAATTTAGCTGTAGCAATAAGAGAAGAAAAATAAATTGAAGCAATTAGAATAGGGAAAGAAGAAACTAAGCTGCTACTCTTTGAAGATGATATGATGATGTACTTAGAGAATCCCAGACAATTAAGTAAAAAACTAATTGAAATAATAAACAACTTTGGCAAAGTTGCAGGTTACAAAATAAACCCACTCATAACTTCTGCAGTTTTATATATTACTAACAACGCCAAACAGCAATACATAGAAAGAGAAATCTCAATTAAAGCAAGGGTAGACACTGTAAAATACTTGTGAGTCTGTCTGCGAAAACAAACTCAGGGATTTTACGAACACAGTTACAAAACACTTTTTGCACAAATAAAGTCAGATCTAAATAAGTACAAAAACATCAGTTGCTCTTGGGTAGGCTGATTTAATGTAATAAAAATGACAAGTCTACCTAAATTAATTTACTTATTTAGTGGCATGTGAATTAAACTATCAGATAATTATTTTCTAGAGCTGGATAAAATAGTATCAAAATTCAACTGGAAGAACAAAAGGTCCAGAATATCAAAGGGACTAATGAAAAGAAATGCTAGGGAAGGTGGTGTAGTGTTACCAGATCTCAAAAGCAGCAATTATCAAAATCACTTGGTACTGCCTAAGAAACAGGAGGGTAAACAGGTGGAATATGCTAGGTACTCAAGACACAGTAGGCAATGAATATAGCAATCTCCTGTTTGATAAACCCAAGGATCCCAGCTTCTGGGATAAGAACTCACTGCTCAACAAAAATTGCCGGGACAACTTGATAACAGTGTGGTGGAAACTAGGCGTAGACTCATGTCTGACACCCCTACACAAGAATAAAGTCCAAATGGGTACATGATCTAGGTATAAAGATTGATCAGATTTATGGAGAAGGGAAGAATTTTTGACTAAAGAAGAGATAGAAAGCATAATGAAGTGCAAGATGGATAATTTTTATTACATTAAACTGAAAAGTTTTTACACAACCAAACCTAATACAGCAAAAATTCAGAGGGATGTAGAATATTGGGAAAATAAATTGTGGTTGATCTCAGGGATAAAGGCCTCATTTGTAGGCTATATAGAGAACTTAGTCAAATGTACAAGAATACAAGTCATTCCCCAATTGATAAATGGTCAAATGATATGAACAGGCAATTTTCGGGGGAAGAAATTAAAGGTAATTATAATCATATGAAAAAAATCTCTAAATCACTTTTGGTTAGAGAGATGTAAATCAAAACTACATCACACCAATTGAGGGACTACATCACACCAGTTAGATTGGCAAGCATGACAGAAAAGGAAAATGATAAATGTTGGAGAGAATGTGGGAGAGTTGGGACACTGATTCATTGTTGGTGGAGCTGTGAGATCATCAAACCATTTTGGAGAACGGTTTGAAACTATGCCCAAAGGGCTACAAAAATGCACATACCTTTTGACCCAGCAATATCGCTTCTAGGACTGTATCCCCAAGAGATCATAAAAATGGGAAAGGGTCCCACATGTACAAAAATATTTTTAGCAATACTCTTTGTACTGGCCAAAACTTGGAAATCAAGGAGATTCCCATCAATTGGGGAATGGTAGAATAAATTATGGTATATAAATGTAATGGAATACTATTGCACTATAAGAAATGATGAACAAGAAGACTTCAGAGAGGTCTGGAAAGACTTGTATGAGCTAATGCTGAGTGAAAGGAATAGAGCCAGGAGAACTTTGCACACAGCAACAGTCATAGTGTGCGAGAGTATTTTTCTGGTAGACTTGGATCTTCATACCAACGCAAGGACATTAAAAATAATTCCCAGTGTTCTTCTAAGGAAAAATGCCTTCCACATTCAAAGAACTATGTAATTCAATCTCAGAATGTAGCAGATCATTGTGTGTGTGTGTGTGTGTGTGTGTGTGTGTGTGTATTATGTTTTGGTTTGTTATATGATTTCTCCCATTTATTTTAGTTCTTCTGCACAGCATGACTATAATGAAAATGTATTCAATGGGAACGTATGTGTAGATGCTATATAGAATTGTATGTCATCTTGGGAAGGGAAGGGGGTGATGGGAGGTAGGCAGGGAGAAAAAAAATTTAAATTTTACAGTAGTGATTGTAGAGCATTAAAAATATATAAAAAGAAAAAATACAAAAAAAAATCAAGTCATTCCCCAATTGATAATCAGTCAAATGATATATTTTCAGAGGAAGAAATTAAAGCTGTCTATAGTCATATGAACAAAATCCTCTAAATCACTATGGATTAGAGTGATTCAATTCGAAACAACTCTGGGATACCACATCACACCTAACAGATTGGCTAACATGACAAAACAGGAAGATTATAAATGGTAAAAATGTGTGGGAGAGTTAGAACACTAATTCATTGTTGCTGGAGCTATGAGATGATCCACCTGTTCTGGAGAGCAATTTGGAAGTATGTCCACAATGCTACAAAATGTGCATAACCTTTGATCCAGCAATATCAGTTCGAGTACTATATCCCCAAGAGATCCAAAAAATGAAAAGGTTCCCACATGTACAAAAATATTTACAGCAGCTTTCTCTTTGGTGGCCCAAAACTGGAAATCAAGGGGATGTCCATCAGTTGGGAAATGGTTGAATAAATTGTGGTATATGATTGTAATGGAATACAATTGTACTATAAGAAATTATTGACTGCAAGTCTTCAGAGTGGCCAGGAAAGACTTACATGAACTGATGGTGAATGAAAGGAGAGAACCAGGAGAACTTTGTACACAGAAACAATCACAGAGTGCTAGGCATTTTTCTGATATACTTAGAACTTCTTTGCAATGCAAAGACTTAAAAGATTCCCAGTGGCCTCTTAAGGAGAAATGCTTTCCACATTCAGAGAAGGAACTATGGAATTCAATCACAGAATGAAGTAGATCATTTTCTTTTGTGTTATATTTTGGTTTGTTTTATGATTTTTCCATTCATTGTAATTCCTCTATGCAACACAACTAAAGTGAAAATGTATTTAATGGGAATATATGTGTAGAATCTATATAACATTGTATGCCCTCTGGGGGGGGAGGGGAGGTAGGGAGGACGGTGAGGAGGGATGGAAAAAATCTAGATATATGGAAGTGATTGTAAAACACTGGAAACAAATAAAATAATAAAAAAGAAGAAAAATGAAGAAAGAAAAAAAAAGAATGCTCTTTGGGCTTGAGACCAGTTCATATTCACTCCCAAGGTTTCATGTGGGTGTACAGATCAATGCCGACCTCTTCAGTACTTGTGTTATGGACCTTGTCCCCGTAATAAGTTTCTATTTTCCTTTCTTTTCTGGTTTTCTTTATGCTCATGATGATTTACTTTTACCTGACTTTTCAAGTGGATTCCTGCTCCTGGGGCACAGGTGACTCTATCTCATGGTTCATGTGCTAAGAACCTGAGGCTTTCTTTGTTGTGACCTCTGGTTCTTTCCCTAGAACCTAGAATGCTGTAGCTTTCCTGGTGCTTAGCTGGCTGATGTGCCTAGGCAGAGGATAGGTGAAGTCTTTCTGAGGTTCCCTTGATTTATCCTGAAACCTGCGGTGTTAGGATTGGGGAAGTGGTGGTCTGGCCACAAGAGAGCTCTTCTCTGGAGCTAGGTCATAGGAAGCTTATTGGTTCGTGAGCCAAATTGTACTCCTGATTTCCCTGGCTATGATAAGGCACACCTGGGGTCTCCTTAATACTTTTTCTTCCCTTTCAAGCTAAGAGACTTTGGCTGATACCACTATTCCCAGATTTTTCCTAGGGAAATATTCTCTCGGATTTTCAAGGTCATCAACGGGGAGGGCGAGAGCACTTACAGATCACTTCACCATCTTGGTTCCCAGAAGTTCAAGTAGGTGACTTACAGACATTTAATCTATCAACTGATAGTCTCAGGAATGGCTGCTGCTGTTACTGGGGGTCCTGGGCTTCTCTTTCAATCGGTTCAGGTGTACTCCTTTCCTGGGCTGATATGTTTGAGAATCCAAACTGCTGCTGCTCTTTCAGTCTGCCCTAGCAGTTCCTGCCTGGCTCTGCTATGACAGGGCTGTGCTGGTACAACCTCTGAGCTCTGCCCTCTTCCAGCTCAGTGTAACAGATCCTTCCTGTTGACTTCAGGCTGTCGGGCTGGAAATCTACCACACTGCTTTGCAGTAGATTGAGCTACTCTAAAATTTGTTCAGATTCTCTTCTGAGAGGCATCTGAAGGATTTTGTGGTAGAACTTAGGTGAATGTGTGCTCTCACTTCAACATCTTGGCTCTGCCCTCCAGGAATGAATTTCTTTAGGAAAATTATGCTCCTTTTCATAATCTGTTTAAAGGATCAAATTGTGAATGGGGCATTTTTGATATTATTTGTAATATTATAAAACTCCAGTCTTCCAAATAATAAGAAAATATATGATTGGCCTTGGGATTAAGACCTTAAGTGACCTTAGTGACAGTGACTAGTTACTCTAAGCTCTTCAGATTCTCACCCAAGTCACAATAAATTATACTACCCTCAAATGGATTTCATTCTGCTTTCAAAATAAGTGGTACTTAATTCTATTTGGAAACAAGTAGTTTGGATTCTTTTCATCATTTTATTATATTTTTTGGAGATCTATCTCTTAAGCTGTGTATCTTAGAGTTGATAGGACAGAGATCAGGTTTAGTAGTGTTTGCTTGCATTTTTTTAAATTAAATTGATTTGCTGTTATTATGGGCAAAGTCTTGCATTAGAGAGAGGATATCAATATAAAAAAAGGACAAAGGAAAGGTTCTTACCCACAGGAACAAAAGTTCTTACTCACATTGCTAGAGGTAAATATATCTACAAATAACTTGATATATGCATACACACACATATACACACATATATGTATGCATATACATATGTAGACATAAATAAACACACAAATCTACTTTATGTTATCTTTCTAAACTTATTCAGAACTGAAATCAATAGTCTGCTGCTTTGGAACAGGTATCTAGCTACACAATAAACACTTCCTTGTGAAACAGAACAAGTTACTTCACCTTGTGAAACCTCAGTTAACTCACCTATAACTTTAAGGAGTTTATGAAGATAGACTCTAAGGTCTCTTTCCACTCCAAATTTCCAAGGAGTTTTCTGAGAATTTCCCAAGAAATCCAAGAAAATTTGAAGGTAAAGACATTATTCCAAGCTCAGAAATTGATAAGAAGTCCACAGAATCTGCCATACTTAAGCAAGGTTTTGAAGGAAAGTGAATCAGTCAGTCAAAAAGCATTTGAAAATTTTCCATATGGTCAAGTTCAGATTTTCAGGATGTTATGCTCAAATATTCTGAGTTGAGTTTTGTTCTAATGAAATTGAAAAACTACTTTACAGCTTGGGGAAAAGAAGAGTGAATGACTGAATTGGTAATAGTCTAAAATCAGTGAAGAAAGGAATTTTGAAGATAGTCTGGAAGAGGGACCAAAATATTAAATTAAAGAATTTATACTTTAACCAGTCATCAAATCAATAGAATTTTTAAACCCTTATGTAACAAATACTGTATAAGGTACTAGAAATAAGAAAAGAAACAAAAGTCCCTGCTCTCAAGGAATTCCCAATAGTAAATATGATAATAAACGAGACAGCATGCAAACACATATAGGAATATGTTAAATATAAGAGCCAGTGAAGGTGTTTGAACACAGAGATAAAATCAAAATCAGGAATAAATGGGACGATCTTGTGAACAATTTATTGCAATGGTCTAGACAAAAGTCAATAAGGGTCTGGATAAGACTGGTAGTTGTTAGATCTTTTCATTTCTAATTTCTGAACTTTAGTTTTAAAAGTTCAAATTTCAAAAGAAATATCTAATAGTAATAAGACATTTATCTTAAGAATGACTACAAGGGGAGAAGAGCAAAGTGTTAAACATTGACGAAAAGGGAGAAAATATTTCCAATGCAGGCTTATATTGTATTTGATGAAATTAAGACCCAGACTGATTAAGTTATTTACTCAAAATCATGCTGTCTTCTTGACAGAGTTGGGACTAGAGGATAGATTTTTCTCAATTCCAGGTGAGTTGTAATTTCCCCCTAACCTACCTTGTAGTTTGATAGAAGACTGAGTATAGAAATCTGTCCGACTTAGGAATGTAGATAGTATTGCCCTGGAAATTAGTAGCCATTGAAAATTTAAGAAGATCTAAGTAAAATAGGGGAGCATGGAGAAATTTACCTATTAGATGAGATAAGAGAAGAGTTTATAGCCAAGAAAAAGGTAGAGAGGATCACGGTAAGTAAAATGTATAATTTTGATTTCATAAAATTAAAAAGCATTTGGACAAGAAAAATTAATGAAGCAAATATAAGAATGAAAATAGGAAACTGAGGAAAATTGTAGAAAATTTCTCCCATAAAGACTTAAATTTAGCGGAGCCAAGATGGCGGAGTAGAAAGACGCACATACACATAGCTCCGAATACACAACACATAGAACGGCTACAAGGAAGTAACTCAAGGCGAATTCTGCACCCAGAGGCCACGGAACATTGGAGCGAGGGAGATTTCTGCTCCGGAGACCTGCAAACCTCTCGCGGGGGGATCCTTCGCGTTGCAGACTGGGCGTCAGGACTGGGAGCTGAGTGCAGCCCTGCCGCGGCCGCGGCACCGAGAGGAAAAGATCCGAGCGGGCTTCAGGGACGGAATCTCCAGTGGCCACGCAGGGCCCTCCACCCACAGAGGGACCTGCAAACCTTTCGCAAAAGGTCCATCGCGCTGCAGATGCAGAGCCCAGCACAGACCTGCTACGGCAGCGGCCGCGGCACCGAGAGAAACAGATCCAAGCAGAGTTCAGGGACGAGATCTCCAATGGCCACGTGGGTCCCTCGACCCACAGGTGACGGGGGTCGGTGAGAGACTCTCCTTGGTGGGTCGAGAGGGGAGTGGGGTGCCCCCATAATTCAGGCCTCCCTGGGAGGTAGAAGCTGAGAGGTGGCTGCAGAACAGGGCTCCCCAAGCAGGCGGGAGCCTGGATCCATTGTGGAAGGTCTGTGCATAAAACCCCTGAGGGAATTGAGCCTGAGAGGCGGCCCTGCCCCAACCTGACCACCTGAACTTAATTCTCACACTGAATAGCAGCCCTGCCCCCGCCAAAAGCCCTAAGGCTGGAAGCAGCATTTGATTCTCAGACCCCAAATGCTGGCTAGGAGGATCAGGAGGCGAGGTGGGTGTGAGGAGAATATTCAGAGGTCAAGTCACTGGCTGGGAAAATGCCCAGAAAAGGGAAAAGAAATAAGACAGTAGAAGGTTACTTTCTTGGAGAACAGACATTTCCTCCCTTCCTTTCTGATGAGGAAGAACAATGCTTACCATCAGGCAAAGACACAGAAATCAAGGATTCTGTGTCCCAGCCCAGCCAATGGGCTCAGGCCATGGAAGAGCTCAAAAAGAATTTTGAAAATCAAGTTAGAGAGGTGGAGGAAAAGCTGGGAAGAGAAATGAGAGAGATGAAAGAAAAGCATGAAAAGCAGATCAGCTCCCTGCTAAAGGAGACGCAAAAAAATGTTGAAGAAATTAACACCTTGAAAACTAGCCTAACTCAATTGGCAAAAGAGGTTCAAAAAGCCAATGAGGAGAAGAATGCTTTCAAAAGCAGAATTAGCCAAATGGAAAAGGAAATTCAAAAGCTCACTGAAGAAAATAGTTCTTTCAAAATTAAAATGGCACAGATGGAGGCTAATGACTTTATGAGAAAGCATGATATCACAGAACAAAGGGAGAAGAACGGAAAAAATGGAAGATAATGTGAAATATCTCATTGGAAAAACAACAGACCTGGAAAATAGATCCAGGAGAGACAATTTAAAAATTATGGGACTACCTGAAAGCCATGATCAGAAGAAGAGCCTAGACATCATCTTTCATGAAATTATCAAGGAAAACTGCCCTGAGATTCTAGAACCAGAGGGCAAAATAAATATTCAAGGAATCCACAGAACACCGCATGAAAGAGATCCAAAAAGAGAAACTCTTAGGAACATTGTGGCCAAATTCCAGAGTTCCCAGGTCAAGGAGAAAATATTGCAAGCAGCTAGAAAGAAACAATTCAAGTATTGTGGAAATACAATCAGGATAACACAAGATCTAGCAGCCTCTACATTAAGGGATCAAAGGGCATGGAATAGGATATTCCAGAAGTCAAAGGAGCTAGGACTAAAACCAAGATTCACCTACCCAGCAAAACTGAGTATAATACTTCAGGAGAAAAAATTGTCTTTCAATGAAATGGAGGATTTTCAGGTTTTCTTGATGAAAAGACCAGAGCTGAAAAGAAAATTTGACTTTCAAACAGAAGAATGAAGATAACCATGAAAAGGTGAGCGGCAAAGAGAAGTCATAAGGGACTTACTAAAGCTGAACTGTTTACATGCCTACTTGGAAAGATAATATTTGTAACTCTTGAATCATTTCAGTATCTGCGTACTGGGTGGGATTACACACACACACATGCACACATGCACACATACATAGAGACAGAGTGCACAAAGTGAATTGAAGAGGATGGGATCATATCTTAAAAAAGAAAAATGAAATCAAGCAGTGAGAGAGAAATATATTGGGAGGAGAAAGGGAGAAATTGAATGGGGCAAATTATCTCTCATAAAAGAGGCAAGCAAAAGACTCATTAGTGGAGGGATAAAGAGGGGAGGTGAGAGAAAAACATGAAGTCTACTCTCATCACATTCCACTAAAGGAAAGATTAAAATGCACACTCATTTTGGTAGAAAAATCTATCTCACAATACAGGAAAGTGGGGGATAAGGGGACAAGCAGGGTGGGGGGGATGATAGAAGGGAGGGAATGGGGAGGAGAGTGCAATTCGAGGTCGACACTCATGGGGAGGTATAGGATTAAAAGAGAATAGAAGTAATGGGGGACAGGATAGGATGGAGGGAAATATAGTTAGTCCTATACAACACAACTATTATGGAAGTCATTTGCAAAACTGCACAGATTTGGCCTATATTGAATTGCTTGCTTTCCAAAGGGAAGGGGTGGAGCGGGAGGGAGGTAAAGAAGGTGGAACTCAAAGTGTTAGGATCAACTGTCGAGTAATGTTCTTGCCACTAGGAAATAAGAAATACAGGTAAAGGGATATAGAAAGCTATCTGGCCCTACAGGACAAAAGAAAAGACGGAGAGACAAGGGCAGAGAGGGATGATAGAAGAGAGAGCAGATTGGTCATAGGGGCAATTAGAATGCTTGGTGTTTGGGGGGAGGAGGGGATAAAAGGGGAGAAAATTTGTAACCCAAAATTTTGTGAAAATGAATGTTAAAAGCTAAATAAATAAATTTAATTTTAAAAAAAAGACTTAAATTTATCACATGCAGAGGAAATAGCTAATTTTTAATAAAAATACATGTTAGTTTTCATTCGAATAAAAGGTCAAAAGATATGAATTAGCAGTTTTCAGAATATATCAAAGCTATCAGTATTTTGGTGGAAAAATGTTCTAAATCACAATTGATTGTAGAAATGCACCTTAAAATCACTTTAAGATACCACTTCATGCTTATCAGCTTGATTAATATAACAGAAAAGGAAAATGACAGATGGTAGGGAGTATGTAGAAAAATCGGAAAAGGAATATACTATTGGTGGAGATGTGAACGAGTGCAACCATTCTGAAGACGAATCTAGATCCATGCCCAAAGGGCTAAAAACTACCCTTTAACCCAGCAATAACACTAATATATCTGTATCTCAACAAAGAAAAATGAAAAACATTCATATATATAGATAGATATAATTATAGATACACACACATATATATGTAGATATATATGTGTATATATATATGCATATATTTGTATATATGTGTGTATATGTAAATACATGTGTGTGTATAAACTTTTTGATGGTGGCAAAGAATTGGAGACTGAGCGTACGCCTGTTGATTAGGGAAAGATTGAGTAAGTTGATATTGCAAGAGTCCAAAAAGAAACAATTCCAGTACCTTGAAGCAACAGTCAGAATAACACAAAATTTGGGAGTTCCTCAATTAAAAAACAGAAAGAATTAGAATATGATACTCCAGAAGGCAAAGGAGCTAGGATTACAAGCCAGTGATTAGAAATAGCCTCCCAACAAAGCAATATAGTACTTCAGGGGGGAAATGAACATTCAGTAAAAGAAAGGGCTTTCAAGGATTTCTGATGAAAAAATCAGAGCAGAAAATTTGAAAAAAATTTGAAAATATCAGAGCAGAGGAGAAAATTTGATTTTCAAATAGAAGTTTCAAAAAAAGAATAAAATGGTTAACAGAAAAGGGAAATCATAAGGCACTTAATTAGGTTAAACTGATTTTATTCCTACATGGGAAAATGATACTTGTAACTCATGAGAACTTTCTCATTATTAGGGCAGTTAAGCATTAGTTAGAGAGGGGACAGGTGCGAGCTGAACATAAAAGGATGATATCTAAAAAAATATAAAATTAAGCGGTGAGAGGGATTTCTTGGTAGAGAGGAAAAAGAAACAGAATGGGACAACTTTTCTCATTTAAAAGAAGCAAGGCGAAACTTTTAGAGTGGAAAAGAAATAGGGGGATGTGAGAGGGAGTGAGTGTACATTACTATCATCAGAATTAGATCAAAGAGAGAGTAACATACATACCCAATTGGGTATGTAATTTTATCTTATCTTACTGGAAAGTAAGGAGGGGAAGGGGATAAGAAAAGAGGTGGTGATAGAAGGGAGAACAGATTGAGGGTGCAGGTTGTGAGAAACAAAATGTTTTTAAGGAGGGAGAAGAAAGAGGAAGAGAGAGCGAGAGACAGAGAGAGACAGAGACAGAGAGACACAGAGAGAGACAGAGGAGAAAGAGAGAGAGACAGAGACAGACATACAGAGAGAGAGAGAGAGAGAGAGAGAGAGAGAGAGAGAGAGAGAGAGAGAGAGAGAGAGACAGTGACAGAGAGAGAGAGGAGAATAAACAAAGAAGAAAATAAGATAGAGGGAAATGAAATTAGCAATACTAATTGTGAACAAAAATTTGAAGCAAGTTCCTCTGATAAAGGTGTCGTTTCCCAAATATATAGAGAACTGAGTGAAATTTATAAAAATAAGAGAAATTCCCCAATTGTAAAATGATCAAAAAATATAAAGCCTTCAGATGAAGTAATCAAAGCTATCCATAGTCACATAAAAAACAATCCTCTAACTCACTATTGATTGGAGAAATTCAGATTAAAATAACTCTGAGGTACTACTTCATACTTACAAGATTGGTCAATAGGACTGAAAAGGAAAATAGAAAATGTTGCGAGGAATGTGGGGAAAATGAGAGACGAAAATGCAATTTGGAACTTTGCCCAAAGGTCTATAAAACTATGCATACACTTTGACCTAGAAATAATTCTTTTAGGTCTATATCCCATAAGAGATTTTTTTTAAAAAAGGAAAAGGAGTTGTTCATATAAAAATATTTATAGTAATTCGTGTCTAGTGGTAATGAATTGGTAATTGAATGTATGGCCCTCAATTGTGGAATGACTGAACACAATGTGCTAAGTGATTGGTGTGGATGTTACTGTGTTATAAGAAATGATGAATAGGGTGCTACCAGAAAATCCTGGAAAGACATGCAAAAACTGAAGCAAAGTGACATGTACTGTGCACAATGTAACAAGAATACTATAAGATGATGAGCTATGAATGACTTAGCTACTCTCAGTAATACAATGATCCAAGACATCTCTGAAGGACTTATGAAAAATACTATCCATTTTCATAGAAAGAATTGATGGTGTTTGAATACAGATTGAAGCACATCTTTTTTTTTTTTTACCTCATTTTTCTTTTCTTTTTTTTTTGGTCCACATTTTCTTTTAGAGTACAACAAATATAGAAATGTTTTACATGACTACACATGGCTAACCTATATTGAATTACTTGCCTTCTCAATAGAGGGATTAGGGAAGAAGGGAGAGAATTTGGAAATTGAAGCTTTAGAAGCAAAAATTAAAAATTGTTTTAAATATGATGAGAGAAAATGAAAACCTAAATATACATACGTATATATTACATGTATGTGACTGTATATGTATATTTAGTATATGTACATATACAGATATATGTATATTCTGCGATGTATGTGTGCTTTAATGAGAAATTATATATTGCATATTGAATTTGCAAAACAAAAACTAATCTTCTTAATGTTTCTTTACTACATCCCTCTCCATCACCAATAGTTTTTAAAAAATATTTCTCCAGTTAATTTATTTGAATTTATCTGTCAATAAAGGTAATGCATCACAATTTTCAATTCTGTTTACACATAATCTGATTTGCCTGTTTAATATCTTTTCATGTATTCACTTCCACTATTCTAATGTTTAGAGATTCTAAAGTATATGCAACTAAAAAGTTTCGATATGTGTATAAGGTAATCATAAATAAACAGAGATCAGAAAGATAAAGTATAGGCTATATAGACTTCTAATAAAATGATTTTCAAATTTATTGTGAAAAATCAAGATTTCCCAAACAATTAATTACTAGGACAAAATTTCTTTTAAGATTCTACGTTTTTCCTTAGAGATTTCTAGATATGTTCTCTAGGTTAAGCACAGGATCCTTTGTCATTATTAGATTGTCATTTTCTACATGAGGCCAACAAGCTTTAATAAAGAGAGGGAGGACTCTATTTCCGCTGTCTAGACTACCTTTTCCAAATTAGTTTTATTTTTAATATAGTTAATTTACATTCAGGTATGTATCTTTTAATTTTTAATATTTTCCATGTATTAACTGTCATTATTCAGAAGTTTGCAGTTTCTTCAATAGATAAAATAAATCAATTTTTTTAAAAAAAACACCTATTCACAATGATGATATAGATCTACAAAAGTGAATAATCATCCTTAGAATGGTAAAAAAAAAAAAGTGGAACATATTTCTGCTAATAAAAGTCCATCATGATTTAAAAAGGCATACTTCCTTTTGCTGCTTGCTGTTATCATATTCTATTAAATTGCAAAGCAAAAACTCTTTTTACATATTTCATTTTTCCCATTAGTAAACCCCAAGCAAAATATAGGAAGACATGTTATATAGGAAAATTGGAAGAGCAGGAATGAAAGCAGGATTCAGGAAAGGATTTTAAACACATGTTCATCTCTCTAAGGAAATTTTATTTCACTATTTCTCCCTGGACAAAATCCAAGGAGATAGATTACAAAATATTTTATTGCCTTGATTTTGGTTCTGCTAAATTTCATGCTTCCCTTTTGCATATTTTAAAATATAGATACGGATGTTTCATTGGCACAGAACTTAGATTAATATAATTTATAAGGCTGTGTAAATTCTAAATTTTGTACAAATTTTAGACAGCAATTTATATAAATGAAGCCCCAGGTAATGAGGTTGAATTTGAAGCACTCATTTTCTCACACCTTGAGAAACAGAAACCAAGTCCTCCAGGCACAAACAAATTGTATATAAACTAGTACGTGAAATTAGAATTCTCTGTCCTTAAATTTACGCTCTACGTGTTGATGCAGTTGTAGGAGAAAATAATGCATTAAAATAAATCGACAAATATATTTATTAAGTACTTGATATTTACTAGCCACTTTTAAAGCCCGTGAGGATACAGATTCAAAGAATGAATGATCCCTGGTTTCATGGAGCTTATGTACTAATCAAGGAGACAAATACTTATCCAAATATATACAATATGTATGTAAGTGGAATGAATATATCTTTCCACTGGACCTAGATGGCTATGTAGGAGAGAGTAAGACCGGTGACTCTCTTATATCCAATTCACTTACATGTCATGAAATCTCCCTTTTGATGCCATGGTCCTCTTTGGGAAAAAAGGACAACAACAAACTTTTAGTAGTAGTTGCTCCACTGGGGAACAAATGGCCAATTCCATTTAGGCAACATGACTCTTCCTCCCTCCCTTCCTTCCTCCCTTCCTCCCTTCCTCCCTTCCTCCCTTCCTCCCTTCCTTCCTTCCTTCCTTCCTTCCTTCCTTCCTTCCTTCCTTCCTTCCTTCCTTCCTTCCTTCCTTCCTTCCATTCTTGCCTCATTTGTACCTAGCCTTAATCACTGAATGGACATTGCCTCAGAAAAACTTTTGTCCTGAGAAAGATCTAAAAAGTCCAAGGCCTTCAAGTGTATCCAAGGCCACGTCTAGTTGTCCTGATCTGTATCTCATCACTGGGCCCAGATTGTTCCAAAGGAGTGAGTAAGACTGGTGACTTTGCCTAGCCCTCTTTCATTTTCATCCAATTCACTCATAAGTCATGACATTCCTTGTGATGCCAGGGACCTCTCTGAGAATGAGGGAATAGTAACAACAACAAGATGAATGAAGGAAAATATAAATACAATAAGTAAATAGAGGGTAATTTGTGAATGAGGGCACTATCAGTTGTGAGCATAAGGATAAGGAAAGGCTTCATTAGGAACTTGAACTATGTCATAACAGATGTGAAAAGCTTAATTAGAGGAAACTAAAGGGTAATATTTTTGAGTCATTTAGGGTGTCCCTTACAAAGGTAGCACTAGGATACACAGCAGGTAGATTTGGAAAATATTAGATTTTGGGGGATAAGAGAGGTTAAGGAGTGCAGGAGAGAATGGTATGGGGTAAAATATCAGTATCTTTCAGTTTTAAATATATTTGCATTGACATATCTCTGGGACATCCTGTTTGAAAGGGCATAGACTATATAACACAGATTATGAGTAAAAAGCCTGTATAACACAGATTATGACTAAAAAGCCTGCTTCTGATTATCATTCTCTGTGTGGCTTAGGACAAATCATTTACCCACTACTCCCCAGTTTCCTAATATTTAAATTAGATGATTTGAATGAAACTTTGATCCATCCATACTCCTACTCCTAGGTGTGCATCTCTATAAAATGAGAAGGAATTATATGTTCAAAAATATTTAAACCAGAACCTTTTGTGGTGGCAAAGACTTGGAAATTGAAGAGAGGTCCATCAAATAGGGAATGACTGAATAAGCTGAGACATGAATATAATGGACTACTACTAACACAGGTAATTTAAGAAAGACATATGAACTGATGCAAAATAAAATGAGCAAAACCAGGAAAACATTTTATCAGTAACATTGTTTGATGAGAATCTATGAATCACTTACCTCTTCTCAGCAATACAATGATCCAAGGCAATTGGAAAGGACTCATGTAAAATGCTATCCTCATCCAGATAAAGAACCGGATCATTTATTAGTTTGATTGCTGATATTATGATTATACCAATGTCTCTGTCTTTCTATCTTTTTTCCTGAATTCCTTTTTCATCTTCCTCTCTATCTATGTTTACATCATCTCCCTTCCTTCCTTATTTATTTATGTATGTATGTATGTATGTATGTATGTATGTATGTATGTATGTATGTATGTATTTATTTATTTGCTTGTTTGTTTGTTTATTTACTTAATGTTCTACAATCACTATCAAAAACCTTAGATTTTTACCCTCCTACCTGTCCCCCACCATCTCCCTCCCTCCCCAAGACACCATACAATTCTATATAGGATCTACCTATACTTTCCCATTGAATATATTTTTGGTATAGTCATGCTGTGTAGACAAACTAAAATAAATGGAAGAAATCATATAACAAATCAAAACATAATACACACACACACACACACATATAAACATGATCTCCTACATTCTGCAATTGAATTCCATAGTTATTTCTCTGAGTGTGGAAGGCATTTTGCCTTACAAAACCATTGAGAATTATTATTTTTTTTTAAGTTCTTGCATTATTAAGAAGTTCCAACTCTACCGGAAAGAACTCTCACACACTGTGGTTGCTGCTGTGCACAAAGTTCTCCTGGTTCTGCTCCTTTCGCTCAGCATCAGACCATATAAGTCATTCCAGGCCTCTCTGAAGTCTTCTTTTTCATCATTTCTTATGGCGCAATACTACTCCATTACATTCACATACCATAACTTATTCAGCCATTCCCCAATTGATGGGCATCCCCTTGATTTCCAGTTTTTGGCAACTACAAAGAATGCTGCTATAAATATTTTTGTACATGTGGGACGCTTTCCCACTTTTATGATCTCTTGGGGATACAATCCTAGAAGCAATATTGCTGGGTCAAAGAGTATGCGCATTTTTGTAGCCCTTTGGGCATAGTTCCAAATTGCTCTCCAGAATGATTGGATGAGCTCACAGTTCCACCAACAATGAATTAGTGTTCCAACTGTCCCACATCCTCTGCAACATTTATCATTTTCCTGTTCTGTCAGGCTTAGCAATCTTATAGGTGTAAGGTGGTACCTCAGAGTTGTTTTTATTTGCATTTCTCTAATCAAAAGTGATTTAGAGCATTTTTTCATGTGATTATAGATATCTTTAATTTCTTCCTCTGAAAATTGCCTATTCATATCCTTTGACCATTTATCAATTGAGGAATGACTTGTATTGTTGTACATTTGACTGAGTTCTCTACATATTCCAGAAATGAGGACTTTATCCCCAAGATAAGCTATAAAAATTCTTTCCTAATTTACTACATCCCTCCGAATTTTGATTATGTTGGATTTGGTTGGACAAAACCTTTTCAGTTTAATGTAATCAAAGTTATCCATCTTGCAGTTCATAATGCTTTCTATCTCTTCTGTAGTAAAAAATTCTTCCCTTTTCCATAAATCTGATAAATACACTGTTTCTTGCTCCTCCAGTTTGTCCATGGTATCAATATTTATACCTACATCGTGTACCCATTTGGACTTTATTCTTGTGTATGGTGTCAGGCATGGGTCTATGCCTAGTTTCTGCCACACTGTTATCCAGTTTTCCCAGAAATTTTTGTCAAACAGTGAGTTCTTATTCCAGAAGCTGGAGGCTTTGGGTTTATCAAACAGGAGGTTGCTATAATCCTTTCCTACTGTGTCTTGAGCGCCAAGTCTATTCCATTTGTCTACCCTTCTGTTTCTTAGCCAATACCAAGTGGTTTTGATAATTGCTGCTTTATAGTATAATTTGAGATCTAGTAGCACTAAGCTGTCTTCCCTAGCATTTCTTTTCATTAGTCCCTTTGATATTCTGGACCTTTTGTTCTTTCAGATGAATTGGAATATTATTTTATCCAGCTCTAGAAAATTATTATCTGATAGTTTAATTGGCATGGCACTAAATCTTCCTTTTCTTTTTGATGCTCACTGTAGATGTATTAATTCATGAGTGTGGCAGAGTAATATGGTAAAGGTAGAAGCAACTCTGTCACTTCTCCCTGGTCCAGGAATAATACCCTTATGTTCTTCATGTACTGGTTTTAAATTCAGATAATGCTATATTTCCCTCTCTATTGACCTACTGTCAAAATATTTCAGTGACATCCTGTTTTTCAGAGCTGAAGCCTAAGAAGCAGGCTGTGCCTTAGGCTTGGCACAACAATAATCCTTTGTGCTCAGGATGAAATCACCCTCTGGCAAAATGTAGTCTTTGGACCAGTACCAGATGTTCACTGAAAGATTTAGCTCCCCCTACTTCCCAGGGCCATCCATCACATTTTGACTATCACAGACAGGTAGAATACTCCTGTTTCTGTCACAGAGCTCCAGTTTTTTACCTTCCAGGATGGCCGTGATGCACAAGACAATGACTGTTTCCACAAGTTCCAAGAATGTCTGTATTATCCCAAGAAATGCCAACCATGAGAATCATCTCAGTTCCCAAGAAGATTTTCCTGTGGGCTAACACCCTTCATTATATAAGTGACCTCAATCTTAGCAATCTCAAGCTCTTCTTCTCTGGAAAAGGTGGAACTTCCATATGTATATATTACTTTCCTCACTTTGAAACTATTTAAATCTGTTTATGTCCTGACTCTCCAGTCTCTAGCCCATTCTATTTATTTTGCTCTGGCTGCCCACAGGTTAAAGGCTAGTTCCAGTTCAGTTGACACTACATAACAGACACCATTTCACTTCAGGTATGTACGATGCATTCCTGAGAAACACAACCTTTTTTCTGAGAATACAATACAAATTTTAAGCTTTCTCTCCACTTGCAAGTCCCCTATCACCAACATATATACAGACAGAGACATAGACAAAGGTACACAGACATACACATACACACACACACAAACACAAATTCATATGCACAAATACACACACATCCACAGACATGCATGCATTATCTAACCTCTGGTAGAATACAGCTTGTGATCTCTGTCTTAATGCCTTTCCTTTTTACATTCTTTTTGACAAGTTTTCTTTCAGTGTTTACTTTGTATTCACTGTGTTTTTGCCTTCCAAACTGTTCCCTGTCTCTCTCTGTCTCTTTCTGTCTGTTTCTTTCTCTTTCTCTCTCTGTCTCTCTCTGCATCTCTGTCTCTGTCTCTCTGTCTCTCTCTGTCTGTCTGTCTGTCTGTCCCTGTCTCTTTCTCTCTCTTATTCACATTTGGTTTAGCTGAAAGTGGGCTATGCTTAAAACCAAACTATTTTTTGGAGTTTATGATATCTAGTATATATACATATGTATATACATATACACACACACATATATATGTATATATATGTATATATAATATGTATATATATGATATGTGGTCTTATATATGTATAATATATATATCACATACATAAATATATACATACATATACACATACATATATGTGTGTGTGTGTGTGTGTGTGTGTGTGTGTGTATATATATATATATATATATATATATATATATATATATATATATATATATATATATATATATATACATATCTGTCTGTATCTCTCTTTTAGGTAGTATTACATTATATTCCACCTCATTCCACTACTACTTCTGTGTTCTATCTAGACTACTGGCACTGTATTGCTTCAATGACCTCCTCTGTTTTGTTCATAGTAAGGGGCAGAGCACAGAAAATAGAAGGAAAAACAAAGAAAGCTAGGTTTATACTTATTCTATACTTTTTGACAGAGGTCCTTTTTCCTCTGTTCCAGATAGAATTGCAACTGGATATCTTACGTTAAGAGTTCCTACCCACATAATATACCTGCTCTCTCTGTCAAAGACCTTTAATAGTCAAATGATTTCATCTCATTATGAGAAATATTGTTGTTCAAATTAGGTTATCTTATGCAGAGGAGTTTGAACAGTCAGCACAGAAGCTATCTTAGTCAAAGGTCAAATGATGGGCTTGGTGAAGATTTTATGTTGGTAGTAGGATGTAAGTGGTGAAACTAAATGGTATGGGTCTTAAATAAAGCATGCTAGATAATATTTTCCTCATCCTCATGCTTTATACATTTTGAGAATTTTTTTCTTTTCTTTTATTATAACTAGGATTTTGATTACATTAGTCAGTGGATCTTTAATGTTTTAAACTGGTGAAGGTAGGAGTTACATGAAGATCCAAACTTTGTCTAAGTATTGTCAGAACATTTCAAAAAATATGTACTTCCTACAAACACATTTAGAAATCTTTGGTTTTTGTGTGTTGTTTAGAGAGTCTAAGAGCATGTTGGTGTTATTTTTATTGGAGTGTGGAAAATATCCTTGGGTTGCAAAGCTTACATTTTGATTATAAGCTTTCATATCCAACTTCTAGACAAATTAGCAACATAAAAATAATGTTAATAATAATAACATAAATGATTTGTGGTTCATTCTTCATTTTGGAAGAAGACCAACGATATCATGGGATGATGACTTGACTTGCACCTGAATTGTACAAAAAGTTGTCAGCCTCACCCTCTCTTCCAGAGTCATTGAAGTCCTGTGGCAGGATAAAATCAAGATGACTGGCAATGGCTGAGGGTACAGTGGCTAATCATGACATTTTTGAGTCAACTCTGAGTGCGCCACAGATCTGGTTTTAGTCACTTTCACTGACATTGGAAAAGTTGTTCACTTTTGCCCATTCTACAGGAGAAGACTTCACATGCTTGGGGTCGATATCCCACTTAACTCATAAATGGATTTGAAGCCTATCAGCTGCTCTCAACCTGCTTTAACCCATATGGCGAGATGATTTTAGCAGGGTGTGGCAATTGTGCATCTGATAGTTTCTTGGAATCACAGGTGAGAATTTGGTGACGTGAACTCCAAAGGTCCAAAGGTGGATGAACAGCCCTGAAAAATGTTCATTAAGCCCTCACAACAAAGGTGGTAGGCCTCTCTGAACATCCCATACACATCCCTAAATCTACGTCTATCTATATCTATCTATCATTTATGTATGTGGCTTAACAGATATAATTATAGTTAAAATGTCCTTTCTATACGTTGATTTATTTAATTCTCACAGCAATCATGTCATATGATTTGAGACAGTCAAGGATATTTAGATCAGAAAAACTAAAGTTCAAGGAATTTATGACAGTTATAAATTTGCAAAGAGTAAAATAAAAGACTTGTCATCAGGGGAAATTTTCATAACTGTTCAAAATGTTCAAAAATAGCATGAGTTGTCTGGAGCATTCTTCTATGCATTGGCTTTATTGATCTCCTTTGCCATTTCGATTAGTCTGTTTTTTAAAGTTTTATTTTCTTCTTTTGATATTTGTCTATTTATTTTTAGATTTGAATATTCATTTCCACAAAATTTTGAGTTCCAATTTTTCCCCATCTCTCACCTCTCCCCACCCAATAACATCTTGCATTCTGATTACCCCTTCCCTCAATGTACCCTCCATTCTATCACACCCCACCTTTCCCTTATCCCCATCTTCTCTCTTTTTCTTTTAAGGCGAGATAGATTTCTATACTCCATTAGCTGTATTTCTTATTGCCCAGTTATATTCAAGAACAATTCTCAACATTCGTTTCTCATGCTTTGAATTTCAACTTCTCTCCCTCCCTTCCTCCTCACCCATCCCCACTGAGAAAGTAAGCCATTCAATACAGGCTATCTATGTGTCTTTTGCAAAAGACTTCCATAATAGTCATGTTGTATAAGACTAACTATACTTCTCTCTATCCTACACTGTCATTCTATTCTCTTATTTGACCTTGTCCCTCCCCAATAGTATTTACTTCTAATTACTCCCTTCTCCCATTTACCCTCCTTTCTATCATCCTCCTCAACTCCCTTGTCCCTTTCTCCCCCACTTTTCTGTAGTATGAGATAGATTTGCATACCAAATTGAGTGGGCATGTAATTCTCTCCTTAAGCCATATGTGAAGAGAGTAAGCTTCACTTTTCCCCTCTCACCTCCTCCCTTTTCTTCTCCACTGAAGAAGATTTTTCTTACCTCTTTTATGAGAGATAATTTGCCCCATTCCATTTCTCCCTTTCTTCTCCCAACATATTCTTCTCAGAGTTTAATTTTATTTTTTACAAATATTATCCCTTTTGATTCAATTCAACCTGTGCTCTCTGTCCATATGTATGTGCGCGTGCGTGTGTGTGTGAGTGTGTGTTTGTGTATAATCCATCCACCTACGCAAATACTGAAAAAAGTTTCAAGTGTTACAAATATCACCATTCCATGTGGGAATGTAAAGAGTTCAACTTTAGAAAATCCTTTATGTTTTCCCTTTCCTCCTTACCTTTTCATGCTTCTCTTGATTCTTGTGTTTGAAAGTCAAATTTTCTCTTCAGTTATGGTCTTTTCATCAAGAATGTTTGAAAGTACCCTATATCATTGAATGGCCATTTTCCCCCCTGAAGTATTATACTCAGTTTTGCTGGGTAGGTGATTGTTTGTTTTAATCCCAGTTCTTTTGACTTCCAGAATATCCTACTCCAAGCCCTTTGATCCCTTAAGGTAGAGGGTGCTAGATCTTGTGTTATCTTAATTGTATTTCCACAGTATTCTAATTGTTTCTTTCTAGCTGCTTGCACTATTTTCTCCTTGACCTGAGAACTCTGAGATTTGGCTAAAATATTCGTAGTAGTTTATGTTTTTGGATCTCTTTAAAGAAATGATCAGTGGATTCTTTCAACATTTATTTTGCCCTCTGCCTCAGGGCAGTTTTTCTTCATAATGATGTGACAGATAATGTCTACACTTTTTTTCATTAAGGCTTTCAGGTAGTGCCATAATTTTTGAATTGTATCTCCTGGATCTATTTTTCAGGTCAGTTGTTTTTCCAATGAGATATTTCACATTACCGTCTATTTTTTTTTTTCATTCTTTTGGTACTGTTTTGTAATGTCTTGGTTTTTCATAAAGTTGTTAGCTTTCATCTGCTCCACTCTAATTTATAAAGAACTATTTCCTTCAGTGAGCTTTTGAATCTCCTTTTCTTTATGGCTAATTCTGCTTTTTGAATCCTTCTTCTCCTCATTCTCTTTTTGGACCTCTTTTTCCAATTCAGTTAGCATATTTTTAAAGGTCTTATTTTGTTCAACATTTTTTTCGGTCTGCTTTAGCAAGCTGTTGATGCTTGTTTTAAGCTGTTCCATGGCCTGAGACTACTGCATATTTATTTTGGAGGTACTGGATGCAGAAACCTTGACATACTCTGACAGTATGCATGTTCTAGGGCTCCCCCGACGAGGAACATGCTCGGGGCTGAGATTCAAATGAGCTGCTTATTTGCCCCAGGTGCTTTGGGCAGGGTGCTTCACAAATGGACATAGCACCTGCTGCCACCACTGCCACCACCACTGACTGAAGTCCATTCTAGGGGAAACCCCCTAGGAACTTGGCCTAATAGAACACAGGGGATTGTCACACAATAAGAAATCACTTCTTGGTGGAGCTGTGATGGCAAATTAGAAGAAGAGATCTCCGGTGCAAAGCCAAGATGGCGGAGTAGAAAGACACACATACACTAGCTCCGAGCCCACAGCCCATAAAATGTCTGTAAAAAAGAACTACCAACAAATTCTGGAGCAGCAGAAGCCACAGAACAACAGAGCAGACGAGATTTCTGTTCCAGAGAGACCTGAAAACCTCTCACAAAAGGTCGTTCATGCTGCGGACCCAGGGCTGAGCCCAGCCCTGCATTGGCCATGTGGCGCCTAGAGGAGCTGATCCAAGCAGGCTTCAGGGAAGGAATCTCCAGCAGCTGCGCGGGTCCCTCCACCCACAGGTGACAAGGGTTGGTGAGAGGGTCTCTTTGGTGGGTAGAGAGGGGAGTGGGCTACCTCCATAACTCAGGACCCCTTGGGAGGCAGCAGCAGAGGTGGGAGCAGACCAGGGCTCCCCAAGCAGGCAGGAGCCTGGATCCATTGGCGAAGGTCTCTGCATAAACCCCCTGAGGGAACTGAGTCCTTTGAGGCGGCCCTGCCCCCACCTGAGCACCTGAACTTAATCTCACACTGAATAGCAGCCCTGTCCCCACCCATAGATCTGAGGCTGGGAAGCAGCATTGGAATCTCAGACTCCAAGTGCTGGCTGGGCTGACCTGGAGGTGAAGTAGGTGTGAAGAGAATACTCAGAAGTCAAATCACTGGCTGGGAAAATGCCCAGAAAAAGGAAAAAATAAATAAGACTACAGAAGGTTACTTTCTTGGTGAACAGGTATTTCCTCCCTTCCTTTCTGATGAGGAACAACAATGCTTACCCTCAGGGAAAGACACAGAAGTCAAGGCTTTTGTATCCCAGCCCGCCCAATGGCCTCAGGCCATGGAAGAGCTCAAAAAGGATTTTGAAAATCAAGTTAGAGAGGTGGAGGAAAAGCTGGGAAGAGAAATGAGAGACATGCAGTCAAAGCATGAACAGCAGGTCAGCACCCTGCTAAAGGAGACCCAAAAAAGTGCTGAAGAAAATAACACCCTGAAAAATAGGCTAACTCAATCGGCAAAAGAGATTCAAAAAGCCAATGAGGAGAAGAATACTTTCAAAAGCAGAATTAGCCAAATGAAAAAGGAGGTTCAAAAGCTAACTGAAGAAAATAGTTCTTTCAAAACTAGAATGGCACAGATGGACGCTAAGGACTTTCTGAGAAACCAAGAAATCGCAAAACAAAACCAAAAGAATGAAAAAAACGGAAGATGATGTGAAATATCTCATTGGCAAAACAATTGACCTGGGAAAATAGCTCCAGGAGAGACAATTTAAAAGTTATGGGACTACCTGAAAGCCATGATCAAAAAAAGAGCCTAGATATCATCTTTCATGAAATTATCAAGGAAAACTGCCCTGATATTTTAGAACCAGAGGGCAAAATAAGTCTTCCGGGAATCCACAGAATACTGCCTGAAAGACATTCAAAAAGAGCAACTCCTAGGAACATTGTGGCCAAATTCCAGAGTTCCCAGGTCAAGGAGAAATTATTGCAGGCAGCTAGAAAGAAACAATTCAAGTATCGTGGAAATACAATCAGGATAACACAAGATCTAGCAGCTTCTACATTAAGGGATTGAAGAAGTCAAAGGAACTAGGACTAAAACCAAGAATCACCTACCCAGCAAAACTGAGTATAATATTTCGGGGGAAAAATTGGTCTTTTAATGAAATAAAGGACTTTCAAGCATTCTTGATGAAAAGACCAGAGCTGAAAAGAAAATCTGACTTTCAAACACAAGAATGAAGAGAAGCATGAAAAGGTAAACAGCAAAGAGAAGTCATAAGGGACTTACTAAAGTTGAACTGTTTACATTCCTACATGGAAAGGCAATATTTGTAACTCTTGAAACTATTCAGTATCTGGGTAGTGGGTGGGATTACACACACACAGATAGAGACAGAGTGCACAGAGTGAATTGAAGAGGATGGGTTCATATCTTTAAAAAATGAAATCAAGCAGTGAGAGAGAAATATATTGGGAGGAGAAAGGGAGAAATTGAATGGGGCAAATTATCTCTCATAAAAGAGGCAAGTAAAAGACTTATTAGTGGAGGGATAAAGAGGGGAGGTGAGAAAAAATCATGAGAGTTTACTCTCGTCACATTCCACTAAGGGACGGAATAAAATGTATACTCATTTTGGTATGAAAACCTATCTTACAATACAGGTAACTGGGAGATAAGGGGATAAACAGGGTGGGGGAGGATGATGGAAGGGAGGGCATGGGGAGGACCGAACAATTTGAGGTCGACACTCATGGGGAGGGGCAGGATTAAAAGAGAGAATAGAAGTAATGGGAGACAGGATAGGATGGAGGGAAATATAGTTAGTCTTATACAACATGCCTATTATGGAAGTCATTTGCAAAACTGCACAGATTTGGCCTATATTGAATTGCCTGCCTTCCAAAGGGAAGGGATGGGGAGGGAGGGAGTTAAAGAAGTTGGAACTCAAAGTTTTATGAACAACTGTCGAGTACTGTTCTTGCCACTAGGAGATAAGAAATACAGGTAAAGGTGTATAGAAAGTTATTTGGCCCTAGAAGACAAAGGCGGAGAAAAGAAGAGAAGGTGGAGACAAGGGCAGAGAGGGATGATAGAAGAGAGAGCAGATTGGTGACAGGGGCAATTAGAATGCTCGGTGTTTTGGGGGGGGGACAAAAGGGGAGAAAATTTGGAACCCAAAATTTTGTTAAAATGAATGTTAAAAGTTAAATAAATAAAAAAAATATAACACAATTGCAATACCTATCTCACAGGGTTGTTGTGAGCACAGTTCTTTGTTAACCTTTAGTCCTCTAAAAATGGAAGTTATTGTCAACTGTTATTAAGAAGCTCTTAATAAAAGGTTTGTTGAATTGTAAAAAAAAAAAAAAAAAGAAATCTGCATAATCTCTCTCCCAATACCCTCAAAGTACCTGTAAAAGTTACTCTAAACACATTCTAGAACAGCAGAATCCATTAAACGATAGTAAAGCAAATTTCCAGCCCAAGTCAATCTGGAAAGTGCACAGGAAGAGTCTATCACAACAGCCTTGGAGTGGATAAAAGTCCAGCATGGGCCGCATTTCCAGAAATAAGGTTGAAACAGGCCTTAGGGTACTGAATCACTGGCAGTTGTGGCAATTTCTAATTTTCTTAACCCACAAAAACCAAAGACAGATTCAAAGATCAGTGAGAAAGGCCTCTTACCTTGGTGAGAGAGGAGTGTGGTCTAGCCCCAGCCCCATTTGTGGGGACTGGCACCTATTGCCACAGTGGTGCCTGCTTCTGGAGCTCTCAGCTTAAATTCAGTGGGAGAATCAAGCAGATGACCTCGTTCACAGTCATGGATACCAATCCTGGGGTGGACAAGAGTGTTGGTGTGGCAGAGCTTGTGGTGGCAGTGGAGAGGGAATCCTCACAGTTGCAAAGCAGAAAAAACTGTCTGTGGTTGCTCACAGACCAGAGCACATATCATGAGAAGATGAAACACCTCTTTCTTGCTCATTTCAGTGGAATAACTGGAAATTTACAGACTCCTACAAATATCTCAGCAAACAGATGCATAAAACCCCTGAAGATTGGGGCAGTACAACCTCTACTTAACAAAGAGCTCACAAGTCAAGTAAGTGATGGGAGAAAGGAGCAAACAGGGGGAAAATCAAGATATAGAGTCTTATTTTCTTGGTGAAAAGGTATTTAATTATATCCTTGGTGACAACGAAAACCAAAACATACAACCAGAAAAAGACAACAAAATCAACGCTCTTGCATCCAAAGCCTCAAAGAACAATATTAACTAATCTCAGGCCATGGATGAGCTCAACAAAGATTTTGAAAATAAAGTTAGGGTGATATAGGAAAAATTGGGAAGACAAATTAAATTGAGGTAAGAAAATCATGAAAAATGAATGAACACCTAGCTAAAAGGAGCACCTTCCCCCATAATGAAGTATGCATAAAATAACACCTTTACAATTACACTAACCATAATGGCAAAAGAGTTCGAAAAAGCCAACATAGTGAAGAATGCTTTCAAAGGTATAATTGGCCAAATGGAGAAGGGAGTCCAAAAGTTCACTGAAGATAATAATTCTTTAAGCATTATAATGGAGCAAATGGGAGCTAAGGATTGTGAGAAATCAAGAAATTATAAAAACAAAACCAAAAGAATGAAAAAGTAGAAGACAATGTAAAATATCTCTTTGGAAAAAAAAAATTCTGACCTCGGAAACAGATCCAGGAGAGGTAATTAAAAAATATTGGACTACCTGAAAGCTATGATCAAAAAAAGCGCCTAGACATCACGTTTCAGAAAATTATCAAGGAAAACTGTCCTCTTATTCTAGAATTGGAGGATTAAAAAACAGGAAAACATCAACTTATAATTTCCTGAAAGAGGTCCCAAAAGGAAAACTTAGGAGTATTGTACGCAAATTCCAGAGTTCCCAGGTCAAGGAGAAAATATTACAAGCAGTCACAATGAAATACTTCAATTGGGGAAATAGAATCAGGATAACACAAGATTTAGCAACTTCTACACTGAAGGATCTGAAAGCTTGGAATACGATATTCCAGATATCAGAGGAACTAGGATTAAAACCAAAAATCACCTAGCCAGCAAAAGTGAGTATGATACATCAGGGGAAAAATGGAATTCCAATGAAATAGACGACGTGCAAGCATTCTTGTTGAGACCAGAGCTGAATGCAAGATTTGACTGTCAAATGTAAGACTCAAGAGAATCATGAACAATAAGAGGAATCATAAGGAACTTTTTATAGTTCAACTCTTTACATTCCTAAATTGAAAGAAGATATTTATAATTCATGAGTCCTTTCTCATTATTATGGTAGTTAGAGGGAATAGATAGATGATAGATATAGATAGATAGACAGACAGACAGGCAGGCAGGCAGGCAGACAGACGGACAGACAGACAGACAGACAGACAGACACAGACAGATAGATAGATAGATAGATAGATAGATAGATAGATAGATAGATAGATAGATAGATAGGTAGGTAGGTAGGTAGGTAGAAGACAGAGGCCACAAGGAAAGCTGAATATGAAGGAATGACATATTAAAAAATAAGTTTAATCATTGAGAACAACGTAATGGGAGAAAGAGAAAGGTAGAAGTAGACTGAGTAAATCAACTCACAAGAGGCAAGAAAGAACTTAAACAGAAAAGAGGGGACATGAGAGGGAATCAGTGAGCCTTACTCTCATCAGATTTGGCTTAAGGCATGATTAACATACACACTCAATTATATATGGAAATCTATCTTACCCTCCAGGAAAGCAGAGGGAAAGGGGACAGGAAACAAAGATAAAAGAGGGGATGGCATATTGGGGAAAGGGGAAGCAAACCCTTTTGTGGAGGGATCGGTCAAAGGAGAGAAGAGAATAAATGGGAGGGCAGGATTGTCTTTCACATTACAAGTGTTATGGAAGTGTTTTTGCATGACTTCACATGTATAACACATATTAAGCTGCTTGCCTTCTCAACAAGGGTAGATGGGGACAGAGGAAGGGAGAGGAAGTGAAACTCAAAGCTTTAAAAATGAATATTAAGGTTGTTTTTGTGTGCAAGTGGGAAATAAGATATATAGGCAATGAGATATAGAAATGTTTCTTCCCCTACAGGAAAATATAAGTTAATGCAATAAGAGAAGCAAGGGGAAGGGAGGAGAGATTGGAGGAAGGGGTAATTATAATGATGCTGTCCTGGGGTGGGGGACGGGAGAGATGAGGAGAAAATTTGAAATTCAAGATCTCATGGAAATGAATGCTGAAAAAAAGGAAATATTTTAAAAAATCACTTCTTGGATCACCAACATGAAACTTATTTTGATATATGAATGAAGTCCCAGTTTTGAACTACATTTCTTATTTACTTTTTTGCATCTAGAACTTTGCATCACTAAGTCCAACCTAATGACAATGGGATAGCAATACTTGTGAAAGAAAATGAGAAATAGGCATACTGATTTTAACTCAGTTGGAAATATTTATATAATACTCGTATCCAGATTGAAATTCTGTTTAATTCAATACATTGATCTTATTCAACATGTATATTTCTTTTTTTTACCCAAATCATTTTTATAAGAAATGAAATCCAGTATTCCATCCCCTAATGTGCCAGGTAAATGCCCTAAATTGCAAGTCCCCAGTTGCTTTCAAGAAAAGAAAAGATCATGTCTATTTTTACCAAGACCCAGTAATTTAATTATAAATAGATAGGAAGATAGACATAGTTACTTATAAACATGCTATTCTTCTCATTAGAAAAGGTCTTCCTTTTCAATTTGCTTCCAAAGGACTTTGGTGATTATTAAATAAAATTGATTTCTTTCATTTGAGGAACTTTACTAGGGATGCCCTGGTTAGTGTCAATGGTGTTAAAATAGTATTTTCATTTTTTATTTTGGGATTCCTACATATGTAAGTAAAATATACAAAGAACTGCTACTTCACCTAAGCAGTTTAGTCCCCGTGTATTTCTCTATTTTTGCAGTAATGCAATGGACAAATTTATTTCATTCATTATTTGGTAGACTGTCAAGAATTGGTACATGTTCTGCCTTTAAAATTTAGATGAAAATTAGCTGATTAAAGTCTTTTATGCATTTTACTAGGTTTTATTTCAATAATCTACAAGAAAGGAATTCCCCAAACAGTGTCTAAGTATCACTGCTCAGGAAAACATTAACATTTCTATTTGTGTCTAATGTTCTTTTCCGATTACTAAAATATTGCAAGTGAAATCGGTGTTGCTTATCCCTACTGTAGAAATGTACTCGGGCCATGGGAGACCAAATATTATGCAAATAGAACAACAGTGAAGTGAAAGAAACACTGAGTTGGAAGTCATGATGACCTGGGCTTGATTCTAGTTGTGACAATTTTTATTGTGTGGCATTGAGTGAGACACTTCATTTCATTCTCTCTGAATTCCCTCATTGGCAAAATGAGATTACACCCCATGATGTCTAGATCTATGATACTATAATCCTACACCCTCAGGCACAAAAAATCAACTTTGACAGGGATTATAGGTTTTTCTCACAGGGCATCTTCTGAGTTGAGGTTACTCATATAGATTGGTGTTGTCTGGTTTGGACATTCAGTTCTTTTTGAAAATTATTGAGACTATGATGAAACAATCATCCTAACAAACTGAGGAAATTAGGTTATGATTCAAAGCTATATAGGACTTCTCATCATTCACTTACATGGGGAATTAGGTTGAGAGTTCTAGACAATACCTAGTCAGAAATTAAGGATGAAAGTTATATGCATGCACACACACTCACGAGAGAGAGAGAGAGAGAGAGAGAGAGAGAGAGAGAGAGAGAGAGAGAGAGAGAGAGAGAGAGAGAGAGAGAGAGAGAGAGAGAGAAGTTGATAGGTAGACCAGTAAGGAATCTATTTGTACTTTAAGAAATCCAGAAGAACGCCTTTCTTTACAGAGATTTAACAAACTTTATTATTGCACATAAGTGGAAGAAGGGAACAGCTGCTAGAGATACTGTGCAGATTCCACTGTGCAGATTCCACTGTGCAGCTTCCATGATCACAATGCAATATAACTGATTCAGGCAGAGTGAGTATCCATACTCAAGTCAAAGTCTGAAAGTTTCTCAGGGTTAAATTTTATATATTATTTGAAATAGAAAGAGTATGATTCTCTGTTAATGAATAAGAAGTGTATTAACTAACCCAGAACAACCCAGTGATACTCTTTATATCTATGTAGATCTTAATAAATATCAGTACTGAAAATAGTGGTTTTGCAATTTCTCTTCAACACTACTAGGCATTGGAGTAGAATCGCAGCTATTCAGAACGTTGTTAATAGTGTACAGCACAGTAATATATAGGTACATAAAATGTTCATTGAATATATGAATTTTAGGATTGTGAACAACCTAAGGGAATCTTTCCTTTTGTAAACCTCTAAACCAGACAATTCAGTGACTTATTCTCAGTCAGTAGCAGGACCAGAATTAGAATTATGCTTTCCTGACCAACAATCTGGCTCTTTTCAATATATTACACTACTCGTCATGTCATTTTTTCTCCTTTTTGTTCACCCTTTCTCTTTATATAATTTTGTTTTCCTCTTTAATTCTTTCAATCCCCCTGACTCAAAATAAAAAAAGAATTTCTCCTATGCAAAATTGTATTATTATTATTTTCTGTCCATTAATGTCACATTGAAAACCTAGTAAAAGCTTTTAATAATAGGGAACATTGTTACAAATTGAGAGCAGGGGAAAACATAACCCCGTTTTTTATTTCAATGGATTCATCATGGAAGATACTTTTGAAATTTTTTATATTTCAATTAAATTCGTAGTAAATGGAATCTACAGAAAGTTTTTTTTCCACCACAAAAGCTCACTTTAGTATGTGATTTTAAAAAAAGCAATCCAGAATATAATTGAAACTACCTCTCTTATTAATTTTATGGTCAGAGAAGCTGGGATTAAATTTGGGCTTTGATGTTTATGTTCTGCCTGATTTACCTTAGTCATCCTTGCTCTCAATTTGCTCATTATACTATAAGGGGAATTGGGATTGGTGGGTCTCTAAGATTCCATTGGGTCATAAATCCATCATCATATTAAAGTTCCTAAAGTCTCTTTGATTCAAGCCTTAAAGATTATTAAAGGACAGGGAATTTTCTTCATGTGAGCATCAATACTGACAAATAACAAATCCAAGATTAAAAGAATATTTTAAACATTGTGAATATTGTCACAGATTCATGTAATGAGTTATAGTTTACCAGCCTTACGATGTTTATATGCAGTATCGTGCTCCTATGGAGTTGTAGCATGAGAATGTTCAGAATGTTTCAAATGTTCCATGAGAGCAAAGATAATTGAGAGTTATATATAAATTTAGCAGTTCCTGGTTTTCTCCATCTCTGGGACCACAAATTATGAAATGTGTATCAAAAGTGATTCAAAGATACAACTTTCATTTTCTTTGAAAATATAGTCATCTTTCAAATGACTACAAAAATGTTCACCTCAATGACCTGATAAGGTTACTGAAAGGATCCAATGAGATTACATATTTGAAGCAATTGAAAAGCTAATTACACTGCTTGCTTCAGCAACACATTGGCACTAAATTGGAACATTATAGAGAAGATTAGCATGGCCACTGCACAAGAATGATTTGCAAATTCATAAAGAGTTTCATATTTTTGACGGTAAGAAAGAATACAAAAGCATTCTGTGTTTTTAAAAGGGGAAAATAACAAAATTAATATGGCTTAACCATATCTTCTGAGCCCAAGAGTTTTGAGGTTCAGTGGACTCAACAAATCAACTACCTGCTGTAAGTTATTTATGAATATAAAATGAGACTGGAAACGGGTAGTCTCCAAGTTGCCTTAAAGAGGGGAAAAACAAGTCTTGTTTGGAAAGAAAATAGCTTAATACTCCCATTCTGATTAGAGTGGGTTCAGGCTGTTTATCCTTGGATATCTAATCTGCAAAACAAAAGAAGACAAGTAAAAAATAGAATTTAATCCATAATAATTATGCTAATGATGGTAATCATATAAATTACAAAACTTGGATGTATTTGGGAAAGAAAAAAGGAAATACAGAATTTTTGTCTTCAGTATATTAGAACAGAAAGAATATTGAATATAGAAATAGATGAAATCGGAGTTTTAAGTTTTCCACCAATATTTAATAGTTATTTGACTATGGAAGGGGCAACATAGTATTCTGGATAGGGCAATGGACCTAAGGATAAGGAGATTAGGGTATAAGTCTTATGTTAGACAATTACTTGTGACCTAAAGGTAATCACATATTCACTAAATCCACATTGTAAAAATAAGGGGTGGGGGGAAGGACACTATGAACTCTATGGTCATTTTAACCTCTAAATCCACGATCTCTACTTTTCTTCTAATCTCCAAGTACCTTTCTAGCTCTAAAGCTCTTCTCCACTGATTGTCAGTTTGTCATTCTGATATCCAGTTTTTCATGCGTAAAAGATGGAGTTATAAAAAAGAGAATTAAAAAAAAAATTAAAATGCTAAGAGAGAGAGAAAAAAACTTGACAGGTTTGTTGCTAAGAAGAAAAGATAAAAAATAATACATGTAAATCTTTGCAATCCTGTGGATGCTTTGGTCATATGAAATTACATTAGTCAGTAATTATTCTGACTACTTTAAAAACAATAATAACAGCATCTAAAGAGATAAATTCCACTCTTTGTAGTCAAAAGCAATATAGAGGATACTGAACGAAATTTTTAAGTACATGGATTTTAACATCTTCTCTGCCACTTGCCAGCTGTGTAATCATGGATAAGTCACTGGACAACTCTCGGATCACTTTCCACATCTGGAAAAAAAAGGTGCAATCACACCTTTAATCTACTGAGAATCTGGTGCAGGAGCATTAAAGATCTTATGTATATCTCATCTTCAGGGTTTTTTTTAATCCATATGAGGAAATTAGAAAAAAAATTGTCCCTAAATTTCTTTCCAACTTCAAATATATTGACTTAGTAAAATCGTGGTCTGTCACAATGTGCAGTGCGGACCTCACCAATTTGCCAAAATGGTGCCAGTATTCATATTGCTATAAAAAGAAACCCAAAGAGAGTTGAGGACATGCTTCAATTGGATGCATACACACACACACACACACACACACACACTATATACACATAATCATTTATATTTTCATCAAAAAAATTCTTATTTTATTATCTTGATAACTTCTGTTTTAATATCAGTCTTTTCCAAATTTATCCATTCTCCTCTCCTGACCAATAATCCTATATGAAATTCCTATTAGGTTATCTCTTCTTCTGGCATCCTTGAAAATGATTTCATTTATCATTTATTAGTATTATAACAAATAACATTTATTTCACACCTAGTATATGTCAAGAACTGTGCTATGCATCTTATCAATATTACCTTATTTAATTCTCACAGTCTTGGAAGGTATTAGTATTCTCATTTTACAGATGAGGAAACTGAGATAAACAGAAATTAAATGACTTCCCTAGGTCCTCATAATTAGTCAGTGTTGGTCATTGGATTTGAATTCAGGTCTTTCTGCCTCTAGGATCAATGCTCTGTCCACAGGGCCACCAATGTCCCTTAACGTATTTTTTAAAAGAATGGAAATTTGCTATATGGAGGTCATTTTTAGGTCTTCATGTTTCATGTGTTGTTTTTTTCTTGCACTTTCATGATTCTTTTTTACTCCTTTTACTTTCAAATTCCTCTGGTCACTTAGGACTTCAAGTTGCCATAAGTGATCTCTTGAATTTACTGAGAACTAATCTACTCAATCCTATATTAGCAAATAACCAGTCAACTGAAGGGATGCTTGGGTGCCTCTGTTTGTACCACAATTCTAAAATCACACTTCTCTCTAAAAGTGACATTTCTACCTAGCCTGTCCCTGGCAATTTCTCCATAGACCTGAGGACAGCCTGTCCCATCAAAAGATTTATGTCTTCCTGATACAGTAACCAGTTGCACCTATGGAATTTATTAGTTTGAACCAACTGTGCACGGGTTGACTTGGCAGTGTACCAGGCCATAAAGAGATTTACTATTCACTGACCTATCATATGTATCCTAGCCTTAGACATACTCCCTTAAGTTTATCTTGTCTAACAAAATATTGATGGGGGCAGCCTAGGTATTTAACAGTCAGTACAGATCATTAGTTGACTTAGTGATGTTTCAGGCCTAAAACCACAGTTCTGTGTACCCTTCTTTTTCTGCAGTCTATCTCCCGCTGAACTCTGGGTGAAATTCCTGCACAGTAGATACAAAAAGTGCATGTTTCTTTATGAACTTTAAGCTTTAACCACTCCCTAATCCTGTCCTGAATCACCTAGTTAGCATATGTGGTACATGTTTTACTATAGAATATCTTCTATAAACTTTATCTATGACCCTTTCAAATGGCAGATTCCCTAAAAACTCTTGTCTGATGAAAAGCGAAATAATAAATCCATTCTAACATCAAGAATGCTTGAGTCTGTGAACTCATTCCAGATGGCCCTCCCTTTTACTCTTGGGGAGGTCCCTGAATCCCCCCTCCTTTCCCCAACCTCATCAAAACTACACTTTGGATGCTAGTTTTCTGTAAATATAACATAGACGCACAGTAAACATAGGAAAACGTTTTTTTTTCCACAGAAAATACTTTTTTTTCACAGACATCTCGAAAATTTTGTCTATGACTTAAAATAAGTTAAACCTAAAGCACATTGCTTTATTTATTTTTAACACAGAAGAGAATACTTAGCATTTATATAGCATATTAAGTTTTTCAAAGAGTTTTAAAATACTATTTTATTTTATTTTCTCCCCCTTTTTACAGGTAGATGCCACATTTTGGGGGAAAAACTGCTATTAAATTATTAAAATTTTAGGGTTTTTTTTGAAAGAGTTAAAGGCCATTATCTCTAAACACAATGAATGTGTTCGTTAATGCAAATAAACTTCTTACTCAATTTCTATTATCCAAATAAAACTTGTTACTCAATTTCTATTAACCTTAAAGAAAAATCCCATTGTACTAATGTTGTTTTGTTTCATTTATGAGTACATGCAATAAATATGGGCAGGGAAGGGTGGAAAGTAATTTAAACCATTTTTATCTGTTTTAATAATAACACCATCTACGTTTTTAATAAAACAATGTAAATTCTATTTGCAAATAATGAAGCTTTAAAATGTACAGTTACATCATCACTTTTCTCTGTCAATGTATTATGTACTACCTTTTGTTGAAAAATGAAATCATAAAGTTTGAAATCTAAAACCTAACTGGCTCTAGTGCAGAATCAGAACTATATTTCAGTGGATCAGATAGTGATAATATGGGTATATTTTTTTTCAAGCTTAACTATTTCCCTTGGTTATTTTTTAAAGGAAAACTATGACAGTTTGCTGAAAATAAATGAGAGGAAAATTTTATAGATGCACATGTTTTTCATGCAACAATGCAAAATCTTAAATACTTTTAAAGATGTTGGATTAAAGATTATTATACATAGATCAGTTAATTTGGGATTACAATTTACATGCTAATCAGGACTCTCAGTCAGGAAAATCTGCTAGGGGTCTAGTTGTATAATTATGGGAGCATAGATCGTAAACATTCTCCTTTGTGTTTCTGCCTTTCCTTCAAAAACCAAGCTGATTTATTTTTATATTTATGGTATATTATATGTCCCAGATATATGTTACTACTAAAAGTTTATATGGGCACATTTGTACCCAAATTTTGGACTTTATTTGAGTACGTTTAAAATCATTTCAGGGCAGATGGAAGATTTTCAGTGATTATGATTCTAAAGACTTGCCTCTCATTAAGAAGATTTACAAAATTTTAACTCTGGAATGGGGATTAGATATCATCTACTTCAATCTCATTTTCTAGATGAAGAGACTGAGACATAGAGGTGAAGTAGCTTACCTGTGATCACATGACTGCTATGTCTCAGGATTCAAACCCCTCCTTTCCTGATTACATAACTCTTCCTGTCAAATTATAAGTTTACCCTTTATTTTCAGTTAAGAGCATTGCAAAAGTTGGTGGCCTATACCTGAACCAAAAGACTGTAGACGTATTTCTGTAAATATGCATATATCTCTGTCCACAAACTTGTTTGCAACAGGAATCTTTTTTTTGTCTTAGAATAGGAAAGACAACTTAGTGAAAAATTATATATTTATAACAGAATAAATGTAATTTTCAATAAAAGAAATTCTCTATTCATTAGAAATCAGATTACAGAAGTGAATTTTGCATTTGGAAGTTCAAAAGAGGCTCACAAAATAAATGTATCCTAGCTTTACACTCCTTTATTGAGACTGCAAACAGTACACAACTGCTTACTGTTATTTGGTATTCTGTCACCAGAGGGCCACAGTATATCGGGTTCTCCTTCTGTATGATTTATCTATGTGTTTATTTCCTCATCTGCAAAATGAGAGGATCAGACTAGATGACCTCACAATCGCCTTACTAGATCTTAATTTACTATCCTGTAAACTGGCTTATGTTAATTAACAACGGATATACACACATATTCACACACATACATGCATAATATATGGTGTAATACAGCACAATATTATATATATCACATAATTTAACATAGTATTGCTATGTTATATTGTATCTTCTATCATATTTATTGTATATATTATATGTTGTCATCTTGTTATATTAATTACATCATATTAAATATTTTTATTATGTTACATTGCATTATATTATATCATATCATCTTATCTTATATTATATTATATCTATCCCACTTTTTCTACATCTTCATACCAAATGAAAATAAAGTATCTCAGTTGTTCAGGAATGTGCTTTAAACTGCCTATGTAGTTCTAGCTTTCTTCAAAGAATTGACCATTCTAAAATATTTTCTCCTCCCCTACAAAGCCCCTGTCACCATCTAGAACTTAGCTGTGTATTATAAAAGTTAGTTAATACTGAGAAAGAAAGACTAGGGTTGCTTCTTCATTCCTTAAAAGATGTTCCTTCATACTACAACAAGTTTGGGACTATCACAACTGATTTTAAAGGACTGTTGGGGATGTCATTATGTCATCAACTAGCTTAGCCATTACCCTGATTGCCAACTTGAGATGAACATTGTCACACCCAGTAATCCAGAGGTATGCTACATATTCACCATATTCATTTCTGGCACACATTTACATATCAATTCATTCTTAGCTAATTTAACATCCTCATTTTAATTAGATGATTAAGGTTTGAAGAAGACATTACAGTTATTGCATCAAGAGCTGGAACAGTGTATAATTTCCTAAAATATATGCAGGATCCCTCAAAATAGTTGGCCTTAGCTATCTTTGTAGAAAAATGACTGAAAATTGAATGAATAAAATGTGTCATCTAGGATGTAATATAAAGCTGAGTGAAAAACACATAGAAATGGCTTTTAAATAAATAGATGTGTGTATATGTATGAACACATGTATATATACATATGTATGCATGTGTATTTATAAACTGATACATACATATTTGGTGATATATATATGCATGTGTGTATATAAGTGTATATATATATATATATATATGCATGTGTGTATATAAGTATCTTCGGCAGGTAATGATGATAGACACTGAAATTAATAAGAGTGGAGCCAAGACAGTAGAATAGAGGCAGCAGCTCAGCGGAAATCTCATAATTCTTACGTTGAAATAACTTTAAAATAACAAATTAATTTCTTGAATGTTAGAGCCAGCAAAATGTCAAGGTGAGATTTTTTTTTTCCAGCTGAAGATAACTTGGGAGACTTGGAGAACAAGAGAAGTCAGTCCATGCAGTAGTTTTGACAGTGAAAAAAGAAGCAGTTTAAAGGCATGAAGTGGTGGTCAGAAAGAGTTTGCAGGCAAACATTTTTTACTGAAACTGGGTACAAAGAACTGGTACTGTTGTCAAACATCTTATTCATGTTCAGTTCTGGGCCACAATTCCAGGGGAGAGATGGAAGTTTATGGCTGGCCACAAGAGAGGAAGTATCCTGGTCAGAGCTCCAAGATAGAGAAGAGGACTAGTACTTGCAGTTTCAGGACATCAAGGGCCCTTCCTAGGTAAAGAGCAAGCATAAATCAGTAAAGCAGTGATCATAACTCTCCCAGAAGTTACATTACCTCAGGAACAAGAAAAATGTACAAACCCCCAGAATTAGCTCCAAAAAGAAGCAACAGCATGAAAAAGGATGAAGTTTGGATCAGTAACTCGTCATTCCCGGGTGATCAGAGACCACTTTTAACACAAAGCTCAAAGTCAAGAAATAGGTCAGAAAAATGATCACACAGAAACAACAACAAAAGAGCTTCAGCATAAAAACCTACTATAATGGTAGGGAAGATGAGAAACAAATGCAGCAGAAGAGAGCAATATGAAAACAACTAAGAGCAAAGACTTCAGAGAAAATGCTAATCAAGCACCTACGCAATATAACTAAGTATAATGATTCAGCAGGAAAAAAAAAAAAAGAAACACATATCCAATCAAGTAGAGGACTTTCAAGAATTCCTAATGAAAGAACAGAACTGTTTAGAAATTTTGACATTCAAAATAAAGATTAAGAGAAGCACAAAAAACATAAACACAAAAGAGAAATCATAAGACGCTCTCAATAAGGTTAAGCCACTTACATTCCTTTACTGGAAAATGACACTTGTAGCTCCCAGGTTCTTTAGCATTATGAGAACAGTTAGAATGTGTTTGCATAGATAGAGGTGCACAGATGTGAGTAGATTAGATTGGCTAATCTCAAAAATAGGAGGAAGTTGAAAAGAGTTGTTCACTAGGAGAAAGGGGAAGAGGAAGAATAGGGAAATTTTTCCACGTCAAAAAGGTGAGCAAGGAAGAGTTTTTACGATGGAGTGAAAAATGGGGACAACGTAGGTTCTTGAACCCCACTCATCAGATTTGGTTCAAGAAATGCACACACATGTGCAGACATGCATAAACCCAGTTGAGAATAGAAAACATGGGAGTAAGAGGGAAAAGAAAAAGAAGTAAGACAATAAAATGGAAGGTGGATTAAAGGAACCAGTGGTCAGCAGCAAAATAGACTTTTGAGGAGAGACAGGGAAAGAAGAGAGAGGAGAAATACAAGAAAATGGGATAGGGTGAAGTGTATAGTAACTTATCATAATTGTTTTTGTGAATAGGATGACCTCAACTATGAAAAAGGAACATAAAGCAAAAATGAATTGGGAACCAGAATCCAATGATAAATTGTTTGCAGGAGAAACTGAAACAGAAATACACATACAGAGTCAAAATAAAGGCCTTAAGTAAAATCCATGATGCTTCAGCTCAAATGAAAAAGGCAGGGGTAGCATTCATAAATTCAAAAGAAACAAAAGCAAAATTAGGCCTAATTAAAAGAGATAATCAGGGAAATTACATCCTGCTAAAAGGTACCATAGATAATGAATTAATGTTAAAAACTTACAGTAAACATTTCTAATAAATTATTCGAACATATGGGGAACTATGTCAAATTTATTTTATTTCAAAAGCCATTCCTCAAATTATAAATGGTGAAGGGATATGAACCAGAAATTTCCAAAAGGAAAAAAAATAAAATTAAAACTATTATCATTTGTGTAAATATGCTGTAAACCATTACTAATTTGATTAATGCAAATTAAAAAAATTCTGAGGTCTCAGAAATGAGAAAATGCCAGAGAGTTTGAGGAAAAATAAGTACACTAATGAACTGTTGGTAGAGTTGTAAACTGGTCCAACCATTCTAGAGAAGAATTTCTAACTATAAATAAAGATTGTAAAACTTAGCATACACTTTCATATATCAATGCCAATAGTAGGTCTGTTTCCCTCAAATATCAGAGAAAAAAGGAAAATGATCTCTTCGTACAAAAATATTTATAGCAGATATTTTTGTAATAGCAAAGAATTAGAAACCAATCAGATGCCCATGAATTTTGGAATACCTAAGCTGTGGTACATAATTTTGATGGGATACTATTGTACTATAACAAACGACAAACAGGATGCTACAAGAAAAATCTAGGGAAAAAAACTTATATGAATTAATCCAAAGTGACATGACTAGAATCATGTTATCATTGCACACAGTAGCAGCAATATTATATCGTGAAGAAATGTGAATGACTTAGTTATTTTCAGCAATACAATAAGGCAAGTCAATTCATTTCTGTTGTTATTCCCTGCAAACATCTTTCTGAGACTGTGGGTTCTCCCTTCTGTGTCCTTGGTTCCATGTTATAACAACGACCTGTACCTTTGGCCCATTGTCTTTCTAGAGAGGAACAAGAATTCTCCCACCCTGGTATGCTCATTTCTGCCTCTGTCTCCTCTGCCTTTTGGTCTCCAAATAGAGCTCTGATATATTTAGCAATTGCTATCCCTGTTGCCATTTGTAGCGCCAATACATTATTCACAGAGCCCATGGCACTATGAATATCACAGCACAATTCAGAATCCAAAACACCACAGACAATCCACCTGATAGGCAGAACCAAAACATTTATTCAGAAGCAAATCCATCACATCAACAAATCTACACACAATAAAAATGCAGAGGACAATACCATCCCCAGGACCTCTCCCTGCTAGGAATCACACAGACCAGTTCCATTGCGCTCATCACAAGCAGGCTCTCTTAAAGAAAATCACAAACAATCTCAAAATCAATCAAGCCACCCAGGAGCTAGTATCCTTCCTAGCTCTGACCGATCTCAAGAATCAATTCTTGATTCTGGTTCTGGGAGCCAAGATGACAGAGTGATTGATAATTCCTATCTCCTTCCACTTGTTGATCTTGAAAATCTGAGAGATAATCTCCCTGTGAAAAATCCTGGAACAGTGGGAGCAGCAGAAGGGATAAACTGTCTCTTAGCCCGTGAAGTGAGGAAAATTGCTAAGGAGAGTTCCTCATGCTGTGGCTGAAAGGGACCAGTGCAGGACCAGAACTGTCCCAGATATCCCCAACTCAACAAACTAGAAGAAGCTCCTGAGCTCCAGGGGGGTGAAGGACACAACCACCAGCATCAGGACCCAGCCTTGTCTCAGCAGCACAGGGGACTTGGGAAGACACTAGCACAGACGAGATCACCAACTGATGAGCTTGCCTATGGTCTGGCTCAGCAGAGGAGACCTCCTGTGTCAGGCCAACCCATCCCCACACTTAACGCAGTTAACTCCAGGGTAACTCCTGGGAAACCCAGAAGGATTTCACCTGTCCTCTGCTTTCCAACATCAACCAGCTCAGCACCAGGTAAGGTGCAGCATTTTAGCTTTTAGCTGAAAGAACCAGAGGCAACAACACACAAAGCCTCATGTTTTAGGCACAAGAACTCTGGGACAGAGCCCTCTGTGCATCAGACACAGAGATCTACTTTAAAAGCCAGGAAAAGGGTTAACATCATGAGTAAAAAGCAAATCAGAAAAGAAAAGAACATACGATCTTTCTATGGGGACAAAAACCACAACACGAACATCAAAGAAGTCAGCATTGAAATTATACTCCCATTTGAAGTTTCAGAAGGGAATATTGACAGGTCTGAAGCACAAAGAGCATTCTTGGGAGAACAAAGGAAGAATTTAAAAAGCCAAATTTAAAAAATGAAAGAAAAACTTACCGATGATTTCAAAAATATGAAAACGGAAATCATAGAATTTAAAAAGAAAATTGGACAAATGGAAAAGGAAGCCCAAAAGTAAATGGAGAAAATAACTTCTTAAAAGGAAGAGGTAGACAGATAGAACAGGAGACGCAAAAGTTAACTAAAGAAAACAATCTGATAAAAAATTAGCATCGTGGCAAGTAGAAGGTAATGATTCTATGAGACATCAAGAATCAGTCAAACAGAATCTAAAGAATGAAAAAAATAGAAGACAGTCTAAAATACCTAAATGGGAAAACAACTGACCTGGAAAAAATGTCCAGGAGAAAAACTCTAAGGATTATTAGTCTACTGGAAAGTCATGAGGAAAAAAAATGCCTGGACAATATCATCAAAAAAAAATCTTCAAGAAAAATTGTCCAGAAGTCCTATATCCAGAGAGCAAAATAGTCGTTGAAAGAAACCAAAAACACCAAGAAGTATCATTGCCAAAGTACAAAACTTTGAATTGAATTTGAAGGAGAAATTGAACTGAAGGAGAAAATACTGCAAGCAACCAGAAAGAAAAATTAAAATATTGAGGAGCTACAGTCAAGATCACACAGGACCTTGCAGTTTCTACATTAAAAGACTGAAGGAATTGGAAAATAATATTCCATAAGGCAAAGGAGCTGGAATTACAACCAAGCATCAGTGACCCAGCAAAGCTGAGCCTAATATTTCAGGCAAGGAGATGGACATTCAATGAAATTTGGGATTTCCACAACTTCCCGATAAAAATTACAGAGTTAAATAAAAAATTCAATCTCTAAATGCAGTTCTCAGGAGAGACAGAAAATGGCAAACAAGGGAAAACAAAACTTGTTTTTCAATATAAGCAAACTTTTACATCTATACAAGGGAAAATTATACTTGTTATTTTAAGAATAGTGTATTTATTGTGATATATAAAAGGGAAATAAATAGATAGAGGGAGTGGAGTAAAGTATAAGATGTCATGAAAAAAATGTGATATGAGAGTGAGAAGGGATTGTAATGGGAGATGGGAAAAGGAGGAATCAGAAGAAGTTAAATTCCATCACAGGAAGAGGCACAAAAATATATTACTGTAGAGGGAAATAAGGGAGGGAAATGGGCATTGTTTTAGCTATATTCTCATCTGACTGGCTTCGAGGAGGGAACAAAAAACTTAGTTAAGTATTGAAAGACAAGAAACTCTACAGGCAGAAGGAGGGAAATGGAGAAAGAAAAGGGAGAGGGGGCTAAAACGGAGGAAAGAAATAGTAAGGTCAATGGGGATTAAAAGGGAGAGGGGCTGAAAGAAGTGAGGGAAGACTGAGGGAGGCAATGGTAAAAAATTAAAATTCTTTTGGGGCGAGGAAGGGAGTACTAAAAGTAAAAATGGGAGAAAGAGGATGGAGGGAACGACACAGATGGTAAGCATAATTATGAATGTGAAAAGAATGAACTCCCTCATAAAACAGAGACAGCAGAATGGATTAAAATTCATAATCCAAGATGATGTTGTAATAAAAGACGATGGAAAGACACACCAAAAGTTAACTGTAAAGTAAATAATCTAATCCTAAAGAATGAGTGGGTTAAACAACAAGTTACAGAAACAATCAACAACTTCCTTCAAGAGAATAACAATAATGAGACAACGTATCAAGTCTTATAGGATGCTGCAAAAGCAGTTCTTAGGGGAAGTTCTATATTTTTTAATGCCTACATGAGTAAAATAGAGCAAAACGAGGTCTATGAATTGAGCATGCAGCAAAAAAGCTAGTAAAAGAATAAATTGAAAGTTCCCAAGTAAATACCAAATGTGAAATACCGAAAAGGAGAGATTAATAAACTTGAAATTAAGAAAACTAATGAAATAATAAATGTAACTAAGAGTTGATTTTATGAAAAAGAACAAGAACATGACAAAACTTTGGTCAATTTGATTAAAAAGAAAAGAAAAAAGAATACCAAATTACCAATACCAAAAATGAAAAGGGTGAACTAACCTCAAAAGAAGAGGAAATTGATACAATAGTTAGAAATTACTTTGCCCAACTGCATGCCCATAAATCCGACAAACTAAATGAGATGGATGATTATTTTAAGAAATATATAAATTTCTCAGATTAACAGAAGAGGAAGTTGAATACTTAAGTAACCTCAGCTCAGAAAAAGAAATTGAACAAGCCATGAATGAAATCACTAGGAAAAATTATTCAGGGCCAGATGGATTTAAAGTGAATTCTATCAAACATTTAAAAAACAGTTAATTCCAATACTATGCAGATTATTTAGGAGAAATTTGGGAAGAAGGAGTCCTACCAAATTATTTTTATGATACAAATATGATTCTGATACCTAAAGCAGAAAGAGCCAAAACAGAGAAAGAAAATTATAGACAAATTTATCTACATGATATTAGCAAAAAGAATACTGAAACTTATCATGAGAATAATATATTACAATCAGATATGATTTCTATGAGGAATTCATGATTGGTTCAGTATAAAAAAACCTGTTAGCATTTTTGATCATATCAACAACAAACCTAACAGAAAACATATGATTTTTTCAATACATTCAGAAAAAGGTTTTGACAAAATACAACAGCCATTCCTGTTGAAAACACTGGAGAGCGTAGGAATAAAGGGAACTTTCCACTAAAAAAAGCAGTATCTACATCTTATGGAATAGGGACTAGCAAGATCCATTTCCAATAAGATCAGAGGTAAAACAAGGATGTCCACTACCACCCCTCTTATTCAAAATGGTATCAGAAATGCTAGAGTTAGCAATAAGAGAAAAAAATGAAGGAATTAGATTAGGCAAAGAAGAAGCTAAGTTATTACTGTTTGCAGGTAATATGATGACATACCTAGAGAATCCCAGAGAATCAAGTAAAAAATAATAAAGAACTTTGGCAAAGTTGCAGGTAACAAAATGAATCCAAATAAATCATCTGCATTTGTATATATTACTAACAAAGGTCAACAACAAGACACAGAAAGAGAAATCCCATTTAAAGCTACAGTAGACACCATAAAATATCCAGTAGTCTACCTACCAAAACAAACCCGAAGACTATATGAACACAATTACAAAACACTTTTTGCACAAATAAAGTGCGATCTAAGTAATTGGAAAAACACAAGCTGTTTATGGGTAGACCAGGCTAATGCAATAAAAATGAAAATTCTATCTAAATTAATTTACTAATTCAGGGTCATACCAATCAAACGACCAGATAATTATTTTCTATAGCTAGCAAAAATAGTATCAAAATTCATCTGGGAGAACAAATGGTCCAGGATATCAATGGAAGTAAAGAAAAGAAATGCTAGGGAAGGTGGCCTAGCCCTTCCGGATTACTAATTGTATTATAATCAGCAATCTTCAAAAACACTTGATACTGGCTAAGAAACAGCGGGAAGACCAGTGAAATAAATTCTGTAGTCAAGACACAGTAGTCAATGAATAAACCAATCTACTGTTTGATAAACCCAAAGACCCCAGTTTCTGGGATAAGAACTCATTGTTTGACAAAAATTGTTGGGAAGGCAGAACCAAGATGGCGGAGTTGAAGGATGGATGTTTAGAAACTCCCCACTATAGCGCATAAAATACCTGTAAAAACTGCTCTAAACATATACTAGAGCAGCAAAAGCCACAAAACAAGAAAGTGAAAGAAATTTCCAGCCCATGGTAACGTGGAAGGCTTGGCCCCTAGGCCAGTATGGGGAGAACCACAGCAGGCTGAAAGGTACCAACAACAACAGCAGTTCCCAAATTTTGCAACCAAAAAATGCCAGACAGAACTTCAAAAGTCAGGGAGAAAGCTCTTTCAACTGTGTGAAAAGGAAAGTGGTCTGACCCAGTCAGGCTTAAAGACCCAGGGGGAAATGAGCAGCTGATGTGGATCTCATCACTGAGTGACTATCCTGGGGAGAGGAGGAGCACTGATTGACGAAGCTGGTGGATGTTCTGGAGAGGGAATCCTACAAACAGATCCTTGTCAGAAGAATTCTTATAGTTGCTACCAGACCAGAGTGTAGGCAAGGAGAAGAGTAAACTCTTCTCCCTTGATTGGGCCAACTTAGAGGAACTGAGAACTTGCAGGTCCCTAGAGTATACCCTTCTCATGAGAAAGGACCCAAAGCCCAGTAACTGGCTTGGAAAATGCCCAAAAAAATGAAAAAAAAATGACTATAGAAGATTATATTCTTGGTGAACAGGTATTGTCCTCTGTCCTTTCAGATGAGGAAAACCAATGCATGCCCTCAGAGGAAGATATCAAAGTCAAGGTTTCTGCACCCAAAAACTCCAAAATAAGTATGCAATGGTTCCAAGCCATGAGAGAGCTCAAAAAGGACTGTGGAAATAGAATAATACAGGGAGAAGTGGAAGAAAATTGGAAAGAGAAATAAGAGTGATGCCAACAAATCACGAAAAGAGACTAAGGAGCTTGTTAAAGGAGACCCAAAAAAATGCTGAAGACAATTACACCTTTAAACATAGGCTAACTCAATTGGCAAAAGAAGTCCAAAAAACCCATGTGGAGAAGAATGCTTTACAAAGCAGAATTAACCAAATAGAAAAGAAGTCTCTAAAGGTCACTGAGGAAAACAGTTCATTAAAAATTAGAATGGAACAGATAGAAGTTAATGACGTTATGAGAAATCAAGAAACTACAAAACAACCCCAAAATAATGAAAAATAGGAGACAATGTGAAACAAATCATTGGAAACACAACTGTCCTGGAAAATAGATCCAGAACAGAAAATTTAAAAATTATTTGACCACCTGGAAGTCATGGTAAAAAAAAAGAGCCTAGACATCTTATTTCATAAAATTGTGAAGGAGAACTGCCCTTATATTAGAGAACCAGACAGTAAAATAAATATTTAAAGAATTCACCTGAAAGAGATCCAAAAGGAGAAACTCCTAGGAATACTGTAGGCAAATTCCAGAGTTCCCAGATCAAGGAGAAATATTGCAAGCAGCTAGAAAGAAGCAATTTACATATTGAGGAAAAACAGTCACGACAACATAGTATCCAACAGTTTCTCTATTAAGGGTTCGAAATGTTTGGAATATGATATTCAAGAAGTCAAAAGAACTAGGAGTAAAACCAAGAATAACCTACTCAGAAAAGCTGAGTATAATATTTCTGGGGAAAATATGGTTATTCACAGAAATAGAGGACTTTGAAACATTCTTCAGGAAAAAGCTGGGGATGAATAGAAAATGTGACTCTGAAGCACAAGAATCAAGAGAAACTTAAAAAGGTATACAGGAAGGAGAAATCGTAAGGGACTTACCAAAGTGTTGAACTGTTTACCTTCCTACATGGAAAGATATTTGTAACTCTTGAAAGTTTTCTCCTTGTTTGGGTAGTTGGAGGGATTATAAATGCACACACAAACACACACACACACACACACATACATACATACATACATACATACATACATACATACATACATACATATATATGTATATATATGGAGAGGAAGAGAGAGAGACAGAGAGACAGACAGAAAGAGAGAGGCAGAGAGAAAGAGCTCACTGGGTGAGTTGAATAGGAAGGGATGATACCTAAAAAATAAAATTAAGGGGTGAGAGAGGAGTATATTTGGAGAAGAAAGGGAGAAATTGAATGGAGCAAATTATCTCATGAAAAAGGTGAGAAAAAGCTCAATGAAGGGGAAAAGGGGAGAGATGAGGGTGAAAAAGTGGTGCTTATTCTCATCACATTTGGTTTAAGGCGAGAATATCATGCACACTCAATTTGGCATGAAAATCTAACTTACACTACAGTAAAGTAGGGAAGAAGAGAATAAGTCGTATGCGGTGGATGATAGAAGGGAGGGAAAATGGGAAGATGGAGTAATTAGAAGTAAACACTTTTACACAGGGTCAAAGTTAAAAGAGAGAATAGAATAAATAGGGGGTAGGATAGGATATACAGAAATATAGTTAGTCTTACACAGCATGATTATTATGGAAGTCATTTGCAAGACTAAACACATATAAGCTATATTGAATTGCATGCCTTCTCATTGAGGATGGGTGGGAAGGGAGGAAGGGAGAGAAGTTGGAACTCAAAGTATTAGGAAAGAATATTGAGAATTGCATTTGCATGCAACTGGGAAATAAGAAATACAGGTAATGGGGTATAAAAATCTATCTTGCCCTATAAGAAAAGAGAGAAGATGGGAATAAGGGAAGGTTGGGGTGTGATAGAAGGGGCAGCAGATTGGGGGAAGGGGTAATCCAATGAATGGTATTTTAAGGTGGGTGGATGTGAGAGATGGGGAGAAAATTTGGAACTCACAATTTTGTGGAAATGAATGTTGAAAACCAAAAATAAATAAGTATAGCAGCCCATCCTTTCAGGTGAAGAAGAACAAATCATAACATCAGAGTAAGTCAAGGCTTCCACATTCAGAACATCCAAAATAATTGTGCAATGATTTCAGACCATGGAAGAGCTCACAAAATATTTTGAAAATCAAGTAAGGGAGGTGGAGGAAAAATTGGGAAGAGAAATGAGAGCAAAGCAAGAAAATTATGAAAAGTGATTCAACAGCTTGGGAAAGGAGTCCCGAGGAAATGCTGAAGAAAATAGCACCTTCAAAAATAGACTAATTCAATTTGCAAAAGAAATCTAAAAAGGCAATGGGAGAAGAATGCTTTAAAAAGCTGAACTAGTCAAAGGAAAAGGAAAATATGAGGAGGTCAATATGTTCAGTATTAGCAGTTCACAGACCAATGCTCCGATGATTTTCTTTTTTTTTCTGGTTCCAAATATTTGCACCCCATTCAGCTCAAATCCCCTTCCTTAAAAGTACACACACACACACACACACACACACACACACACTTCCCATTTCAATGCAGGCTTAAAATGGAAATAAACTTGCAATTTTTGCTTGTTTGTTAGATGGGAGTCTAAGCATTCACCACCACCAACAACCTCATCAGGTATCAATTCATTTACTGTCTTCATGATTAACTTTGGTTAAAATAGCCAATTTTTTAAATTTTATTGATTAAAAGCTGAGAAAATCTTGATTAGAAATTCTGCTTATTACAGAATTTTTAAATATGGAAAAGCAGAATAGGTTGTGAGCTTGATTTTTAGTGAAATCACTACAAGGGCCAGATGGTTCTTCATTATCTGTTATGCAGAAATACAAGGCTTGAGACAGTGCATTCTATACTGGCATTTACTCGTCTGTGCAAGAGTAATTTTCAGGCTGCTTGTCAGGAACACATTCTAAATCTTTCTCTGCATCTGCACAACATCAGCTTAAACTAGGATTGTGAATGTCAACATTTTATTGCTAATAAACTACAGTCTGTCTTAGTGTCTTCCCAAAGCCAAAGAAATAAGTGTAAAATGGGATGTCAGGGTTAACAGTCAAGGTTATTCTCTAAATGCACTCCTCATTTTGCATGCAATGCACAATCTTACTTAATACTCGCTTTATTTTCAGTAACATATGTTCAAAACAATTAATAGGAAGAAAGCAATTTCTCTTTTTAGTAGTTTACAAATGGTAAGAGGAGGTGCAATGGATTTAGATATTTACTTAAACAGTTTGTTCTATGGTACGAAAAACACACTGGGAACAGAGTGAGTCCAGGTAACTTAGTAGAAAGTGTACTTTTATTTAGAAGTCTTGTATTGGAATGAATAGCATCATGACAAGAATAAACCTTTATAAATGCTTTGAGCCTAAGTTTTCCCATCTAAAATTGGAGATTATAATACTTGCAATTGTTATCCTGTTGCGAGGACTGTTGCGAGGGAGAAAGCACTGTAGAAATGTACACTGTTATCACATATTAGGCTAAAAAATATGTACCTTTAATGGCTCTGTAAATTATTATTTCTCATGATAAACAGCAACTTACACACCCTCTTTATTTCAGTGGGGTCTTATTTAGACTGAACTGTGTCAGCTTGTAAAAGCTTATTTTGCTTCCTGCTTTTTTTTCAATATTGACATTTAGGTGCCATAACGAAAAAAATTTTGTATAACAAGTTGGGAAACTTCTTTGGAATTATGGGTTGTTTAGTTAGTTAGTTTGGTTAGGAAGGAACATATCCCTCTATCAATCATCTACCTACCTACCTACCTATCTATAAACTATCTATCTATCTATCTATCTATCTATCTATCTATCTATCTATCTATCTATCTATCTATCTATCTGTCTGTCTGTCTGTCTATCTGTGTGTGCCTGTGTGTGTCCAACGTATCACTCTGCTTCCTCCTAATAACAATAGAAACTATTTTCATAGACTTTCTTTGTCCATCAACTTTATCCTCTAGAATGTTTTCTCCACAATTAGAATAATTAATAATTATCTTCCTCTTCAACTTCTTCCTCTCTTACTCCATTTTCTAGCACTCACTGAGACTCACTACTTCTCTGACAATAATACTTCCCTGGACAGCCATGCTTTCCAGTACTGCAACACATAGTAATCAGTACTTGCCTGGCAAATAGTAGCTGCATAATGAATAGTAGTTGATTTCCTGTAATACCATCAATTCGTTGTCAGAAGAGAATTATAATACTTGTTCCTTCACATTTTCACTTCAATCTTTTCCCTCTATCAACACTATTCAGCACCTTCACATCCTTTGGGGATTGTACAACAGACATGTGTCACCCAATCAAGACCCTGGTGACCTTTAACAACCAAGCACTAGCACAATATTTTTACTTCTTTAAAGAGTTTGCTTACTTCAACTTCTGGGAGCCAAGAGGGTGGAGTGATTGGTACATTTCTACCCCTCCCCACATTGACCTTGAAAAACCAATAAAATATTTCTGCAGGATGAATCCTGTTACGGTGGGATCAGTTGAAGGGACAACCAGTCTCTTAACCCTTGAGGCTAGGAAAATTCCAAAGAGGGGGTCCTTCTTACTGTGGCTCAAGGGGTCCAGTGAAGAACCAGAACTGTCAGATAGCCCCGTCTCTGCAAACTGGGAGAAGATTCTGAGTTCTAGGGGAGGGGAGCCCACAACGGCCAACACCAGCACCCCAGGCATGCCTCAGCACCACAGGGGAATCAGGAAGACACTAACACAGATGAGGGTCACCAGCCTCTCAGCTTGCCTATGCTCTAGCTCACCACAGGAGGCCACCTGTGACCAGACCTCTCCTCCACACTTAACACAGCTAGCTCCAGGGTAACTCATGAAACCCAGAAAGTTTGCCTGCCCTCTGCTTTCTAAAACCAGTCAGCTCAGCACCAGATAAGCTACAGAATTTTAGATTTTAACTGAAAGATCCAGAGTCCACAACACACAAACCCTCAACTTCTACACACAAGAACTGTGGAGTATAGCCACCTGTGACCGAGAAGCAAAGATATACTTTAAAAGTCAGGAAAATGGTAATAATCATGAGAAAGAAGCAAGCCAGAAAAGAAATGATCATAGAATAATTCTATGAGTACAAGTTATAAAACATGAACAGCAAAGAGATCAGCACTGAAACTGTACTCCCATCTGAAACTTCAGAAGAGAATATAAATTGGTTCTGAGACTAAAAAGCATTCTTGGAAGAAGTCAAGAAGGATTTTTAAAATCCAAATAAGAGAAATAGAAGAACAAATTTCCAACAGTTTTAAAAATATGAAAAACAAATTAATTGAAAAGAACAGCTCCTTAAAAAGAAAAGTTGGACAAATGGAAAAGGAAGTATAAAACCAAACTGGAGGAAATAACTCCTTAAAATGAAAAATTGATAGATGGAAAGGGAGATGCAAAAGTCAAACGAAGAAGACAATTTCATAAAAATTTGAATCACTCTAGTAGAAGCTAATGAACATATCACACATCAAGAATCAGTCAAACAGAATATAAAGAATAAAAAGACCTAAAAATATAAAATATCTTACTGGAAAAACAACTGACCTGGAAAATAGATCTAAGAGACAAAATCTAAGAATTATTGGTCCACCAGAAAGCCATTATGAACAAAAGAGCCTGGACAATGTCTCTCAAGAAACCATTGAAGAAAACTCCCCAGAAGTGTCACCTCCTGAAAGGGATCCCAAGCTAAAAACACCAAGGATTATCACTAGCAAATTCCAGACCTTTCCAGTGAAGGAGAAAATACTGCAGGCAGCAAAAAATAAAGAAGCCAAATGTAAAGGAGATACAGTCAGGGTCACAGAGGAACTTGCACCTTCTACATTAAGAGACTGAAGGGATGGGAGTATGACATTCTCTAATGCAAAGGAGCTAGGACTACAAGCAGGGATCAATTACCCAGTAAAATAGAGTATAATATTTCAGGAAAGGAGATGGATATTTAAAGAAATAAAGGATTTTAAAACCTTCCTGATGAAAAGGACAGAGCTCAATAGAAAATTCAATCTGCAAACACACATCTCAAGAGAGGCATAGAAAGGCAAACATGGGGGCAGAAAAGCTGCTGTTTAATATGGGTAAATTGTTTGCATCCTTATAGGGAAAGATGATACTTGTAAATGTTGAGAATTGCATTTTTATTATGATATATAAAAGGGATACACATAGAAAGAGGGAGTGGGTGTCAGGTAAATGATGTAATAATAAAAATGTGATTTAAGTGTACAATGGGATTGTAATGGGAGATGTGAAAAGAAGGAGGCAGAAAGAGATAAATTGGATCCCAGGAGGAGGATAAAAAATATATTACAGTAGAGGGAAAGCTGGGAGGGAGATGAGCATTGTTTGGGATTACTACCATCTTATTTGATTCAAAGGGGGAATAACAAACTTAGTTAAGTATAGAAATCTAACTAGCTCTATACGAAGTAGTAGGGGAAGGGAGAGAGAAAATGGAGAGAAGATTAAAAGGGAAAGAAGAAGTAGTAAAGGAAAAGGGGAATAAAATGGAAAGAGGCTGAAAGAAGAGAGAGGGAAGACAGAAGGAGGTGGTGCTCAAAATAAAATCTTTATTGTGGAGGGAAGGGGAGAAGAGAGAACTAAAAGCATAAAATGGAGGAAAGAGGATGGAGGAAAAGACACACTAATCACACCTAAGAATGTGAATGAGATGAGCTCTCCCATAACACAGAGATGGATGACAGAATGGTTTAAAAACCACAATACAACAATATTGTGTTTACAAGAAACACATTTGAACAGGGAAGATACACAAAAGATAAAGGTAAAAGACTGGGGTAGAATATACTGTGCTTCAACTGATGTAAAAAACAAAAACAAAATACAGGGGTAGCTATCCAGATCTCAGAGAGAGAAAAAACAGAAATCAATGTAAGCAAAAGAGCTGAAGAAGGAAATGATATCCTGATAAAAGGCAACATACACAACCAACAATATCGTTACTAAGCATGTATGCTCCACTTGGTATAGCAACCACATTCTTAGAGGAGAAGTTGAGAGAGGAACAGGAAGAAACAGACAGCAAAACTATGCTAGTGGGGGAGTTGAACCTCCCTCTCTTTTAAATTGTTGAATCTAACCTCAAAATAAAAAGAAAGACGTTAATGAGGCAAATATAAACTCTGGATCAGATAGATATGATAGATCCCTGGAGAAAAATTGAATGGGGATGGAAAGAAATATATATTTTTTTCTCAGCAGGACATAGCACAAAAACAAAAACTGACCATATACTAAGGCATAAAAACTTCACAGTCTGGTGCAGAAAGGCAGAGACAGTCAATTCATCCTTCTCAGATCATAATCCAATAAAAGCTATATGCATTTAAAGGCCGTGGAAAGATAAACCAAAAATTAATTGGAAAGAAAATAATCTAATCCTAAAGAATGAGTGCATTAAACAATAAATTATAGATATGACCACCAGCTTCATTCAAGAGAATGACAATAAAGAGACAAACTACCAAATCTTATAGGATATTTAAAAAGCAATTTTTAGTGGAGGTTTTATATCTTTGATGCCTAGAAGAATAAAATAGGAAAAAAAGGAGATCAATGAATTGGGCATGCAGATGAAAAAGCTAGAGAAAGAAAAAATTAAAAATCCTCATGTGAGTACCAAATTTGAAATATGAGAAATCAAAGATGAGATTAAAAAAACTGAAATAAAAAAACTACTGAAATGGTAAATATAAAGAAGAGTTGGTTTTATGAAAAAAAAAAAAACGTACTTTAGATAAACCGGTGGTCAATTTATTTTTTTTAATTATTTATTTATTTAACTTTTAACATTCATTTTCACAAAACTTTGGGTTCCACATTTTCTCCCCTTTTGTCCCCTCCCCCACCCCAAAACACCGAACATTCTAATTGCCCCTATCACCAATCTGCCCTCTCTTCTATCATCCTTCTCTGTCCCTGTCTCCATCTTCTCTTTTGTCCTTTAGGGCCAAATAACTTTCTATACCCCTTTACCTGTATTTCTTATTTCCTAGTGGCAAAAACAGTACTCGACAGTTGTTCTTAAAATTTTGAGTTCCAACTTCTTTTCCTCCCTCCCTCCCCACCCCCTCCCTTTGGAAGGCAAGCAATTCAATATAGGCCAATTTTTGTAGTTTTGCAAACGACTTCCATAATAGTCGTGTTGTATAAGACTAACTATATTTCCCTCCATCCTATCCTGTCCCCCATTACTTCTATTCTGTCTTTTGATCCTGTCCCTCCCCATGAGAGTGGACCTCAGATTGCTCCCTCCTCCCCATGCCCTCCCTTCCATCATCCCCCCCACCCTGCTTATCCCCTTCTCTCCCACTTTCCTGTATTGTAAGATAGGTTTTCATACCAAAATGAGTGTGCATTTTATTCCTTCCTTTAGTGGAATATGATGAGAGGAAACTTCACGTTTTTCCCTCACCTCCCCTCTTTATCCCTCCACTAATAAGTCTTTTGCTTGCCTCTTTTATGAGAGATAATTTGCCTCATTCCATTTCTCCCTTTCTCCTCCCATATATTTCTCTCTCACTGCTTGATTTCATTTTTTTAAAGATATGATCCCATCCTCTTCAAATCACTCTGTGCACTCTGTCTCTATCTGTGTGTGTGTAATCCCACCCACTACCCAGATACTGAATAGTTTCAAAAGTTACAAATATTGTCTTTCCATGTAGGAATGTAAACAGTTCATCTTTTGTAAGTCTCTTATGACTTCTCTTTGCTGTTTACCTTTTCATGCTTCTCTTCATTCTTGTGTTTGAAAGTCAAATTTACTTTTCAGCTCTGGACTTCTCATCAAGAATGCTTGAAAGTCCTCTATTTCATTGAAAAACCAATTTTTCCCATGAAAATTTATACTCAGTTTTGCTGGGTAGGTGATTCTTGGTTTTAGTCCTAGTTCCTTTGACTTCTGGAATATCCTGTTCCACTCCCTTCGATCCCTTAATGTAGAAGCTGCTAGATCTTGTGTTATCCTGATTGTAATTCCACAATAATTGAATTGTTTCTTTCTAGCTGCTTGCAATATTTTCTCCTTGACCTGGGAACTCTGGAATTTGGCTGCAATGTTCCTAGGAGTTTCTCTTTTTGGATCTCTTTCAGGCAGTGGTCTGTTGATTCCTTGAATACTTATTTTGCCCTCTGGTTCTAGAATCTCAGGGCAGTTTTCCTTGATAATTTCATGAAAGATGATGTCTAGGCTCTTTTTTTGATTATGGCTTTCAGGTAGTCCCATAATTATTAAATTGTCTCTCCTTGATCTATTTCCCATGTCAGTTGTTTTTCCAATGAGATATTTCACATTATCTTCCATTTTGTCATTCTTTTGGTTTGGTTTTGTGATTTCTTGGTTTCTCATAAAGTCATTAGTCTCCATCTGTTCCATTCTAATTTTGAAAGAACCCTTTTCTCCAGTGAGATTTTGAACCTCCTTTTCCATTTGGCTAATTCTGGTTTTGAAAGCATTCTTCTCCTCATTGACTTTTTGAACCTCTTTTGCCAAATGAGTTAGCCTATTTTTCAAGGTGTTATTTTCTTCAGCATTTTTTGGGGGTCTCCTTTAGCAGTGTGTTTAGTTGTTTTTCATGCTTCTCTTTCATCCCTCTCATTTCTCTTCCCAGTTTTTCCTCCACCTCTCTAACTTGATTTTCAAAATCCTTTTTGAGCTCTTCCATGGCCTGAGCCCATTGAGTGGGCTGGGATACAGAAGCCTGGACTTCTGTGTCTTTCCCTGATGGTAAGCATTGTTCTTCCCCATCAGAAAGGGAGGGAGGAAATACCTGTTCACCAAGAAAGAAGTCTTCTATAGTCTTATTTTTTTCCCTTTTCTGGGCATTTTCCCAGTCAGTTACTTGACTTCTGAATATTCTGTTCACACCCACTTGGCCTCCAGATCCTCCCAGGTAGCGCTTGGGGTCTGAGATTCAAATGCTGCTTCCTAGCCTCAGGGTTTTGGGAGGGGCTGGGGCTGCTATTCAGTGTGAGATCAAGTTAAGGTGCTCAGGTGGGAGCAGGACCACCTCACGGGCTCAGTTTCCTCAGGGGGTTTTTGCAGAGAACTTCACCAATGGATCCTGGCTCCTGCCTGCTCTGGGAGCCCCTGTCTGCTCCCACCTCTGCTGCCGCCTCCAGAGCGGGCCTGAGTTATGGGGGCACCCCACTCCCCTCTTGACCCACCAAAGAGACTCTCTTACCAACCCTTGTCACCTGTGGGTAACCTGCGTGGCCACTGGAGATCCTGTTCCTGAAGCCTGCTCAGATCTGCTCCTCTTGGTGCTGCTCGGGCAAGGAGGGCTGGGCTCCGGTCCTGGTCTGGTGCACGAAGGACCTTTTGTGAGAGGTTTTCAGGCTCTCTGAAACAGAAATCTCATCCGCTCCATTGTTCTGTGGCTTCTGCTCCTCCAGAATTTGTCGGAAGTTCTTTTTTTACAGATATTTTATGAGTGGTGGGTTCCGAGCTAGCGTATGTGTGTCTATCTACTCTGCCACCTTGGCTCCGCCCCAGTCAATTTATTTAAAAAAAAAAAAAAGAAGAAAACCAAATTACCAACATCAAAAATGAAGAGGGTAAACTAACCACCAAGAAGGAAGAAATTACAACAATAAGTAGAAATTACTTAGCCCAACTATGACCCCATATATTTGACAATTTAAATGAGATGAGTTATTATTTTTTTTTACAAATTCAAATTCCCCAGATTAATAAAAGAGGAAATTGTATACTTAAATAGCCCCATCTCAGAAAAAGAAATTGAACAAGGATCAATGAACTCCCTAGCAAAAAATCTCCAGGGGCAGATCAATTAGCTAGTGAATTCTGTCAAACATTTAAAGAATAGTTAATACAGATAGTATATAGACTATTTGGGAAAATTGGGGAAGGAGGAGTCCTAAAAAATTATCTTTATGATTCAAATATAGTTCTGGTACCTAAACCAGTAAGAGCTTTAATGGAGAAAGAAAATTATAGACCAATTTCTCTTATGAATATAGATGCAAAATTTTTAAATAAGTTATTTGCAAAAAGAATACAGAAATTTATTACAAGAATAATATATTTTGATCAGGTAGCATTTATACTAGAAATTCAGGGATGATTAAATATTAAGAAAACTATTATCATTATTGATCATATCAACAACAAAACTAACAGACACCACAGGATAATTTTAATAGATGTAGAGAAAGCTTTTGAGAAAATACAACACTCATTCCTCTTGAAAACGCTGGAGAGCATAGCAATAAATGGAACTTTCTATAAAATAATAACAGTATCAAATCATCAGCAAGTATTATACGCAATGGGGATAAGCTAGGCACATTTCCAGTAACATCACAGGTGAAACAAGCAGGTCTATTATCACCACTGCTCTTCAGTATGATACTAGAAACGTCAACTATAGCAATAAGAGGGGAAAAAAAGAAATTGAAGGAATTAGAATAGGCAAAAAAGAAACTAAGTTATCACTCTTTGCAGATGGTAAGAAAACATATTGAGGGAATCCCAGAGAATCAAGTGAAAAACTACTTGAAATAATAAACAACTTTGTCAATGTTGCAAGTTACAAAAGAAACTGACAAAAATCATGTACATTTCTATGTAATACTAACAAACCCCAACAGCAAGAGATAGAAAGAGAAATCTCATTTAAGGCTGCGATAGACACTATAAAATATCTGGGAGTCCACCTGTGAAAACAAACCTAAGGACTATATGAACATAATTACAAAACACTGTTTACACAAAAAAGTCAGATATAAGGAAGTGGAAAAACATCACTTCCTCGTGGGTTGGCTGAGTCAGTGTAATAAAAATGAGAATTCTACCTGAGTGAATCTACTTATTCTGTTCCAAACTAATTAAAGTACTAGATAAATATTTTCTCTGGCTAGAAAAATTATTATAAAAATTCATCTGGAGGAAGAAAGTTTCCAGAGTACAAAGGGAATTAATGAAAGAAATTTTAGGAAAGAGGGGGCGAAGCCAAGATGTCGGAGTAGAAAGACGCACATACACATAGCTCCAAACCCACAACCCACAGAATGGCTAGAGGGGACAAACTCACGGTGAATTCTGCACCCAGAGGCCACGGAACATTGGAGCGAGGGAGATTTCTGTTCCAGAGAGACCTGCAAACCTCTCTCGGGGGTCCTTCACCCTGCGGACTGGGCGCCGGGACTGGGAGCTGAGTGCAGCCCTGCCGTGGCTGCGACACTGTGAGGAAAAGATCCGAGCGGGCTACGGGGACGGGATCTCCAGTGGCCACGCGGGTCCCTCCACCCACAGAGGGACCTGCAAACCTCTCGCAAAAGGTCCGTGGCACTGCAGACACGGAGCCCAGCCCAGACCTGCGGCGGCCACAGCTCTGAGAGGTACAGATCCGAGCAGGCTTCAGGAACGGGATCTCCAAAGGCGGCACAAGCCCCTCCACCCACAGGTGACGGGAGTCGGTGAGAGAGTCTCTTTGGTGGGTCGAGAGGGGAGTGGGGTGCCCCCATGGCTCGGGCCCCCCAGGAGAGAGAAGCTGAGAGGCAGTTGCAGACAGGGGCTCCCCAAGTGGGCGGGAACCTGGATCCATTGTGGAAGGTCTGTACATAAACCCCCTGAGGGAACTGAGCCTGAGAGGCGGCCCTGCCCTGACCTGACCATCTGAACTTAATTCTCACACTGAATAGCAGCCCTGTCCCGGCCAAAAGCCCTAAGGCGGGAAGCAGCATTTGAATCCCAGTCCCCAAACGCTGGCTGGGAGGACCAGGAGGCAAGGTGGGTGTGAGGAGAATATTCAGAGGTCAAGTCACTGGCTGGGGAGAATGCCCAGAAAAGGGAAAAGAAATAAGACAATAGAAGGTTACTTTCGTGGAGAACAGACATTTCCTCCCTTCCTTTCTGATGAGGAAGAACAATGCTTACCATCAGGCAAAGACACAGAAATCAAGGATTCTGTGTCCCAGCCCACCCAATGGGCTCAGGCCATGGAAGAGCTCAAAAAGAATTTTGAAAATCAAGTTAGAGAGGTGGAGGAAAAACTGGGAAGAGAAATGAGAGGGATGAAAGAGAAGCATGAAAAGCAGATCAGCTCCCTGCTAAAGGAGAACCAAAAAAATGTTGAAGAAATTAACACCTTGAAAACTAGCCTAACTCAACTGGCAAAAGAGGTTCAAAAAGCCAATGAGGAGAAGAATGCTTTCAAAAGCAGAATTAGCCAAATGGAAAAGGAGATTCAAAAGCTCACTGAAGAAAATAGTTCTTTCAAAACTAGAATGGCACAGATGGACGCTAAGGACTTTATGAGAAAGACAGATATCACAGAACATAGCAAGAAGGTTGGAAAAATGGAAGATAATGTGAAATATCTCATTGGACAAACAACTGACCTGCAAAATAGATTCAGGTGAGACAATGTAAAAATTCTGGGACTACCTGAAAACCATGATCAAAAGAAGAGCCTAGACATCATCTTTCATGAAATTATCAAGGAAAACTGCCCTGAGATTCTAGAACCAGAGGGCAAAATAAATATTCAAGGAATCCACAGAACACCACATGAAAGAGATCCAAAAAGAGAAACTCCTAGAAACATTGTGGCCAAATTCCAGAATTCCCAGGTGAAAGAGAAAATATTGCAGGCAGCTAGAAAGAAACAATTCAAGTATTGTGGAAATACCATCAGGATAACACAAGATCTAGCACCCTCTACATTAAGGGATCGAAGGGCATGGAATAGGATATTCCAGAAGTCAAAGGAACTAGGACTAAAACCAAGAATCACGTACCCAGCAAAACTGAGTGTAATACTTCAGGAGAAAAAAATTGTCTTTCAATGAAATGGAGGATTTTCAGGTTTTCTTGCTGGAAAGACCAGAGCTGAAAAGAAAATTTGACTTTCAAACACAAGAATGAAGAGAACCATGAAAACGTGAACAGCAAAGAGAAGTCATAAGGGACTTACTAAAGTTGAACTGTTTACATTCCTACATGGAAAGACAATATTTGTAACTCTTGAAACATTTCAGTATCTGGGTACTGGGTGGGAGTACACACACACACATGCACACACGCACACATACATAGAGACAGAGTGCACAGAGTGAATTGAAGAGGATGGAATCATATCTTAAAAAAAATGAAATCAAGCAGTGAGAGAGAAATATTGGGAGGAGAAAGGGAGAAATTGAATCGGGCAAATTATCTCTCATAAAAGAGGCAAGCAAAAGACTTATTAGTGGAGGGATAAAGAGGGGAGGCGAGAGAAAATCATGAGGTCTACTCTCATCACATTCCACTAAAGGAAAGAACAAAATGCACACTCGTTTTGATAGGAAAACCTATCTCACAATACAGCAGAGTGGGGGACAAGGGCATAAGCAGGGTGGGGGGGAGTATAGAGGGGAAGGCATGGGGAGGAGAATGCAATCCGAGGTGGACACTCATGGGGAGGGAAAGGATCATAAGAGAATAGAAGTAATGGGGGACAGGATAGGACGGAGGGAAATATAGTTAGTCCTGTACAACACAACTAGTATGGAAATCATTTGCAAAACTACACAGATTTGTCCTATATTGAATTGCTTGTCCTCCAAAGGGAAGGGGTGGAGAGGGAGGGAGCTAAAGAAGTTGGAACTCAAAGTGTTAGGATCAAGTGTAATGTTCTTACCACTAGGAAATAAGAAATACTGGTTAAGGGGTAAAGAAAGCTATCTGGCCCCACAGGACAAAAGAGAAGATGGAGACAAAGGAAGAGAGGGAGGACAGAAGAGAGAGCAGATTGGTCACAGGGGCAATTAGAATGCTTGGGTTTGGTGGGGGGAGGAGAGAAAAGGGGAGAAAATTTGTAACCCAAATCTTTGTGAAAATAAATGTTAAAAGTTAAATAAAATAAAAAATAAAAAAAAAATTCTAGGAAAGTGTCCTAGCCCTAAAAAATCTCAAATTGTATTGTAAAGGAGCAATCATCAAAATCACTTGGCACTGGCTTAGAAATAGAGGGGTAGACCAGTTGAATAGGTTAAGTACTCGAGACACGTTAGTCAATGAATATAGCAGTGTACTGTTTCATATAACTAAGGACCCCAGCTTCTGACATAAGTACTCACTGTTTTACCAAAATTGCTGGGAAAATTGGATAACACTGTGGCGGAAACTGGACATAAATTATTGACTGACTCCATACACAAGAATAAAGTTCAAATGGATATATGATCTAGGTATAAAGATTGATAGTATAAACACAGTATTGGTGCAAGGAATTGTATATTTATCAAATCTATGAAGACTGGAGAAGTTTTTGACTAAACAAGAGATACAGGACATTATGAAGTTCAAAATGGATAATTTTGATTTTTTTAAATTGAAAATTCTTTGCATAACAAACCCAATACCACCAAGATTACAAAGGAAGCAGAAAGCTGGGAAAGAATTTTTGAAACTAGTATCTGTGATAAAGACCTCATTTCTAAAATATATAGAGAACTGATTCAGATGTTCAGGAATATAAGTCATTCCCCAATTGATAAATGGTCAAAAACTAAGAACATGTAATTTTCAGAAGACGAAAATGAAGCTTTCTGTGGTCATATGAAAAAAATGCTCTAAATCATTATTGATTAGAGAGAGGCAAATCAAAGCAACTCTGAAGTACCACATCACACCTATCAGATTGACTAATATGACAAAACAGGAAGACGATAAATGGTGGAGAAAATGTGGGAGAGTTGCAGCACTAATTCATTGTTGGTGGAGCTGTGAACTGATCCAGCCATTCTGGAGAGCAATTTGGAACTGTGCTCAAAGGGCTACAGAAATGTGCATACTTTTTGACCCAGTAATATCACTTCTAGTAATTTATCCCAAAGAGAACATAAAAATGGGAAAATGTCCCACATATACAAAAATATTTATAGGAACTCTCTTTGTGGTGGCCCCAAACTGGAAATCAAGGGGATGTCCATCAATTGGGGAATGGTTGAATAAATTACGGCATATGAATGTAACGGAATACTATTATGCTATAAGAAATAATGAAAAGGAGTACTTCAGAGAGTCCTGGAAAGACTTATTCGAACTTATGGTGAGTTAAAGGAGCAGAACCAAGAGAAATTTTTGCACAGCCTCAGTGTGGGTGGAATTTTTCTGGTGGACTTTTATCCTTTATATCAATGCAAGCACTTAAAAAATTCCCAATAGGTTCTTGAGGCAAACTGCCTTCCACATACAGAGAAAGAACTATGTAATTGGATTTCAAAATGAAGCAGACCATTTTCTTTTGCATTGTGTTTTGTTTTATGATTTTTCTCATTCGTTTTAATTCTTCTATTCAACATGTCTAAGGTGCAAATGTATTTAATAGGAATATATGTCTTGAACCTATGTAAGATGGCATGCCATCTTGGGGAGGAATTGGGAAGGGAGGGCAGTAGGAGTGGCACGGAGGGGAAAAATCTAAGATATCTGGAAGTGATTGTAGAACACTGAAAACAAATGAAATGCTTTTTTAAAAGTTTTTTTTAAAGAGTTTAGTCCTTTTGTTCACTATTATTCACTTTGTCTTGGTTTCTTTTGTGTTTGTATGTATGTATTCCTTCTAAACTTTTCATTTCCAAGTTCTTCAGTCTACTCATTTATCATGACTTACTCTACACCACTTCAGTTACATCTCGAAATGGTCAGTCACCTCATTTTACCACAATCAATAAATACTCCACTTCCATATAAATGAACTTTAAAATTTTACCATAATATATTTAATGCTTTATCATGTTTACCTATTTCCTTACCACATTTATCCTTTTTCTCCATCCTCACCATGATTTTCAATGCCTCTATTCCTTAATATTTTCCATCATTCCTGCTGTGGCTATGATCTCCTCCATTCTCCATCTGCATCCACCAGTAAATATGGTGTTTTACATTATTTTCTCCTCCTCCATTTCTTTTTCTTGCCTTGATGATAACACCTTACCAAAAACTAATCCTAAATCACTTTTCCTTTTTGTTTTGTTCAATCTTAACAATGTCCTGGAGTTGGAGGAATCCTCAAAACTGTGCAGATTATCTTCACTAGAAGTTATGACCCTCTTTTTTTCTTTCTCTCTAATAAATTGTAGATCCTACTTTCCACAGCACCTTTTCCAAACCTCTTATATCCTGATGCCTCCCAAACCACTCATTTTGCTTACTCTTCACCCACCTCAGGTCAAACTTCACCCAAAATATTATTAAGGTCATTTTTGAAGGGTTCCCTCTTTTCTATATGTAAGAAGGAGACGTGACATCATCCCACCCTTTCTTCTGTATCTCACAGTCTGTTGAAAACTCTTTACATGGACCATTGATTTCATCTCCTCCTATCTTCTCCAAAAAGTTGCTCCTGTATCTCCCTCTGTCTCTTCACTGTAATGCAATAACATGGTGAGCAGAATCAACTTTCTTAAATGCTTTGAACCTGCTGTATCACTGTATACTGTACAGTGTATCTCAACCTTTCTTTTTCTTCCAACTTCTTCTGTACTGACAATGACAACAAATATGTTCATGTGTTCAATATTCTAAATAAATCTTCATTTCATCTTGCTATCTATGTTATCAGTCATCCTATATATCTTTTGCTTTTGTTAGATAAACTCAATGGAAAAACAAACAAAGCTAATAAAACTTTTTACTTTGTGCTCAAACTTTCTCTATTATCACTCTTTTATAAACCTTTGCAACCTGCCTTCTTACTTCATCATACAATTGAAACTGTCTTCTCTAATGTTACCAATTAAGTCTTATTTGTTTAATCAAATGAACTTTCATAGGCCTAACCCTTTCAGGCCTTTCTGTAGCATTTGGCACTCTTGATTTCGTTCTCCTATTGTATATTTTCCTCTCTAGCTTTTCTAACACTTTTCTCTTAGTTCAACTCCTATCTGTCTGAATAATACTCCTTAGTCGTTTTGTTCTGTATCCATCTCTTTTATGTCTTCTGACTGTATTGTCTTTGACTCTGTCCTGAACTTTCTTTTATTTTCTTTCTAAATTATCTTATTTGGTGATTTCATCAGCTCCTATGGTTCAACACCTCATTATTTTCATGACTAGATATAAAGTATTTTGTTTTATAAATGTCTTTACAACCTAGCTTTATTTCCTTTATCTTTCTTTTTTCACTTTACTTTCCTCCATTAATTATAAGATACAATCAGACTTGTCTTATCTTCCTCACCTACAAAACTCCAGGTTATATTCTTATGCCTTTGAACTACATATTCCTCAAGCAGAATAGAAACATAAAAGTACTTAATTAAAAGTTCATAGTAACCCTTGTGCCCAGTCACCACTTCTTAGTAATAACCAGATAATCAATGAGCAGACATTTATTCAAACTTTGCTATGTACTAGACATTGTGCTATCCACTGAGAGCAAAGACACAAATGCAAAAATAGTTCCTGCCTTCAAAAGGTTTGCATTCTAATTGGGAAAATAGCATGTAAATAGATGTACAAATGTTCCATACAAAGTAATTGAATGATGATCTTAAATAGATAAGCCAAAATACCAAAAGAAAATGAAAATGGTCATTTTTAAACGTGACATTTAAGCTAAATCTTAAAGGAAGCCAGTGATTCTGAAAGGTGAAAATGAGGAAAGAAGGCATTCCACAGGTAGGGTAGAACCAAGACAAGTGTACAGAGATTGGAGCTGGAGTATTGTATCTGACCAAAAATAAAGAAAAGAGAAAAATGTTGGAATATAAGGCTCAAGGAGTAGGAAGGTAACATATTTAAGGCAGAAAATGTAAAAAGGGACTGATGTTGTGTGCAGTTTTAGAGGACAAACCAAAGAGTGCATCTGATTTGGAGGTAATAGGATTTTGTAGTCATAGATTATTACTCAGCCTAATTGCCCTTGATATTACTTCTTCATTTATGGTTCCTTTTAATTACTAGAAATTGCTTTCAAACAGATTGCTCTGCCTACAACAGGGAAAATATGTTAGTTCACCAGGTCCTTCTGAAGTTGTTCATAATAATAATAAACCAGAACAAATCATAAAGCAAATATTATTACTTCTTCATTAGTGAAAGCCAGATTTTGGTATTCATTATGAGTATTGAAAAAATGGTTACACGAAAATATGTAATTGCTCTGATGAATTGATTTCATTAATCTCATTAATATAGACACTTGTACAAAAGGATAAAACAAGAACTCTACCAATCTCAATTCACATATATCGTATAATTAACTGATATTCTTCTCTGTGTTCTCCTATCTCCGTTTTTGTGTGTTTTTCCTTCGTTGCCAAAGAAGACCATGCCATCAGAGAAATGATGACATGATTTGCACTTGACTTTGTTTTGAGTCAGGAAGGACTGTGCAGGTCACCAGCCTCACTTCTCCTCCAGAGCCATCTGAATCCAGCCAGTCACTTGACTTTTGAGTCCTTTGTCAAGAAGAAGGTATATGCTGAGGACCTGTAAGTTCTCAGTTCCTCCAAGGTGGAACAATCAAGGGAGAGGGGTTTATTCTTCTCCTGACCTGCATTCTGATTTGGAAACACCTATAAGCACTCTTTTCTTAGAGTAAAATTCATTGTCCACAGCCTTCAATAGCTCCACCAATCGCCACTCCTCCTCACCCCAGGCCACAACTAAGGGCTGAGATGCAGATCAGCAGCTCAATTCCCCCAGGGTCTTTAGACCAGGACTCCAACAATAGAAGCTGCTCGTGCCTGCGACTGAGGATAGACTGCTGAGTTCCCTTCTCAACAAAGTGAAAGAGTTTTCTCACTGATCTTTGAAGCTGTCTTTGGCATTTGTGAGTTGAGAAATCTGGGATCTGCAGCTGCTACCAGTGGTACCTTAAAGCCTGCTTCTGTCCTGTCACTGTTGTGGCATGGCCAGGACCAGGCTGTCCTCTACTCCGTGCTTGGTGGGTCAGACTTTTCCTTTAGGCCTTCCAGGTTCCCTTGGACTGGAAATCTCTTTCACTCAGTTGTTTTGTGGCTTCTGCTTCTCTAGAATTTGTTCAGAGTTATAAGAGTTAATAACTTCCAAAAAGCATGTATTGAAATCCACATGAAGGGTGTTTCCCAGAACAAATTCCTAAGGGTACATTTTAGCTTTGACTTTTTTGATATTACCTCCATTTTGCATGTTTATCACTTGCAATTCCACTGGGCCACTTTGCATAAGCCTTAAATCTAGGGCTAATTGTGTAGCAGCCTTTGATTCTTTGAAAGGCTTATTATGTTTGAGTCTCCAATCAAATTTATACTTCAGTAATTTTGTATAAGAGTTTTAAAATTTTTCATACATACCATATGTGATGTCAACAATATCCAAAGAATCCTATATATTTTAGGACTCTTTCTTATTGGTGAGGATTGGAAAATCCTACAACTTTTGTTGGACTTGCAGGAGAATTTCTCACAGCCCATTATTCCATTGTATACCCCAAAGTTTTGCAGTTTGAGGTGGTCCATGAATATTAACAGGGTTTATTTCCCACCCTTTGCTTTTCATATGCTCAATTAAAAGCATCTAACTCTTTTCATCTTCTCTTACATTTCCCCTTATATTATAATATCATCTATGTTGTGGGGAAGTTGTACACCAGGTAGCTCTAATTGATCTAAATGTTCAGCCACAATGCTACAAAAATAGAGGGACTATTCAGATATCATTGTGGCAAGTGTGTAAAAGTATATTGTCTGCCCTGCCAAGTGAAAGCAAATTCATCCCACTGTTTTGAACCTATTTGGGTAGTAAAGAAAACATTGACTAAATCAATAACTGCCAAATTAAAAATGAACTGCTAAATTAATCGTAACAAGTCCCATCATATTTCTTGTTCCTTTCTATTAAGGTAATGATATCTGTAGCAGCAACATACAAGGGAGGAATGACTTTATTCAATTGTCTATAATCCTCCATCATCCTCCATATCATATCTGACTTTCATACTGACTAGACAGGATTATTCCATCGAGTGGTTGGAGGGACTAACACTTCTACCTCAACATGTTCTTTTTTATGTTCTCTGTAATTTTATCTTGCCCACCTGGCACACAATAGTGTTTAAAATATTTACTTTGGAAAATTCAGCTAAATTGATTAGGTCCTTTTTTATTGTACCCACTAAAACTATATTAATTCCTGTCTCCCTTACTGTAAGTTAATATCTCCCTTCAGCTAAATTTAGAGTCATACATTTCAATATAACTACTCCAATGATATATTCAGGAATGGGCATAAATACCATGGTATCTTCTTTCTTTGGTAAATATCCAATTTTCATTGTTGTTTGCCTTGTCTAGCTGATATTTTAGCCCCTCCCCATCCTGTGATGGCTACAGGAGTTATATGATTATACTTATCATGGTTTCCCTATATAAGGGAAGCATATATTCTCAATTAAATACATGCACTATTCTTCTGATGGGCAGTTTGGTTGCCTGGGTTTGGAATTCAATTCTAAAATCACATTTCGCTCTAAAAATCACATTTATCTCTTGGCTCAAAATACTATTCCGGGCAGTTTCTCCCCAGTTCAAGGAAAATTTGCAGTAGATTTCCCTTCCTGATACAGTAGACAGGTGCACCTATACAATTTCCTAGTTTGAACCAGGTATGTACTGGCTGAACTGGCTTGTGTGTTGGATCATAAAGATATTTACCAATCACTGATCAATCATATGCATCCTAGACTTAGACATACATATATTCCCCTCCTTTATCTTCTCTAATGAAACATTTATGGAAGACAGCCTGAGTATTGCTCAGTCAGCCCTGACATTAGTTGATTTAGTGATGTTTCAGGCCTAAAACCACACTTCCATGTCACCCCACGTTGGGCAATTCCCCGATGAACTCTGGATAAAATACCTGGGCAGCAGATATTAAAAGTGCATGTTCCTTTAAGAAATAATCACTACCTAATCCAACCAGGAATCACCTAATTATCGTATTTGGCACATGTTATACTATAAAATATAGTATATTAACTTTACCTGTATCCCTCTAAAATTGCGGGTTTCCTAAGAAGTTTTGTCCACTGAAATGTGTGATAAATTCTTGACCTCATGAATGCTTGAGTCTGCAAAGTCTTTCCTGAAGGCCCACATAGGGAACTCGAGTCTTGGAGTTCCTGTATCTTTCATCACTTCCTCATCACTTCCATTCCTCCTGCATCATCATACAACTCAACAGGCAAATTTAAATTACTAGTGTCTGAAGTCAACCAGACTTCTGTAACATTATTTTGGTAACCTACCTTGTTTTGGCATTAATTCAATGTTAATTTCATTGCTTCTCACTTAAATTGCATTTTTCTGTAGGTTGGATATTCTTTCCCAGGAATATCAACAAGAAATGGCTTTTTTTGGAGACTGGAAATCTCAAAAATAATAACAAAATACTTGTTTTTCAGTCATTTAGTCATGTGCGACTCTATGACCCAATTAAATACTTCTTTCATTTATAAATGGTTTAAAGGTTTGAAAAGTGTTTATATATGTGATTTCTTTGTTCCTCACGATAGCTCTAGTTATGCTTCACTCAAATCCAACTAATACGGAAGTCAAGACACTACACTTATGAAGTTGAAAACAAAGGTTGAACAACAGCTCTATGGAGTAGATTCAGTTGTAATGTCTATTTTGCAGACAAAGAAATTTAGGATCGTAGAAGATAACGTGCTTACCTCAAGTGATATAAACACTAAATATCTTAAATAGAATTTGAACCACGAACTTTTAGACTGCTCTAGTGCTCTATCTGCTATACCACATAGGTACTTTAGTAAGGGAATAAGAAACTGGGAAGAACTTCAAGTATTTACGAGAATTTTATTATTTTAGCACAACTTTTGTTCCTTTTTTCTCTCCAAGATAGAAGGGAAAGTTAGGCTAATTTCCTCCCATTCTATGAACTACTTTCACTAAATTTTTCTGAATTAGTACAAATGAAATTCATGTCTCTCTCAATTATTTATATGCACTAACACTTCATTTATTTGTTTTTAACTTTAATTAAAATTGAGATTTTAATTTGGATTTAATTTTATTTTATTTGAGGAGACATATGTTTGAGATTTGAAGTGTATATTTTGTCTGGTTCTGTAATTTTTTTTCTCTTGACTTCCTCTTATGGCATCTCTTATGCAACCACATTTGTAATTCTGATTCAATGGACTTAGTAATGGAAGGCAATCCCATAAAAACTATGTCTTATTACCAAAAATGAGTGACTCCAATCAAAAATATTAATCCTGAATTGAATCTAATATCAATACTAGTCCAATTTTATTTTATTATTAGCTTTTATTTTGCCAAGTAAAATGTAAAAAAGTTTTTAACATTTGTTTTTTTTTAAATTTTTGTGTTCCAAATTCTCTCCCTTCCTTCCTCCACACTGCACACCCTCATTGAGAAGAATATATGCTCTATCCCTGTAATCATGTCAAATATTCATAGTAGTCATGTTGTGAAAGAAAACAGACAAAAAATCTCAAGAAAAATAAAAACAGTCATAAAAGATAAATTTTAATCTGTATTCAGACCATCAGTTCTTTCTGTGGGGATGTATAGCATTTTTCATCATAAGTCCTTTAAAGTTGTCTTGAATCATGTTATTGCTGAGAATAACTAAGTCATTCACAGCTGATCATTTTATAATAGGGTTGTTACTTGGTACATAGTGCATTTCATTTTGCATCAGACCGTGCAAGTCTTTCCAGGTTTTTCTGAGAGTCTCCTGCTCTTCATTTTGTATACTACAAGAGTATTTCATAATAACTTGTTCCAACAAAACTTGTTCAGCTGTTCTCCAATTGTTCGACTTCCCCTCAATATCTAATTCTTTACTCCCAGAAGAAAAGATACTGCAAATATTTTTGTGTGTATAGGTACTTTTCCTTTTTGTTGTTCTTTTTATGATGAAGACCTAGTAGTGGTATTGCTAGATCAAAGGGTATGAATGATCTTCTTAGCCCTTTTTGTTCAGTTTCAAATTGGTCTATAGAATGGTTGAATCAGTTCACAACTTCACCAACAATGCATTAAAGTTTAATTTCTGAGCCCAGTTTTAAGAAGAATACTTATCTTCAGCCAACTGATCTCATCCTTCTTACATATCTAAATAAGGATAAACAGACCTAAAGAACACATATTTCACAAATCCTTGGCACGAAGAATATCATTCACATCCTGACTTCCTAATGTTCAAAAATTGAGATAAATATCTTATTAAATTTACTACTTCTAAAAGTTGTTTCTAAAAGCCATAAAGCTCTACTGAATTTATATTGCTTTGTATTTGTGCTATTGTAATTTATTACTCCTGGGATTACTGTTTATTGTGTCTCAGGAACACAATAACAAAACACAATAAGCTAAATGCTTGGATATGTTGGAGCAGGTTTAGAAAATTAAAGGATGTAATCCCTTCCTGTTAAATTCCACTTAAGGTTAATGTGACATAAGCTCTGGGGCTATCTTTCCTAAGTTTCCAGCTGTTCAGTCAAGAGTATTTAAAAAAGCTTCATTTGATACTAGCTGTTGGTCTTTGGGGAGAACAAATAAGAGAGGATTAAAGGAAATAGTGAACTATATGAATGTGGCAAGAAAATCTATAGCAAAAGGGCTAGATCACTGCCCATTGTGAAAGAGACAAAAATTAGTTGTGTCTTTTGGATAGAGGAGTAGAAGCCATTTTCAAGTTACACTGTAATCAGTGTAACTTAAAGGGGTCAGTCTAATGCCCCAATGTAGAATAAATACAATTGTCATTGGGAAATAAATAATCCCTAAAGCTTGAGTAGTCTTTTGATTTGACTTACACAATCTTGTTGCAATTATTCGTTTTCTATGTTTTTCATGTGAAGGGATGTTATCAAGAGGCTTCTTACTTTGACAATGGGGGAAGGGTGCAGTATCTCATAACTTTCTTTAGGAGTGAACTCTATACCATTTTTGTTTTTGAGCATACCATTTTTCTAGGATTTATGCCTAAACACTACACAATAGTTTAAAAGAGCTAGAAGTCTGTGAAAAAAAAATCATTTGAAATACCCCTTAAAATAATTTGACAATGCACATTATTCTAATGTATAAACAATGATTTACTGACCTGATTCTGAATCCTCTTGAAGAGGTGTATTTCTTATACACTGAAGCTAAGGCTCCAGGGTGATTTATTTGCTTCTGTGATTTTTTTGATCCTTTGAATTTTCATGAAACTTCATCCTTTACTTGCCAGTTATTCATATAAATGGCTTAACTGCTTTGTATACAAAGCTTCTCGATGATAGGAACTATGTTTTATTGATTTTATATGCTGCCAGTCTCCAGCATAGTGCCTTGTATGTAATCTGTACTCAGTAACCAACTATTAAATTGAAAGGTATATTGCATATATAAGCATATTATAAATGGTATTAATCAGTGAAAGAGATTTTGCACAGGTCAAAAGAGCAACAATATGACTGACTAAACATTTTCTCTGACCACCATGACCTTTCACAGATTTCTGAAACAGGAGTTATGCATCAAAAATTCAGCAACTTCAGGTGTCTCCATGATCTAAAAGGAGATAAAAACAAAACAAAACCCATAAGCTGATGCTCATTGACACTGATCTCACTCTGCTCACCTCCCACACTACTAACAATGAGCTTGCAGTATCAGACACAAAGACCAAATATTCATAACACAACGACCAAACAACTTTTTCCTTGTTTCCTAGTTCCAGTGCTGTGGCAGCTCTCCAAGAGCAAATATGTACTGGGGTCCCCAACAAACAACCAGCTCCACCAGCATACTTCTCTGTAGCACCAGCACTGAAAAGTTCTTTGCCATGCTGGGAAGAAAACAGGGCAGAAAAGTTTAGTAGAAAAGACTAACAAAATTTATTAATCCTTATCTATTCTTTTTAAAATTAAGAGAGCAGAAAAATTAATAAAATATTGAACAAAATGAAATCAAAAGAAAATTAGAAGAAATTCTTGAAAAAGAATGAGAATGTTATTTAGAGCAATATAAGATGAGAATCAAAAAGAAATGTGGCAATCTCTTACAAAAAAAATCAGAAGACAAGTTAGAGAACTTATATGTCTTTATTTTCCTGTAATTGAATCATTTTATTAATAATGCCAGTCTTTTAAAAAATGGCCAGTGGAATTCTGGAATACAAATGTAATCATGGTGGGTAGGATCCCATCTTTTGTGGCCCTTGGAAGAGGAATGGGCTTGAGAGTGGCAATCAAATCTGAGTGTTTAACAATTAATGAGAGGTAAACTTTACAATCCCTAAAATGAGGGGTTAAAAGTGACACCATTTAATTCCTGGACAGAGAGATATCCTTATACTCAGAACACCAACAACTTTGGGAAATCTAAATAAAGACTCTATATTCTCCAACTAAACCTGAGCTAGATCAGTGGAGGAGCAACATCCAGAATGAGAAGAATGCTAATCCTGTCTTCCACATGCCCTGTCCTGGAGAGATTAGAAAAGGAAAGAGACAATGGAAAAGAGTTGGGGCCTCCCAAAATTTAAGAATTGACTACAAATATGAGAAAGTCACAATAATTTCTCTCCTTCCCTCATTTGATTCTCTTGAGACACATAGTGTCATCAATGAATCACTAACTGATTTGACAAACACTTCATTAAGGGCTTCTATCTTTGGGACTAAAAGAAAAAGATTAATGAGCTCTTTGACAAAATCAAAGGAGGCAACCCCATTTGACAAATAGACCTTACAGATAAAAGGCACAAAGGGAAAATGCAAACAGTAAGAGAATTGTGTATTTAATGAGTCTCATCCTATATAGCATTCTTTCCTTCTGGTAACATCTCATGCAGACTTATCTTTTGGAGTTGGTCTAAGAGCAATTCTTTTCTGATTCAGGCAACTTACAGAGATTCTCTTCTCTGCTAAAAAATATAAAAACTCCTATAAAATTTCTCTTAACAAATTTCACTTTGCCAATATCCAGGTCAAATAATGAAAGGTAACTCAAATCACATACCTTTATTAGTAGAAAATCAAATTTGAAATCTTTTAAACAAGACTTTATATTTTAATTTAGTCAAGCTTCACTTTGATTTATAGAAGAAACTCAGATACAAATAAAAAATTGGAAACGAATTTTTATATTTGGCATTATTCATTCCTTCATTAAAAGGAAGAGATTCTTCTTTAGGATAATAATAGAACACTTTTTATGAGATGAACTTTATTACATAAATGAATTCATGAAAATGTTGCCAGACAATTCAATTTTAATGGAATGTTTCAGGATGGTGTATATAAGTGTACTCTATAATCAGTTTCAAAACAGTACATATCAAGTAGGTTATAATAAAATATTTTCAGCTTGTAGCCATATTCAAATAAATAACCCCTAATAAAAGCACATGTCTTTTAAAGGCATTTATAAGATAGACGAAAATCCATTCTTCTGTTGAAATAACTAATTTTGTTGCTATTCTTTTCATTAATGCAAAACCAAGACAATTATGATATGAACCTCATTAAATAACAGAATTATAACCTGATTTCACAAGTCTTTGCATCATTTCCCTAATTATCCCTATATCATTATGAGAAATTAAAGGATCTTAACTTACACAGGAATGCAGAACTGGTTATTGGTATAAAGGTTAAGTATTTAATTATTTGTCTGGTAAATAGAAAGGACTAAAACTCCAGGGCAAACAGCTCTAATCTTGTACCCACATCTCACTATAGTAACTCAGGTAGAGTCCTGCATAAAACTAAAAGATCTGTTTAATTGCACTGATTCTGAGCACCAGTCATGATTATATACATTTGCCAAAAAATGAAGAATAATGGCCATAGGAAATGTCAGTTCAAGGACACAACAAACCTCAGAATGAAATTCCAAAAAAGAATGATTAGGATACCGAAAAAGTTTTTTTTTTTTTTTTTTATGATTTAATACTTTTATTAGTTTTTTTTTTTAACTTTTACCATTTATTTTCACAAAATTTTGGGTTACAAATTTTCTCCCCTTTTGTCCCCTCCCCCCCCAAACCCAAGCATTCTAATTGCCCCTGTGACCAATCTTCTCTCTCTTCTGTCCTCCCTCTCTGCCCTTGTCTCCGTCTTCTCTTTTGTCCTGTAGGGCCAGATAGCTTTCTTTACCCCTTAACCTGTATTTCTTATTTCCTAGTGGTAAGAACATTACATTTGGTCCTAACACTTCGCGTTCCAACTTCTTTAGCTCCCTCCCTCTCCACCCCTTCCCTTTGGAGGACAAGCAATTCAATATAGGACAAATCTGTGTAGTTTTGCAAATGATTTCCATACTAGTTGTGTTGTACAGGACTAACTATATTTCCCTCCATCCTATCCTGTAGCCCATTACTTCTATTCTCTTATGATCCTTTCCCTCCCCATGAGTGTCCACCTCGGATTGCATTCTCCTCCCCATGCCTTCCCCTCTATACTCCCCCCCACCCTGCTTATGCCCTTGGCCCCCACTCCCGTGTATTGTGAGATAGGTTTTCCTATCAAAACGAGTGTGCATTTTATTCTTTCCTTTAGTGGAATGTGATGAGAGTAGACCTCATGATTGTCTCTCGCCTCCCCTCTTTATCCCTCCACTAATAAGTCTTTTGCTTGCCTCTTTTATGAGAGATAATTTGCCCGATTCAATTTCTCCCTTTCTCCTCCCAATATTTCTCTCTCACTGCTTGATTTCATTTTTTTTTCAGATATGATCCCATCCTCTTCAATTCACTCTGTGTACTCTGTCTCTATGTATGTGTGCGTGTGTGCATGTGTGTGTGTGTACTCCCACCCAGTACCCAGATACTGAAATGTTTCAAGAGTTACAAATATTGTCTTTCCATGTAGGAATGTAAACAGTTCAACTTTAGTAAGTCCCTTATGACTTCGCTTTGCTGTTCACCTTTTCATGGTTCTCTTCATTCTTGTGTTTGAAAGTCAAATTTTCTTTTCAGCTCTGGTCTTTCCATCAAGAAAACCTGAAAATCCTCCATTTCATTGAAAGACAATTTTTCTCCTGAAGTATTATACTCAGTTTTGCTGGGTAGGTGAATCTTGGTTTTAGTCCTAGTTCCTTTGACTTCTGGAATATCCTATTCCATGCCCTTCAATCCCTTAATGTAGAGGGTGCTTGATCTTGTGTTATCCTGATTGTATTTCCACAATACTTGAATTGTTTCTTTCTAGCTGCTTGCAATATTTTCTCTTTCACCTGGGAATTCTGGAATTTGGCCACAATGTTCCTAGGAGTTTCTCTTTTTGGATCTCTTTCATGCAGTGTTCTGTGGATTCCTTGAATATTTATTTTGCCCTCTGGTTCTGGAATCTCAGGGCAGTTTTCCTTGATAATTTCATGGAAGATGATGTCTAGGCTCTTCTTTTGATCATGGTTTTCAGGTAGTCCCAGAATTTTTACATTGTCTCACCTGAATCTATTTTGCAGGTCAGTTGTTTTTCCAATGAGATATTTCACATTATCTTCCATTTTTCCAATCTTCTTGCTATGTTCTGTGATATCTGTCTTTCTAATAAAGTCCTTAGCGTCCATCTGTGCCATTCTAGTTTTGAAAGAACTATTTTCTTCAGTGAGCTTTTGAATCTCCTTTTCCATTTGGCTAATTCTGCTTTTGAAAGCATTCTTCTCCTCATTGGCTTTTTGAACCTCTTTTGCCAATTGAGTTAGGCTAGTTTTCAAGGTGTTAATTTCTTCAACATTTTTTTGGTTCTCCTTTAGCAGGGAGCTGATCTGCTTTTCATGCTTCTCTTTCATCCCTCTCATTTCTCTTCCCAGTTTTTCCTCCACCTCTCTAACTTGATTTTCAAAATTCTTTTTGAGCTCTTCCATGGCCTGAGCCCATTGGGTGGGCTGGGACACAGAATCCTTGATTTCTGTGTCTTTGCCTGATGGTAAGCATTGTTCTTCCTCATCAGAAAGGAAGGGAGGAAATGTCTGTTCTCCACGAAAGTAACCTTCTATTGTCTTATTTCTTTTCCCTTTTCTGGGCATTCTCCCCAGCCAGTGACTTGACCTCTGAATATTCTCCTCACACCCACCTTGCCTCCTGGTCCTCCCAGCCAGCGTTTGGGGACTGGGATTCAAATGCTGCTTCCCGCCTTAGGGCTTTTGGCCGGGACAGGGCTGCTATTCAGTGTGAGAATTAAGTTCAGATGGTCAGGTCAGGGCAGGGCCGCCTCTCAGGCTCAGTTCCCTCAGGGGGTTTATGTACAGACCTTCCACAATGGATCCAGGTTCCCGCCCACTTGGGGAGCCCCTGTCTGCAACTGCCTCTCAGCTTCTATCTCCCGGGGGGGCCGAGCCATGGGGGCACCCCACTCCCCTTTCGACCCACTAAAGAGACTCTCCCACCGACCCCCGTCACCTGTGGGTGGAGGGGCTTGTGCCGCCTTTGGAGATCCCGTTCCTGAAGCCTGCTCAGATCTGTACCTCTCAGAGCTGTGG